>NC_138498.1:27527234-28229921 GCF_964252035.2 Podarcis erhardii | reverse complement strand
CTCACGCTGTGATTGAAATTATTCAGAGTGCATTTGCTTAAGTATTAACTGGAGGAGCTCTCCGTACAGGAAGTAGTGGACGGGAAAATATGAGTGACTCATTGCACTTCCGCCTTTTGCACTTCTGCCATAATGTGAAAAATAGAGCTTGCACATCTCCCCATGACGAGAGATACATATCAGGAGTGCATGCGTTAGAGAACATGCACATGTTTCCCCCTTCACACTATGGGAATGTTGAGGGTGGCAGGAGGGGATATATTTATTATTAATGTCCTTCCTAACTTGCGGGTGGCGTTGTGGTCTAAACCACAGAGCCTAGGGCTTGCCGATCAGAAGGTCAGCGGTTCAAATCCCCATGACAAGGTGAGCTCCCGTTGTTCGGTCCCAGCTCCTGCCCACCTAGCAGTTCGAAAGCACATCAAGTGCAAGTAGATAAATCATAGAATCATAGAATCATAGAGTTGGAAGAGACCACAAGGGCCATCGAGTCCAACCCCCTGCTAAGCAGGAAACACCATCAGAGTACTCCTGACATATGGTTGTCAAGCCTCTGCTTAAAGACCTCCAAAGAAGGAGACTCCACCACACTCCTTGGCAGCAAATTCCACTGTCGAACAGCTCTTACTGTCAGGAAGTTCTTCCTAATGTTTAGGTGGAATCTTTTTTCTTGTAGTTTGGATCCATTGCTCCGTGTCCGCTTCTCTGGAGCAGCAGAAAACAACCTTTCTCCCTCCTCTATGTGACATCCTTTTATATATTTGAACATGGCTATCATATCACCCCTTAACCTCCTCTTCTCCAGGCTAAACATGCCCAGCTCCCTTAGCCGTTCCTCATAAGGCATCGTTTCCAGGCCTTTGACCATTTTGGTTGCCCTCCTCTGGACCCGTTCCAGTTTGTCAGTGTCCTTCTTGAACTGTGGTGCCCAGAACTGGACACAGTACTCCAGGTGAGGTCTGACCAGAGCAGAATACAGTGGCACTATTACTTCCCTTAGGTACCGCTCCGGCAGGAAGGCAAACGGCGTTTCCATGTGCAGCTCTGGTTCGCCAGAAGTGGCTTAGTCATGCTGGCCACATGACCCAGAAGCTGTACCGACCGGCTCCCTCGGCCTATAGAGCAAGATGAGCGCCGCAACCCCAGAGTCATCCACGACTGGACCTAATGGTCAGGGGTACCTTTACCTTTAACTTGTGCTAGCAAGTTCCTTTACTTAGCAGAGTGCATTCTAGAAAACTATCATTGCAAACTCGTGTGAGTTTCTTAAGACAATACACAATTCAATCTGGTAAAACCCCTTGCATCCCTCCTAAAAGAATAAAGACTCCACAGTCTTATTCATAGGCAATAAAAAGAAAGTTTACTCACGATCAGGCAGAGCACAGTGTGATCCCTGAAGGCAGGCTTTAGGCTTAAAGTTACAAACATATACAAACAGGTTTACCCCATAAGGGAGATTTATCTAGTGACTGCAGGCTAGCTGTCCGGCAGTTCACAGGATGAAAGGAAGATGGAAAAGAGAGACAGCGGTAGCATGCCTTGGCCTTTTACCAGGTCTGGAAAGGTCATGCCCACCCACTAGTCACATGCAAGGAAGGATGCTCCAGGCCAGGAGGAACAGGAAGTTTCGACTGGCCGGACCAAACATTCCCTTGCATGTCCACTCTAGCAAAACAAGGAATGTTATATTTGACTGCTCTCAGTGGATTACATCCCCCACACAACATACAGTAGAAGCAAAGGCCTTCGCAGAGAAAGCACGAGACAGAGCAAATTGTTTCAGGTTCCATGCAGCCCAGAGGATAAGAGTAAGAGATATAGCAAATATCCACAAATACTCAAAAACTGACAATTTCCTAAGTATATGTGCTCTGCATTTCAGTCTGGCAGACGGAATTTCCTTATTTTGTCATTTCTACTTTGAAGAAAGGTTAAATGAGAAATTCCATTTTGCAGCATTTTCACCACAAAATTCAGATTCCCAGTGCAAACTTGTTGGTTGGTAAATCACTTGATTGATTTGATTTTGACAGGGTTCAGATATGGAATCTCATAAGCTGTCAGCTATCCAATACTACATACTTTTACATGGTGCCTATCAAATGCAATAAGATAATAACAACAACAACAACAAAAATCCCATTACAAGCCGACCATCAAATATATATGGACAATTATTAAATATATTGTATGTCAATGCCATCATATACTGCCAAACATGATTAATCGTGTGCTTTTAAAACTGTTTTCAAGGGAACTGAAGGTTCTTTGAAAGCTTATCACAGTGCTTTCTCCAGTGGGAAAACTGGTTCCATTGGAGGACAAACTTTCCCAGATTTTATTCAACTTGTCCACTGCTGCTAATCTTCCTCTGCAAAGTGTGGCCGCAGGAGAATGTTGCATGCACTCTGAGATATTTGGCTGCATTAGGACAGCATTTTATTCTCTTTCCCCAGTGTTTCCTTACCTAAAAATATCTGTGTTTTATGTGCTCTTTCATGTAAAATAAAAGCCACCGCTGACAACCCAGTGAAAGTTTAGCGCTCCTTTCTGTGTTTCCAGTAAATTCAGAATTATGAACACTTAGAACAGAGTGCAGTCACAATCAGATTACAGCTGCAACTTTGTTAACCCAGAAAATTGAGTGTGGGGTGCTGTAATTTCCTCACCATTTTCATGTATCACAACATGTGATGATATTTAGGGTAATACTGCAGCATGAAGTTCTTTTCCGCCATTTTCATGGGTGAATTGGGCCCATGAAGTGTGCATGCACATAAAGGATGGAAACATGTTCAATGACATCCAGTCCAATGACATCCAGGGATAACACAGAGATGCTGGAGGGGGGCACATTTGTCCACCAGACCTAGCTTTCCCGCCCCGGCCCTAGAAAACAGTACAATGGTACCTCAGGTTAAGAACTTAATTCGTTCTGGAGGTCCATTCTTAACCTGAAACTGTTCTTAACCTGAAGCACCACTTTAGCTAATGGGACCTCCCGCTGCTGCCGCATGATTTCTGTTCTCATCCTGAAGCAAAGTTCTTAACCCAACGTACTATTTCTGGGTTAGCGGAGTCTGTAACCTGAAGCGTCTGTAACCTGAAGCGTCTGTAACCCGAGGTACCACTGTACAAAGTTTCCATGGCAGATCTTATGGAAAGCAACTGCTGAAGGCTAAGAGTTTAAAGACCGTTGATATGCCACGGCATGACAGCAGTCAACATTTCATTTATTTACAGAAATATTTCTATCTTGCCTTTCCATCCCAAATGAGATCCTCACAATGCAAAATCTGAAGCACTTCTGGTTAAGTGAAAACTTGCTCCTTAAAAGTGCTAAATTGCAACCTCAACCAGAACTAGCTAAACGCTTATTCCCATATTAGCCAAATTTTACCTAGTTTGGATTGAGCCTGCCTGCTTGGTGCATTGTTAAATAGTTTGTAGGTCACAGGTCCAAGACTACCTCATTTCAGCTATCAGATTAATATTGGTTCACTGGGCATAAAACCAGATACCAAATGTTGAGATACCATTCGGCAAAAATTCAAGCGTTAAGAGTATCTGGAGATAGGATATATAGCAACTAACATACATGGAGGAGAATTTTGAGCAGGCTGTTGGTCTCAGCTCTAGTCTGGGAGTTGTTGATGTAAACAAGGATTGATCAGAAAGCCTGCTCAGTGAACACCAGCAAAACTCCTTGCAGACCTAGCAAACATTTCGGATTTCAGAAGAAAGGAAAGATGCACATGCTGAGCAAAAGGGCAGTGGAGATAAGAAACCAAGCCAGGAAGCAGTTTATAAATCATGGTCTCCTTTAAAAAAAAGATTAAAAAATATAAAAATGGCATTTTAAACTTCCCAGCATTGCTTTTGAATTTATTAGTGGTTTCATTTCCTACGGTAATAATTCATTATCTCATCCTAGGCTGCAGGAGCCTGAGATGGAAGGAACCAAATGCCTCCCCACACTCTTTAAGCCATGCTGTTTTAGCTGTGTCATCTCCCAATCATTCACTTCCCTCCCCTGGTATCCCAGGTGCTGGGTGACAGATGTTCCCTGACAGCCATCCCTCTTGCCAGCTCTCTCTCTCTCTCTTATTTTAGACACCATTTGAGCCAGCCTGGTGTGGGATGATGTATTGTGGAAGCTCCAGCCTGTGACTGAGACCCTCGGTTTCAGCTGAGGCAGCAGATGCTGAGGGAAGGAGTAAAATACTGGGCAATTTGGTGGGGCTGATGGGTCAGCAGGATTTGGGGGCAGAGAATAAAAAGTCTTGTTTATAGTTTTTTTTCCTCATGCTCGGTGGAGGCTGGTGTAAAAAAATATATCTTGTTTTTTTTAATAGAATATTTATTAAAATTTTCAAAAATAATACAATGTAAAGTAAAAAGAAAAAATAACAAAAATACAAAAATAAAAACAATTAAAAACACATAGAATTTCCATTACTTATTTTCTTTTAACTTATTTCCCAGACCTCCTCATACCTCCCTTTTTTGTATTCCAATTCAGATTGTTAGTTCAGCAAATCCTCACCATTAGTTTTTACTTATTTCTAAACCTTTTTTTTTCATAATCTCTTAAGCATTACAGCTGGAAACCACTTAATTTGTGTCCAACATCATTCTAACATTCATTAAGTAAAAAAATATAGCTTGGAATGTGCACCAACTTCTCTTCTTCCACATGGCTTCTTTCCCACATAACCGCCTCACAACACGAGTGGGGAAGCTCTGGCTTGCCACATGTTGTTGGACTCCAACTCCCATTAGCTCCAGCCAGCATGGCAAACAGTGAGGGATGATGGGAGTTGGAGTCTTAACAACAATGGAGGAGCCTTTCTCCTGCTTTCCCAGACCACACTTTACCTGTTACAAACATATTCCTCTTATGTTACCATAAGGATCTAAACCCTTGCACAGCTTGTTACCCAAGATTCTCCACACATTTTATTTTAATTGTCCAAGATCTATGCCATGCTTTCTCCATCCCAACCTTGAGGTTTCAGCAAACGTTCCTGACATACGCTGGTCACCGGCAATGCCAGCTTTGCTTCTCCTCATCTACAGGTAACTTAAAAGTGGGACCTGCGTCTGAAAAGGTTGAAGATACCTGCTGTAATGTTTATAGCACAATTCTCTTATGGAACCTCCTTGACCCTTATGGCATTCACAAAGGGTGGGGGGAGGGAAATGCAAACCATAATGTGCCATATTTTCAGAGATTGACTAATCAGAATAAAAGTCAGTGGGCATGTTCAGGACACAATTCCACAGTTCACGTTCATACACAGCCTCCACTGCCATGCAGACTTTCAAGTCTTGCCTCATTTTCTTACCTGCCCAGGTGTCTCCTACCTAAGGATGGGTGGATGGGTTGTATGCCACTTTAACATGTAAGTGCTGTATAAGTAACGAATGGTCTTTAATATTTATTATTATTATTATTATTATTATTATTATTATTATTATTATTATATTATTATTATTATTATTATTATTATTATTATTATTATTATTTATATCTCACCCATCTGGCTGGGTTTCTGTGTCAATTCACAAGTATTTATTTATAAGCCCATTCCATTTCTTTATTTATCTGTGGGGGGGGGGTTTAAAGTCCATACAAAATACATGTACCACGAAATATGTTTGTAACATGTGTGTCTTACCTAAATGTATTTTTATCCTTAAATACGCAATTTTGACACATCCTCTTGAGCCAAGATTCTGTATTGCAAAATTTGGAGGAGTGTGAAATCTGAAGTGTAATTGCATTCCAATCTGTGTATTAATCCTGGAGGTGCAAGTTAGGTGGGTTTTTTTAAAAATGAAGATCAAACACAATTTGCCTCCACCCCTATTTCTATCTATGATCCACTAAAAGGTAAAGGGACCCCTGACCATTAGGCCCAGTCGTGGCCGACTCTGGGGTTGTGGCGCTCATCTTGCTTTATTGGCCAAGGGAGCCGGCGTACAGCTTCCGGGTCATGTGGCCAGCATGACTAAGCCGCTTCTGGCAAACCAGAGCAGCGCACAGAAACACCATTTACCTTCCCACCGGAGCGGTACCTATTTATCTACTTGCACTTTGACGTGCTTCCAAACTGCTAGGTTGGCAGGAGCAGGGACCGAGCAACGGGAGCTCACCCCGTTGCGGGGTTTCGAACTGCCGACCTTCTGATCGGCAAGTCCTAGGTTCTGTGGTTTAACCCACAGCGCCACCCATGTTCCACTACAGTACAACAATTGGCCATAGTCTTACCCAGCTTTAAACCCTGATACTTCCATGGCCACCCATTCAAATACAGACACAGCAGGAGATGCATCCTCAAGATCAGATAACGTGAATATGTTGCCCTTTAAACAACCTGTTGTTGTGTGCAATCAGAATTTTGCATTTTCTACCAATTTAGGGCACAGTTAGACCTGACATGGAGAGTCTAAATGTGAGTACTGAGGTATCAGTTCTCTGTCCTGACTGAGTCATCCCACGTACGAATGTGTGATCTTATATGTGCAGAAAGGAAATCGATTCAGGCCCCTGCTCCCCAGTTAATTAATAATCATCTGTGTTTCGCAGAACAGAATCCCCTTTGCCTCGTTGATCCTCACATGGAATCATGACCGAAAGGCTATGCCGCCGAAGTGACTCAAGGTGAGCATAAGCTCGGCCAGCAATAGTGTTTCTGTCGTTCTGTTCTTCGCATGCAGGAGACACTCGGCAGGTGCAGCCCCTGACACTTTCTGCTTCAGCTGCATTGCATTCATCAAAATCAGAGCTAAGCGTCAGGCTCCTAATGGCTTGGCACTTCCACAGCATTAGCAATTCCATGCTCATTAATGGGCAACACCTGTTTGATTGCCTCCCAAGAGCACTGTAAGAAACATTTCACTTGCGTGCCAGCAAGCAGGGGAGGAATACTAACTGTGTCGCTGAACATACCACACGGCTTTTCCAATTGGGGTTGTTAACCTGACACTGGCTGGATACGAAAGAGGACCATTTATTTGCCACTTACGGGAATTGGACTGTGTGGCCAAAGCAGTGATGTGGGAACTGATCGCCATGTGAGGAATCAATGCTTCCAGTCCATCATATTTCCCAGAGGTTGCAAGGCTGCAGTAAAGCTTCCTTTGCCACATGGGCAGAGGTAGTACTAACACCCCATGTACCCAAAAGTTTACCAGAGCATACATTACTGTAGCCAAATTATCCCTGTCAAGATAAGAGGACTACCAGTCCTCAGAGTGCCTTCTACCAGCATAGGCTGCACTCAGCTTTCACCTGTGACTCCTTGAAGCTATCAGCATGCGACAGCAGCCACACCCTGGGGAAACTGCTTTGACTGGCCAGCCAAGGCAGCTGAGGGTAGTTGATGGGTCTCAAACCCTTGGGGAGTTAGGGATTTGCCCTGAATGCAAAGACAGGCTCTGGCAGATTGAGTGGACAAGACCAATAGTGGGGTCCAATGGTCAAGAAGGTGGCTTCTACACATGCTGTAGAGCAGCGGTTCTCAACCTGTGGGTCCCCAGATGTTGGACTACAACTGGTCATGGTGGCTAGGAATGAGGGGCGTTGTAGTCCAACAACATCTGGGGACCCACAGGTTGAGAACCGCTGCTGTAGAGGGAAGTGAAGAGAAGATGGAGCTTGTCAATCTGGGAAGGTAGCCCATCTAATAGAAGGAAAACTCTGAACCTAAATGTCAGGGAACTGCCATCAGCTCAGAGGCGAGAGATGGAAGGACAGTTGTGTTATAGGGAGCCTCCGAAAATCTTGCAAAGCATTTCCTCTTCCGGCTAGGAGGGAAGGCCCACCTCCAGTGGAGAAGAAGTGCAGGGGCCGGAGGCTGCTAGGGAGAACCTTAACACTGAGCCTGAGCAAGCCGGAGAGGAGGAGGGGAAGCGCGCCCTTGCCAGCACCCATTCTGCGCAGTAGTCTTTGGCGCAGGGAGGGGCGGAAAAGGCTGGGGGTGACGCGACTTTTATGCTGGGGGAGGTACAAAAACCAAGCACTCCCGGATTCTGCTAGTGATTGAGCCAGACGTGAACTTGCACTGTAAATAGTTTGCACCAAGAATAAAGCCTGTAAAAGAAAGGTCGGAGTCCTGCCTGGTTACTCTCGAGCAACCGCCACACCCTTTGACAC
This sequence comes from Podarcis erhardii, assembly GCF_964252035.2. NCBI lineage: Eukaryota > Metazoa > Chordata > Lepidosauria > Squamata > Lacertidae > Podarcis > Podarcis erhardii. Next base: position 28,221,757 of record NC_138498.1, on the reverse strand, counting down.
TAAACCTGTGTGATATCTTTGGGAGAAGAAAAGGCTAAGAAGCAGACACGGAGCAATGGTTCCAAACTACAAGAAAAAAGATTCCACCTAAACATTAGGAAGAACTTCCTGACAGTAAGAGCTGTTCGACAGTGGAATTTGCTGCCAAGGAGTGTGGTGGAGTCTTCTTCTTTGGAGGTCTTTAAGCAGAGGCTTGACAACCATATGTCAGGAATGCTCTGATGGTGTTTCCTGCTTGGACTCGATGGCCCTTGTTGTCTCTCCAACTCTATGATTCTATGATTCTATGATTCAGACTATACACAAATTCAGAGTAGAGTCCCTAAAACAGTTAGATGGCACCATGTATACCTCCTTCCAGAAACTCCTGCAGTCAAGCTGATACCAAACATATTGCTCTGCTTCTTCTCTCTTTTTTTGGACCACATCAGCAAGGCCGAGATGGGGGTCTTGCCATCTGGGCAGCCCAGGATCTCCATACATACTGCCTAGGCTTGCACCCCGGGAGGTCAACCAGCTCCCTGCAGCTATCCTTGTGATCAATCACCTGTGGTCATCATGTGAGCGAGCATGGCCAACAGCCAGGGATGATGAGAGTTGCAGTACAGCAACATCTGGGTGGGGGCAAATATTCCCCACACCTGTCCTAAAGGATAAGAAGTGTAATTTGCCCATTGCAAAGCTACAATTCCCAGCACCCTTAACAAATAGATGTTCCCAGGATTCCTGTTGGGCATGTTTTAAATGTGCTTAACTGTATGGTGTGTACACGGCCGATGTTGTGCCTTGAAAGCCTTGTGTAAACTTATTTGTGATCACACTAGAGGTTTATAGCAGCAGATGGAAGCCAGATTCTTCTTAAGAAAAGCAAGGCCCTCTTTCGTCTGAGTGGTTGAAGAAACTCATTCACAAAGAGGTTTCTCATCAAAGCTTTGGCTCCTGTATGGGAGCCACTGCTGCTAATTCTGCACAAGAGAAAAGACAGAAGCGACAGGAGAGGAGGGGGTAAAAATAAAACCAGAAGCTTATTTCCCTTTCAGACTGGGATTAGAAAATCCATCGCTAAGATTCTTCTTAATCGCCTTAGCTCAGACCTAATTATGGTGGAACAAACCAGCCCGGGGAGAAATACAAGCCAGCCAGTTCTATGCTAGTATTTAATGGACTGTTTTAGTACAGTGCAAGGAAAAATGAAGCAGGAAAGGCCCATTGCCATTTAAAGCAGATATATTTCCCCGGAACCAGGAAAGTCAGCTAAGGAAGGCCATGCCTCATGCCCATCACAAGCCATAATGTTAGCTACAGTGGGGATCCCAAAGGGGGTTTGCTACATACACTCTAGCTGACCCTGTTTTCGAGGGGCCAGTCCTGATTTTCTGGTCAGGTGAAAAAGAGGCCACAGCTCCACGACTTTTACTAGTTGTGTGGAAGAAGGAATTTGACCAGGTTCATGCAAGCTACACTTACAGAACATCTTCCTTTCATGCCCCTTTTAAGGGGCAGGAGTCTTGGCCACCCTATTCCCAATACCCCTGCCCCTCATTTTGTCCCTCTGTTTTCATTTTGGGAATAACTTTCTCTTTAGTTCCAGTTACAGATAGGTAGCCGTGTTGGTCTGCCATAGTCAAAACAAAAAAAATTCCTTCCAGTAGCACCTTAAAGACCAACTAAGTCAGTTCTTGGTATGAGCTTTCGTGTGCATGCACACTTCTTCAGAATTGCAACTTATCACCAAACTTAAAACCATGGAGAAACCTGGTCTGAACAAAGACCTTGGATTCTTATCTCATTATACATGACAAAGCCATTTTTCACCTTTTCACCCCTTGCTTTTTCCTTTAAGACCTATTGCAGTCGTTAAGAGTCGTCAACAGGCTCATCACAGCTATCTGCCAATCACCCATTCCCGCCACCCTTCTGAGTAATACCCCTCCCCACCTTCTCACTATATAGAAGGGTCTGGAAACTTCTGTTTCAGTGTATCTGAAGAAGTGTGCATGCACACGAAAGCTCATACCAAGAACTGACTTAGTTGGTCTTTAAGGTGCTACTGGAAGGAATTTTTTTTGTTTTCTCTTTAGTGTCATTGTGATTTGCTACAGTTGCCATTCTGCGGGGTTTTGTTCCCTTTCCGGGATCGTTGAGTGAGAGGGAGTGCGTCTGTTAGTCTCCAGTGTGGGGCTCTGGCTATCAGATGCTATTGGACTCTAGTTCCCAACATCTTGGACCACTGGCCATGCTGGCCTGGCTGATGGGAGTTGGAGTCCAAGAACATATGGAAGGTCTGAGGCTCCTCATATCCGTTCTAGAGTGAACGTATGGAAATCCGCACTCATGCCGAAGCTCCATGCAGTGGACTCAACATGCGACTTAACACACTGCAGTTTCTGGGGACAGATTTGAACTGTTGACACTTTCCTACAGTCTGGTATGTTAAGGAGTAAACATCCTCCTGCCTTTTAAATCGGTGGAGGGGAAGCTATTGCAGAATAAAGCTAATTTGGTGGGAATGAAGGCTCGTGTCCTCTGCAATATGTAGGAAGGAGGAGAAGGAGAAGAATTAAGCTAATGAGCAGGTCTGTGCAAGGACTTGCACTAGTGCAATGGGGCTTTACCCCCTTCTTCTCCCCCATGCCCCCCATTTGACTGGAGAACCCCCAGAAAAGCAGGGGAGAGAGGGCAGGTCATTCCATCAGACAATCAGAACTGCTTGCACCGACAGAGTGGTATGCTTAGCACTACACTAAATTCCTCTCCATAATAACAATAGGGGTGCTCTGGCAGCGATCTTTGTTTGGAATAAAAGGGATGCTGCAAGCACGACTCTGTTTTCCTCTGTGAAATGCTGAAAGGGTATTTTACCGCTGAGCCCACTTTACCACAAGTGAACTTGAGGAGGTCACAAGGGTAGTCTGTGTGTGTGTTGGCGGCTACAAGATGACACTGGAAAAGGCTGCTTTAAGAATGACCTAAATGAAAACAGAGAACAGACAATACAAGGGATCCTGTATCCTGCAGATAGGAATTCACAAGACTGGATTAGGAGAGGCAAGGCAGTGCTGCCAAGACTCTAGGCCAAGAGCAGGAGCAATGGGTTACACAATAATAATAATAATAATTTATTATTTGTACCCCGCCCATCTGGCTGGGTTTCCCCAGCCACTCTGGGCGGCTTCCATAAAAACCAAAAATACACTAAAATATCACAGATTAAAAACTTCCCTGATGTCTTCTGAATGTCAGGTAGTTATTTATCGCTTTGACATCTGATGGGAGGGCGTTCCACAGGGCAGGCGCCACTACCGAGAAGGCCCTCTGCCTGGTTCCCTGTAGCTTTGCTTCTCGCAATGAGGGAACCGCCAGAAGGCCCTCGGCGCTGGACCTCAGCGTCCGGGTAGAACAATGGGGGTGGAGACGCTCCTTCAGGTATACTGGGCCGAGGCCGTTTTTTGCTCAGCACCAGTTGTTTTCCTCCTTCCCAGAAGAAATAGATGTGCCAGTCCTGTGGCTGTACACCACCTTTGGTATTTAAACCAGTCAATATGTTTAAAACAACCCAAATACTCTTCCAGTTCCTTTCTCACTCCCTATCTCTGTTGAGCTTCAGGTGTTCTTTCTAAGGTGCTTGTTTTCAGAAGGCATGCTTGAACCATTCTCACCATATGTAGAATTTCTGTCGGTCTCCATCTTTAAAGAGATAGCGATCACGAGGGGAAGTACTAGCCCTTCTGCAATTAATCTTGGTCTTTGCCATTCATGTATGTGTGTGTTGATCCTGGTGAGCTTGTCTCCTGAGAGTCTGACAAATATATGTGGGAAGGAAGAGGGCTTTCAGCAATTCTGTATTTGACTTTTCCTTGTAAAACTGCCTTTAACCCTGGGGATGCCCACCAACAAGGACAGGGGAGGGCCCAAGCAAGAGAGGGCTGGGTGGATACCACTGATCTTAGAGTTCCAGGCAGGCAGAAAAGCAAGGCACGACTGCCTCAGCACCTTGGAGAGGGACCAATGTATAGGTTTCAGGAGCACAGTTAGTGATGACTGCAGCTGAGGCAAAACATTCAAGTTGTCTCAGGTATGTCCTGAAACAATTGGCAGATCTTACTTACTAACTTACTAGCTTACTAACTCAGTAACTCACTAAATTACTAACTCACTAACTTACTAACTTACTGACCTACTGTCTATAAAAACACAAAAATACATAACAAAAACACACATACACACATACACCCCACATACACAGTTTAAATGACCATAGATTGTTTGATTGGCCAGAAGCATGGGAAAAGAGGAAAGTTTTTGCCTGGCACAAAAAAATAGTGTTTTAAGTTTGTGGGTGCCAGACCAGTTTAAGGGGGAGGGGAGAGCAATGAGAAAGTAGGTTGTATGTGAGACCTTTCTAATTCCTGGATTCAGTACAGATTCAACCGCTGGAATAACTAGACCAGCCTGGGTGAGGGGACATTAAGGGCAATACAAACAACCAGAGTGGTTCCATAACCATTTGCAAAGTGGTAACTTGACATATTGTGCATCTGTATCCATTTATGCTTCTTTTTCAACAGAGAGAGAGAGAGAGAGAGAGAGAGAGAGAACTTATTTTTCCATTTCAAACTCCCTGACTCAGTTCAATATACCATTTCAACTGGGGATTGTATTCTTCGTCTGCTAAAACCAATTATATTTTTTCTTCTTTCAGGAGTCCTTCTGAATAGTGTGTGTGTGTGTGTGTGTGTGTGTTAATAAACATCCTAACATCTGTAACTCAGTATAAGGTAGGTTATTATTTCAACCACCTTTCCCCTCTGATAAGAAGGTAAGAAAAACTCTGCTGGATCATAACAAAGGGAGAACTAGCCCATCATTCTGTTCTCACAGTGGCTCAGCCATAAGCAGAATGTGAGTACAGTCATCTTTCAGCAAATTAGCTTACCAGTTGCTACTGTGATGTGCGATGTACAGGTAATGGTTTAGGTGAACAGAGGTGGGCAACCTGTGGCTGTCATGGTGTTGTTGGACATCAGCTCCACAAATCCTTAGCAAGCATGGTCAACAGGAGGGGGTGATGAGAATTGTAGTCTATCAACACCAGAAGGGTCACAGGTTCCCCACCTTTAGCCTGCAAAAAGATTATGAAGGGGGGAAATGGCAGTGAGAAGCTTTGAAAAGACCAGCAGGTCATATGGTCTATTTTCTGGAGAACCTGAGTAGAAACAGCACTTTTTATTCCATTGAAAATGATTATATACCTCACCTCTAAAGATACATCAATACGTTTGTGTTTTGTCATCTGCCAAATCTTCCAACCTCAGTTCAGGTGCCTTTATTCTCTATTTTCCAATAATATATCATTAAAAGATATACCTTAAAAAAAAAAGAAGGGTGCTTATTTGATAGTATTATAGCCATAGATATTTTCCTGGAGATGAGAGAAATCATCCCTTTCACACATGCAATTATTCATGTGGTTAGGTGCATAGTGCATGCACAATACTGCATACTTTGATGCACAAAATAAATGCACAAATTTGCCTTAAGCGGTGGGCTGTGAAAATGGATGTTTGCGAAATCCTAGGAATCCATGATGCCATTTTGAATCTTATTGTCCATCTCCAAGTGCTCTGTGGTTGAATGCATGTTTGTTTTATTAAATGTATCTTGAGAGACTGGAAAGAGGGGGTGAGGGGGAAATACTTGGCAAAATGCTGTCAGAAAGGAATGGTTCTCAACCCTTGTAGGATGGTGATGTTTTGAGAACTCAAGTAATGAGCCAGGCTCTTGGGTGCAATGACAACACAGTGACTGAAGTAATTAACTCAATGCCCTACTGATTGGCACCATAATCCATAAATCACTTACAGCAAGAATACATGTACATAAGCCACCTTCATCCCATAGACTGCAAAGGAAAGTCAATGGGGCTAAAATAGCTTAAGCATAAGCACTATGTTTAGAGATGCTGCTGAGAATCACAATTGGCTCTTAGTACACTAACTTCAATGGCTTGCAGTGTGCTCACCACATCAATGAGGTAAGCAGTGGTCCTGAAGTAGAGGACCTTATGCATTATATCTTGCACTGTCCCTTATATAATGATGCAAGAAAAAGATTGTTTGTACCTATAAAGGCAAGGTCCCCTGGCCAGAACCCCTCGTATCTCCTCGCAGACACAGATAAGTACGTGACCTGGCGTGTAGCACTCTTTGCAACTGCTGCTAGGAAAATTAGAGCAAATTATATAGCCAAGGTAGCCATCAACTGTAAAGGAGATGAATTTATTTGACCCTATCTATCTAAATCAGGCTATGCTCTATCTTTGTCACCAATCTGCATGTATAAATTGCACACTGTATTAATTGACATTGTTTTTTGATATATTAGTGGCCATGTGATGATTTTAGCTTGTGAATTTTATTGTTTAATGTCTTGTTTTGTTTATTTTTATTTTATGGCTCTGTTTAGAGTACGTAATGTTTTGATAATATAAATGTTTTAAGTCTTTTGTATCAATCCAGTATGTTTTCTTTTAATTGTCAAATGATTCTGTGTACATTGCTGCAGCCTTTGGCTATGTGCAATAAAACTGACTGAGACTGAGATTGAGGTAAGAGTGGAACCCGTCAGTTCTCCTCCATCCCAGATTTTCATTTCCTTGAGATGCCAACACCAAGTTTCCCATGTCTGAGGAAGACTGGACAGAACCGTTGGTATCCTGCTGTAACTTGGTTTGTGCAGTGCAATTCCATACATGGCTACTCCGAAGCCCCACTGAGTTCAGTGGGACATACGCCCCGGAATTTGTGTGTAGAATTGCAGACAAGCATCATCTTCATCTTGATCTCCAAGTTAAATACAGTCCAGGAGCAGGACACTCCCAAGGCATCTTACTTCAGTCACTTGGATCAGTGGTTACAGCAGTCTGAGGGTGCTGGCATGATGCTTGAATAGTTCAGCACCCAACCCTTCCCTTTGTGGCTTTTATAAAAAGGTCTAGCCAGTATGGAGTAGCCTATTGGGTGTAAAAAGAACCTACCCAGCAGCTTAGGCTATTTCCAGATCTCCAACTCCAAGTGCCTCTGACTTTGTAGATTAGGTGATTAGTTACTAGGGAGAGGGTCTTCTTAGTAGGGTGACCAGCACCTTTAATACTTGCATAGATGGTTATTCCCTGTATAGGAAACATATTTTCAGATGTTGTAGTTTGTCATGCAAATTCTCTCCCCTCCACAACTATTAAATGTGTAGGAGGCTTGTTCTCTTCTGCATCTGCCCCCTACATCTCAGTGGTTGTGCCCAAACATGGAATTGACCTGGCACTGGTTGCCATTTTTCAAAAAGTGAAAATCCATACACAATACAGTGGTACCTCGGGTTATATACGCTTCAGGTTACAGACTCCGCTAACCCAGAAATAGTGCTTCATGTTAAGAACTTTGCTTCAGGATGAGAACAGAAATCGTGCTCCAGCGGCGCGGCAGCAGCAGGAGGCACCCATTAGCTAAAGTGGTGCTTCAGGTTAAGAACAATTTCAGGTTAAGAACGGACCTCCAGAACGAATTAAGTACTTAACCTGAGGTACCACTGTAGTTGTTTTTTTGGCAAAGTTGTTGTTTGCCAGGCAAAGCACGTCCTGCTTACCTGAGCTTTTTTGTTAGGGATTATACTGTATCTGGATGCTTCCAGATGGGAGTTTCATGTCACAAGATCAATTTTTCTGTGTGCATGATCAGCATGTGAGCATCCATGCACACGATTTTTAAGCCTTAGTTTTTCATCGGTATTCTGCTGTTTCCCATCCACACTAGCAGGCAGCCCTTGTTGGAAAGCCATTTCCAAACTGGAGAGGAGAGGGGGTTGCGGGTTACCCCCTCCCACACTCGCGGGGGCTGGTCTTTTGCCCCCACGAGAACAAGGGAATCCCCGGGTGTGCCTGCAACCCTGCCTGCCAATCAGCAGGCTAGGGAGGCGTGGCCTAGCCCATTTAAGGCCAGGCACGACCGGGGACCGCCCTCTTTGCCCCGTTCCAGCTGACCGTCCATCCATCTGACTTCCGTTGGTTGAGCTTTAGATTTGAGGGAGTGTATTTCATTGACAAAGCAATGCCTATGGGCTGCTCCGTGGCATGCTCAGCATTTGAGTCTTTCAGTATGTTCCTCGACTGGGCCCTGCGATTTAGGACAGGGTCGGCGGGCATGTCGCACTACCTCGACGATTTTATTTTGGTGGCGGATAATAGACAAGGCTGCTCCGTCCTCCTAGAGAGGCTTTCACAGCCCTGGCCGGGGAGCTCGGGGTGCCACTGGCTGCCGAAAAAACGGAGGGTCCAGCCACTTCCATGGTCTATCTGGGCATTGAGTTAGACACCGTGGCCTAAACGTCTAGGTTGCCCGAGGAGAAACTGTTTGCTCTTAAGGCACTGATACAGCAGCTATTGCCCCTTAAGTAGGTTACCCTAAGGCAAATTCAATCCCTGCTAGGGCACCTAAATTTTGCTTGTAGGGTAGTGGCGCCTGGTCGGCCCTTTTGTGGCTGCCTGGCCAGATTGTCGGCAGGTCTCAGGGCACCACAGCATAGGGTACGCCTCTCCAAAGAAGTTAAGGCAGATCTAGGAGTATGGTTACAATTCTGCGACAGGTACAACGGTATATCCTTATGGAAGGATGCCATGGCACTCAATGCGGACTTCCAAGTCCAATCAGATGTGGCAGGCTCCTTGGGTTTTGGTGTTTATTTCAGGGGCCAATGGTGTGCCCAAAAGTGGCCTGCAGACTGGCAGGGCAAGCCCATTACTCGGGACCTTACATTCTTGGAATTTTTCCCTATTGTAGTGGCAGTACACCTTTGGGCAGAGCAGTTCTGCAATCATAGGGTTTGTTTCAACACAGATAACCAGGCAGTAGTAGCGATTCTTTCTAGTCAGTCCACGCATTCCACCAGGGTGGGAAACTTGTTACGGTCCTTCGTCCTCCTCTGTCTTGAGCAGAATATATATTTTTCAGCCAAATTCGTACCTGGCATTAATAACGACATTGCGGATGCTCTGTCTCATTTTCAGATGGAGCGCTTCCGCTCATTAGCGCCAGATGCGGAACAATCATCGATGCCTTTCCCGGAGCATCTCTGGAGTCTTGGGAGCAAGAAGTGATGAAGGGAGTATTCGACACTTGATCTTAGCCAAAAGGCCGAGAAGTGTAGATGAAGGGAGTATTCGGTGCAGTTGCCCCTTCCACAATGAGATCATACAAGAAGGTGTGGGCCAACTTCCTAAAGTTCCGCAATAAATTACCCAGCACGAGGCAGAATTCCATTCCCTCAACGAGGGAGGTCCTCCGCTACTTAGCCCACCTGAAGGAGCTGGGCAGGGCACCTAAGACTCTCAATATTCAGTCCGCAGGGATCTCATATTTTTGTAAAGCCTTTTTCGCCACCGACCCATGTGCTGCATTTATAGTGCGTAAGACCTTAGAGGGTTGGCGCCGGCTCCAGCCTCCCAGCACTGACAAGAGGAGGCCTTTAATGTATGATATTCTGACCCAGATACACAAAAAGTTACGTTCAATATGCTGGTCAAAATATGAAGCTCGCCTTTTCTCTGCCGCTTACTCCATAGCCTTCTTTGGTGCCCTTCGCATAGGGGAGGTAGTCTGTGAGAGAGGGGTTGCCCGCTGCCAGAGGGGCATCCTCTTAGCGGATCTGACCCTATCTAGGACTGACCTAATCGTTCAAGTGCGGAGCTCTAAGACGGACCAACAGGGTAGGGGGGCCCTTCTGTGGTTACCAGCCGCACAAGGTAGCGCACCCTGCCCGGTTAGGGATACGTGGCGTTTCCTCTACTTAAGACCTAATAGCCCCGGCCCTTATTTAATTCACGCGGATCGCTCTTGACCAGACACCAGTTTACGCAGGTGATGTGCATGGCTTTGGCAGCATGTGGGCTGCCCGCAGTGGAATTTGTGGCTCACTCCTTTTGGATTGGGGCAGCTACCACTGCAGTATACCTCGGGCTCTCTGTGGAGAGGATAAAGGACTTGGGGCGGTGGAAATCTGATGCATACAAAGCTTATGTGAGAAAGAATCTATGACTAGCAGTCGGGCTCCGGACCTGGGTTTTTCTGTCTATTTGCCTTTCAGAATACAGGAGGGTGCGCATTTGGTTGGTGGGCCACAGCATCGTGCATTGGGCCAAGAATCGAGCCGTGAGGACCGGGTTGGGACAAAACTTGAACTTACCTGAAAATGTTGAATTGGCATGGATAGCGCAAAGAGGGATGCGCTGGAGCGAATTCAAGCCAGCCGTGTTAGCGAGAGCCGCCGCCGAGGGCCCACCTGATGCCCTGGTTATCCAGCTAGGGGAAAATGAGTTAGCATACCGCAAAGCTATTGACTTGAGATGAAACATTTTTGACGATTTTGCTGAGATGATGGCGGTTTATCCAAACATTACTATCTTGTGGTCCTCGTTGCTTGAGAGGAGGACATGGAGCCCGGTTGGAATCAATAAAGCAAGAAAGGTCTTGGAGTGGGCTGTGGCACATAGAGTGGCGGCTCTGGGTGGGTGCGTCATAGGCCACCCAGGCATCCAGTACAGCAACGAGGCTCTCTACAGATGGGATGGCGTGCATCTGTCAGATGCTGGAAACAATATTTGGTTGGGGGACATCATAGCAGGGATTAGGAATTGGTTACAGGTTTGAAGGTATTGGCGGCGAGCTTTGCTCGATTGGCGGGTAGGCATTGGCAGGGGTAATTGTTATGCAAATGAAGGGGGGAGGAAGCGCCATCACCTTCCCCCAATGAAAAGGGGTAGTCCGGTAGAGGACTCCGGGGGGCATTGCCTTGTCCAAAACCTAGGGAGGTAAGGGCCTCCGGCACGCCCCGAGCGGTGACACCCGTGGGATCCTAGTTGGCGTACTTCAACAGGACCCCCACGGCTTGTGGATAACCCTTCCCGGTCTCCATGCCAGGTAGTCGATAGGAGCCAATGCCTAAGGCCAATACCTTCCTATTCCTGTAATCAATAAAGTTGTGGCCTTTTTATGCCCATTATCCTTAAATAACGTATCCCGTGTCTTCATTTCACATGGGGGAGGGGACTTGCCACGCAAAGGGTCTCTGCTATGTTCTCTTGTCCTTTGCCTCAACTCAAAGTTGCTTAAAAAGTGAAGAGGGAAAGCAACTAAGAAGTTCAATGAATAATAATAATAAGATTGATATGTGTATAAACCAACATTCTGATGAAGAAGCCTCAGACAAGATCACTGTATTACGTGTGTGTGTGTGTGTGTGTGTGATCTCCCAAAATAATCCCTGACATGTGCTGAGAATTTGAGAGAAGAGTTCTTCTGAACTGGGTTTTTGAAATTTTAACATGCCTCCATCACATGGCAGTCAATGGAAATAGGCACATACACATATATATATACACACACACACATATATATATACACACACACACACAGTGGTTCCTCGGGTTACATACACTTCAGGTTACATACACGTCAGGTTACAGACTCCACTAACCCAGAAATAGTACCTCGGGTTAAGAAATTTGCTTCAGGATAAGAACAGAAATGGTGCTCCGGTGGCACGGCAGCAGCAGGAGGCCCCATTAGCTAAAGTGGTGCTTCAGGTTAAGAACAGTTTCAAGTTAAGAACGGACCTCCGGAACGAATTAAGTACTTAACCCGAGGTACCACACACACACACACACACACACACATATAGCCACTGGAAATAAAATAGTGAGGTTGTGCTCAGGCAAGAAGCAAACAGAATTAGAGGTGTGGCAAAAGAGACAACTCACTGAAGCATCACCACACAGACAACAATCTGCCCATCAATAACGAACAAACAGTCTAACGAACTTCCACACCAGTGGTGACTTCAGTTGTATAATGGATTATTTAACAAATTTCCCATGGTAAAGGGTAGTCTTGATTACAAGTAAAAAGGGGGGGAAAGGGTACAGGCTGGTGTTTTGTCATGATGTAGGCGGTGCAAAACATGTCTGCATGAGCAGGCCAATTCTGCTACAAACCTCCATTAAGACGCAACCTTCAAAAGTAGTCATAGCTATTAGTGGAGTCTGTTCATTTGTCTGTGGCTATAGTTTGTTATGGTCTGTGGAAGCTGAAACTGCTTTGATTTGTTTTATATTGATTTATTTTATCTGCGGCTGTTTGGTTTTTATTGTTATTATATTTTTGTTTTAATGCTTTTGGGGTTTTTTGCAAGCTGCTTTGAATGCCACTGAGTGGTGGAAGGATGGCGTAAAAATATTTCAAATAAATAAAGCAAAGCAATGGGATAAGCTGTCTCCTAAATCCTTTGGTTGTTGCAATAGCTCTTTTTGTCTGACTTCTACACACACACACACACACACACACAGCCAATAGGGAGAAACCATGAAAATTCACATGCAAGAAATATGATTTAAATATTAATGCTGTAGTGTTATTCACTAGTCATAGGATCATAGAACTGTAGAGTTAGAAGGGACCAAGAGGATCATCTAGTCCAACTCTCCTGCAATTCAGGGATCTTTTGCCCAACATGGGGCTCAAACCCATGACCCAGAACTAGGAGTCTCATGCTCCACTGATTGAACTATCATTCATCTGCTGGTGATAGGCTTTATAGCAGAGATGGGCCACCAGCATGGACAATGATCAGTTATGATGAGAGTTGTAGTCCAGTAACACCTGGAGGTCTAGAGTCCCCATCCCTGCCTTGTAGTAGTAGTAGTAGTAGTAGTAGTAGTAGTAGTTGTTATTTTTATTTTTATTATTATTATTATTATTATTATTATTATTATTATTATTATTATTATTTATACCCCAGCCACTCTGGGCAGCTTCCAACAAAGTATTAAAATACAGTGGTCTGTTAAACATTAAAAGATTCCCTAAACAGGGCTGCCTTCAGATGTCTTCTAAAAGTCTGGTAGTTGTTTTTCTTTTGACATCTGGTGGAAGGGCATTCCACAGGGTGAGTGCCACTACCGAGAAGGCCCTCTGCCTGGTTCCCTGTAACTTGGCTTCTCGCAGTGAGGGAACCGCCAGAAGGCCCTCGGCGGTGGACCTCAGTGTCTGGGCAGAACTATGAGGGTGGAGACGCTCCTTCAGGTATACTGGGCCGAGGCCGTTTAGTGCTTTAAAGGTCAGCACCGACACTTTGAATTGTGCCCTAATTATATATAGTACCCCAGTAGTAGCCTCTATTACTTACCCTTATGCTGCAAGGCCCATGACAAGAAGTACAACGGTTGTGTGTATCTGTCGTCAAGAGATTCACACATTCTCATTTGATGGGACCTGTCATATTGGTAGACAAATTACTGAAACACATGCTCAGCATGCCCATAATTTTCCGAGACTATTGGAAGCTTGCTTTTTACAGCAGGCAATGAATTATCCCATAATTAACAGACACATCACTTTAGAACCTTCCACTGCAGTTCACATTTTGGGACAGAATGCTGGATTGCAGTTGGACCATTTGTGTGATCCAACACAGTAGTTCTCTTCCAGTTCTGCTCTAATTATATATGGGTGTTCATATATGTATGTCTATATAGCCAATAATTGTAGAGCATATTTCAGTCAGCCCGTCGAGCACACTGGAAGAAAGGAATTGATCCCTGCTGTTTCATTTATTAGATGGTGTAATACCACAGAAATCGTTTCCACAATATCCCAAACTAAATCATTTATTCTTGACAAAAATCCAATAAAGAACTCAATCCTTCTCCATAGGCAGATAAAGCCCAGATTAATGGCACTGCCTAGATCAGGGGGGGGAGAAATTGCTGGGAAAATGAAAGTGAGATAGAGAGTCTGCTCCTTTCGTTTCTCTTCACTTTCCCAAGGCTGCCACAGCTTCAGTTTTTATTACAAAAAGCCGCCTAAGTATTACAGGCTAATCCGTAAATCCCAGCCTAGTAAAATATGTGACGGATTTTGTAAATTATGCCCTTTACAAATCTGATTGAACTCTTCCTCCCCCCGCACCCAGTTAGCTTTCCATTCTTCTTTGGCATCTCTCCCCACAACCTCCTCCTCCTCCTCTCACAACTGGAGTTCACATTCTTTTCCTGCACCAGATCACAAGTGCTAATATCTGGTTCTGTTATAACCTGGCTGACTTTATCTGTGGCCCTTTCATGAACCTTGCAATGGACAGCCAAAATCCATCAGTTGCCAGCTGCTTCTTAGGATGAGCCTTTTCCTCCTGAGCATGCAAGCCAAGGTGTTCTCTTGACCGATGGGGTCTCCAGCCCTTGCTCGGCAACAGTGGTGCTCCTTCTACAGGCTTGTCACTGCAAATGAAATATTGTAGCTGCCAGTGCCCCACAAATTATATGGGGTGGGTGGCTATTAAAGCATGAGAAGTGTCACATTTGGTAGGACAAATGGTCCATCTAGATACCAAAGTGAACACAAATAGATGGTGACATGGAAGGCCAGTGCCGTTTTAGGAATCATTAACAGAAACACATGCCTTGATGTGGCAAGGAAGATTCATGCACAGAAGAGAAGCTGCCATCTACGCTTACAGCTGATGCAGGCACACACCTGCATATACATCTCGCAACTGCACTGCCATACCTATCCAGAGCCCACTGAGCTAGCTGTATGCCGCTTTTGATATATACATGAGGGTGAGCAACTCAATCTAGCGCTATAGTTGTTATGCATTTTTAGTTGCTCACAACATTACCTTTCGCAATCGGAGAGCATTCTTTAAAATGCTAATAACACTTTCTTACAGGGGAAGATTGGCACTGTGAAAAACCTGTGTTTTAAGGATGCTTATCCCCACTACTGATTTTCTCATTAAAGAATGTCTAACAAGCTTCTGCGGAATCCCAAGGTTCATAGGAATATAATTTGAAAACCTTTGTCCTTGACTTTTTGCTGTTCCCATGACTCCCCTCTGAACCCTTTGCTGTTTGACAGCATGCTTCACAAAGCCCTTTGTTCATATTAAACCCACTCATCAGTGTTTCAACTGAGTTCTTCCCCGTGCCGCATGCAGCAGCACACTAGATCAATCTGGACCCAGTTAAGTCCTAAGAAGCCTGGGCAATGCCCCGTATGAGTGTAGGAGAGCCTTTCTAAGTCCATACCCTCTAATGAAAATAGGGACATCCTATTCCATTATTATTATTATTATTATTATTATTATTATTATTATTATTATTCCCTGCCACTGGTTGCCTCAGTCACTCTGGGCGGCTTCCAAGATATATAAAAACATAATAAAACACTGAACATAAAAACATTCCCTATATAGGGCTGCCTCTCAAGGTTGTATAGTTACTTATCTCCTTGGCTGGGGGTTGCATAACTCCATACCCTCCAATATTCCTCAGATGAACATAGGGACGCCCTAAGGAAAAGCCAGACATTCAAATCAAATCAGAAACTGTGACAGCTTCTGTAAATCAGGGACTGTCCTTGTAAAATAGGGACACTTGGAGGGTCTGCCCATGCTGTTATGTGGCATGAAATTTTATTTATTCACTCACATATACCCCGGATGAACATAAAATGGTGGTTCAGAGCATGAACTCCAAAAGATATTACAGTGGTACCTCGGGTTAAGTACTTAATTCGTTCCGGAGGTCCGTTCTTAACCTGAAACTGTTCTTAACCTGAAGCACCACTTTAGCTAATGGGGCCTCCCGCTGCCACCGCACCGCTGGAGCACGATTTCTGTTCTCATCCTGAAGCAAAGTTCTTAACCCGAGGTACTATTTCTGGGTTAGCGGAGTCTGTAACCTGAAGTGTATGTAACCCGAGGTCCCACTGTACACCTCTCTTAAGGGAACTGCTTTGGATTCTCATAGACAGCAAGGCAGGCTTGTTTCCCTTTTAAGACACAATTCCAGAGCTGCCAGTTTGATGTTCTCTTACACCAGGGGTGAGGAACTTCCAGCCCATGGGCCTAATGAGCCTGTATGGCCATTTTCCCAAAAGCACACTCACCTGCCACCACACCTGACATCATATGTGACATCAGGTGTTGGACAGGTAGAGCCACAGCTGCCAAATGAGCCATCAAGTATTGCAGCCTCTTCTCACATGGGCCAGCCAGATGTCTATGGGAAGCCAGCAAGCAGGACTTGAGAACAGCAACACTCTCCCCACTTGTGATCCTCACAGACCCTTTAAGTGCCCCTATTTTCCAGGGACAGTCCCAGTTTCTGATTTGACCCCATAATGTCCCACTTTTCCATAGGATGTCCCTATTTTCAAATCAGAGAAATGTTGGCATGTATGGTATGACGTCCCTATTTTCATCGGAGGGTATGGAATTATGCAACTCCCGAGCTAGGGAGCTGAGTAACCTTTAGAAGATATCTGAAGGCAGCTGTCAGGCTTTGGGGAATCAGATCCCTCCCACGGTGGCAGCCCAGAATCAGAGAAACGATAAAAGTTCTTACCAAGCAATTTATTCCATAATTCACAGAGAATGATGAAGGGATGCAGTCTTCCCTATTAATGGCGTTGCTCCAAGTAAAGTCCCACCCCCCTACGTCTCCCCTATTCAACGTCACTCCTGCATTGGGTAATCTGAGCTTTCTGCCTCTGAGCTCTCTGTTCTAATACCCTCAATGCCTGCCTGGTCCTGCGAGGGGGGGCGGGTCAGGAATGCTTTCCAAGGACACCGAGTCTGTCAGCTGTCACTCCCCTGGTGCTTCCCCTTCTTCCTGCTGTTCCTCTCCCAATATTTCCCAGCTGCTGCCCTCCGCAGCCTCTGAACTATGCCCTTCTGCAAACCACTGTTCTAAATCTATACTGTCCTCCTGTTCTCAGGAAGGTTCAGAAGGTTTACTTTAACTGACAGCAGCCCTCTACAGGGACTTTTAAAAAAGATTTAACTATGCTTCTATATATGTTGGAAGACACCTAGATGGCTGGGGCAACCTAGTCAAATGGGTGAGGTATCAATAATAAAATTATTATTGCAGTGGAACCTCGGGTTAAGAACTTAATTCATTCTGGAGGTCCATTCTTAACCTGAAACTGTTCTTAACCAGAGGTACCACTTTAGCTAGTGGGGCCTCCTGCTGCCACCACGCCTCTGGAGCACAGTTTCTGTTCTCATCCTGAAGCAAAGTTCTTAACCTGAGGTACATCCTGAAGCAAAGTTCTTAACCTGAGGTACAATTTCTGGGTTAGTGGAGTCTGTAACCTGAAGCGTCTGTAACCTGAGGTACCACTGTATTACAATGGAACAGGACATCCCTGTTTTCATTGGAGAAACGTTGGAGGGTATTCCTCAGCAAATAGTATTCAGAGGCATACTCTCTCTCCAACAATGGAGATAATGCACAACCCTGATGGCGGACAGGTGCTGCTAGCCAAATCCTCCAGGAATTTCCCAAATCCTGTTTTAGCGCCATCCACGTTGCTATCCATCGCTGCATTTTGTAGGAGCAAACTCCCTTGTTTAGCTATGCAATGTGTAAAGAAGTAGCTCCTTTTGCTGGCCCGAATCTTTCAGCTTTCAGCTTCTTTGCCAGCTTTGGTAAACTAGCTGTATCCTGGAGTGCACAGCGCAGCACCGGAGTCCTCTGCAACAAAATGGAAGACAAGTCAGCATGAAAAGGATTCGTTGAGGATAAGCAAAAGCCACAGGCCTAGAAGGGAGATTAAGTAAGAACAGGCTGGAAGAGATGGATGTGTCAGGGAAGGGAAGGATTGTTTACCATATTCACGGAGGATATATGTCAGGAAGTAATAAAGAAGGGGCAGAAGACAATTGCTTCTGGTGATACATACCCAAGATCAGCATGTGGGCCAATATGGGCCTGTTTAATCAGGATTTTAAACTTGAAGCTAAATATGTGGCCAGCAACAAAGAGAGTGACGGAAGGAGACACAGGAAGAGACTGTCGCCTATCCTTCTTCCCCTCTCTCCTCACCACTGAATGCATGTTTAAGTGGGGTTTAAAGGGGAGGTGGGAGAAGGGGCTTCAAGTGAGAGTCTGCCTTCATCTCTGTCAGGGACTGGGCAGAGGAGGAATGGTGGAGACCGCCTCTCCAGCCTGACCCTTCCAGAGGAGAAGAAGACAGTTCAGAATTACAACGGGAGTTTGAGGGAGATCACAGCTCAGAGGAAGATGAGGGGGAAAGCTGGGAAATAACTGGAGAGGAGGAGGAAGAAGAAGCACCAGATAGGGGACAGCTGATGGACACAGTGTCTTTAGAAAGCATTCCAGACCCCCCTTCTCCCAGAACCTGGCAGGCAGTAAACGTAGGAAAGCAGAGAGCTCAGAGGCAGAGGTCACATCTCAGCACCCGTAGTGGTGACGCTTAATGGGAGAGAGGGAGGAGTGGAGACTGACTCGGAGCAACGCCATTACTCTAAGAGGCTGCATTTCTAAGCCTCTCTCTGTGAATATTGAATAAAAAGCATTGGTAAGAACTTTCCTTGTCTTATCCATTCCTGGCAATCTACCATGGGGTTGGATCCTCTGACGCCTGACAATCTCCTTCTTCATTCCTTCTTTTTGCACCAACCAGTGGTGTGCAGTCGGTGGACTAAGGGGACTAGGCTAGACCCCAAAATGTTCCCCTGACACCGGGGTCCCATGATCCTTCCCACCACTTTCCCAAAGCCTGCCCAAGCATCATGTCAGAGACCTGGCGCCTCCTTCCCAAAGCCTGGGAAGCTTCTGCCCGGCTTAGGGAGGGATGTGT
Organism: Podarcis erhardii; assembly: GCF_964252035.2. Lineage (NCBI taxonomy): Eukaryota > Metazoa > Chordata > Lepidosauria > Squamata > Lacertidae > Podarcis > Podarcis erhardii. Next base: position 28,203,044 of record NC_138498.1, on the reverse strand, counting down.
GATGCTCATGCGCAGGATATCACGATGTCACATGCGCAACACACACACACACACATTCACCCTTGCAAGCTGGTGCCTCTCGCCCTAACTGTTCTCCTACGAAAAATTTCACCGCACAACACTGGCACGAACTGCATGTTTAATCCATATGTTTAAAACCCTAATTCTTTTAAGTCCCCCAAATTGGATCAAGCAGACTGTGACATCCCTAGGAGGGATGTCAGAGAATTCCATCAGAAGCGGAATTTGCCACTTTTTGTGTTTTCATCCCAGGTCCAGAACAGAAATCAATCCAGTGAATACAATCAGTATCAATGCAAGGAACATTATAGGCATTCACTCACAATATTATTGTTTGTGTGTGTTTTTTTAATAGGCCTCCAACCAATATGGAATTAACTACTTTTTTAAAACATAGATTTGCTGTTCCCTTTACACTGAAACAATGATATGGAAATAGTTAAAACCATAAATTACATTGAATTTGTAACTTTCATAAATTACATGGAAAATTATAGAAATTACATCAAATAGCAGGCAGCAGGATGAATAGCATAGTATTTAGTAGAAACTGAATTGCGGCAGAACAGAAACAGTGCTGGTTTTGATGAAGGCAAGTCAGAATGGAAATTGCTGTTTTCTTACATCCCTAGAGGCAGACAGTTATTACTCTCACTTGAGTATCTATGGCTCGATGGTAGCTGGTTGTCCAAGATCACCTAGCTGAGACCATGAGTGATTGACAACAAAGGCAGTGTACAATAGCTGTGTCTGCTAAGTCTTGCTATTCTGTCATTGTGAACAGAGGAGGAGTAGCCAGAGGAGAAGGGAATAGCATGATGTCTCTGTCTACCCTTCAAACGACAAGCATCCTTCTCCACTTGAAGTTCAGATTGCTGCCAGTTACCGACTTTCCCATTGCCCTGTAGAGAAGATTTCCCCCCCTCCACATTTCCTTGTTCTGTGGAGACCCTGTAGTCTGATCTTGATTTCCTGCAGACTTTCTCTGACAGCAACAACTGGCAAGGCTCAGCGAGGACATCTTCAGTGTCTTCTTCCAGACCATGTCCAGAAATTGCCCCTTTTGGCCTCTGTTCCCTTGCCACTCAGTGATGTCATGTGCTTTTATTTCCTCTTGCCCTCCCAGCTTGAGACATGAAGCACTTGTTAGCCACAATCTTTTCCTCCACAGGTTTTATTGGCTGCAAGTCATTCCGGCTCTGACACTGACTCTCACCTATATCCCTTTAATCACTGTGCCTTATGCAGGAACATGTTAGCTGAAAATGGGTTGGCTTTTTTTTTACAGTGGCAGCATACCTTGTTTCCCTTCTTCAGAGAGGTAAACAGCTTCCAAAGACATAATCCATGTCTTCTTCCCAATCTCTCCTCCCCCCCCAAAAAACACACAATTTCTAAAGGGGAGGAAGTCCAACTGCTATCACAGCTCCAAGAATGTTGACTGCAGAGATTGTTTTCACCCAGAAAAAAACTTTTCTCAGCCTTGACTATTGGCCATGCTGTTGGGGACGATGGAGTCCAAACTATCCAGAGGGCACTAGGTTGAAGAATGCTGTTTTACTCAACACAACTCTTGTCTCACATGCCCCACATGCCTCCCCCAAATCTGAAGGGTTGGGAGAAACCCCAGAACAGCACATGGAGAGAGAAGAGGAGAGGTTGTTCTTTCTGAAAAGCAGAAGGTGGAACTATTATAATAGTGTGATACTTTGCTTAAAGATAAGGTGCGAGACTGGTTACATTATTTTCAAATAAGAGAGGTTTACAATTTGGATAAAAAAAATGGTTTCCAGGTGGAAAAATCAAAATTAGAAACAGAACTGTTAGAACCCGATGCTAAGATACTATCAAGAATGTACAATTTCCTGTTGAAATGGAACACTGAGGAAGAAACGGTAAAATCTCCTATGGTAAAATGGGCACAAGATATAGGACATAATATTATGTTTGCTGACTGGGAGCAGTTGTGGACCACTGGGGTTAAATTTACGGCATGTAATGCCCTAAGAGAGAATATTATGAAAATTATGTACAGGTGGTACATGACTCCAGTCAAGCTTGCAAAAATCTATCACTTGCCCGATAATAAATGTTGGAAATGTAAAGGTACATTCTTTCACCTTTGGTGGACATGCCCAAGGATTAAGGCCTTCTGGGAAATGATCTATAATGAAATGAAAAAGGTATTTAAATATACTTTCCTGAAGAAACCAGAGGCTTTTCTCCTGGGCATAGTCGGCCAATTGGTGCCAAAGAAGGATAGAACTTTCTATATGTATGCTACAGCAGCAGCAAGAATACTCATCGCAAAGCATTGGAAGACACAAGACCTACCCACCCTGGAAGAATGGCAGATGCCAAGTAATGGATTACATGGAAATGGCGGAAATGACTGGCAGAATTCGAGACCAGGGAGAAGAGTTGGTGGAAGAAGATTGGAGGAAATTCAAAATCTATTTACAGAAACATTGTAAAATTTTTGAATGTTGATGACATTGAAATGAAATGAAGGGGTTCTAGTAATAAGGTAAAAGATTATGTAAAGTGGATTGATATTAGATGAAAGTTCGAAGTTAATGAATTTGCTGAACCAATTTTTAAGTGGAATACAAAAAAGGGAGGCGTGAGGAAGTCAGGAAAATAAGTCAACTAGAGAAATTTTTTAAAAAGAGGGATTTTTGTTTTTCTTTTTGTTTTCTCTTTTTCTTTTTTCCTTATGTCTATTGTCTGTATTTTTGTATTTTTGTATTTTTTCTTGTGTTTTTATTGTCTTATAACTTCTTTATTGTGAAAACTTAATAAAATATCATTTAAAAAAAGAGCAGAAGGTGGAACTATTATAATAGTGTGATACTTTGTCTTCACTGCCACCATCAATGAGAATTAAAATATCCATTCCACAGCAAATAGGGTGAGGAGAACAGGGCAGGGGGGTTTTTTCCATTATCAGTTACAATGCAGATTAGTTACCTTTTAAGATACACTAACAACTTCTTTTTCATATAATCTGGGTGATTAGTGTATTGTGGGGAATTACATTTTCTTTCTTCCATAACTTCTTTCCTCACATGTCTCCGTGGACATTAATCCTTTCCTTATTAATCAGGCCACTTGCTCAAAAATCCTGTATTTCACAAAATCACAACCTTGTGCTCCACAGTAATCTGTTCAGAACAACTACCCACTCCAGAAACACCCAAGTGTTGAAACAAATATTGGAGCCCTCCAGTTCGTAACCATAAACATACACTGGAAAGGTGGGCTTAAGTGCTATTAGACTCTTTTCTTTATCAGGGATTCAGCTGTGGGGCTTATTCCTCGGCTGACATTGTGAATACTGCTGCTTATTAGGTATTGTTAATTATGTATCATATTGTATTGTTTCTTATTATGAATTGTATTTAGATAATTTTTTTTCTATTTTTGGCATAGTATGTTACATATGCACATTATGTAGCAGCAGTAAAGTTTATTGTAGTAGTTACTCTTAAGTTACTACCACTACTAAGTTACTATTACTAAGTAGCAATTTACGACAAAGGGCAATATATAAATTTCTGTGGCCTTTTGATGAAGGGAAGTATATACATTTCCAAAAGGGAAAGAAACTTTTGCAGGTGCCCAAGGTGACACCACACAGCTAGAGTTGCGTCAGCTTTATATACTGTATTTTTTCGTATGTATAAGACGACCCCTATTTTTGGGAACTCCAGTTTAAGAAAATGGGGGGAGATGGCCCAAATCACTGCCCACTCGCCGCCAGCAGCCAGAAATAGCACACCCAATTGCCTCAGCGGCAGCCAATCCACACCAACCCTTGCCACACCCACCAATCACCCACAAAATTGCCTCAGCAACAGCCAATCCAAAGCAGCCATTGCCACAGCCACCAATCACCCACCCAATTGCCATGTAGCCATGTATAAGACTACACCCAATTTTTAACATTATTTTACAGTACAAAAACCTCGTCTTGTACACGGAAAAGTACAGTATATCACAGTCCTTGCCTGTAAATGTATAGATATGGAAAACAACACCAAAGCTTCTTCTCCAAGTTGGAAAAGTTATTTCTCCCCTGGGAAAAAAATCCAACCCTAATACTGAAGCAGGGGTAAAGTAGTCAGCAGCTTTTTCTTCAGCTTCATTCCTCGCCTCCTTTCAAGCCTGCATACAACGCTCCTCTCGCCTCTTTTGACAGCTGTAGGAAGCACAAAATTAGGGTTATAAACTTCACAGCCCCTCCTGAGCCAGCCTCCCTCCACGCACAGACACAAACACCCTCCCACGTCTGTGGCACCTTCTCCTCCAATAATTACTTAATTATGGGCCAATTATTGAAATTACACAAGCGGGAGCCTAGTGGCTGCTCTACAAGCAACTCAGCTATGGCTGCTTATGATTCCCTTTAAAAGCGAAGAGACCCCTCTTCTGTTTTTTTCCTTCTTCTAACACCCACTCAGTTCCTTCCCCCACCTCTTCTTTCTTCTTTCCTTCTCTGCGGCTGCATAGAAGGATGCCTCTCATGCAAGAAAGAGACAAGCACCTCTAAAGCATCCATCCGTATGGACAAAAGGCAAACACACTCCTTCTCCCACAGAGACAAAAACAACCCTATTCAGGACAAACCCTATTCACAGAGTCAACAAGAGCTTAATGGGCACATGGCGCCACAATCAGCAGTAACACTAATATAGCAATGGTCTAGTGCTATGTGAACAAGCCCTAGGTTTGTGTGTTCCCAGCTCCCCACAGCTCCCCTCTGGTAAAACTGTGTGTAGGGCTGATTGGAACCATTTGCATGTTTCCAACTAACTGCTTTGTCCTTATGCCTCAACTAGGACAAGCATTGGTTAGTTTTATCCACAGTTTGTCCAAAGAAAGCCAGCTGCAAACCATGGTTTATGATGCTGGCGTGCTCCAATAAACCATGTGCATGTAACAGTAAACTATGGTTTCTCCTTTTGTCCAAGCACGGTGAATAACACACACACACATCTTTTATGATACAGACACTGGTATCACACAAAATAGCAAGGACTGGATGCATAGCCATAATTTTAAAGGGTTGGGGGGGTAGTCTCTCTTTCTTACACTTTATACAACTGGTAAAGCTTAGTTCTGGATATAGTCTAGACCAGGGTTTCCTAACCTTGGGTTTCCAGCTACAATTCCAGACTACAATTCCCATCATCCCTGACCACTGGTCCTGCTAGCTAGGGATGATGGGAGTTGTAGTCTAAAAACAGCTGGAGACCCAAGGTTGGTAAACACTGGTCTAGACCTAGGGATGGGGCATGTCATCTGGGTTCATATCCCTACTCAGCCAAGAAACTCATTGAATAGGGATGGATAGCTTCAACTAGGGATGGATAGCTTGCATTGGAATGTGAACCTACCCAGCTCACGTTTTCCCAACCAATGCTACTGAGTACATGAACTGAAACGAAGCTATCCCTTGAAATTCGCATTACAACGAATTTTGCATTGCAGTTCTCCAATCAAAAAAAAAGTGTACATCTTGTAAATTGAAAATGCAATAAAATTTTTATTTAAAAAAAAGTGTACAAAAAGCATATACCATGGCACAGTGTGCACAAATGTGTATTTTTTTTGGGGGGGGGGGTTGCTTTTCAAAATATGTATGTTAGTCAAAATTATGTACATAGGGGAAAATGTACATTGGATGGCTCAGTCAATATGAGCCATGAACATGCGACGTGAGCGATCTCATGGTTTCAGGTTCGAGCCCCACGTTGGGCAAAAGATTCCTGCATTGCAGGGGGTTGGACTACATGACCCTCATGGTCCCCTCCAACTCTACAATTATATATATATTTCTTTAAAAATAACGAACCAACATGGAAACGAGGCAAACAGAACTTAAGATTGAAACAATGAGGAACGGGGAGAAACCAAAATTGTCACATTTGTCCATCCATGTCTATTGCCAGTTAATCTATCCCATGATACTGTTGTGAGAGTGAGATTGGGATACCCTCTTCCATACTCCTCTGAGTAGCTTCCTTAGAAATATGATTATTAACAGTAAAGAAGAAGGTGCCAGACTCCAACAAAATTCATATAATGTATCCCCCCAGAAGGTGATCTAATGACTAGCACTCCATTTATGTACAAGTGAGAGCTTGTACACATACTTTATTTCCAGGTCTACAGCATTAATTCTTTTCAGCTCAGAATCGTCTTGTCACAGGCAAGGAGATGCGAGATCCTTCATCTAAATCTCATTATAGTGATTGCCCTCAAATATATGCTATTGTACTGCATTACACAGGCTAATTGCATTCTGCATGGAAAACACAGACCCATTGTTAACTTGTCACTCCTTCAGCTCCATTGAAAGATGCCTCACTTTTGCGCTGGTGGGGTGGGGAATAAAGGAGATGGCCAACCCAAGGACAAAGCCCCAAGGAGTAGAAATACACAGATAATTATCCCCTCAGTTTTAACTTCCATAGTATCAAAGGGCCACCCTATCATACCCTCCAACATTTCTCCAATGAAAATAGGGATGTCCTATTCTATAATTATTAGTAGTATTAGTATTAGTATTAGTATTAGTATTAGTATTAGTATTAGTATTAGTATCATCAGCATCATCATACGCCGTCCATCTGAATGGGTGTCCTCAGCCACTCTGGGCGGCTTCCAACATATATAAACACCTAATAAAACTTTAAACATTTTTAAAAACTTCCCAATACAGGGCTGCCTTCAGGTGTCTTCTAAAGGTTGTATAGTTACTTATCTTCATGGGTCAGAGGTGACATAACTCCATACCCTCCAACATTTATCTGATGAAAATAGGGACGTCCTAAGGAAAAGCTGGACATTCAGGGATCAAATCAGGACGGCTTTTATAAATCCGGGACTGTCCCTGGAAAATAGGAACACTTGGGGGGGTCTGTCCTATTTTGTGCACAAATCACAAGTGGGGAGAGGACTGTCACATTCACATCCTGCTTGTTGGCGTGCCATAAGCACCTAGTGAGAAGGTGATGCTGGATCAGTTGGGCCTGTGGCTTGATCCAGCAGTGATCAGCTTAGGTCCTAATGTGCTCCCATCTTTGGAGGAAATAATGCACTTAGTCTTGTTGTTGTTGTTGTTGTTTAGTTGTTTAGTTGTTTAGTTGTTTAGTTGTTTAGTTGTTTAGTTGTGTCCGACTCTTCGTGACCCCATGGACCAGAGCATGCCAGGCACTCCTGTCTTCCACTGCCTCCCGCAGTTTGGTCAAACTCATGTTTGTAGCTTCGAGAACACTGTCCAACCATCTCGTCCTCTGTCATCCCCTTCTCCTTGTGCCCTCCATCTTTCCCAACATCAGGGTCTTTTCCAGGAAGTCTTCTCTTCTCATGAGGTGGGCAAAATATTGGAGCCTCAGCTTCACGATCTGTCCTTCCAGTGAGCACTCAGGGCTGATTTCCTTCAGAATGGATAGGTTTGATCTTCTTGCAGTCCATAGGACTCTCAAGAGTCTCCTCCAGCACCATAATTCAAAAGCATCCATTCTTCAACGATCAGCCTTCTTTATGGTCCAGCTCTCACTTCCATACATCACTACTGGGAAAACCAGCAGTCTTGGATTAAACCAGTTAGTCTTAGATTAAGCCTATTACATGGACCAAAGTTTCAGTCACAAATTAGGAAAGTTCTCCTTGAAATCCCCAAAAAAGCTGATTCTCACCTCAGCCACTTATTACTATGAACCTGTGTGACTGTGACAGCCCAATTCCAAACAGCAGCCAGAAAGGATCCATCCCCACTTGCTCTCCCATTGCTTAGCAACACTCAACAGATGCTTGCTGGACCAAACTCGGCTCCATCTGCAGCTTGTTACTATATCTTTGCAAGACACATCCAAGGAGTTTTGTTGCTTAAAGTTGACATGTGCCTGCGAAGCCTCTTAAAGTGTGATTTCCGATTCCCTGGGCCGTTTCTGCGGTATAATCTGTGACATTTAACATAAATAGTTTTCTATTCCCTACTGACCTTTAATGGCTTTTATCGTCAGCTGTGGTTTCTGGCAGGCGTACAAGAACGGCAGTCTGTTTGGCTCGGCATAGTCTGCCCCGAATTCTCAAGGAGACCATTGGCTTTCGCAGCGCTTGCCAGTCCCAGGGAGATGCTGGTGTTGACGAGAGACTGCCACTCGAGCTCAGAAATATCATTATATGTTTCAATTAGAATTAGCGAGGAAGCCAGTTATTAAGTGGCTAGTTATTATGGTAATGGATATACTCCACATTAACTGGGAAGACTTCGGCTAACGTCCAATTTTTTATCCTTAATTCCTCCCTTGTGTTTTCTTCTGTGAGCAGCATGGAAGATGCGGAAGTTACAGATAGTGTGAAGATTCTCCAGCAGCAGCGTTGAGCTCCCCCAATCTCTTTGCATCTCTGTCAAAAGACAGGGCGAGACTAGAGTCTTGCCACCTGTCAATGTCGATTTGAGGCCTCTATGAAGTGTTATATCAATCCTGCCACAATAACACAGTGAACATTTCAATATTACTAACTTAAACCCATTTTTAAAACTGCATTAAATGGTCACAGCTCCCCTCTGAGGCGCCCTGGAAGATACGGCTGTGGTGTGATCTCTGAGCTTTTCAGGAGTATGCAAGAGGGACTGCGCCACTCAATACTGAATTGTTTTTACCTATCCAGACAATGTTTACCTGCAACGCATCAGTTCTGGAAGGGGTGGAGGGGCTGTGTCCTTCCTGTGCTCAGTATTGAGTTGCTAGGGAAATGAGAATTTTCCTCACCTGCAAACATAGCTATGAGAAGACTGGATAGCTTCAAACCTTGACAGCATGATCCTGAGCCAGCAATAGGTTTAGAGTGGAATTAACCAGGATCAATTCCCGGGTTTGAAGACCCCTTAGGCAAGTCCCTGTCTGTCAGCCCCTCCCCATTTCTTACTCACCCTCTGCCTTACCCTGGGACCAATTCCCACTGGCTCCTCTTCTTCCCTGTTTCCATCATTCATTCATACTCTCTGCATAGGGAAAGGGCTGTATTTCAGTGGTGGAGCACATGATTTGCATTCAAAATGTCCCAGGTCCAATCCCTGGCCTCTCCAGCTAGGATTGAGAACCCCACTCATGTCTGAAACCACAGGGAGTCACTGCCAGGCAGTGTGTACAATACTGAGCTAAAGGTAAAGGTACCCCTGCCCGTACGGGCCAGTCGTGACTGACTCTAGGGTTGCGCGCTCATCTCGCTCAAGAGGCCGGGAGCCGGCGCCATCCAAAGACACTTCCGGGTCACGTGGCCAGCGTGACGAAGCTGCAACTGGCGAGCCAACACCAGTGCCGCACACGGAAACGCTGTTTACCTTCCCGCTATAAAGCGGTACCTATTTATCTACTTGCACTTAGGGGTGCTTTCGAACTGCTAGGTGGGCAGGAGCTGGGACCGAATGACAGGAGCTCACCCCGCTGCGGGGATTCAAACCACCAACCTTACGATCAGCAAGTCCTAGGCACTGAGGTTTTACCCACAGCGCCACTCGCGTCCCCACAATACTGAGCTAGATAGACCAATAATCTGACTCAGTATAAAGTAAAAGGGATGTCACGCGAAAGATGGAGATAGTTTGTTTTTGGCCTGCTCTGGAGGGTAAGACCTGAACCAATGGGTTCAAGTTACAAGAAAGGAGATTCCAACTAAGCATCAGGAAGAACTTTCTGGTGGTAAGAGTGTCAACATGCAGAGGGCCGGGAGGCCAGCTGATAAGCACCAGCTGTGCCGTCTCCTTCCATCGGCCCGTGCTCCAACGTAAATCAGTGGCCTGGACTTCAAAAGCCAGGGCACGCTATTAGCAGAGTGTACTGTGGGAGAAAAGCAATGACAAACCTAGACAGCATCCCAAAAAGCAGAGACATCACCTTGCCAACAAAGATCTGTATAGTTAAAGCTATGGTTTTCCCAGTAGTGATGTATGGAAGTGAGAGCTGGACCATAAATAAGGCTGATCACCGAAGAATTGATGCTTTTGAATTATGCTGCTGGGGGAGACTCTTTAGAGTCCCATGGACTGCAAGAAGATCAAACCATTCTTAAGGAAATCAGACCTGAGTGCTCACTGGAAGGACACATCGTGAAGCTGAGGCTCCAATACTTTGCCCACCTCATGAGAAGAGAAGACTCCCTAGAAAAGACCCTGATGTTGGGAAAGATTGAGGGCACAAGGAGAAGGGGACGACAGAGGACGAGATGGTTGGACAGTGTTCTCGAAGCTACCAGCATGAGTTTGACCAAACTGCGGGAGGTAGTAGAAGACAGGAGTGCCTGGCGTGCTCTGGTCCATGGGGTCACAAAGAGTCAGACATGACTAAACGACTAAACAACAACAACAACAACACCATGCACACAGAATAGGCATGAGGCTTGTGAAGTCATACTATTAGTACAGATTTATTAAACATAAATCAGAATGAAGAAACATGTCGTCTCTACACAAATGGAAGTTCCCAGCATACTTTGCTGGAATGTAAACAGGCATGTGACATGCAACAGTTCCACATGCCTGTTTCTTAAGGTGGAATGGAAATGTCAACAAAGAGGTGTTCAGCAGTGGAATGGACTCCCTCAGGAGGCTTTAAGCAGAGGTTGGATGGCCACCTGTATGATCTAGTTGAGATTCCTGCACAGGAACCAACTTGACAAGCCTTTCTTTCTTCCTTCCTTCCTTTCTTTCTTTCTTTCTTTCTTTCAAAAAATGTCTTGCTGTCACTTCAAGCGCAGCAATTGACTGCCCACAACAGCCTAGTCACATACCTGGGGAAAGAATGATGCTATATCATTATTTGCATTTCCAAGGCAAAAAGATGCTTGCTCCAAAAGCTCAGGATCCCAAATGGCAACACCAGTGGGTTGCTGCAGGCAGCCAGGGCTCTATCGAACCTATAGGAAAGCCGTTGAGACTGAGGAGAGAAGGAAAACAAAGTGCCTTGTCCCTGGGTCGCAGAGTCCCTGATTAGTCTCAAGTAGAGAGGATTCAGCATCACTGTTTCCATGCTGTGGAGCAGATTTCCAGCAGAGATCCAACAGGCACCCTCAATGCCATCCTTCAGACCTCTCTTGCATACTTTTCTTTGCTGACAGGCCTTCAGCAAAGGCCTTCAGCTGACAGGCCTACAGTTGTTCAGTTGTCTTCTTGTAGTTTTAGCCCGTTATTCTTTGAGTTACTTTGTACTTATATGACGTTTCACGTTATATATCTTGATAGCTTTATGTGGGTGGGCGGTTTATAAATACCTTTAGAGATATATAATTGAAAGTGACACCATCACCACCCTGGAAAATTCTTCCCCACTGTTTCAATATTTAGGAGATATTTCCACCTCACACCTCCAAAATAATGAAATGCTGAGGAGAGTGGAATGAAATACTTTGACCCAGGTTTGGTATAAGGCACCACCTCCCTATATTTCTAGGTCAGGGAGACAAGCACAGAGCAACGACTACAGAAGCGGTGGCAGCTCCCAGGTGATTCTCGTGGTTAGATGTAGACCCTCCGTGCTGAACTGCGATGACCCTTGATGCCAGCCCTGGAATTAACCTTCCAGAGAGCACAGCCTTGCTTAGCAATGAATTGTAAAATATCATTTAATACAAGAAAGACTCTGCAGGCAGTTCAAAGCTAGGGGGGGGGAATTAATAAGGAAGCTTAAAAGAAAATCATTGCAAACCTCTTACGCCAGGGATCAGCAAACTTTTTCAGCAGGGGGCCGGTCCACTGTCCCTCAGACCTTGTGGGGGGGCGGACTATATTCTGAAAAAGAAAGAAAGAAAGAAAGAATTCCTATGGCCCACAAATAACCCAGAGACGCATTTTAAATAAAAGCACACATTCTACTCATGTAAAAACACCAGGCAGGCCCCACAAATAACCCAGAGATGCATTTTAAATAAAAGCACACATTCTACTCATGTAAAAACACGCTGATTCCCAGACCGCCTGCGGGCTGGATTTAGAAGGCGATTGGGCTGGATCCGGCCCTCGGACCTTAGTTTGCCTATCCATGTATTACACGTTTAACTTAAGGTGGATCTAGCGAAACAGATACCCAAATTTTCACTTGCAGGAAAATATTGTTGCACTCACCCCATTCTCTGAGTGTGCAAGAGATTCTGGTATTCGCCCGGGGTAGGGTTTCCTTGGACTGAAAGTCAATGAAGATGGCGGTATCTTTTGGCTATAGGGCTTTATTTACACAGCATCAGAGGGAAGAGCTGATAACATCAACACTCCAACAAATCTTTCTTTCATGTTAGCCTCCACCCCAAAGTCATAGCTTTGTGTTTCAGCCCACAGAGGGAAAAAGCTTCTCCATGTCTCCATTCAGCTCCCAGCATCAGCCAAAAACTCATAAGCCCCTATGGCCATTAGGATGACATGGTATCCAGGCAGATTTGCCCGGGGGGGGTGCAGAATACCTTCTCCCTTCCTGGAGAACACCACCACTTAGTTGTCGCTATGGCAACATGGCCTACTTTTTAAAAAGGTTTTTTAGTTTTATTTTACAATTTAATCAGCATAATCTATAAACATAAATCACGTAAGAAAGTAAGCATACATCCCCTTTCTCCCCACCCCTCCCCCCACCCATAGACTTCCCTCAACTTCCCCTTCCGGTTCTTTCTAATATTTTCTCATTCTGCATATTCTCCTCTAATCTTAATACCATTCCTCTTTACCTAAAAACGCTATTTTCTTCCAAAATCTTTTATATCAAACTGTTTAAATCCCATATTCTACTTGTTTATTTCCACATCATTTTTCAACATCTACCACATCCCTTTTTGTTACCATAATTGTAAGTGTTTACTCAAAACCTGCTAGTGAGTCTAGTGCTTTACAATATTTCTGTATATATAAAATAAATACATTCCAATCTTTTTTAAAGTCTTTGTTGTCCTTCTCTTTTAATCTTGCTGTAAGTTTCGCCACCTCTGCATATTCCATCAATTTGAGTTGCCATTCTTCTTTCATTGGCATCTTGTCATCCTTCCATCTTTGGGCTAGCAGCCGTTGTAACATACATAAATAAATTATTGAGTTCTTTTGGAGTTTCTTGTCCTGTAATGCCTAATAAAAAAGCTTCTGTTTTTTTGTTAAATGTTAACTTAAACATTTTTTTCATCTCATTATAAATCTCCTCCCAGTACCTTTGATTATTTTACAATTCACAACATGGCCCTCTTTTTTAAGTCGAGCAAAATCCAGTGCTTAGCTGAGTGGCTAAGGCCATTCGCCTAACAAAGAAATTAGTCTGACCAGTTTTGTGGCTTCTTGTACTGTATTCTGACCTCACAGATGCAGAAACAGAGGCGTGGAGGCAACCCATGGATATAATTCAGAATAACCCCCAATTCTTATAGCAATATAGTTTAAAATTCGGGGGGGGGGGGACAAAGAAGGTGAAATCCATATGATGTGCACACAAACATGTCTGCCTCTACCTTAACCTATGAAGACAGAGCAGAGTTTCAAAATGTGTGCTCGTTCCACCTCTCTTTCTAAAACGAATAGATTTCCTATTTCAGGCCAGACAGAAACCTCCTGTCTCCATTGGCTGGGCAGAAAAGGCTTATCAGTGATACTGAAGGGGGGGGGCATGTCTTCTTACCTTCTTCTTCGCTACAATATATCCATTTATTCCCAATTGTCAATGTCAAAAGGGACTAAAATCTATAAAATTCATAGAAACTCAATGTGCCAATTTGCTCAATTTCTCTAGGACTCCATCACACCTCCCCTGTCCTCCATAACCCCTCAAGCAAGGTGTCAAGACCCTAATCCTGTCAAATCGCTCTGATCAGCCTTTCCTTCAGGCAATGTCAGGTGGCAGACTATGCATATTTGGGACCATTGTCTTCTCAGGAAGTGTTTATCTGTGCGTATCTCCGACTCTGCATATTCCCCCCTCCCTCCTCCATATGTTAATCTGTGTAACCCAACCTCCCTTTAATATATTCATGATGTAATCCATGTAACCAAACCTCTCTTTAATATATTCATGACATGTTTTGCACTGTATTCTGGGACATGGAGGGAGTTTCAAAAACTCATGTCACCCCTTTCTTGCTGTTCAATCTCGCCTTGAACCTGTTGCGCAATAAACCTTGGATCTCTGCATTTTGCTCCTGTCCGGCTGAGCTCATTTTCTTCCGCAGGGACCCGCGGACACTTAGTCCGACGAGCTGGGTGGCAGTGTAGCCCCGCACCCAGATTTTAGCCGTAACATCAGCAATGGAGAAAGACTGGTAAACTGGACCAATAGGAACAAGACTAACCTGCTCCAATCATTGACGAGGAAATTACCACCTTCTGTGTTAGATCTATTGCCTCATTTTGTGTGCCTTTTCCAGACTTTTGGCAGGAAGCCTCTGATATTATAGCAAGAGTAACTCAGCAGGTCAGTGTGGAATCGGGACTTGGTTTGCTGTCTTTATTTCAGGAGCAGAGTAAATCACTGGTGCACAGGGATCTAATAACTCATCTCATAATGGCGGCTCGCATGGAAATTGCACATTACTGGGAAAGTGAGGAGGGTTTTGTATTGAAGAGATGGTATGATAGAGTACGGCAGTTAGCCTGGCCAATAAACTCACACAGCAATGCAGGCTTGCTAAGGGGAGATAGGGAGGGATATTTTCCTTGAAAACTGGGCTGCCTTTTCTTTCATTTATTAACGATCCCCCTGGGGAGCCAAAGCTCCCTGCTTCTCAGAAATCATTTTGGAGAGATTAACTAACCAGAGCTTGGATCTACGCAGCTTATGGAAGGCATATGTATATATGCAGACAATGTGATATTGTAAGAACAGTTCAAGGAATGTACACAGATTACTGCATATCCATTTGAACAATTATTATTTTTTATGTTGCTATTAAAAACTAATGATGATTCTCTTCAAAAGCAGAAGGAAGACCTCCTGTTAAGTAGTTTAGCCCATTCACACTTGTTGATGCAACAGAATGAAAGGACAGAAAGTGACAGACAACCACTTATACAGGGCGATTACATTTCTGAAACATGCACAGAGTCCTAAGGTAGTGGCTTCTTTAGAATGGGGCATCTGAGACCTTCCAAAATGGAAGGCAGTTAACCAAGCTCTTAAAAACACATTATATGAGGTATAATGTCCAGTACCTACCTTATGGAATCTTTCACCTCCTTTCAATGTCCGATTAGGACTTTTTAATAATTTGGACAGTTTTATTTTTACCCTCTAATGATGGGTATTTTAGATGGTTTTACACGGGTTCTGAGCACTGCTTGTATGATACTTCTTGTGCTAGTTAGAGTTTGATTTGGCCTTATTCTGTAATTACTATATGTTTTAATCATGGTTTTGTTTTAACATCACTTGGGATAATTCCCACCACCCCCCTCTAAAAATTGCCTGTAAGTACACATTTTTCCTGGTGTCCTCATTTGCTGAGAGGATGAGACAAAATGTAGTGATTGACCAAAATAGAATAAAGAAATATGTGGTTTATAGCAAAAATAGGATGATCAATTGTGATTACTACAATAGCGTTCAGCTTCTGCCAGCAATCTGGGGGTTAATTCTGTAGGTGCCCATAGCATTAGCAAAAACCATGATCCATAAATTATACCTTATTGATCTTTGCCCAGGTTCTATATACCTCTGCTTCATTCTCCTTCCACCAAACAATGTAGAGATTTGAGAGTGGAGGCACTTAGAGTGACATTTGAAATGGCAGCAAAGCTGACCTCTTCGTAACAAATACAAATACAAGCAGAGAGTTTGAAAGGCATGTGATGGAGGCCAGCTATCGAAGTAGCAGCACTTTACCAGTGTGGTTTGGGTTTTCCTGAGGCCAAAATGTCTCATGAGACAGTTCCATGCAATTGAATGCTAACAGTCCTGGCTAAGCCAAGGAACCAAGCCAAGGATGGTGTGTAACAGGGCATCATGCACAGGGGCCAAAGCTCATAGCAGCCATATCATTACAGGCCTGTGAGCTTTTTGCAAGCGATAAGACTCAGACGGACTTTCACATGGCCATTTCCAAGCTGGCCAGGTACAGTTTTGAGTGCAGTTTGGGAGAAGCTGTCTTGCCCAAGGCAAGGTGGTTCTTTCAAAATGAGATCCAGAAGCAATACAAAATACACATATGAGTATTATGTAGAAGATTAAATATTTAATTCCAAAACAGCAAGCAATGTATACATACCAAGCAAGCACTTACATCTGCCACTTGGAAGCCCTCAAGAAGCGGCAAAGCGACTCCCCCAAGTAGCCTCAGTTTCCATGGCCCTGCGGTCAATCAGTCCATGCACAAGCATCAAAGAAACTCTGCCCAAACTGTCCAATTTTATAGATAGCCTGTGTGGCTTCCAAGACTGGCTATGTGCAGATCATCCATTAGACACCTCCCCCCCAATTCCTCGCTTTCTCAAAACAATGTCCAACATCAAAGAAAGTACCCAGCACTATCCTCCACAACTTATTAAGGCAGCTGCGAGTGGGACTTCACCTCCTCCCAACATTCCCAGGACATTAAAGACTGTTCTCACACCATCCAAAAACTTAAGAAGAATGAGGGAGGGTCAAGGAACAGAGGCAGGGAAGGTAACCGTGTCAGATCACTAACTCCTTGATACACTTGCTCTTCCAGATGCATTTCCCATACAAATGTTCAAGCAAAGTAGCAACAGAGATGAGAATATGTTTCAGATTGGTAAAATGAGAGATGTCAGTGTTTGTGATTTTAAAGGTAAAAGTCCTAATTGATATTAGAGAATACTGGATGGATCAAGAAGGTGAAATGAAACCTAGCAGAAAAGGTATCTCTCTAATTCCAGAACAGTGGATCCAGCTGAAGGAACAGCTTACTGATATTGATGAAGCAGTAAGAAAACTGTAAAGGTGAACCATGCAGAAACTCCACTGTTATAGGTTTAAGTAGTCTTTTTACACTGGCATTCATTTTCTAAACTATTTGTTTTCCAAGCTATTGTATATTTGGATTGCAAAACAATTTGTAAGATGAGTGCTTTTTAAAATGTGCATTAAAAGTGTATTCTGGGTGAAGTTACAAATGTGTATACTTTTATTAAACAGGCGTTATGTTCTCACATCATGGTGTAAAATAAAACACATTCAATTAAAATGAAAAAGAAAGTGCACCCCTCATCCCGAAAGCCAGCAAAAGGGCTAAAGAGATGCTTAAAGTTGTAGGCTAAGTGATGGGACGTGGGTGGCACTGTAGTCTAAACCACTGAGCCCCTTGGGGTTGCCGATCGGAAGATGGCGATTCGAATCCCTGCGATGGGGTGAGCTCCCGTTGCTCGGTCCCAGCTCCTGTGAACTTAGCAGTTTGAAAGCATGCCAAAAAGTGCAAGTAGATAAATAGGTACCGCTCCGGTGGGAAGGTAAATGGCGTTTCCATGCACTGCTCTGGTTTTGGTGTTCCATTGCGCCAATAGCGGCTTAGTCATGCTGGCCACATGACCCAGAAAAACTGTCTGCGGACAAACGCCGGCTCCCTTGGCCTGTAAAGCGAGATGAGCGCCACAAGCCCAGAGTCGTCTGCAACTGGACTTAACTGTCAGGGGTTCTTTACCTTTACCTTTAAGGGACAGGAGCTGGATGACCAGAGAGAGATGAGAGAATGTGAAGCAAGAAACGGCAGCGGCCAACCACTCCTTATTTTTATTTATTTGTTTTTCATCAGTTTAGTGGGAGCCAAACAATCAAAGTAGCAAAGAAGGGAACACGCAGCAGCCCCAACACAGGCCTTGCAGGGAGGGAGGGAGGGAGGGCACCCGCTAAACAAAGCTGGGGAGATGCATTTCCTATTTCCTTGGTGCGCTAATCGCTTTTGTTCAGCTTGGTGCGTTTGTGCTGTGGGAGGGAGAGGCGTGGAGTAATGTCGCTTGAGTCTTTAATCTTTTGACAATGGCTGTCACAAAGGAATGTGTAATTAGGACATGCTGTACCTTCCTAGGCTGCCTGGTCCCCCTCCGCCCACCTCCCCCTCAGTTTTTGAGGCGCGCGGTGCCTGCGTCTTGGAGAAATGCAGGGCTGGGCTCATCTGATGTTTCCCTATAATTGGTTTATTTGCTTTCCTTTGTAGCTTGTCTTGTCAGAACAAGGATTGCTTTACTACCAGGCATGGTGTATAATATCTTGGCACCATTTGCATTTGGCATTGATGGGGGAGTGGAACAAAACGGCAGTGGATATCTGAAGGCAATGAATGGAGGGTGGCACCTTTGGGTTGCCACAAGCAAAGAGATCTTTACTTATTGGGATGGACGGTGCCTCATGCTCCCAGTCCAGGATATTTTGGAGGAAACAATGTTCAATCTTCCATACTTCCAAATCAAGTGGGGAACCTTTGTTCTCTGAATACTGCTGAATTACAACTCCCATCAGCCTTGGCAAGCATGGCCAATGGCTAGGAATAATGGGAGAACAGCAACAAGTGGAGGGACAGAGGTTCCCCGTCCGTATTTTAAATAAATAGTTTGTGCACTTTATATATGGGCCAGATGCTCCCCCAACCCGCATATGCACACATACTCCATGGTGCTTCCAAAAGAATGACTGTAGAATAAGCCTTGGAGGTGAGGGCCATTTCTGAATGTCAGGTGACTCGTACTCAGGTACTTGAAGAAATGCATAGGCTCATTCACAAAATAAAACTACTATGTGCAGAATTTGTGCACAGAGAACCCCCATGTTCCAGCTGCCTGGCTGCAGAGGTTGCAAAACAGGCACCCCCTCAACCATCCTACCACCTAGTTGTGTTGGTAATGGTGTTTGTGTGAAGGACGCTATAGTGGTCTTGTACAATGTGGGTAGGATGGGGTGGGTGGGAACCCTATGCACATGCATTAGAACATTTGTAAGGAGCCCACAGATTTGTGCATGTGGAGACCCTGTCTTTATGGACATTCTAATGAACATGCATTTGTCAGGGGGCAGAGCCTGTGCACACACATCTCATGTGTTCCGTGCACCCATATTAAAAGTCTGAAAGGGTTGGTGTTGTGTTTGGGGAGAGCAAGTACAGTGGTACCTCGAGTTAAGTACTTAATTCGTTCCGGAGGTCCGTTCTTAACCTGAAACTGTTCTTAACCTGAAGCACCACTTTAGCTAATGGGGCCTCCTGCTGCTGCCACACCGATGGAGCACGATTTCTGTTCTCATCCTGAAGCAAAGTTCTTAACCTGAGGTAATATTTCTGGGTTAGCGGAGTCTGTAACCTGAAGCGTATATAACCTGAAGCGTATGTAACCCGAGGTACCACTGTAAAGGCAAGCACATTTCCTCTGCTCTGATAGATGCAAGGTCACAAACCAGAGATCATTAATCAATTTGCAAAATATACATTAGCAGGGTTTTAAAATTACTTGTATTTTGTTATGAATGGATCATAGATAATACAAATAGGACATGTGGTACATTGATAAATAATGGAACCAAGGAAGGGAGTCAATCTGTTCTGTTCTGTTCTGTTCTGTTCTGTTTTTGTATAATTGTTGTTTTTATTTTTGTTATTTTTGGAAAATTAATAACATTATTTTTTTTAAAAAAAACAATTTGCAAAATATGGTGCTTGTTTGGTACTTGAGGCAAACATTGCCCAGCCACACCAGCTTTCATGCAACATATCTATGGCAGTGTGAACTAAGCTTCTCTAGTTACAAATGATAGTCAGAGGAGAAGAAGCTGGAGAACAGAAGGAAGCTGGAGGACTGTAGGGAAGCAGAACCTGAACCTCTAAACAACATGTCAGAAGTGGGTGCGACTGGAAGAGATGGGAGTCTAGGGAGAATAAGAGGAAAGAAAGAGTGCTGTGTGGCTGTGGTCTTTTGGCTACTATGTGGGTGGGGGGCGGGGAATAAGTATTTCCCTTCTTTGGGAAGTACTGGAGAGGGGTTTGCTTTCCATACTGTGGCCAAAGCAAAGTGACCCTGCTTAGCAGGTGGTGGACAACTTCCAAGTCCCCACTGCTCTCCCTTCTTGGGGTTCTTTTGTCTTTAAGACCTTCAGAATAGGAGACTACCGTAAAGTGAGGTCTGTCCTCTGAGAAGTTGGCTACATGGCCACCAAAGAACTCAGGTATCAAATTGCCCCTGTCTTGGATTGTGTGGCCCACCCCCAGAGCTCACCAATGCAAAGCAACAGTCAATCTCATAAATAAATGAAGCAAAAGCAAACTGGCAGTTAATGGAATAATGACAAATGTGTAGAGAAACCGAAGGGAAAATGCAAGCAATTTAAGAAGCTTAATTATTTAGCGGGAGAAGCCTGTTCTTGTGTTTGTGCATGTAAAAGTGGGGAGGGGGTTGAATGCTGTCACACTGGATTACAGTGCCTGTCTCCAGAGAGAATGCCAGCTCTTCCTTCCATACCCAAGCAGGGTTTAAGGAGAGAATATGAAACCTGTTACTGAGAGAGGCACATAGTGGAATTTAAGAGGATATCATTAGCTTGAGATCTATAAAGAGAGTCATTTTGAATTAAGAGAAGTGAGCACGTCTAAAGCAATGATGGGAGCAATTTGGATCTAATGTTTGGTTTTGAAGGAGGGAGGCAAAGGCACAGGACAGAGAACAGCCCTCTCCCTGACTCAAAGACCAAATGCCCAGCTCCAACAGAGGGATGGTTTATACCTTGTGTCTGTTGATACCTGACTATGGAGTTCAGGCACTGTCAGCTCTTTTTTCTACGTAGTTCCATTCTCTGTAATGAATCTAGTTTCATTGTTGTTGTTGTTGTTGTTGCTGCTGCTGCTGCTGCTGCTGCTGCTGTTTTATTGTTTATACCCTGCCCATCTGGCTGGATTTCCACAGCCACTCTGCGCGGCTTCCAGCAAAATATAAATAATAAAAAAATGTCAGACATTAAAAATTTCCCTGAACAGGGCTGCCTTCAGATGTTTTCTAAAAGTTGTGTACAGTGGTACCTCAGGTTACAGGTGCTTCATGTTACTGATGCTTCAGGTTACAGACTCCACTAATCCAGAAATAGTACCTCAGGTTAAGAACTTTGCTTCAGGATGAGAACAGAAATCGTGCAGCGGCAGCAAGAGGCCCCATTAGCTAAAGTGGTACTTCGGGTTAAGAACACCTCCAGAACGAATTAAGTTCTTAACCCAAGGTACCACTGTAATTCTTTATCTCCATGACATCTGATGGGAGGGCATTCCACAGGGAGGGCACCATAGCCAAGAAGGTCCTCTGCCTCGGAAGTGGACCTCAGTATCTGGGCTGAAGGATGGAGGTGGAGACTCCTTCAGGTATTCTGGGCCAAGGCCATTTAGCGCTTTAAAGGTCAGCACCAACACTTTGACTTGTGCTCAGAAACATACTGGGAGCCAGTGAAGATCCTTTAGAACTGGTGTTATATGGTCTCGGCAGCCACTCCCAGTCCAGCTACCACATTCTGGATTAGTTGTAGTTTCTGAGTCACCTTCAAAGGTAGCCCTCTTTGCCATCACTATTGCAACTTGGTAGGCTTGACGTTGAGCTTTAACCCATGTTCAGTCCAATTCAGAATGAGTTTTCCACCACCGGCAATCTAGCCATTTCAGCAATTGTTTCATCACCCTCAGCTCTGGAGAGAACCATGGGGCCGTCCAGGCTCCATGCAATCAGAGAGGGTGCTTCGGAGCCACAGTCACTAGCCCTGAGTTTCTAGAAGGGTTCATTCATAGTGCCTGAACAGAACACATTCTCTATGTGTTTCAGGAATGCAAAAATCCCTTACATCAGAAGGGGGGGGGGGACTTTTCAGCTTGAGAGCTGCATTCCCTCACAGGCTAACATCCAGAGGCTAGATGTGGCCAGAGACACACTTTGTGGGAGGCAAAAAGTGGGTGGAGCAATTAATGTGACCCAGCACATTCCAGCTACAATAATGTCAGAGGTTTCTGCATACTACCATCTCTCCATCCTCCACGCAGACAAGTCAGAGGCATTTTCACAGTTAAGGACACATTCCACCCAGGCAAAAGTGCTCAAGGAAGCAAGGCAGCTAGGGAATAGGATTGTGGTGGAGCCAGGGTCCGAAGGGCCAGATGGAGATACATGGAGGACTACATTCTGAGCCTAGGCCTACGATTCTCTATCCTTACTTTGCTTCTGCTTTTTCTCTCCTGCATTTCTTCTTGCTGTGGGTGCCACAACAGAGAAGACCCTTTCTCTCATTCCCTAGAAGACACCTAGAAGGCATCTTCTACTGACCACAGTAGGCAGGAAAGATCATACTGGAAGAGATTGTCCTTTGGGTATACTAGTATTAAGTCAGATGGCCAGGGTAAAATAACAACAACAACAATTGCAAACTTTATACCCAGTAGCCTGCAATAGTGATGTTGTGGAATGAAGGACATAGCCTTAGAAATGAGATGTCACATTCAGAATAATATCCATCTGACTACCCTATGTTGTTTTTAGTCAGCTATTCTTAAGAGTCAAGATTAGGTCTACTTCCCTGCAGGCTCATAAAAGTTCATCTGGGCTACATCGCATATGGGAAGGCAAACAAACATCAGTCAGTTACATGTTACAGGCCTTTGGAAAGATGCTAAGATGCAGTTCCTGACTGGGAAGGCAACAAACAGCTTCTTCCAGTGTCTGAATTTGTGAAATATTTTAGGTAGTGATGAAGCGCATCAGATGGGCCTCCATGTGATGGACAGGCCAGAAGGAATTCATTTACACCTCCACTAGCATGCCAGCATGAAAGCAGCTTTGCGAGCAAGGTGCAAATGGCCTTGTCAAAAGTTTCACTGCCCTTTTGGAAATTTCCACTTCTTGCTAGGCTGATAGTTCAGAGTCTTATCCTGCACATGGCTGCCTGGGATGCAAATGCGTTTTCAGGCTGAATGCACAGTAACTAAGGACCAAGTCCTCAGGATCTTGCAGGATAGGGTCATTACCAGGGAGCAAAGAACAACCTTTTCCACTTGCGGTTGCAATCTCTGCCAGACAGGCTCTCTCAGCAGTGGGCTACAGAAGGCAAATCAAATATTTCCAGTTGTGCGCCTCTGAAGTTGTGATGGTTAAGTATGGCAGGTGTTCACCTACTCTAAATTCAGTGTTGACCAGTGTTAAAATGCAAAGTGATTTGGATTGCTTAAGCCGTCTTCAGCCCCACCCCAACCCACAACATTGTTTTGAGATAGTGCCTGAGTTATTTGTTTTTGTGACCTTCTTCTGGCTTCTGTATGCAATCCTCCTAAAATGTGGTGACTGGCTCAACTGCATGAGTGTTGACTCTTGGTTTTGCAGGGTCTTTGGACAATACACCTTCCATGGACTCATCTCCATCAATGAGATGACCTCCTCACTGCAGCAAGTCCAGGAGGCTGGGACCCCTCCTGGGGTGTGTGCCCATAGCAGATTCCTGATCATGTTGACAACTGGCATTGACTCTGATAACAAAAGAAAGACAACCTCATCAGGATGTCCCTGAATTTGGCCACCCTGTGGCATAAAGCCCACCCTAATTTGCAAAGTGTAATGCATCTTACCCTGTATCTTGATGTCATTAAGAGCATCCCAATGTGGTGTAGTGGTTAAGAGTGGTGGCCTCATAATCTGGTGAACCGGGTTTGATTCCCCGCTCCTCCATATGCAGCTGCTGGGTGACCTTGGGCTAGTCACACTTTTCTGAAGTCTCTCAGCCCCACTCACCTCACAGAGTGCTTGTTGTGGGGGAGGAAGGGAAAGGAGAATGTTAGCCGCTTTGAGACTCCTTCGGGTAGTGATAAAGCGGGATATCAAATCCAAACTCTTCTTCTTGGGAAAGAGGGTGGGCAGATGCTGGCCATAATGATCTCAGTCCCCCTTTCTAGAGAGGGAGGTGAGAGCCTAACATGGGCGTGCCATTTTCAACAGCAGCACTGCATTTTAAAAAATATATAATTTGATCCACAGCGAGAAAAATCCGAACGTCAAAATAAATTGCCAACATCTTTAGGGGCTTTAAGAAACCTACTGAGAAGAAAATGGCAGAAGAGAAAATTACAACAGGCTCTGGCAGAACAGGCTTCTGCTAATGTACACACCACAGGTCTGTAACGCACACTTAGAAAGCCACTCCAGGGCAACAAGTTATGGGGAAGTGTGCTATCAAGGCACAGTTTATAATTTTTTGCTGAAAACAGAACTGTTGCATTAGTTCTGTCCTAATACAGAATTGTTTCTCTAACAACTGCCTGTCTTGCAGGCTCAGCCCTCATAGCAATTTCTGGGGAAACAGTTGCCTAAATTGGCCAGAACAAATCTTGGCCTATGCCAAGCTAGGACAGTGGCCTAAATAGTAGGTAACGGTAAAAGTAAAGGTAAAGGACCTCTGGATGGTTAGGTCCAGTCGAATTCAACTATGGGGTGTGGTCTCATCTCTGCTTTCAGGCCAAGGGAGCCGGCATTTGTCCACAGACAGCTTTGCTAGGTCATGTGGCCAGCATGACTAAACTGCTTCTGGTGCACAGAACACCGTGATGAATGTCAGAGCACACGGAAACACCATTTACCTTCCCGCTGCAGCAGTACTTATTTATCTACTTGCACTGGCGTGCTTTCAAACTGCTAGGTTGGCAGGAGCTGGGACAGAGCAACTGGAGCTCACTCCATTGCGGGGATTCGAACCACCGACCTTCTGATCGGCAAAACCAAGAGGCTCCGTGGTTTAGACCACAGTACCACCCATGTCCCTTATAGTGGATGCCTAGAAGAAAAAGAATGTGTATAATCTCTGTGCTTCAGATTCTGAGAATCATGTTGAATTCAGAATCTCGGTGTTTGTTATAAAACAAATTCCTAACCCTTGTGGTGGCAAGAGACAGGAAATACGCAGAGGCCTGATGATGCACAGCTCTTAAGAAATGTTATCAATAGCTCTCCTCCACATTAGACACGTTCCATTTCTACCATCCTCAAAGGTTCAGGAAGTTTGCATCCTTCCCATGTAAGGCTATGCCTTTGCATCAATTGGAAGTGGGAGCAATGGCCATACCGCAAATGGTTCCTGCTTAAACCAGAAGCGGTGTAGCGCTTGGCTCTCCGCTGTCAACACACAGCTCTGCTCTCTGCTTCACCGAGTGCAGTGAAGTGCAGCTCCCAGTGTTCTGATATGCTCTAAGGCACAATGGAAATGGTACCAACCTTCATGCCATAAAGGAAACGCTTAGCGGAGTCACGGTGCAGGAATTGTCAGTGCAGTGATCCTGTCATCTTTGTATTATCTTATCACTTGTTACAGCACCGTCCAAGACAGCTGCTCTGAAAAGTAGTGTTGCACATTCCTTTTGGAAGGTTGCAATCAGTCTAGCCACTTCGGTTTTCTTGATGTTTTGCTCCCAGCCATAACTTCTGTCTGTGCTTGTGGGCAGTTGTGGAAGCCAGCTGCTTGGACACTGAATTGTGGAAGCCAGTGAAGGCACAGCGTGAGTTGTTAGGAGTTCAGCCTACTCTCGAGTAGGACCCTGGCAGAGACACATGCCCGACTGGCATGTTCTCTCCCTTCTGGTCGATCATTCGGGAGCTTCAAAAGCTTTCTTCTGCCCGAACATCACAGCGACCGATGCCAATAGACACTTAGGCACACTTAAGGATCGCAGAGTCTTCACAGCTTGTGTAATAGACCTCAGCAACTCAGCATTTTGGCTAATCTACTTTATTTACATATAAACACACATGGAGCACTGCAACATGACTCCCTCTCTCTCTAGCATCAGACAGCAAAGAGAAAGAACAAAGGACAATAGTCCCACTTCATGGAACACAGTAACACAAACATCCTGTCTTCGTCACTTCACACTCTGTGGATCAAAACATATACATGTACTGTCATGTGAAAGACAACAATCCCATGACTGCAATCATGTCCAGGAATTCTAACATAAGTGTCTTGCCCAAGGCAAGGTGGTTCTTTTAAAATGAGCTATACAAACTACACAATTGAGTGAGAAGATTAAGGGTTTTTATTCCAAAACAGCAAGCAAGGTATACATACCAAGCAAGCACTTCAATCTGCCAGGTGGAAGCCCTCAAGAAGCGGCAAAGCGACTCCCCTAGGTAGCCTCAGTTTCCATGGCCCTGCGGCCAATCAGTCCATGCACAAGCTTCAAAGAAACTCTGCCCAAACCGTCTGATTTTATAGATAGCCTGTGTGGCTTGCCAGACTGGCTACGTGCAGATTATCCATTAGACACCCCCTCCCAATGCCTCACTTTCTCAAAACAATGTCCAACATCAAAGAAAGTACCCAGCACTATCCTCCACAACTGATTAAGGCAGCTGCGTGTGGGGCTTCACCTCCTCCCAAGGTTCTCAGGACCTTAAAGACTGTTCTCACACCATCAAAAAAATTAAGAAGAGCGAGGGAGGGGAAAGGAACAGAGGCAGGAAGGGTAACCGTGTCAGATCACTAACTCCTCGATACGTTTTTGTCTTCCAGATGCATTTCCCATACAGTAAGTCAGCCAGGACTCCCTGGCATGGTAGCTCTTTTCTGGCTTAGGAATTGTACATTAAATAGCGTAGCCATACATCCAGAATTTCCTGGACATATCTCCAGAAGACTGCAGTCGGAAGCAGTGTCTGCACAGAAATCAGTAAAAAAAATGTCTGGGAAAATCTGGACATATGCCAACCCATGTCGGCAGTGTCGTTTTTGGTGATTTTTCATTTTAAAAATCTAAAAAGCTTTTTTTGTGTGAATTTGCCAAAAATGGCTCAGCAACTTTTCTGTCCAGATTTCCACTGTTTTAAATTTGGCAACCCTATTTAAAATATATCCATTTCTTCAGCAGCCAGTCTGCCCCAAGCTCCAAGTTCTTTTCCCCCATAAAGTGGGGTGGAGATCATTGCCACCATGCCACCATTGTTTGATTCACAACAAAACTGAACTATATAAGGACTTAATGCTACCCTATATGGTCACTTCTCCCATATCATCTAGATCAGAGCTTTCCAAACTATGTGTCATGACACATTAATGTGTTGGCTGCAGTGTGTAGGTATGTCAAACGAACTCTCCCTGTGCTAGTAAAATTGAATTACTGTGTCACGAAATGATGTGTGTCTAAAAAGCATGTCACCGACATGAAAAGTTTGGAAAGCTCTGATCTAGATGCTTGGGCAAGCTGAGCTGAAGCAGGAGAAGAAATACGCAGCACATTCCTTACCATTAACAAGATGATCACATCACTGCCATAACTCCTATTGGCCCCAGGCAACAAGAGGCTGATGAGAACTGTAGCCCAAAACACCTGGAAAGCACTAGGTTGGCAAAAGCTGGTACATATACGCTTAACATGTACCGTTCTCCATAGAATTTATTAGCCTTGTATTAGCATTCACAGTCAGGAGGAAAAAGACATCAATGTCTCTTTAAAAGTGAGGATTTCCAGTTAGGATAAGCAAGGATTCAGAGAGCTCCTGTGCAGGAATTCAAATGCCACATGCGCACTGTATATTTAATGCTCTCTGACACCACTTTCAACATTTGGGGAGCTCTACTTTCTTAAAGGGTGGTTTTGTGGGTTAAATCACAGAGCCTAGGACTTGCTGATCAGAAGGTCAGCGGTTCGAATCCCCGTGACGGGGTGAGCTCCCGTTGCTCAGTCCCTGCTCCTGCCAACCTAGCAGTTTGAAAGCGCATCAAAGTACAAGTAGACAAATAGGTACCGCTCTGGTGGGAAGATAAACGGTGTTTCCGTGCACTGCTCTGGTTCGCCAGAAGCGGCTTTGTCATGCTGGCCACAAGACCCGGAAGCTGTACGCCGGCTCCCTCGGCCAATAAAGCAAGATGAGCGCCGCAACCCTAGAGTCGGCCACGACTGGGCCTAATGGTCAGGGGTCCCTTTACCTTTACCTTTACCTTACTTTCTTAAAAGTTCTGAGAGCTGTTAGGAGACCCCCATTCCCCACAGAGAGCTACAGAGAGATTGAGGGTTAAACCACTCTGGGAAATGTAATGGCTCTAATGGAATAGGGTTTCTCTTCACAACCCTCAGCACCCTTAACAAACAACAGCTCCCAGAATTCTTTGGGGGACTCTTCTATGACTATTTAAAGTGGTATCAAAGTGCTTTAAATGCATGGTGTGAATGTGGCTGAAATGAATGCCTGACCAGGGCAGTATAGTCACAAGCCTCATCCACAACTGATGGAGGAATTTAGAGGAGTCACAAGGTAGGGGTCAGCTGTGGGCCCTGTCAGGGTACTTGAACATAGACAACTTTTAAAGAATGCCAGTTATTGATGTCCTCCCCCCCATACTTTTTTCTCCACTATGTCACTAGGGGTGGATCTACATGCAGTGGGGGAAAACACCATAAATAAGTCCTAAATTACATTGTTATAACCAAAGAGGAAAAAACGCTATGTAAAATCACATAGAAAAGTTTTGTGCTCTACAGCACCATCTGGTGTTACGTGTTTATAACGCATTCAAAACGCTGCTTTTTGACTAATGTAGCTGAGTCCTGAGACACAGCTGAAATGTGTTTATGCATGGAAGTGGATATAGGCTATAGGGTTAGAAGTAGAAGATAATGTATTTTAAAATAGTATTA
Source organism: Podarcis erhardii (assembly GCF_964252035.2). NCBI lineage: Eukaryota > Metazoa > Chordata > Lepidosauria > Squamata > Lacertidae > Podarcis > Podarcis erhardii. The sequence goes on along the minus strand of NC_138498.1, from coordinate 28,174,418 downwards.
TTTGTAAGGGATAAAATATGAAGATTTTTATGGTAAAAGCAAGTGTGATAAAAAAATGATTAAAAATTATGACATATGTAATCTGCTAAAGATGAGTTAAAATGAAAATCAGATAGGGGGACTTGGGGAAGCTCACCCAACAATGTTTAGAAAAAATAAGGATAAGAAAAGAATTGGTTCGTATTGTTTGTTTTTCTGTTTTTGTTGTTCATTTGTTTTACAAAATGAATAAAAAATTGGGGGTGGGAATGAAATGTGTTTATGCATCTTATGCACACACTCTCTCACACATACATGCTCACGCACATGAAGACAAGCATGAACACACACACAGAGAGACACACAAGCCATAGCTCTTCGTGGTACACACATTACAGTTCCATTCCCATCCAGGCAATGGCAGCCTCTCATCTCACTGCCTATAATTCAGATGGTTTGACCTAGCTAGACTACATTATAAAGGAAGGAGCAGGCAGTGAGGAAGAAATCTGCCAAGCGCACAGAGTGCACACGGGGCACTGAAGCCACTGATATGTAGTCCCTGAGCCAAGTCAGCAAGACGAAAGCGTGGCAAAATCCCACATTTGCCAGCATGCCAACCTGAGACTTATCGGTGCCTCCGTGTGCCAGGCTTTCACTGGGCACGGATGGCTTCTCCTCGATGCCAGCTCAGTGCTCTTGGGGAATGTCAGTCAGGCTTAATGTGCCATTGTGTAACAACGAGGAATGAGCTGTTGCATAAATTAATTGTTACATTGTTTCAGGCAGATGAAGATTCACCGGGAAGGAGGTTTCTGTGCCAAGATTCTGTGATCTATGCCGTTGCTGGCTCAAAAGAAGATCTGGCAATTTGGCGGTCTCTCATCTTAGAGTGGTATTGATCAATGCAACATGGCTGCAGGAAAGGCTGGTGGGTGATCCCTGGACCCAAACACACTTCTGGCCTTTTACTGCAGTCACAAGATCCCAGACTAGTTCCATTCCCACAGCATCTTTCCAGCGGTTCCTTCTCCCAGCCTCTCAAGAACAGATGGGGAGCAGAGCATTCCTCGGTTCCCACAATACAGGATGCTGTATTATGAGCTGGTCAGTGTGTGCTTGGTCTTTTGATGAGTCTCAAACTTAGACAGATTAGTGGAAAGGATGTAGCTTAGTGGTATAGCATACGCTTTGCATGTAGAAGGTCGCAGGTTCAATTCCCGGTAACTCCAGGTACAACAATGAAAGACCCACGCCTGAAACCAGTCAGTGTAGACAGTCCTGGGCTAGATGAGCCAATGGTCTAAGTCAGTATAAGGCAGCTTCCTGTGTTCCTATGGGATAGTGGTCCCTAGTGGGTAGGGCATAGGACAGAAGTGGAAAATCTGTGGCCCTCCAGATGTTGCTAGACTACAGCTCCTGTCATCCTCTACCATTGCCCATGCTGACCAAGGCAGATAGGAGCCACAACACCGGAATGGTACCCCGGAATAAGACTTCTCCAGACACACAATTCATGTGCTGTTCATTCCTCTGAAAAGCAGGCAGGTAGGAAGTGGGAGATGCTTTTTAAAAAAATGCCTTCATCTAGTGGATTTAAGTTGCAACTGAAAAGCAGATTACATAGAGGATAAACAGTCATTCTTATGAGTAATTCAAAGAGGCCTCAGAGGCTGCCATTATTATGTCTTGGTTTGCCTGCGTCTTTCAGAGCACTGAGTATGGAGATGTAGGATGTAAATCACAACCCTAATAAATATCCCCAGTCCCTATATATCTAAATAGTCCTGTTATCCCCAACACAATCACTAGATATGTTCCAAAAAAGGAAAAGAAAAGTACTTATCTTTGTGTGCTTATTGGTCTGATCTAGGAGCAGCTGATTGAAGAAAGTGTCATTTAATTTCCATCAACTCCGCATCCTTTATCCTTTGTTTCAGGAACACATTGTCTACACTGAAATCCACATCTTGTCTACATTGAAATCTAAAGATAGATAGATGATAGATGATAACAAGATAGATAGATAGATGATAGATGATAGATAGATAGATAGATAGATAGATAGATAGATAGATAAACAGACAGACAGACAGACATGCTTGGCAACATTAGACAAAGGGAATAATAGATACCATAAATAAGTGTAGGTCCATGTCACTAAGGCAAAGAAATAACAAAGAAATGACACTTTGTGTCAAGAGGTCATCAGAGATCACTTCCCTTGATCTCCCGGAGATGTAACACAGATCCAGATTGCGAGATAACCAACCTCATGGCCTGGGATTAACTTTATAGCCTCTTCATTTTTTTTTTTAAATATTTTTATTAATTTCACAGAATAAAAAAGAACAAAAAATAAAATACAAAAGTTTCATAAAACATATTTCTTTTACAGGATCCTTTGGGCTTCCCCACATCTTCCCGAATCTGCATTATTTATAGAACCAACTTCAGCATTTTGTTATCTTATTTCATCACTTATTGTATCTTTCATTTTGTCATATTACCCATTTCAATATATTTGTAACCCAATATTCATAATATGAAATCTTCAACTATATTATTATCTTATTTCATTACTTATTGTATCTTTCAATTCATTATTATATCTTTCAATTCATTACTTATTGTACCTTTCAATTTCATGTTACCAAAATCAAAGTTATAGTCTTATATGTTATAGTTAAAACATAATGCAATAAAAATTTTCCTTAATTTCACCTCTCTTTTCTTGTACCTTAGTTTTCATTTCACCTAATTACCATTGCTGGGGCTAGTATTTCCTAAAAAGTGCATTTTCTTAACATTCATATAACTTGTAATATTTTTGCAAATAGTCCTTAAATTTTTTCCAGTCCTCTTCCATTGTTTCTTCTCCCAAGTCTCGGATTCTGCCAGTCATTTCAGCCAGTTCCATATAGTCCATCAACTGCGTCTGCCATTCCTCCAGTGTGGGTAAATCTTGTGTCTTCCAACACTTTGCGATGAGAATTCTTGCTGCTGTTGTAGCATACATAAAAAAAATTCTGTCCTTCTTTACCATATTCTGGTCTACAATGCCCAGAAGGAAGGCCTCCGGTTTCTTAGGCAAGGTATATCTAAATACCTTTTTTAACTCATTATAGATCATTTCCCAAAAGGCCTTCACTTTCGGACATGTCCACCAGAGATGAAAGAATGTCCCTTCCGCCTCTTTACACTTCCAACATTTATTATCAGACAGGTGATATATCTTAGCAAGCTTGACTGGGGTCATGTACCACCGGTATATCATTTTCATAATATTTTCTTTCAGGGCACTACATGCCGTGAATTTCAATCCGGTGGTCCATAACTTTTCCCAGTCCTCAAACATTATGTTATGTCCAATATCCTGTGCCCACTTTATCATGGCGGATTTGACTGTCTCATCCTGTCTCATCCTGTGTATTCCATTTAAGCAGCAAGTTATACATTCTTGAAAGTAATTTGTCTTTAGGTTCTAACAATTCTGTCTCTAATTTCGATTTTTCCACCTGGAACCCAACCTTTTTGTCTGTTTTAAAAATTTCCCAAATTTGGGCATAATGCAACCAGTCTCGTACCTTGCTTTTACATTTTCAAAACTCTGCAGCTTCCAATTGTCACCATCTTTTTCTATTAATTCCCAATATTTTGGCCAATAGGCCTCCATGTTAAGTCTCTTACGTGCCTTGGCCTCTACCGGTGAAAGCCACCTTGGTGTTTTGCTCTCCAATAAGTCTTTATATTTTGTCCAGACCATAAAGATTGCTCTTCTAACAATATGGTTTTTGAACATTTTATGAACTTTAACCTTGTCATACCACAAATACGCATGCCACCCAAAAGCGTTATCGAACCCTTCCAGATCTAGGACATCGGTGTTCTCTAACAAAAACCAGTCTTTCAACCAGCAGAAGGCTGCAGATTCATAATATAACCTCAAGTCTGGCAGGGCAAATCCCCCCCTTTCTTTCGCATCTGTTAGTATTTTAAACTTAATTCGGGGCTTTTTGCCCTGCCAAACGAACTTAGAAATATCCTTCTGCCACTTTCCGAAGCATACCACTTTGTCCACAATCTGCAGGGTCTGAAACAAAAATAACATTTTCGGCAAAACGTTCATCTTTATAGCTGCTATTCGGCCTAACAAGGAAAGTTTTAGTCTTGTCCAAGTTTCCAAATCCCTTTTGATTTCTGACCAACATTTCTCATAGTTGTCCTTAAACAAATTCAAGTTTTTAGAAGTCAAGAACACCCCTAGATATTTTACCTTTTTAACCACATTTAATCCTGTCTCTTTCAAAAACTCATCTGTTTCTGTAGATGTTAAATTCTTAGCTAAGACCTTAGTCTTTTGCTTGTTCAACTTAAATCCCGCCACCCGACCATAATCAGATATTAAATCCAAAACTCTTTTTGTGCTAGAAACTGGCTCCTGTAATGTTAGTACCAAATCATCTGCAAATGCTTTCAGTTTATATTGTTTCACTCCGACCTCAATGCCCCGAACTGACCGGTCCCTTCTAATCATATTCAAAAGCACCTCCAGGACCGAGATAAACAATAATGGGGATAGAGGGCACCCTTGTCGTGTCCCTTTTTCAATATTGAATTCCTCCGTCACCACATTGTTTACTATCAATTTAGCTTTTTGATCTGAATATATTGCTTCTATACCATTTTCAAACCCCCGTCCCACTCCCATCCCTTCCAAATTTTTCTTCATGAACATCCAAGAAATGTTGTCAAAGGCTTTCTCCGCATCAATAAAAATTAACACCGCTCTAGTGTTATAGCCTCTTCAAACCCTTTTGGCTGGAGACAAGAAAGAGAAAAGTAGAATCAAGAAGCTGCATATCTAGGACAGGGCTTGTGTTTGGTCTTAAGTCACAGCTGCATAGGAAGATAAAAGAACATTGGGACCAGCACCCAAATATACTGTACTTTCACAGTCAACATATTTTGCAGGAGTTGGCACAGAAAGGAATTACAATTAGCCTCTGCTTACTTATGTGATCCTTCTTATCTGAGCACACCCCCAAAGCGTCCAGGGTCTTGGATAGCTTTAAAACAGGATCACGCAAATTCATGGAGAAGAATAAGGCTATCAATAGCTACTAGTCATGATGGCTAAGCTCTGCTTCCATGGCTGAAGGCAGCAATGCTTCTGAACACCAGGTGCTAGAAACTGTAGGAAGGTGAAGTGTTCTTGTTTTCAGGTCATACAGGCATCTGTGAGAACAGGATGTTGGACTAGATGGATCTGTTAGAATTCCTGCTCCATGACTGCAGTCATGGGATTTTTGTCTTTCACATGATGGTGTATGTTTTGACTCCACAGAGTGGGAAGTGATGGAAACAAGATGTTTGTGTTACTGTGTTCCTTGAAGTGGGACTATTGTCCTTTGTTTTTTCTCTTTGCTGTCTGATCCTAGAGAGAGAGGGAGCCATGTTTCATTCATTCAATTCATTCATTCATTCATGTTGGAGTGCTCCGTGTGTGTTTATATGTAAATAAAGTAGATTAGCCAAAACACTGAGTTGCTGAGGTCTGTCATGCAAGTTGCAAAGATTCTGCGGATCCCTAAGTGTGCCGGTGTCAGTTGGCATCGGTCATTGTGATGTTCAGGCTGAAGAAAGCTTTTGAAGCTCCCAAACGATTAACCAGGAGGGAGGGAATATGCCAGTTGGGCATGTGGCTCTACCAGGGTCCTACTCATGTGTAGGCTCAGCTCCTGATAGGATCATGGGGCTGATCCAGCAGGCTCTTTTTATATTCTTATGTGATCACTGTAAAAATGCACAAGATCTAAAACCTACGGATACAAAATGCCCATGCAAATGAGCCTAGCGTCTTATGATTCACCCTTACTTTGTACTCTCCTCTGATATTTTCCCAACTATCAGAGTTAGTCTCTGGAAGGCTACTTTATTCCACCCCTAACCCCAGCATGCAAAGTGCAATGGTACTGATTTGTTATGGTAGACCCACCCATTAATCTTAGGAAAGCCGAGCTTTGTTCCTCATTGTTGCCTTGCTTGTGTGGGCTGGGTCCTCTTTTGGAGGGACAAAAGAAAGAAAGAACCTATAAGGCTACGCTGTCATGGCTCCAATCACAGTCGTTTAGCGCAAGCCACCATCAGTATAATCGCTTCACACGCAGGCACAGCTTCCCCTGAATGGTGCTTATCTGTGAGAAAATGCAAGCCAGCCACTGCCTAGGTAGGTAGAACCAGAACAATGTTTCTCTGAATCCTCCTGGCAGCTAAGCAGTACCAATGTGTGGGCCAATGATAGCGGTGAGGTTGCCTCAGCACCTGGCTGTCAGAAACAAAAGGTTTCTGCTTCTGTGTGCAAAGGCTTGGCTCTTCTGACAGAGACCGTATGTTGCAATTCTTGGTCGATAGGAACGTAGGAAGCTGCCTTATACTGTGTCAGATCATTGGCATAACTAGCCCAGTATTGTCTTTGTTGATTGGCAGGAGCTCTCCAGAGTTCCAGATGCTCTAGCACTGAGCTATGGGGCTTCCCTAGTTAAAAGGTGGAGAACAAAGAGAAAAAGAGGATGACAGAGAGGGAGGAGGGCTGGTGATGTTGAAGTCGGGATAGTTACAAAGGCAGCATGGAAACAGCAGCCAAGCTGTCAGCAAAGTTGAACCAAGTCTGAGCTGGGGTTTCTAGGATAACTGAGCAAAACTAAATGCAGACGAAATGTATAAAAAAAATTGTCCAGTGGCACCTTAGAGACCAACTAAATTTGTTCTTGGTATAAGCTTTTGTGTGTATGCACACTTCTTCAGATACACTGAAACAGAAGTCACCAGACCCTTATATATAGTGGGAGGGTGGGGTGGGATAAAAGCAAGGGATAATATGCAGATGATTAGCATATGTAATGAGACAGGAATCCTTCTTAGTAGAGATATTGGATTCCTGTCTCATTACTTATGCTAATCATCTGCATACTATCCCTTGCTTTTTCCTGTAGGACTACCGTATTTTTCGCCCTATAGGACGCACCGACCCATAGAACGCACCTAATTTGGGGGGGGGGGAATAAAGGGGGGGGAATTATTATTTTCCCCAGCCGTGGGGGAAGCCCATTCTTTTAAAAACGCACCTAGCGTAGTTTTTAGAGGAGAAAAGGATATCTGCCCGAAGCGCGGGGCGCTATGCTTCAGCGCGCCCAGCGCTCTGGGTGGCAGGCTGCTATCCGCAGCCTAGGGAGCCCTGTGGGAACTCCCGCAGGCTCCCCAGGCTTGCTGATAGCTTCCTGAAGCCTGAAGAGTGAGAGGGATCAGTGCGCACCGACCCCTCTCGCTCTCCAAGCTTCAGCGAAAGCCTGCATTCGTCCCATAGGACGCACACAGATTTCCCCTTCAACTTTGGAGGGGAAAAACTGTGTCCTATAGGGCGAAAAATACGGTAATTGCAGTCGTTAACAGTTGTCAACAGGTTTACCATACCATTGAGTCAATTACCCATCTCCTACTACCCTCCTGAGAAAACCCCCACCCCACTCTCCCACTATATATAAGGGTCTGGTGACTTCTGTTTCAGTGAATCTGAAGAAGTGTGCATGCACACAAAGGCTTATACCAAGAACTTGCTGATCAGAAGGTCAGCTGTTCGACTCCCCGTGACGGGGTGAGCTCCCGTTGCTCAGTCCCTGCTCCTGCCAACCTAGCAGTTTGGAAGCACGTCAAAGTGCAAGTAGATAAATAGATACCGCTCTGGCGGGAAGGTAAACGGCGTTTCCGTGAGCTGCTCTGGTTCGCCATAGGCGGCTTAGTCATGCTGGCCACATGACCCGGTAACTGTACGCCGGCTCCCTTGGCCAATAAAGCGAGATGAGCGCCACAACCTCAGAGTCGTCCACGACTGGACCTAGTGGTCAGGGGTCCCTTTACCTTTACCTTAAGGTACTACTGAACAATTTTTTATATTTTTATATATATATTGACTGCGTCAGACCAACACAGCTACCTACCTGAATGGAGACAGTAATGGCGAGGCAGGCTGTGCATGTGTTGCAGACTCATGCCTGTGTAGTCTGCAGTACACATAGCCAAAGATCTGCATACGCAGGAAATACGTACTGTCTCAGACCCTCCAAGTGTCCCTATTTTCCAGGGGTGCTCCTGATTTCGAGAAGCTGTCCCAGTTTCTAATTTGACTTAGAAATGCCTGACTTTTCCTTAGGATGTCCCTATTTTCATTGGAGAAATGTTGGAGAACATGCTGTCTACAATCCTGCGTGAGCTCACTTGGATCATCACAGAGGGTCTTGCTCACCCGTGAGTGGCATAGGATTGCCACTTGAGAGTTGTAACAAAGAAGGTTATGGGTGTTACCAAAAAGCAAGAGGCAGGCTCCAGACCTAAAATGAAAATTCTTTGTCAAGCAGATCTGGAAATTACCATGAACAGTAATTTTCCTTTCCACTAATGTAGGGTTGGAGAACGTGTGGACCTTCAGAGGTTTTCATGAGCATAAGGACTTTCCGCTAATGCAAAGCATGTTGGATAAAAACCCTTTTATTGTTTGGTCCCCAATCCCGCCTCCCATTTCAGTGCCCATGGGTTCTGCCTCATTTGGAATTTCTTGAAAGAACTTCCAGAAACAGGAAGGGCAAGCAGGGAATGAAAGGGACATTTTGTGGATGGGAGTGGAAGAAAATGGAGTTGGGGCAGGGAATTCTGAGCCACTTAAAACCTCACTGTGTTGACTATAGGAAGGTCCCACCATTCTTATCCTATTGCAGAAATGCCCATCAGATTCCCCCCCCCCCCGCGCTAAGAAAGACCAGGTGGGTGAGGAGGGAAGAACCACCCCACTAGATACAACATTATAATTGGAGGTTTTCCAGATTCCACATTCTGCCTGTGTTCTGCTACAGTCCACATTCAGGTGCACCAAACATGCACAACCATCAAGCTAAATGGCAGAGCACTTTGACAAGCTGCAGACTAACCTGCTGAGACAGATTTGGGCAATGTTTTAAAATATTCATTTTATGCACACTGTGAAACTAAAACATTGGTGATGGAGTGCCGGTGTTTTGCCAAAATATAAAATAAAATCTGGCAGCTGGCACCGCCGTGCACTTCCCAGTTGGCCATGACGCAGGTTGTTCCAGTTAATGCCACCCATGATGTTTATGGTAATCAGCATTTGTTTAGGAAGGGGCACACCTGAGTGTGATCCCCCCTCACCTTCCCACCCCCTCCTCCCTTGAGTGGCTGTGCCTGCGTCAGAACTGCAGGTGAAATACACAAACCGCTTTTGCTGCACAGCCGGGGCAGCTTTCCCTGCTCCACTTCTGCTGCACTTCAATCTTATTTAGTTCTCATTTGTAAATGGGCTGCAACCCAACACAAAGAATCAGGGAGAATATAAAGCTGCTCTCCCATCAGCTTTAATTGGTGCTGGGTTCTTCATTACCTGCACACCTGTTTCCCATGCACCATATGGTCAGAGGTAAATAGACTGTAATTGTTTATCCAGAGCTGAATTTCCTCCCTTCAGTTCAGTGCATCTTGCCACTTGGAGAGAGAGTCACCTTTCTGAAAAGATTCTGGTCTGAAGATCTCAAGGTCAGAGGCAAGGGGAGACTTGTTTGTGGCCTCCCCTGTTTCCCTCCAGCTCTAATCTCTTTGCTTTACCCCATTTCTGAAGCTCCCCTTGAGCAACACACTCTTTGCCAAACCTTTACTTCTCTGCTTGGCGTTGCCTGTGTCTCTCGTACAGCAGCAAGTTTAACACGACAGCTTTCTGTTTTTAAGTCTTTTTTATTTTCTGGCGTTGGCAATGAGAGATGAGGGGCATGGCTCATTTTCCTTACCTGCAGCTGGAGGGAGAAGAGAGTGAATGCAAGTGGGGGACTTTTCTAATTAGAGAACCGCAGGAACAGGAGGCGTCTCAGAAAGCAATCTAGTCCATCACTGTGCCACGGTGACAGGAGTCTATATTGGTTTTAAAAAATAATCATAGTACTGAAGTGCAAAAAAAGGGACTTGAAGGTCATTGCCTGCGTCTCTGCATTGGGATAAGAATCCTCAGCCCTAGCATTCTCCTCTGGTTTATAATGTGCTATTTTTCAACCAGCCTCTGTTGCTTTGTCTTGAGCTGCAGGGCCATATGCAGATCTGAACGTGTGGTATCTTCATGCTTCACCTGCTAATTTGTGTGCACTGAGCTCCTGTCAAAGAAGCAGAGCAGCCCAATCTTTGCATTGACTGGCTATGAGCAAACTTGAGCCCGAGTCACCTTGCTGGTTGAGGGGTAGGTCAAGATGACACCTCCCTCCATTCCATGCATCGAAGGTGGCCAGTCTGGCAGCTGAACCGTATTTTAAAACTGGTGGAGTTTTGTTTCTTATGCTTCAGATTTCAGTAGCCACTCTTTACTGTACACTCCAGCTGGGGAACTATGCTTTGTATGACTTGATATTGGTGTGTTATCATCTGGAGGGTAGGACTCAAACCAATGGCTTCAAGTTACGAAGGAAGGAGATTCTAACTAAACATCAGGAAGAACTTTCTGACAGTAAGAGCTGTTTGATGGTGGAACAGTCTCCCTCAGGAGGTTGTGGACTCTCCTTCCTTGGCGGTATTTAGCAGAGGTGGGCTGGCCTTCTGCCGTGGATGTTTTAGCTGAGATTCCTGCACTGCAGAAAGTTGAACTAGATGATCCGTGGGCTCCCTTCCAACTCTACAATTCTGTGATTCTATGACTTCTTCCACTTATTATTCCTTGTTTGGTTGCTTTGTATATGGTATGTTGCAATACCCTACTACTGCATTTTTGGGTTATTAATAATGCATGTTGAGTTAAAATAAAAATTCAAAAAAACTGGGGGAAGAACAGTGCCCTCAGCCACCCTGAGCCTGGTCTTGGCTGGGGAGGGTGGGGTATAAATAAAAAAATATTATTATTATTATTATTATTATTATTATTATTATTATTACTGCTCTGGAAGACAGTAAACTAGGGGGCATAGGCAGACTACACAGCATACATAGTTGAGTCCACTATCTGCCACTCAGCAGCTGCCACCTGAGGCAGCTGCCTAAGTCTGCCTAATGGAAGAGCTGGCCCTAAAAGTGACGGCATTCTTCTTGGCTGCATTTTATTTAGATATTAATATAATATAATATCTATTATATTTAAAATATTTTTAGGCTGCTCTTCAGCTGAACTATCAGGGTGGTGTACAATGAGGATGATAAAATGCTGGAGTAAATATAAAATCGCATATAAACAGAGCAGAGCAAAAGCATAAAAATTCAGCATAAAGCATCCACGCAGCGGATAAAAACATTGCACACCGAATTGATATTACCTCTGAAAAGCCTGCAAATAAAATGTCTACCAGTGGCACAGGAATGACATTAAAGTTGGCTCCAGGCGAGCCTCCTGGGGCAGCAGGTATTCCATAGCCCATGGTCCTCTTTACAGTCGCCACTCATCTCCATTCTGATCTGGAGGACAGATGGCAAATGCAGGCTCCTGCGGTAAAAAGCAGCTCTTTGGGTACTTGGTACACACAGCTTAGCAGCCTGAATTGTGCTTGGAAATGGACAATGAGATCACACAAGAAATGTCGGGATTTGATACCTGTCCTGAGTTGTTTGGTACCTGTTGTTATTAAACACATGAAGAAGCTAACTAGCTGTCGGAACCCGCCTGGGGGCACACGCAGCCTCCAGAATGAGACAAACCTCTCCAGGCGTCGTCCTGATGCAGTGCAGCCTGGGACGTCCATTAAATACTAAGTCCTGGCATGCACCAGCGACACATATCAGAAAATTATGTGCACGCTCACTCAGCAGAGTATAGCAGAGTATATGTGGACTCAGGTCCACATATGCAAATAAGGGATTGAAAGTGAAGTTCAGTGATTGGATAGTTACAGAAAATGGTTACTGTTGCGTTCTAGTGGAGCTCTATATAAGCAGGCTGGCTGAACCCTTCAGTTCAGTTCTGTTCTGGCCTGTGAATAAACAAGAGCTGTTTGAAGAATCGCTGTGTCGTCTGATATGTTCACCCACAACTTAACAAAATACAAAAGTACAGGAGAGCAGAAAAGATAAGACTGGCTTCCGTTCTCACACTTTCCAAGCCTGGTAAGTAAACACAAACATGTGATGTAACAATCACATATCCAGCAATGGAGGAGTGAAATGCTAACACTAGTCCTATCTTTTTTTTTTATAATAATTTTTATTGGGTTTTCACATTTTTTAAAGACAAACACACAAATTACAACAAAAACAAAACAGATATCATCACAACGCCTTGTTTTCTTAACCTTATTCCCCGGACTCCCCCCCACCCCCTCTTCATACATCCCTATTCCCATGATTTGTTCAGCAAATTTTAGTTTCTTCTTCTTAACCTATAGTTGATATTTTTAAATATATCTCTTCGTGATTAGCCCCATTTCTCTAATCCCTAGCTCTTATAAACATTTAAATTTTTTCCTAAGGTCGGCGTAGATTCCCTTCCCCCGATTTCCCGTTTTTAAATGTAGACCCTTTTCACCCAACCCAAAATTTATCGTCGTTCTTACCCTTCTGCTTCCCCCTCCCCCCTTCCCAGGTTCTGGTCCCTTTTCAAATAAAAATCAACCGTAGTTTTTAGCCCGGATTCCTCACGTCCGAAGCCTTTAAGTCCCTTTCAGTTCCTCTCCGTCGATTCTGTTGGAAGTCTCTTATATCGGTCATCAAATCTCGAAACAATCCATTCTCCATCACTCCAATTTTTCATCCCACATGGATACTTGATAGCAACTGCTGCCAAAAGTCAACCAGTCTTTCATGATCAAAAGGATAGCCCCAATCATATTTCTTGTATCCTTCGAGCTCCTGTGTTCCAGATACTTCAGGGGTCCCCTCCTTCATCCTTAACATCTTTTGCAGTGTTGTAATCCAGATAATCCAATAGTCTTTTCCCTTGCGTTCCACCATTATGGACTTTTTATTGGTATTTTTCAATTGTTCTTTCTCCTCTCCTTGCTCTCTTTCCTCCGATTCTTGGAATGTCTTTTCTGTTTCGGCTGCAGATTCCTTTCCTGTCAAATCCTTCATGCATTCAGCAGAGTTGCTTGTTCCTGAAGTCAAGGTCATTAATTGTTTGTTCATACTCAGACTCTGCTCTTGCAATATTCCCACAAGATAAAACATCCTGTTTATCTCTGCCTGAAGTTTTCCTTCTGCCGCCATTGTAGTAGCTTTGGAATCCCCCTAGAGGGATTCTGGTTACTTTGTAAACTTTTTCCAACAGTCCAAATCTTTTTTATTTCTTTCTATCAAATCTCTAACCACTTTGTTTCAATTTAGCTTTTAGTTCAGAGGAATATCAGTTAACAAGTTTTCAATCTGTCCATTTAACAGTTCTTTTAACAACTTATTCTTCTGTACCAGACTCAAACACGGGACTCTCCCTGGTCCCGGGGGGGGGGGGGGATTTCACAAAAAAATTCTCCTCACTCTCCAGCACAACACTTCCTTTGTTAAATCGTGGAAGAAGTTTCTTTTATAATGTATAAGTGTATCTTTTCCGCCTTAGTTCTCTGAACTTTGCTTAAAAATTGTCTGTAATTAGGGGGGGGTGCGGACTCCCTTTTAGCACACCCTCCGATCGTCTCCAATTCGAAGGAAAAATTTCTTAAAGCCAAATTCCATTTACTCACGGGTTAATTCTTTCAATCCAAATTTCCAGGGAGAAAGTCAGCGCTCTCCGGTCGTGGCTCGCGGCTCCGCTCCACCGAGGTGTCGATCGACTCTCAGCGCCACACCACCCTCCGTACCCTTTTTCGAGGGTCGGGGGGTGCTTAAGGTGCCCACCGAGTCTTCCCGTCCGCAGGCTTCAGCGCCTGCGGTTTCTAAGGGTCCCCGCGTCGCCGGCGCGGCAAGACCCGTCCTTGGTGGAGCCGATTCCCTCCGCAGCTCGGAGGGAATCCGCCATTTCCAGATCGCGCTAACCCGGAAGTCCCACTAGTCCTATCTTCTAGTCGCCAATGTGTGCAATGGGCACCACCACCATCCTGGCCAACACGCATTTGGCATCAGTCTGAAGGGCCCATATGCACTGCAGAAAGTTGGACTAGATGACCCCTGGGACCCTTCCAATTATACAATTGTATGATTCTGTGTCCTTATCTCCATGCATAGGCTTCAGCAAGATGCTTTTCAATAGCCAAACAATGGTTGGGAACCATGATTGACCATCTGTCTGTTATTATTTATTTCATTTCTAAACCGCTTTATATTTTTAAGAAATGTGTTGGGTCCTGTTGCTGGTCGCCCATTGGCCTAAGAATGTGGGTGGCACATGCATTAGCAGCATCTAGTACATGGGTAGGCATACTAAGGCCCGGGGCCCAGATCTGGCCCAATCTCCTCCTCAATCCAGCTGGGAATCAGCGTGTTTTTACATGAGTAAAATGTGCCCTTTTATTTAAAATGCATCTCTGGGTTATTTGTGGGGCATAGGAATTCATTCATTTTTATTTTTATTTTCAAAATATAGTCCGGGCCCCCAAAAGGCTGAGGGACAATGGACCGGCCCCCTGCTGAAAAAGTTTGCTGACCCCTGATCTAGGAAATGAGGCTAGCCAGCATGTTCTCAGAATCCCCTCCACACATTCATTCCTGAACACTCATAGTAGAGTATTTGTTGTGTATTGAGTCAAAGGATTTTATATCTGTATTATTATTGTCTGTATTTGCATTAGGGTAAAGTAACTGCCTTTTGGTTCCAGAGGGTACAGCTACTATTGGTTCATTTAAGCTGCTGTATTTGGATCCTCTGTCTTATTGGTTTCCTCCAAAAGGCAGGACTGTGATTGCCTGATATTGTTCCCTCCAAAATGTATCCTTTCTAGCTAGTTCCCTGTCCCTATAAATGTAGCTCTCCCTTCCTCAGGTCCCAGTCTTGTTGCTTTAATAAAGAAGTGTTACTAGAGAACTGTCTCCAGCATATTATGTCAAGAGAGCTGAAATCACAAACCCCACGTCACAACATTATTAACTCCACAGAATCAAGGCAAGGGAATCAAAGTAGCCCATTCACTTAATACCACATGGGGCCATACGGGCTGTATACATACACCCCATAAAACCTGGTTTGTCCCAGCTCCACCCCTGCCCCCTTTGTCACTCCCTGTCCTACGACAGCCAGAACTCTGCTTTCTACAGTAGATCTGGCCTCATGTCAGCAGTAAAGGCTAAAAACAACCCCATTGCTTGTTGCAAAGTATCTCGCTTGATGTCACTAAACTCTTCGGGCCATTCAGTGAAAAGGAGCTAGACTGTTGTTAATTCACTCACCATTCAGGTTCTTGGGTAGTTCAAACAAGCTATTGTTTTCTTTCTTTCTTTCTTTCTTTCTTTCTTTCTTTCTTTCTTCTGTGTTGCTTTTGTAGCTGACTGTTGAGACGGTGGGTGGGTGGAAACTTCAGTTCCTTTTTTTGCACTTCTCAGGCTGCGGAGTGATTGAGCCAAATCCTGACAGGAGGAAACATTTCCTGTCACCTTAATCTGCAAGCAATTGGTCTTTAGTGTGACAGAAAGTCTCTGTTACTTTCAGAGATGATTAATCATCGGCCAAATAAAGGCATTAATTTTAGCCCAGAGTGTAGTGGGAAAAGATGAGAGCAACATGTAATACAATATGTATGATGTCTCCATGCTGTCATCATCATCTCTGTCTCTCTCACACACACTGCCCTGTGTTTCATACCTCTTCGCAGACATTCTCCACATATGTCAATTTCTTTGTTGTTAATTTCTGTTAAAGTGCACTAATCCCTCCACCAGCACCAGAACCCCCCTTCTCTGCCTCATCTATCCCCAGAGTCCTGGCACTTAGGTACCCAGGCGATCAGTGATTTACGGGAAGATGACATACAACCTGCTTGCTCATCGATGTTTGCAACTAATATTGGAGCTGAAATTTCTCTACAGGAAAAATAAAACAGGAGGGACTTTTCCTCACCACAGTGCTGTGCTTTGATTGTCTGCTCTTCAAAAGGAAAGATGCAGTAATGATAAACTCCGGCTTGAAAGCTGGAGCGAGGCTTATATATATAAAAGAAGGGTTTTTACACAGGCTGGGAAACTGATCCCCAGCGGCCCAGCTTCCAGCTTCAGCCTCAGGTTAGCAGCAAACAAAAAGATTCCCTTATCTACCGTCAGACCCAAGGTTCTTCCCTTGGGCTGAAGTTAGAAGCTTGGGTAGAGAGGGCCCATGTTCCCGTTCCTGCATGCTGTCTGCTTATGGACCTCAGAGGGCTCACAGCAGCCTGCAGGGAGGCCCAAGACGCAGGCTCCAGCCGCCCCACCATCTGCTCCACCAACTCCCATGCCGTACTCAGTGTCCTTGAAGAAGTCAGGTCATCACATGTTTGGAGATATATGGTTGGTAGCATTATGTGCTGTTATTTCATATACCATCTGGGGAAGCAGCAATAACAAGCATGGGAGCACCGAGGATAAACAGCACCGAAGCACTGAGAGAAATAGCAAATGTTACAATAACCTGCCCGTCAGTAAACTGGAGAGAATTGGCTCCTCTGCTTGGGTGAACGTCTAGCAAGGCAGAACTCAGGGACACACAAAATACAATTGACATCAGTTCCACTGACCTGTGTCCTCTCCTCCCGGGCCCAGCCCAGTGTTCTTTATTGCCTGAAGTGAAGAACAAGATGGTGCCCACACTGTTCAGTGTACAGAAGCCAACAGGACTGCCAGTTGAACCTGATTTCAGTGTTGGCAAGAAGGCAGTGTCTCACCACCACACCTAATAGCAGCAGGATAGTTATGGAGCTACAAGAAAAGTCACATGGCACACACTGCTCTGTCCTCCAATGGAAAGGTACAGTTGTCATGCCTAATGATAGGGCCTGGCCTGCCTCCTTTTGCTACCTATAGTAAAGGTAAAGGGACCCCTGACTACCTATAGTAAAGGTAAAGGTCCAGTCGTGGCCGACTCTGAGGTTGCAGCGCTCATCTCGCTTTATTGGCCGAGGGAGCCGGCGTACAGCTTCCGGGTCATGTGGCCAACATGACTAAGCTGCTTCTGGTGAACCAGAGCAGTGCATGGAAACGCTGTTTACCTTCCCACTGGAGCGGTACCTATTTATCTACTTGCACTTTGACGTGCTTTTGAACTGCTCGGTTGGCAGGAGTAGGGACCGAGCAACGGGAGCTCACACCATCGTGGGGATTCAAACTGGCCAAAATATTGGGAAATTTTGGAACAAGAGGGAGATAAATTGAAATTGCAGAGTTTTTAGAAACTAAAAAACAAAGTGCGAGACTGGCTTCATTATTATCAGATAATGGAGGCTTATAAATTGGACAAGAAAATTGGATTCCAGGTGGAAAAATCGAAATTAGAAACAGAACTGTTAGAACCTAAAACTAAGATGTTGTCAAAGATGTATAACTTGCTGCTGAAATGGAATACTCAAGATGAAACAGTTAAATCTGCTATGATTAAATGGGCACAAGATGTTGGACATAATATTATGTTTGCTGACTGGGAACAGTTATGGACCACCGGTATGAAATTTACGGCATGTAATGCCCTAAGAGAGAATATTATGAAAATGATGTACAGGTGGTACATGACCCCAGTCAAGCTTGCAAAAATTTATCATTTGCCCGATAATAAATGTTGGAAATGTAAAGAAGTTGAAGGTACATTCTTTCACCTTTGGTGGACGTGCCCAAGGATTAAGACATTCTGGGAGATGATTTATAATGAAATGAAAAGGGTATTTAAATATACCTTCTTGAAGAAACCAGAGGCCTTTCTTCTGGGCATGGTCGGCCAATTGGTGTTAAAAAAGGACAGAACCTTTTTTATGTATGCGACAACAGCAGCAAGAATACTTATTGCAAAATATTGGAAGACACAGGATCTACCCACGGTGGAAGAATGGCAGATGAAGATGATAGACTATATGGGACTGGCAGAAATGACCGGCAGAATCCGAGACCAGGGTAAAGAGTCAGCGGAAGAAGATTGGAAGAAGTTTAAAGATTATCTTCAGAAATATTGTAAAATTAAGGAATGTTAAAATGATGTTGGACAGAAATTAAGTGGTTTCTAGCTGTAACGTTCTAAGAGATATGGAAAATAAGGTTTCGAAATAAGCAAAACTAATGGTGAGGATTTGCTGAATTAATAATTTGCTGAACTAATAATTTGAACTGGAATATAAGAAAGGGAGGTATGAGGAGGTCCGGAAAATAAGTTAAAAGAAAATAAGTAAATGGAAATTTTATGTGTTTTTATTTCTTCTGTTTTTGTATTTTTTGTATCATGTATTTTTGTTTTTTTCTTTCTTTTTGTTTTACAATGTATTATTTTGAAAAATCCTAATAAATATCTTTTTTAAAAAAACAACTGCCTAGGCTTTGTGGTTTAACCCACAGCGCCACCCGTGTCCCTATATGCATATATTATTATTATCATTGCTACTTTCTAGAAAAAGTGATGCCGGAACTCACCATGAACACCTACCTTGTTCTCTTATGGTGCCCACCTGAGAGGTGCCGGAACTGAGTTCTGGTGAGTTCCAGTTGATAAAAGTCATGATGGTGATGATGAGGATGATGCATTTCTATCCTACCTTTTTCTCCAATGAGCTCAAGGTGGTGTACATGATTTTCCTCACCCAACTAATCCAAACAACAATGCTGTGAGGTAAGTTAGACTGAGAGCTGGTGATTGGCCCAAGGTCACCCAGTGAGCTTCATGACTGAGTGGGCAATTGAACCCTGGCTTCCCCAAGTCCTGGTCCAACACTCTGACCACTACACCAGGCTTGCTCTTTGATTTTTATCAACGTTTCTTGGATAAAGGAAACACAGGATGGTTCCCCCCATCCCGTTCCAGTTCACTGTCTGATGCTTGCAGGGGGAAGGGAGATGCTAAGCACGATCCCGTCTCATCAGACGCATTTCTTTTGCCAGGATGATGTATGAGGGAGTTGCATGTTGGTGGCAGCCACGAATCCCTCTTAATTAGTGAGGCCACCAGTCGAGGCAGCTCAGTGAAATAATGCAATATATGCACAAGAGCAAGAGTTATTGACTTTGGAAGAGTTCAGCCAACAGCCTAGGAAGTTAACAATATTGCCGTTAGGAAGTGTGTATGCACATGCAGCATTCATGTTTATAAATCAGTCAAATTTTGGGCTGTTGTAAAAAAAAATGTAGTAAAAGTGATAGATGCTTATGCTTGTAAGTGCTGCAGGTAGGCATAGTTTGGACAGATATATATACAACCCTGGTTTGTAAATCGCCTTTCAGCTATGCTGAAAGGATAGTATATAAATCTTCTAAATAAGTAAACCACAGTGCCTAGAGAAAGTTAGTTCTACTTAAATCTCATTGAAATTAATGGGACTTTGAGTCAAGCAATTATTTGTCCCATTGATTTCAGTGGGGTTTGAGCATTACTTTTTCAAGATCAGGGCCCATGTTTACAAGTGTAATCACTGAAACAGTTCTTTATGCCTCCTTGGGCCTGTGAAATACTGGACACCAGGTGCAGATACAAGGACTAATGTACACCAATAGACTGTTTATCTTTATGTTTGATTGATATGCGCATCTGATATCGTTCATGTGTATGTGTGCATGTGTATGTATGGAACGACTCAAATAAAGAAGGCAATTGGATGTCAAACTGTATTTGAGTAAAGCATTTATACCTACCGGCTTTTATAGACTCCCCACTGATGGATTCCGAGCCCCATACAATTTCCCCCCAGCCGTGTGCATATCTTCCCACCCTTCTCCCTGTCTCCCAGGATGAACGCTCTATTGAATGTGAACTTGATTGACTCTTCGGTCTATAATGGAATTTTATCTGGGATTCCTGTTATGAGTAGCTTATTTTCGGCTTTCTGTCAGAGGCTCATTCCAGATAAAGAATGCAGAAGATGTGCTGGGGTGTCGGAAAATATATGCCGATCCCATCTATCATGCTGTCAAAGTATCAATCAGGACAGATGCTGCATAAAACAGACTCTGGTTGTTGGTATTCTGTGTTGTTTTTTCTCCCCTACCTGCAAGGTGATAGTATAAAGGCAAAACTTTTGGTCTGGAATCTTTCTTTCTTTGACCTGATTTGCCTCTGTCTGCAGATGAGAACATTGGATTCAGAGAACATAGGTACAAATCAAAGCCAGATACGTAAGCTCCTGCATCTCTTGACTGTTCAAGGTGTCTTAGGGTTTATTAGTAATATGTTGGGTACCACACTCCATCATACTGAAGCCACAGGCTGTTGTACAATTTGGAAAGTCTGGTAATAAGAACGCTCAGGGGAGTTTTGACATTACCAGACACCTCTCTGTTTAATATTACAAACTTTTGCTAGTCACACTTTGGGCTCATCCACACTTTTGCTTGACCCATATATTGATTGCATTGTGTACCAATTAATTCTTCCAGGTCTGAGAGCTTTTCTCCTTGTTCCATGGCTATGCCTAGTGAAATTCCAATCTTTCCCACTGAATTGAAGCTCAGTTAAGCAAAATCCCACTTTGGATTTTCTGCACATCTGATAACATCCAATCCAGCAGGTAAGATCAGATTTTCACAAGACACAGCCCCGGAACAATGAGAATAGCTCTCAGATATGTAGGAATTAATTGGTAAATGATGTGGTCAAAATACAAGTCAGGTGAAAGTATGGGTGAGCCTTTTATTTTAGAATAAAATAACTTAGTGGCAATTGTTGCAATGCTTTTTAAATCCTACCCCGTCCCCCCAATAATTTACTGGTGTGCCCTGTGCCAGCTTGTCTGCAAACCTATGAGAATACTGAGCAATGCTTGAGCTATGCTTGGCTGGAGTAGGGGTTCTCCAACATCAATCCACTGGTTTCATGTTTCAGAGATCAGGACCCAGATAGAAGAGAGGTCACATTTTCAGGACCTGGGACACTTCCCAGTAAGAGCCACCAAGTGAGAGAGAAGTGGCTTCTGTATGGTTTATTTTTTTTGTTTGATGTGTGCGGCATTGTAAAATTAAAAATGATAAATAAAACAGAGAGAGAGAAAGAGAAGTGGCTTCAATGGTAAATTGAACTATAAAGAGCCAAGCGTCATGATCCAGGACCTGCATTGGAAAAGGGGTCATGGGTTATCAAGCAGCTCAATAGCAAGGGATGTACTCTCCCTCAGCAATCTCAGGAAGAAGTCACTAAGGCAACTCCTTCTTGCAGAGATTAAACCTCACCAAAAAGGAAGAAGAATCCACAAGGGCTGGACTTTCTCTGTCCCCTGCTTCCAAGAGCATATTATTGCCAGCATCCTCATATATCAATCTTCTCCCAGGAAACTCCTGAGCTCTGGGTCAGAAAGCATGGGTCAAAGAGGTTTTCCATTTGCCCCACATTTTCTAGGCACGGGGCCGAGTGGTTTTGCCTTTGCCCCACTGCTTTCATCCAGAAAACCTGCTCTTTAGCACTAAATTGGAACAAACGGCGATCTGCAGAAAACACGATTACTATATGTTCCGATTGATTCAGCACTAAAGATTGGGTTTCCGCAGGGGGAAGCAGCGGGGCGAAGAGAGGTGTGGATAAGCCTTCAGTTGCAACCTCACTGGAGCACACGCCTAATCAACAGAGCACTGCCCCTTTAACTAAGGCTTCGTCTCCCTGGGGGAGGAGGGACCTAGAATACACACAACCCTGCAGGAGCATTTCAGTCCTCCATAGGCTTTCACCATATCTGCTCCTGCCAATTAGCCATGGTGCATTTGTCCTACTCTATATGGCATAAGCTAACTGGGAAGCCCAGTCTGGAAATGCTTCAGTGACAAAGACTAATATGGAACAGTAGCTAGATGAGACATGCACGACTTTTGACTCAAGGCCAACACAGTCCACCTACCATGTATGGCGGTCTAACCTCCAGCTTTTCCTGCTTATCTAGAACTGGTGTGTTTGTTGCAAAGCTATTAACAGACTATGATAAGAAGCTGGACTATATTCAGCTTGGGAGAACTTGAGTTGCACAGTCCAGAGACGAGGGTGTGATGATGTGGGAAATTCCAGGCCCAAATTCCTGCTAAAGTATGCAGTTCATTTGGTGGTCAGTGGCCATAGGCAACTCGATGCCCCTTTATCTAACCTACCTCACAGGATGGCTGCTAGACTAAAATAATGAGCTTCTTAGAGGAAGGACAGAATATAAGTGCCATTCAATAAATAGGACTCTCTCTCTCTCTCTCTCTCTCTCTCTCTCTCTCTCTCTCTCTCTCTCTCTCTCTTTCTCTCTCCCCCGCCCCCAATCATCCTACCATCAAGGCCAACAAGAAGGAGGCCAGTGAAGCTATCACTGTGCAGTTTCGGCAACATGTCAGCCCTGATCACCTCAACTGTCACCCTCCAAAAGCTGTTTGGGAAAGGCATTAAATCTGCTCTTCAATGTGATTAATCATTGTCACTGGAGTTTGAGGCCGCCTCAAGTGAAGAATGGGTGCCACCTCCCATTGGAACAAAGGAAATGCATGCGTGCCTTCACCACCATTGAATGTGAGGCATCTCTACAATTATTACCTGGGCCATCTCCACTGACCGGAAGGTAGCTATGGTTAGGGGCGGAGCCCTAGTATGGAGAATTCCCATACACAGCACAGAAAACTTCAGTGTGTTGCTATAGCCAGGCTGGTAAGGAACAAGGCAATGCAACATTGGGACCACAAATTTTGGACATCCCACAAATGGGTCTATGTATGTGGTTGCAGGTGCACTGTTAGGTCATGACTGTGGGCATCTGTATGCAAACCTAGATCTGAAGTGTATATATTTCAATCCTGCAAAGGTGACGTGAGTGGCAAAAGTCAGAGCCTGAAGGGCAGAACCTCCCAGCACTGGGCCTGGCCAACCCCAAGTTTCCATTTGGTAAGTCAATCACAGAGGCTGATTTTGTCTACCCCTATTCCCCATTGTGCTTGAAGAGGGCTCCAAGGTAACAGCAGCAGTTAGATCCCAACCTCAGGCTATGAACAGACATGCTAGCAAAGTTTCCATAAGCCTTTCAAAAGACTGAGCTTGCATCAAAATGACAGTCCAGTTTTCCACGGCCTCAAATTCTTCTCTGGCTTAGATTAACATCTGAGTCGGGGAAGAATTGCTCCACTCCAACTCCACCCTGCTCCACCACCCTTCCCTTCCCATCCCAACACCTATCCCTGACCCCCCCAAAAAAAACCCAACACGTTCCCCCCACTTTCCTAAAATCATTGGCAGTGGCAGTGGCTACAATGAAGCTGTCTGGGGAGAACATAGGAAGGTGGACTTCTCTCTCTCTCTCTCTCTCTCTCTCTCTCTCTCTCTCTCTCTCTCTCTTTCTCTGTTGCTCGGTTGTGCAGCATAAAGGACTATGAGAGATGTAGTTCTTTCAAAAGCTTTGGTTGAGATACTGGAGCCACTGACTCAGTTGGCAGGAAGCTGAAGAGGTTGGCTCAAGAAGGCCAGTGCGGGGAGACAGGTTCTGAATTCCACATTTGATTAGAAATAACCAGCCAAGCCTTGGGCTGCTTATCTCCCATCTTTGCATTAGCAAGGAAATAAATCCATATTGAGAAAGTACTATTCAGATTAGTGTGGTTGTTGACAGCTGATGTGATATGGACAACATAGGTAATGACAGAGGGTCTCTCTCTCTCCCTCCACCTTCGTTATTTAGCAAGTTAATTTTTCCCTACATCCAAAGGGTTCTGCGCTCATTTTTGCCTGTTCCAACTCCTTTCTGCTCCATACAAACAACCCTATCACTCTTCTTGACTGTCAGCACCTCTGCTGAGAATGCAGGGAGAGGAAGTGATTCTTCTTCTTGTAAGGCTTATGCTCTCCCCCCACCCCCACCCCGCCTTGCCACCCACACTTCCTATCTCCTGTGCAGCCCTGTTTCTCCCTCCTGCATCTGGCAGGATTAATATTTATAACTCAAGGTACCAACTGTAGCACAGACTCAGACACAATCAGGCCACTTAAATTATTACACAGGGACTAATAGCGGTGGGCCCTGCACACCATGCCTGTCTCTCGATTGCGATGGCAAAGACAGAGCTGCTCAGTCAATCTAGAGCAGGCATAGGCAAACTCGGCCCTCCAGCTGTTTGGGGACTACAACTCCCATCATCCCTAGCTAACAGGACCAGGGGTCAGGGATGATGGGAATTGTAGTCTCAAAACATCTGGAGGGCCGAGTTTGCCTATGCCTGATCTAGAGGAGCTGATGGAGTGGGAGGTGGGAGGCTGAGCCAGTAATGAAGGTATGGGGAATCAAATATTGTTGGGTTCCAGCTCCCACCATCCCCAGTCAGCATGGACAATGGTTGGAAATTATGGAAGTTGTAGCCTAGCAGCATTCAGAAGGCCCTAGGCTCCCATCCCTGCAATAACAGATAACACTGGCATCCGTGCAGCTTGGTCACTCATGCCCTCTGCTTGTGGAACTCTGTTGGTTGGTTCACAAGGAAATCTGTTGGTGCTGCTTGGGTCCCACCACCGACAAGATCTGGTAAGAAAGGTGAGGAGAGATGATTTCCAGAGCCCATGGGTAAAAAATTTACAGCTGAAAATTACGGCAATGGGAATCTCCCCATCCAAATTACTAGAGCAGGACATAGTCCCAGCTAAAAGAACAGTAACCTGTAAGCTAGAGGAGATGGACTTGCAGCAGAAAATGGTTTTGGGCAATGGTACCTGCTCACCTCTAAATCTTGGTTTATTACCCCTCTTAAGGCTCCCAAACTATTTGAATTCCTTAACTTCCTCAGCTCATAGATATGCCTTTGTAAAGGCAAGATTCAACACCTTCCCATCGAACATGCTGAGAAATAGATTCTCCAATGGACAGATATCGCTCTTATGTGATTGTAATTGTGGGGCACCGAAATCGTTGCATCACATAATTTTTGACTGTGCTTTTCACTTACCGGCCAGGAGCAAGTTTCTTGCTCAATATCTTAAGGGAATTGCCGATGATACGATTGAAGCCAAACTGAGATATCTACTAATTGATGATGACCCCCTAAGATCACTCATGGTTGCCAGATTCTTGATCAGCATCCTATCCCAAAAGAAGAGAAACGGTCTCCTGTGTGGCTCGGATAACCCCTTTAAACCATGATCCATGTTTTAGGTGACATCACCATTGTTTTAAACCATGATCTATGTTTTAGGCGATATCACCATTGATATCCTTGATTAATTTATGAGCAGAGGGCGATGTATAGGTTACAAATTTATTGTAATGTACGATGGTGGTCCTTGTCTTTGTTTTGCTTCGGTTCCTGTTTGTCTTTTGTAAGTTTTGGCGATTTTAAATTTGGAGGTTTAAGTATAATATGTTGGTATGGGAAACTGTCGTGTAACGGGCCAATGGCCGTAATAAAGATCAATCCAATCCAATCCAAAAGGTGAGGCTAGACTGGTCCACTGAAGGCTTTGCTAAAGATGTTGGTTGCAGTGATGAAGATGAAAGCCAGTGAGGTGTAATCGTTAGAAGGTTGGACTAGGAAGACCTAGATTCAAATCCTTACTCAGATATAGGAAGCTGCCTTAGCAGTTGAGACCACTGGTTCACCTACATCACCATTGTCTTTCTCAACTTCCAGACATTTTGGACTGCAACTCCCATCAGTCCTGTCTGTTGGCCATGTTGGCAGAGGTTGCTGGGAGCTGTAGTCCAACAATGTTTGGAAGGCATCAGGTTGAAGAAGACTGGTCGGCTTTGATTGGGAGTGGCTTTCTGGTATTTCAGGCAAGGGTCTTTTCCAGTCCTACCTGAAGCTATCTGACATTTAAACCACTGGTTTTTGCATGCAACACATGTGCTCTGTGACTCGAGCTATGGCTAAAGCTCACAAGATGATCTTGGGCCAGGCATCATCTCTTACCCGAACTTAACGTGCAGGTTTTGCTGTGAGGATAAAATTGGAGGTGAGTAACCCTGCGACAGGGTGAGCTCCCATTGCTCGGTCCCTGCTTCTGCCAATCTAGCAGTTCGAAAGCACGTCAAAGTGCAAGTAGATAAATAGGTACCACTCCGGTGGGAAGATAAACAGCGTTTCCGTGTGCTGCTCTGGTTCGCCAGAAGCAGCTTAGTCATGCTGGCCACATGACCTGGAAGCTGTATGCCGGCTCCCTCAGCCAATAAAGCGAGATGAGCGCCGCAACCCCAGAGTCGGTCACGACTGGACCTAATGGTCAGGGGTCCCTTTACCGAACCCTGTATACTTCCCTGACCTCTTTGGAGGAATGGTGGACTATACATGCACTAGATGTAAGAGAAAAGAGAGGTGAGATCTGGCAAATATAAACATTGCCCCCATAGTACCAGTGTGGTGTAGTGGTTAGAATGTCAGACTAGGACCTGGGAGACCAGGGTTTGAATCCCCACTTGGTCATGAAGCTCATTGGGTGACCTTAGGCCAGTCACTGCCTCTCAGCCTAATCTACCCCACAGGATTAAATGAGGTGTGGGAGAACCATGCAAACCACCTTGAGCTCCTTGAGGCAAATGATGGGATTTAAATGCACAACCGGACGCCTACATCTGACCCAGCTGTAACAAAATTTGTCTCTCCCTGATCGGTCTCCACAGCCACAGCAGATGCTGCAGCCTTCCAATAGCTTGACCTTACCCACAAAGGGACACTTCTCCATTGTCTCCTGGAGCAGACGGATGCCAAACAACTTCAGTAAATGACTACTTATTTATATATATGTTCTGGGCCTGGCAGGAAAGGTGGATCAGAGGGAGGAAGGTGGCTGAGGGTAGCCTAAGTAAACAGCAGCTGAGGACCACTTGTACAGCTGGCATATAGAACCAGGATGAGAGCAAGCCAATACTGAAAGCATCTTCAGAACATGGCAGCTCTCAACTTGTGCAGGATTCAAATGTACCCTAGGACATCTGTGTAGAGGCTTTGCATGTGTGCTCAGGCCTCCGGGTATAGGATGGTATCAGTGCCAGATTTACGTATAAGCTAAACAAGCTATAGCTTAGCACCCTACTCGCTTGGGGCCCCCCAAAAAAATTAAAGGGGGGAAAAAACCTGGATGTACATTTCCAAAATATAAGATAAAAAAACAAATAAAATAAAACCTACATACAGCAACAGTGTTTTGTGTTGTGTAGGCTCCTATGATGTAAGTAATGGGCCACACCTGCTAGCCTGCTCCCTAAAATATCTCTGGTTTGCTCATTTCTATATATATGGTGCCTACATTCTGCATGTGCAAATGGCTTTAGATACCTATTAGGTCCATAAATTACCATATAGCATATATTCAACACAAAAAACAGTGACAATTTGTTGTTGACAAAGGACAACTGGACATATAAAGGCCCCCATTACCTTCAGTAGCTTAGGGCCTCATCAAACCTAAATCCGGCCCTGGGCAGTATATAAATTCAATCATAATCATAATCTATGTGGGCAGTGGTGGCTCAGCATCTCTGGGAGCCTTTCTCAATCTTCAGGCCCAGTGAAATCATTTCAGATGTATCCCTATGGCTATGGTATATTGTTTCATACCACACCTAGCTTGCAGCTCAACCCACACACATCACATTTCAGCGCAAACTCAACAGCTTTGTGATGAAGACGGTGCACACGCACGTTAAGTAGCAAGGTGGCATATGGTGAAGCAATCATCTTCACCACATGCTGAACACCACATGGATCCACTCAGCCCACAATCTCAGCAAATCAGCTCTTCTCTAGAGTAAGTAGTCAGGATGGGGGGGCAGGAGTCTCATTCTGAGATGAGGAGAAATCCTGGACACTTTCCTATCGTCTCGACCCATCTTGTCTGCTTTTTTTGCATGAAACATACAGAAAACCAGACCCAGGAGCCCAGATTGGTCCTTTCTGCAATCGATTTTGCACTGTGTGAAATTGCTCAGAATTTCTGTGGAGTGAGAATGGGGTGCATACAGCTTCGCCACAAGCCATCACCACCCTGAGAGCAAATCGCCATTTCTTCCACAGGGAACTCCAATTTGAAGGGGGTTTAAAGGGGCAACATAAAGACAGGCAAAAGTGTTGTCATTTCAGGCACTTACTCACCATCATCTGTGGTGCCAGAGGAGCAACTTGCAAGAAATGGAACAGTGTCATTACACACAGCTTGGTGCCTGCCATTCATCCCCTGTCAGCAAAAGAATGACCCATACAGTCATTTCAATGCACACATGCACACACACCATGGAGGAAGAAAATTTAAAAGATACTGGGCATGACCTGGCCTCTCCCACGGAAAACAATGGGACTTAAATGCATGCTTCACTTTGGCAGGATGGTACCATCTAAATAAGTCATGGCTTGAAAGCAGGATAGTTATTCCTGGATAATGCTTATGTAATTTATCTTTTGAAATTCCCCACCAGGAAAATTTCAAATCTCTTCTTACAAGACATTTCTTTTCAGTAGTTAATTATAGTTTGTCTCTGATGATGTTAGCCCATCCCTCCCCCCACCGCCTTTCCTAGTCCCTAGAGCTCCTAGTTGAAGCTCTTCACACAATGCTTTCAAACCATCGATGGAATAGGCCTGTTTTATGCTGAGGGTTGAGTCATCGGTCTGGATGACCGCAAAGGGTGCTTTCTTCAAACCATGCACAGCTCTCTAATTAGAGAGGGTGCAAAATTTCTCAGGTGTTGAATATTGAGGCTGATTCATTTCTCACCCAGAAATTGTTTTCCATTAAACATTCTTGCTTTTGAGGGCAGCCACAGATTATATGATGATGACGACGACGACGACGATGATGATGATGATGAAAACCAGCATCAACAGAAAACAAAGATGTATTCAGTGTAAATGTATGCTAATGGTGTTGTTATTTAAGCAACAAAAACCACTCACACTTTTAATGCAGTATCAGTGGTGTAGCATGGAGGGAGGCCTACAGGGGTGGCCGCCCCAGGTGCAAAATTGTTAGGGGCACAAAACACCTAGTGCTGCCTCAATACAGCTGCATACTTCCATACCTGGACTCCCCTGAAAACAGCTTCTCCATGTGAACCAGGAAGTGACCTCCCCAGACCACAGAACTACTGTTCTTTTCTTATCTCTGCAGCTGCAATCTCCCGGGTGACGTGGACGCCATTAGGCAATAGGATGTGCATGCGTACTCCATCGATTTCCCTCCCACCCCCCTCCACACGGCCCTGGGCACTAGCAACCCACGGTACGCCACTGTGTTCTACTGCTGGGGA
Organism: Podarcis erhardii; assembly: GCF_964252035.2. NCBI lineage: Eukaryota > Metazoa > Chordata > Lepidosauria > Squamata > Lacertidae > Podarcis > Podarcis erhardii. The sequence goes on along the minus strand of NC_138498.1, from coordinate 28,145,160 downwards.
GCTCAGGAAGACTACATTTGAAATATGGGCACATGAGGTGGGAAGCACATCAGCAGCCCGCCTCCCTTTGAAAATTTCAGCTGGGCAACTCTTGCTGCCAAAGAGGCAAGCTGCTCTTTGGGTCTTAAATGGAGACTTGTCTCTTCAGCAGTTCTGATGCTAGAGCAAAGATGTCAGTGGAACTTCGGGCTGTTTGGTTGACTCCTTCCCACAAATGTGCATCGCATCTCCAGGTTGTAACCAAATACTAGTTTTTATAGCTTCACTATCCCTTGTCGTCATAAAATCACTATTCTTCCCCTATCCTCCACTCTATATTTATGCATGCAGCGCTTGCAGTGTAGTTCACATTTATTTATTTTACCTTTATCATATATGTTTTATCCAAAAAGCCCTCCAAAGGGTTTAGATTTGTATATGGCAGGGCCCAACCTCAGGCCCAGGGACCAAAAGCAACCCTCCGGCTCTCTCCAGGCCACACTCTTTACCAGCCCTGCTTTGGCACTCTGCTTGCATCCCCCCCCCCCCAAAAAAAATCTGGCTGGGATGAGCCCTTGAACTCTGGCAATCCTTCTTGCTAGGATGGATGGAGGATAGAGAGAGGTGTGTGACATACCCTCCAACATTTCTCTGATGAACATAGGGACGTCATATTCAATAGTAATAGTAATAATGATACTTTTTATAAAAATATTAAACATTAAACATTTAAAAAAAACCCTCCCTATACAGGGCTGCCTTCAGATGACTTCTAAAAGTTGTAGAGTTACTTATCTCCTTGGCCCGGGGGTCTCCTGACTCCATGCCCTCCAACATTTCTCCAATGAAAACAGGGACATCCTAAGGAAAAGCGGGACATTCCAGAATCAAATCCAAAACCAGGACGGCTTCTGTAAATCTTTTCAACTGAAAGTGCTTCAGAAGGGCTGATGGACAGGTGATTAAGAAGAGTCCATTCTTGGGTCCATTTGGCAATGAAGGAGCTGCTTGTGGAACCATTGTCACAAAGGTGGGTGTCTCTTCCACATTTGCTAATCTTGCCAAAGATTTGGGAATTGAAAAACATACTGTACTTTTCCGTGTATAAGACTAGGGTTTTTTAACTTTAAAATAAGGTTAAAAATCTGGGGGCGTCTTATACGCGGATAGTGCATATGCCCATTTTCTAAATTTGGGGTCCCCAAAAGTACGGGTCATCTTATACATGGGGGCGTCTTATACATGGAAAAATATGATATGTTTGTTTTTTGTAAACCTACTGCTTCCTGTGTCAACTTTGAACTATATCAGACATGTTAATTGACTCAGGAACCATCAATGTGGAAAAATCTGTGGGGAAATTATAATTTCTAAAAAGGATTGTTTCATTAAAAAATAGCCATAACTTAATGAATGAATGCAATACCAGTCAAGCTTGACCATCTCAAGGGTATAATTAACTATTTCTATTCATAGGAATAGTGTTCTGTCACACACACACACAGAAAGGGCAGCCTGTTTATTTGTAAATATGGGTGGGTGGTGCGAGAGAAGGACCAGTCTATTTCCTATCCATATTAGATTCACATATGTTCAGTTGTAAGTCTGCTCTTTTCAGATTATTATTTCTTTAAGTGCAGAAAAGGTTACATTTTCCGCATCTTTCATGGACACATTTCCCACAAAGGTTCACTTTTTTAAAAAGCTGAGGACTTGCATTGTAAACCTCAGCTGCTGTATCAAGAAATGCCTGTATATATTAAAATAATCCTGGTGAATATTCGCTAACAGAGCAATCCAAACTATAGGAAGGCAGCACAACTTTTGCTGGGTGTTACTTACCCCTATTCCAAACTCTATTCAGGAGTGCAGCTACTGCTACCTGAGGGCCTGGCAGAGGGAAAACAATCCTTTAAACTCCCCCAGAATGCGCATTGCGAGTGTAATTTACAAGTTTTGGCTGAGTCAGGACATAGGAATTTTGCAGGCATCTCATAGTCCTAACTGAGTCCAAGCTGAGCCAACTCAGCCAAAATTCAGCCAATTCCAAACTCCCCTCATCCCAGGGAATCTTAGGTTTGAATTGCTTCCTGAACCTACAATTCTATACCCACTTACTTGGGAGTAAGCCCCATTGAACCGGGCTGCCTTCTGGGTATAGAATTGCAGAGGTACATTTTCTTTCATGTAGGTAATTTTGAGCTATTTTTGTGGCAATTTTGGTTCTGACTGAACATCGGTCAACTTTTTATGCAGCTGAATAAATAAACTGAGATTGTGAGAGGGTGGTGTTTGATAAGTAGGTGGAGATAAGTGATTGAGGGAAAGAGAACTTCTGAGGGCAAATTTTGTCTCTCGTTTTTAACGCTTTTAATTGTAAATGTCTTTATGGGTTTTTTCCTCTGCTACTTTTATTGGTATAGTTTATGTATTTGGTTAATTTGTAAATGATTTACAGATTGAATAGGAGGAGAGCTATAATTGCTTTTTATTATCTATCTTTGATGACTTCTTTATGCTGAACATTTAGTCTTGTATAGTAGTAACATTTGTAGGGGGAGGGGAATATATATATATATATATATATATATATATATATATACACACACACATATATATATCCCCGGCTATGACATGTCATTAAATTCATTAAAACTTATCTGAAGATCCAGGATATGTTAATTAAGGAAAATAAATTATTGCTAACGTAACACAGAAATGTTAAATGAAATTCATCAAAGGAATTAGAATTTCCAGACAACTGAATATTTGTTATGGAAGATGGGATAACAGGTATGTATATGATGGCATTCCTATATTAAATGCAATAAATGAGGAAGGTCTTGCTGTAATGGTTTCAGGGAGCTTCCCCCCCCTTTTATTCTTCTTTTTTAAATACAAATTCATATCTGCTCTAAAAAAATAATAACAATCCCCAGACAGCTCATTAACAAGGCTTGAGCACAAGGAAGTCAGAGAAATCTGGCCTATTTCTTACAGAGGTAGGTGGTAAATATGTGTCTGGCTTTAGACTGCATGTGGAAACAAGGGATGTGTGCTGGCCGCAAGATTCAGTTCAGATTCAGCATTTCAGAAAACAGCTCAAGTTTTAATTGATTCAAAGACCATCCAATTCTGCTCAGGGTCCAATTCCAAAACCTTAGTTCCCATTCATTATTACAGAGAAACCAAAATAAAAATGGTGATATCTCCCGCACCCCCTTTTGACAGATATAGATGAAATTTGTAGGCATGGTAGATTATTTTGAGACTATAGATTATGCCAAATATCAGACAAATAGGACCAGGGGGTGTTGTTTGCTTGGTTGTTTTTTGTTGGGGTTTTTTGCTGGGTATAATGTTTTCTGAAGAAGAATAAGAATAAGAGGAAGAAGAAGAAGAAGAAGAAGAAGAAGAAGAAGAAGAAGAAGAAGAAGAAGAAGAAGAAGAAACCATCTACAACTTTTGTTTGGCAGAATTGGATGGAATTTGCAGGTATGATACCTTGAGGGGATGAAGCATGTTAAGTTTTAGAAATTTTAGAATTAAATTTAGAATGCTGTGGCTCCCCCCCCCAAATAAGGACAGCATTTACAGTTTTAGGGTGGTTAGGAAAGGGATTGACTCAATCTCTCCTATTGCTTTGTGGGGAATTTGTATGAAAACAGTGTGCATGAGAGATATACTCTGAGGTAAGAAGCCTGCCAAATTTCACAACAGGTGCAGGGAGGGGTTGTAGTAGGCACCTTTGCATTTGTGTTTTGGGGAAGGGAATTAGAGGGGATTCACTCCCCTCTCAGAGGTTTCGTGGCAATGTTTTTAATGTGAAAATGGCATGCACCAAGAGCTGCCACTAGGAAAAATGCCCTGCAGAAATTCAGAAGGATGGGCACAGTAGCTAAGGTGTTATGATTAATGGGGGTGGGACAGCTTCAGGCTTGTTTTCTGCTCAATTGACCCCCGAGGTCCCAAAAACTAAATGCAAAGCTAGTTTGACAGGAGGAGGTGTGTAAGTATGTGGTACAGAGATAGAAGCACTTGAGTGTCCAGTATTTGCAAGCACCACTAGCAGAACGAGACCAAAGTGCTACATTACTTCAGAATCCCTTCTCCTAAGCATTATGAGTGGAGATCCCTGATGCAATCATTTCTTCTTATTAGCAGTTTGACCTGTCAGTCAGAAAAGAGCTCTCCCTCCCCTTCATATTTTCCTTATGTGCCAAGTCTGAGGAGTAATCTTTCTTTCCTTCCTTCCTTCCTTCCTTCCTTCCTTCCTTCCTTCCTTCCTTTCTTTCTTTCTGCACCGTTTTTTCCTATGTGCACCGTTTTTTCCTATGTGCACCGTTTTTTCCTATGTGCAGATCTCTGAAATACTCCAAATTGTTCCAGACGTTCCTCCTTCAGTTCAAGGTGCTTCAGAGAGATTCTACTTCAGTTAGCACAAGCCTCAAACCTTTCCAAACTGGCCCATTTCATCCAACGATTTAGGATTTATCTGAATTTGATGCACACCACAAAAGGAAATGCACATTATCAAATACTTCATAAATAGCACATTTTTTAAAAAACTAGGTGTTAAGGAGAAAGTTAGGCAAAAAGCCTTCTCCCTGACATCAACTGTCCTGTGTAGGGAAATATTATTATTATTATTATTATTATTATTATTATTATTATTATTATTATTTTGAATGGAGAAATTTTTAATCATGTGAGGTGCCACTTACAGTGTAAAGCAAGGCAGGGCAGACATCAGGCTTGCAGGAAATATTTTTGTTTGCTTGTCTGTTTCCTGAAACCCTGAGATCTTCCAAACACCAACAGAGGCAAAAGACATACATTTAGAATTAAAGAATTCCAAGCCCAGGAACTGGTTTTGAAAACCAGAACCAAACTGAGCCCACTGTCCATTCCTGGTGACCACTTCCTAGCTTTCTTCATTTTGATAGTATACATTTGTAGAGGAGGGGAGTCATTTTGTTATTGCCTGTCTTAAGCAATTAGAAGTCAGAAAGCTTTGTGCATCTACTTTAATTTATTTAGAGGTATTTCAGTAGATCCTGATGTACCTTCTATACACGTGTGATCTAAAGCTCAGACACTGGTTTATTATCTCAGCAAAACTCAATGTATATGCACTTTTTCTCCAGGGTAATATTTTTGCCCCCAACAAAAAAAAATATATGCACCAACATGTAAAGGTAAAGGACCCCTGGATGGTTAAGTTCAGTCAAAGGTAACTATGGGGTTGGGGCGCTCATCTCACTTTCAGGCCGAGGGAGCTGGCGTTTGTCCTCAGACAGCTTTCCGGGTCACATGGCCAGCATGACTAAACCACTTCTGGTGCAACGGGACACTGACAGAAACCAGAGTGCATGGAAACACTGTTTACCTTCCCGCCTTACCTATTTATCTACTTGCACTGGTGCGCTTTCGAACTGTTAGGTTGACACTAACATGTACATCCACAGGAAAAAATATGAGCCATATTTTCCTCCTGATGGGGAGGGGAAAACACTGTAAGGCATGCTTTTTAGCAGCAGAACAACAACAACTAGTCTTTGTTTGCATTTTGTGAAAAAAAGAAAACTCTTGACCATCATGTGAAGTTCTGGCCTCAGAATTAGGCCAAAGCAAGGGGAGCCAAGGGGTGCCCCTAGTTGCTGCTGAACTGCAATTCCCATTGTCTTCCATCATCAACCATGCTGGCTGGGGCTGATGGGATTTGTAGTTGTACAACATCCAGAGGATACCAGGTTGGCACTTGAGCTTTCCCTAAAACTTACTGAGCTGAAGAATTAACTTCATCAGCTAGTTCTATGCATCTTTAGCAGGCACCTAACATCTATGCAAAAAATTGGCAGAGACATGTGTCAGCTATCATCTTGCACTGAAATATTTAATTTGCTGAATGAAACTCTACATTTTAAACCATTAAAATGTCTACAGTCTGAGGCCTTTTACTAGAACTATATATATAGTTAAGTTCCTATACTCAAGAGTTTTGTGGTTGTTGTGGCCTTGAATCTATTAGATCTCCACTCAGGCCTGTCCTCTTTTCCTTGTGCCACCATTTATTTCTTTTTAGATTTATATCTCATTTTTCAGTTTTTAAAAAAATTAAGCCTGAAGGACAGCGCACAATTACAGCAATAAACTTCTACAGATCAAAATCAATCAAAAGGAAAAACTGCAGACACATGAGGCAATGTGTACAGGCACATGGAGTCACTGTGTGGCCTTGGGCAAGTTGCTATCTGTCAGCCTCAATTCTTCATCTGTAAAAGGGGAATAATAGTTCTTAAAAGATAATCCCTTCTTAGAAAAGTTGAGAGACAGCCTTGAGCCAGATAGTGTGCACCCTGCTGTTCCTCAAGGAAAGGCTACAGTTTTTGTCCCTTTTCTGTTCTCTCCCATCTTCCCTATGAGGAAGAAGAAAACCTTTGGCTTCCCCTCTCCTCAAAAATGCCCAGTGCATTGGTCTGCCTCTTGGGGCCCTCAGCTTCCAGCTATTATTGTCATAAGATTTTCTCTCTCCCTGGGAATAGACTGAGACTGAGAATTCTCATGCTTTGTGTCCTTCTAGAGTTTTCAGCTACCAGGTTTCACACTCCTACATAAAGGATTCATGGATGCAATCACAAGAGCCAGTAAAAGTTGGTGGGGCAGCAGCATTTACCTGACCTCTGGCGGCTAACAGATTGGGGTTGAATCCTGACAAGACAGAAGTACTGTTTTGGGGGGGCAGGAGGTGGGCAGGTGTGGAGGACTCTCTGGTCCTGAATGGGGTAACTGAAGGACCAGGTGCACAGCCTGGGAGTCATTTTGGACTCACTGCTGTCCATGGAGGCGCAGGTTAATTCTGTGGCCAGGGCAACTGTTTATCAGCTCCATCTGGTATGCAGGCTGAGACCCTACCTGCCCACAGACTGTGGGCTGTGGGGGAGGAAGGGAAAGGAGAAGGTTAGCCGCTTTGAGACTCCTTCGGGTAATGATAACTCAGGATATCAAATCCAAACTACTACTACTACTACTACTACTACTCTTCTTCTTCTTCTTCTTCTTCTTCTTCTTCTTCTTCTTCTTCTTCTTCCTGTTGTGACACTAGTTGCCCATGTTTCACATCTCTTTTGAAGGATAAAGCAGGTTGCTGGTGGAAAAGTGTGTGTGAGAGAGAGAAAGAGAGAGCGGGGGCAGCTATGGAATCTGTTGCTAAAACTTAATTGTATGCACTTTTTTTGTTCCAGGCTGAACTTCTTCCGGGATGTGCCAGATTTCCATATCCTGGTTTGCAGTGGTGATGACACAGTCAGATGGATCTTGGATGCCATTGGTAGGTCTTTGAGACACTTTAAAGGTTGCCAGCTACACAGAGAAGGGCGACAGAACTGGGCTCCTGAGCCTCACAGGGGTGCTGCAGAAAGAAGGTAATTGGTCAAGGGGACCCCAAGAGAGTGAAAACCTCTGATTTAAAGCATCTACAGAAACAGTGAAATGCAGGATAAAACTTCTCTCTCTCTCTCTCTCTCTCTCTCTCTGTGTGTGTGTGTGTGTGGTGGAGGGGAGAAACAAGATAAAACTCAGGTTAAACAATGAGAGCTCAGGTTTCGTTTTTTAAGGTCTCGGGTGTTGTTGTTTTTAGAAAGTCTGGGTAAATAACAAATTTCTTCACCTGACACTTGAGAAGCTATTGAGCAACAGCACCCTAGCCAGGAATCCCTACTGTATACTAGGAATGTGTGGGGCTATATCTTGCAACATCCCAGTCCATTGGCCAAGCTGGTCGTACAGAAGTCCCACACTATCTGGAGGGCAACAGGTTATCCACTCTTGCTGTATGTATACAATAACAGCCATTTGCAGGGTACATACTTGGCCCACTAAAAAAGGAAGATGAAGTTTGAATTTGATGAGTCCAGTATCTTAGGCAGTGGAGGACAATTGCCTCAAAACCTTATTTTAAAGCAAGGATGTGGAAAAGAGGAGTTGCTTGAGTGTGACCCACACAGGCTGTAGAAGTCATGAACATTCTGGCTTCAGTGACAGAGGTAACCGATCACCTTGTTACTGTATTCTCTACACACACACACACACACACACACACACACACACACAATGTTTTGTCCTTATATTGGTAGGGCATGGTGTTTTTTCCTCCAATGGCTTGTTTTTCCTTTTTTATTTCTGCTCTTGACAATGTCAAGAAAGAGGGCAGCATGGTATTGATTTAACATCCAGGGGGTTTTTTTTGGTAGGTGTCCCAGACATCAGATCAATATGGCAGCTCCGCCTTCATTACAAGCCAACGCAAGCGCTAGGAATAATCCTAGCCTAGCACCCACAGGTCTGGAGGTCACTCTTCCAAAAAATGAACACAGCTATTACGCTGGGGTGGCGGTGGCAGAGGAGGAGGGTGTGTTGTCTTTTAAAGGTAGGAGGCTGTCAGGAAACGACAGAGTCAACAACCTCTTTCAAACCTCCAAGAAGATTGCAGCTTAGCTCCAGAATGTGCAAAATCAGCTTTTCTTACCGAATGTGATTCCAATGGTAGAAGGAGCAGGGAGGTTGAACTGGCAACTCCCACTAGCCCCCTTCATTTCAGATTCTCCACTGAACCATGCCAAAATGTGCAGGGCTCCAGTGGAGCATGCTCCACTTCTTGACTTTCAATTTCAACAAAAAAAATGGGGAAATGGGCAAGCGAGGCATGACACTTCAGGAATAAATGATGTGCCAGAAGGAGGTGTTGAGAACCGTGAACTGACCCATCCCTGTGGCTGCAGAGATTAAAACCACAGTTCTGGAACAGCAGAGGTGCAAAGCATGTGCTCAGTTTTACCTGCCCAGTGGCCAGACCAACAGGGTTCATTTCACACAGAAGTAGAGTCACGAAAGGTTTCTAAATATATGCAGATAGCAGCACTGGGCATGTGACAGAAAATGTGATGCTATATCTACTTACACAGGGCAAAAGGGCATTCCAGGTAAAGAAATAATCGTAATTGTAATCTCTGGAACAGCTGACAGAATAGAAAGGAGAGTGGAATATATTAGGAGGAGTGTCGCTGAGCTAAATCCATGAAAGTTTCTGGGCACTGGTAAATACAGAAGTGGGATAGAGAATTCTTTATTCTTTGAGTCTCCACTAATTCTAAATTTATGCAAATACTTCTGGGGAGCTGGAGCTGCAGTTAGGCAGTATTTATGCTAAGCATTCTGCCACCATATGGAAAGAATGTGGAATCGCACATGTTGACATCACCATCATCATCGGTTTATTTATATGCTACTTTCCCACAACTGTGCCCAAAATGGCTCACACAAGAAGAAGAAGAGTTTGGATTTGATATCCCGCTTTATCACTACCCGAAGGAGTCTCAAAGCGGCTAACATTCTCCTTTCCCTTCCTCCGCCACAACAAACACTCTGTGAGGTGAGTGGGGCTGAGAGACTTCAGAGAAGCGTGACTAGCCCAAGGTCACCCAGCAGCTCCATGTGGAGGAGCGGGGAAGCGAACCCAGTTCCCCAGATTACGAGTCCACCGCTCTTAACCACTACACCACAACACAAGTAAATAATAATAAAACAACAATAACCAAACATATTAAGACCAATTGAAAATAATCACAATGTCAATAAATACAGAAAACAAATTCATACATCATTATATTAACAATGCAAATAAGTTAACAGTTCAAAGCCTTTAAAGCCCTAAACGGCCTCAGCCCAGTATACCTGAAGGAGCGTCTCCAGCCCCATCGTTGAACCCGGACACTGAGATCCAGCGCCGAGGGCCTTCTGGAGGTTCCCTCACTGCAAAAAGTGAGGTTACAGGGAACCAGGCAGAGGGCCTTCTCGGTAGTGGCGCCCGCCCTGTGGAATGCCCTCCTATTAGATGTCAAAGTAATAAACAACTATCTGACATTTAGAAGACATCTGAAGGCAGCCCTGCTTAGGGAAGTTTTTAATGACTGATGTTTTAATGTATTTTTAATCTTTTGTTGGAAGCCGCCCAGAGCGGCTGGGGAAACCCAGCCAGATGGGTGGGGTATAAATAAATTGTTGTTGTTGTTGTTGTTGTTGTTGTTGTTGTTACTACTACTATTACTACTATTATTACTATTATTATTACAGTTTAACAGTGAGCAGGAGAGAGAATGATGTCCAACAAAGGAATAAAATGGCATACTCTCAACTGTCTCGATTAAATTGGGACATTCTGCTTTGGGGAGTCATGCTCTCACACATCTCATATGAGATTGCAGATCTCACACACCCAAAAACACACATCTCATATGAGATTGCAGCAACCAAAAACCTAGAACCCTGATTGGGTATGTGTGCAGTAGTGGAGTTGGAGCCAGTATGTAGGGCCCTGCTGTCTGAAGCTGATTAGGACTCTGTTCTGTAACATGGGGATAGCTGTTCTGTTGGTTCTCATTGAAAAACTTTCTGACTAAAACACTCAACCCTTAATGTTATGAAGCTCCCTTACATGTTTGTGCTCTTTTGAATCTTCAAATGAATTCAGTCTTTGAAAACTAATGCCTTGCATCTTGAAGTGCTTTATGTTACATTGGGGAGAAGAAAAGAGTTTTGAGCAGTGTTTCTGGGAATGGCAGACTAGGTAACAATCATCACTAGCAATTTGCCTGCTGCAGTGTAAAACTAGACATGCCTGGTCAGGAATAAGCGCCACTGAATTCAGCGCAGCTTACTCATCCCAAGTGTGTGTGTGTGTGTGTGTGTGTGTGTAGGTTTGCAGCCTACAGACTCTGCTAACCCAGAAATAGTACCTCAGGTTAAGAACTTTACCTCAGGATGAGAACAGAAATCATGTGGCAGCGGGAGGCCCCATTACCTAAAGTGATACCTCAGGTTAATAACAGTTTCAGGTTAAGAACGGACCTCCAGAATGAATTAAGTTCTTAACCTGAGGTACCACTGTATTTATATATACAGTGGTACCTCAGTTTTTTAACGTCTTGGAAGCCGAACATTTCAATTTTCAAACGCTGAAAACCCAGAAGTAAATGCTTCCATTTTCGAATGTGCCTCGGAAGTTGAACGACTTCCACTGAGTCCCCCCCCCCCCCCAATTTTCTCCATTGAATTTGTAGACTGCCCTTTGCGCCTCGGTTTTCAATGTTTCGGAAGTCAAATGGTCTTCCAGAATGGATTACATTCGAAAACCGAGGTGCAGCTTTGTTCATTTGTTTTGTATACTGCTCTTCGTCCACAGATCTCAGGGTGGTTGACAACATATAAATATATAAACAATATGAAAATATTGTTATTTATATTTATATATTATATAAATATATAAACAATATAAAAAACCACAAGAGTTCCAGCACCTCTCAGGTGGGCACCATTGCCATTAGAAAAGAACAAGGGAGGCGTTCGTGGTGAGTTCCGGCCCCTCTTTTTCTAGAAAAATAGCTTTGGGTAGATGGTTGTTTATGTTCTCTCTTAGAGCTGAGCTGATCCAAGCCAAGGCCATAGACTAGAATACCCAGCAAATCCTAAGCAGTGCTGCACAAAAGAAAATAAAGATGGTATACAAATTCCATTAGTAAAGGGTTTTGCAAACCACTGGCTGAAGTGACTGAAGTAAGATCGTGTTTTTTATGACTTTCTTCCCAGATTCCTTTTGACAAAGATGTTTTTGCCACCCACCCTCCTCTCTCTCTCACGTATTTATATAGTATATGGAAGCAACTTTCTGGTAATAAAGGATTTAATAACCCACTGTTCCATGTAGAAAGAAAGCTCATTTGTTTAATAGGCTGCTGTTTGGCTTTGTCATGTTCATTTAGTTTTTTAATGACGCGCAGTTGTGCCAATATTGATTTTAGCTTATAGGGAATTTACTATCTGGGATTATCTGAAATTTAACCATTTTATCTTCCGGGCAGGAAGATGGATTGCCTCCTGCACATACTCTTGAGTTACAGGCTGTGCGCCATGCTTTATGATGGAGTCCGAATCACCCCCCTCCTCTGCTCGCCTAATTCGTTAAATATCACCCCATCAGGTACTGCTGAGGCTGCTGGAGGGGTGGGGAGGGGTGGTAGTTGATGTGTTTTTCATCTGGCAAAGAATAATGGAATTCTGTCAAGAACAGAAGAAAGGAAAGTGAATTTCCTCTGTTCTCTCTCCTCCGCTGCGTGTGCTGTTTTAATCTCTCTCCCTATATATAATTCTCTTCACTTCTGTCTCTCGACGGGATGCTTCTTTCCCTTTATTGCTTTCTTGGTGTGTACACAGAACTCAGCTGCACCTGATGTTTTGGCTCTGAAGCCCCTAGCAACCCTCCGGCATGACTCAAAATCTCCATTCCATGTTAGGAGATACTCCTTTGAGTGGAGGATCTGAAATATACATAGGAACCGGGAATCACCCTCAGGGCTATACTGGCCTCTGATTCAGGCAGCGTAGCCAAAAATATATATATATCTGCTAATAACAATAACCTTCACCCATCTTTTCCCCCCTCCTTTCTTTCTTTTGTGTCAAAGTCCCACTGATAGAAAAGAAGCCTGATTCTGTCAGGCATCGGAAGACACGGAATCACTTTTCCTGTTTTGTGTCAAGCTGCAAATAAGGTTGGTTGGAAGTAGCTGGACAAAACGGAGGCAAAACATGAACGTACACTGTGGAGCATCCTGATTCATAACTGCAATCCAATTCTTGCACATGTTTGGTGCTAAAACAAGAGAGACGACTTCTTCAGAAGCTGGAAAGAGATGCCCTTTTTATTGTGCATCCTTGATGGTTTGTGTTCATGACAATATTGGGGCAGTGATACCTGTTCTTACTTTCAATACTATTTATGCCTGTGGACATACTGCCTCATTTCTTCCATAGCTTCTATAGCTTCCTGCTGAAATCCTATAACTTTTCATACTGCAAAAGTTCCTATACAGGGAGTGGGGAGTGAGCGTTCGTCCTGCTTTTGTTATACTTGGTGCGGTTTTTTTGTTTTTGTGCCTGTACTCACAATGAAGTTGTTACAGTAAGTGCCACACTTTTAACATGTGGGGGGGGAAAGGTGTCCACGTGGCGCTGTGGTCTAAACCACTGAGCCTTTTAGGCTTGCTGATCAGAAGGTTGGTGGTTCGAATCCCCGCAATGGAGTGAGCTCCCGTCGCTCTATCCCAGCTCCTGCCAACCTAGCAGTTTGAAAGCATACCAGCGTGAGTAGATAAAGAGGTATCGCTGTGGCAGGAAGGTAAACGGTGTTTCCATGTGCTCTGGCTTCCGTCACGGTGTTCCGTTGCTCCAGTAGTGGTTTAGACATGCTGGCTACATGATCTGGAAAGCTGTCTGTGGACAAACACTGGCTCCCTCGGCCTGAAAAGCGAAATGAGCGCTACAACCCATAGTCGCCTTTGACTGGACTTAACCATCCAGGGGTCCTTTACCTTTTTTACCTTTACTGCATACCCTTGAGTACTCTGGGGGGAGGGCGGAGCACTGGTATAGCTCAAGAGCTCTCCTCCAGACTGCAATAATGAGGTAATGTTGGGGAAGCATGGCCAAACTGTTAATAAAGTGGAATGCCATGTAGACATGCATGTGGACATAAACCCGCCACTAATGCACTATTAAAACTAAAACCAAGCCACAATACCATGAGTCTGGATCTGCACATTCCTTTCCTCACCTGTCCTACTGTTGAGAGAGAGCTGAAGAGACCATGGCTCCATGTCTCCTTCTCTAAAATATGTTTTAGTGCAGGGGTATGTGCATGCTAAGGGACACAGGTGGCGCTCTGAGCCTAGGGCTTGTCGATCGGAAGGTCGGCGGTTCGAATCCCTGCGATGGGATGAGCTCCCGTTGTTCGGTTCCAGCTCCTGCCAACCTAGCAGTTCGAAAGCATGTCAAAGTGCAAGTAGATAAATAGGTACCACTCCGGCGGGAAGGTAAACGGCATTTCTGTGCACTGCTCTGGTTTCACCAGAAGTGGCTTAGTCATGCTGGCCACAGGACCTGGAAAAACTGTCTGCGGAAGCAGACAAACTCTGGCTCCCCCGGCCTGTAAAGCGAAATGAGCGCCGCAATCTCAGAGTCGTTCACCACTGGACTTAATTGTCAGGGGTCCCTTTACCTTTATGTGCATGCTCTGTGCAAGCCTGGGAAAGGTGCAGAATGCATACCCTCCAACATTCCTCAGATGAAAATATGGACATTTCTCACTCCCTGCCAACTGACCCTCAACCCCCCTCCCCATTTTTTCTCCCCGCCCCTCCACAGAAAATTTCCTGCCAAAGGAAGGGCGAGTGCCAGCACTACACCAACGGGACGCAGGACACATACCCTTCAACATTTCTCCGACGAAAATAGGGATGCCTTATTCCACAATAATATTAATAACAATAATTTTACTATCTATACCCTGCCCATCTGACTGGGTTGCCCCAGCCACTCTGGGCAGCTTCCAACGTATATGAACAATAAAACATTAAACATTGAAAAGCTTCCCTATGCAGGGCTGCCTTCATAACTCCATACCCTCCAATGTTTCATGGATGAAAATAGGGACATCTTAAGGGAAAGCAGGACATTCTGGAATCAAATCAGAATCTGTAAATCTGGGACTGTCCCTAGAAAACAGGGACACTTGGAGGGCCTGAGAACACCCACCCTCCACTGTCCTGAGCAAATCCCTTAATGCCGAAGTTATTTTATTTTATTGTTTGGTAGATTGACAAAAAGAAAAACGCACACTAAATTTTAGAAAGAGGCAAGATTAGATGCAGCAATTTTTTCATGCTCCTTGTTCTCTGCTCTGCCTCCCCCTTTCTTCTCGCCTAGGGCGGCCCTGCCCTCCTCCTGCCGCTCAGAGCCAGCACATCATGCAGGGCTGAGCCTTAGTGGATACAGTCTCTCCTTCTCCTCGCCTGCTCTTCAGCAGCTGCTGTGAGCTGCCCAAGGGAGGAGGCTGGCGGCAGCAGCAGCCATGCAGAGGCCATGGAGAGGCAACAGGATTCTCCCTCGCAGCCACCACTGCTGCCACCACCACTTGGGACAAGAGCCAGGTCATCTTCCTCCTTGAGCTCAGTGGCGGCAGATGCCAGGATGGCTTTTGTGATTCCAAGACTGTTGGAAAATCGGGACCCTTGGAGGGTATGAGAATGCAGAACTTGGCAACTGACTACAGATTCCTGGAACTCTATAAGGGCTCAGTCTCTTGTATGAACATGCAAAGCAACTTTATGCTGAGTCATGGTAGTCCATATACCTTACCATTTCCTGCTTAAAATAGCTTGGTCTTCCCCGGACCTGCTGCTACCCAAATCCCTTTCAACAGGAGATGTGACTTTCTTATATATAAAGCATGCACTGAGTCTTGGCCTCCCCTCTCTTTTACTCTGCAAGCTTTTCTTATTTTGCCCTTATAGCCTGCAAGCACATGCTGAAATGTTGCATGTTGAACTGCAGACTGAAACCTTGGAATCCAGAGGCGTGATTTCCACTGGGGAGGAGGGAATTTGGTGCCCCATAGAGCTCCCCATGCCCTAACAAAACACAAATAAATTATGCACAATAGTAAAAATTGCAGAATAACCTTTCAATCAATTTGCATAATTTATATAGGTCACAAAATCCAGCTTTTTTCTCTTCCCCAGCTTTCCCCACTCTTAACGCAGTGTGCACACACAACCAAGATTTACTGTACGATATGGCTGAATCTCACTGAGGTCTGTGCAATGCCTGACCAAATTGGTTCCAAATATTTCCGGTGCATTTGAGAGATGCACCAAAGAAAGCCCAATTCCTCCTCTAAGAAAGGAAATAAAGTCTGATTCAACAGTCACAGCCCACAGGTGCTTAGCAGTCCTGACTGAATATTGCTGTCTGTTCTGAAATCTGAAAGGGGATCATATTAAAATTCTCCTCATCTGAATTTCCACTCGGTTTTTAGACTTCCAAATTACAATCCTAATCTGAGATAGGGTGCAGAACTGCCGTTGACTAACACATCCCAGCCTTTTCGCTCATTCCATCGAAGTCAGAAGGTGTGTGTGTGGTGGGGGTGTTGGTGATATTTGCAGAAACAGTTCCAGGCTGACCCAGCTGAAGGGTCCAGCCTGGGACACTTCCGAGGGGGACACAGCAGATCTGGCTCCAGAAAATCTGCAGCTGACTCCTCTTTTCTCTGCTCCACCCCCATAGCAGCGTGTTTTTGGACTTGCAACCTCTGATGGAAGCAGCTGCAGAAGTAGCTTCTCAACCACCCCAACTTTAAGCAAGCACAATGGGGCCTTTGCAGCTGCAGAGCCTCTCCCTATGCTAGCAGAGCCCAGTGGAATTTGGTCTATAGACAACCTCTACCATACCTTTAGGCCACCCAGCAGTACAGATCAGGTGCTTAGGATTGCTCTGCTTGCCTTGTTCCTGAAGATGAGTCAATGCATTTGGGATTTCCCATTGTTCTGCTTTTTCAAATGTCTAAATTATAGCGCAAACGCTTATCGCACCTTTCTGTTCCTTCACTACCTTTGCGCCTGTCTCTATACCATCCCATACATCACCAGTGTGTATGTTTGCACACACTGATATAACACTGCAGAAAGCAATCTCCATTGACAATAAAGCTGTCATGATGGGTATATCCTAATGAACCTCTTGAGCTTGCCGATTGGAAGATCAGAGGTTCAAATCCGCACAACGGGGTGAGCTCCCATTGCTCTGTTCTAGCTTCTGCCAAACCAGCAGTTCGAAAGCACTCTGGTGCAAGTAGATAAATAGGTACCACGGCAGTGGGAAGGTAAACGGCATTTCTGTGAGCTCTGGTTTCATCACAGTGTTCCGTTGTGCCAGAAACGGTTTAGTCATGCTGGCCACATGACCCAGAAAACTCTCTGTGGGCAAACACCGGCTCCCTCAGCCTGAAGTGATATGAGCACCGCACACTATAGTCGCCTTTGTCTGGACTTAACCATCCAGGGATCCTTTACCTTACCTATGAGAGGCAGTTGCTGGGGATCCTGAGCGGGGAAGTGTTGATGTTCCCATATCCTACTTGTGGGCTTCCCAAAGGAATCTAGCTGCCCACTGTGAGAACAGAACACTTAGTGGAAGAAACCTGGCAGGAATGGTAAGGTTTTGCCTGTTGCTGGACAGATGTCAGCAGAGATGCCAGGCAGACCTCACTGGGGAGAGGCTTTCCACAAGTGGGGAGCCAAAAACTGAAAAAGGCCCTCTCCCTTGTTATCGTCCTCCTGGTGACAATAGCTTTCCTTCTTATTGAAGAAAATTGACCAATGCTGAGTGGTCCCCGTTTCCTACCACCCTGCTGGGTATTCCAGAGAATTAAACTAGAAGAAACAAAAGAGGCATTCAGCAAAATCATCAGGATGACAGGCTTGTTTGCAAACAGAATCTGTGATTCATACCAAGTGAGGTGGGCTCAATGCAAGAGACAATAGGGCCAGGATGATAGACATTGTGCCTGTTTCCCTGTTGAGGCGTTCAGAACATCCACAGCTTTGAAGGAGTTTAAGGATAAAGACTGACAAAACATGCTAAGAGTGGGGGAAGTGGCTTGATAGCATAATCACTGCTCACAATGCAATCATAAAATGTTCAATTTGGCTGTGCAATTTCTCCATGTACTTCAGTCTGTACAGGAGAAAAACCTACCCAACTCCACATCTCAGAAGGTGGATTCAGCAGTTTTACATCTGCTCCCTGCAGACACCTATTGGCCATATCCATTTTAATGGATAGATAGATGATAGATGATAAATAGATATAAATAGATGATAGACAGATAGATGATAGAATGATAGAAAGCCAACAAGGAGGTGAATGATATCCAATATTTCACACAATATGAATGACTTATTTGCCTTTGGAGCAGAAGTTGTAGGTGTGTGTTTGATGCAATGAGCTTCTGGATCTTAGGAGACAAACAATATTCCTTCACTCTAAGGCAGATTATCTGGATGAACTGAGAAAAGCAGAGAGAGATGTAGATTGGTAAGACCTTCAGGCAGTGAGGTCCCACTTGCATGCGGATGGTTCCTCAACTATTATTGCGAGAAAGAGCCTAAATTCTTGGGCTCTTCAAGTAGGATGGTTTTATAACGAGGAATGGGAAATGATCCATTGAAAGGGCCCATTTGTCCTGTTCCCATCCAGCATATGCAGACCCTTACTTGTAAGGAAGAAGGTGATATTTATTCAGGCAAGTAATGGTACTGACTCAGCAGCAGACATAGAATGAGGCAAGAAGTTCAGCACTGGACAAAAATGATAAAGATGTTTTCATACCCTACCCACTAAGGTTTTGAAGATGAGGTGTTCCATGCTCACTCCTGAGACTTGCTTGCCTTTCTGGGATTGCAAATGTGTGTCCTGTTGAGGTGGCTGGGTCTGTGCTCATCTGTGAAGGTGGTGCCTGGTTCTAGGCAACAAGACTATGCCCTCCTGTTCGGTCACTGCTGCCTCATGTGGTCTGCCTTCCTCCTTGGCTGCTCACAGCCCCATTACTACAAATGAAATGTCAGAACAAACAAAAGAGGACACTTCTTCAATGGATAATTAACTTTTTCAATTCACTGCCATAATAAGATGTGATAGTGGATGCTGACTTAGATGATAGTAAAAGGACAAATTTATGGAGGAACCATCCATCAATGGTTGATTGTCATGAAATTTATACAATATCTTTATGTTCAGAACCATTATACCTCTGAATAATCGTTGTTGTTTGGGGGTGGGAGGGGGATGAAAAACAGTTTGCCTTCACACTTGTGGGCATCATTGAAGAATCTGGCCAGCCACTATTGTAAACAGGATAGTGACCTTGTTGGGCCCTTGGCATAATCCAGCAAGTTCTTCTTATGTTCTTCGCTTGTGATCTCATGAGAACCAAGTTCCTTTCCCATCACTGATGTAACTTTGCAACTTTCAAAACACTTAAATGTCTTTTTAGTAAGGTGAAATATTAATATGTGGGCACATAAGAACATACGTAGTATTCAAATAATGCACAACAAGCTCTGCAAGGTTATCTACACAGCTATAATCAATACATTCCCCCCCCTTAAATAACTAAAATTGTGAATTTTCATTTCCCAACATTAATGCTCACTTCTAATATTTACCAAAATGAACTTTTAAAAGAGCCAAACAGGTGTTTTCCTTCTGCAGAAACTCTACAACCTCCGTTCTCACCTCCTCAAATCTAGACTCACTCTCCTATATTCCCATTTATGGGTTATTCATCTTTTAAAGCCAGACTGAAGCTATGATAACAGTGAAGGAGAAATCACTCTAAATGGTTTTCTTTTGTACCTACCGTAAGTCACAGAAGGTCTGTTACCCTATTCCTAACACAGTTGCACATGTTTTCTTAGGTTAAGTGGTACCTATAGTCAAATGCCTGGGGCTCCACTTGCCTCTTAAAGATCATTTAAAGACTGGCTTCTTTCCCTTCAGCATCTAACACAGAGGAGGACCCAGTGGCGCTGTAGCACAGTAGCCTTCAGCCTTTTCAACCTTTAACTCAAATATGCATTTCTTACATATTTCTACAGTGGTAGTGCTGCTGCTGCTGCTGCTTCAAACCCACCTTAGATCAGGTTGCAACCCAGTAGTGACTCCTCCTGACCCACCACCTGAAGACCAATGCTGTAGCTGTTGGTGGCATCAGAGCTGATGCATCCCCATTGTCTATCACTCTATTCCTATCCGCTAAATTCCTCATGTGCCCTTTTACTCCATCTCTCCATCTCCTGCTGCATCAAAGAGGGTGATGCAAATGAATTAGAAAATGACCATGGTTAGAGAAGTTGTAGTAGGCTCTCCATCACTGAACATCTTTAAGAAGAGTCGAAGCAGAACCCTGAGGGACAGGGAAGGCTTTTCGGTGTAGGATGTCTGGCCTCAAGGCAGACAACAGATTACATGTTTTGTTCAACTCTCTTTGTTATGGTGTTTGTTATCTACACTGGATACACGTTTGGAAGATTACCTTTCCCCTTCTTTCCATCTTTATAATATTCTATAATGTTACTGAAGTTATCTATTATTCTTAGGAGTTTCTGCCTCTGTGGGCACATCAAGAATGAAGCCGGATGACATCTTTTTCACAGAATAAACTTTTCAGCAATGAACATGACAGAATGTTTTGTGGGCCCTCCGGTGTTTTGCTTGCGACTTTGAACACTGGGACACATTCAAGTAGGGGTTATAAAACAAGGTGTAACTGCTCCTGCAGTAGATACACACACACTCAGATGCTTATACCCAGTGCTTTTTTTTTCTTTAAAAAAAATGTTTAGGGGTACTCTCATTTTGACTCACAAAAAAACACTATTTTATAGTTCAAATCGGGAAAAATAAATACAGTAAATGGACAAAAGTACAAAGATTCACAAAATGTTTGGGGTATGTGTATCCCTCCATCCCCCCAGAGAAAAGCACTGCTTATACCATGATACTCTTCTACTTGTCCCGGGCAGTCAGCATCACTCCCACAGAAACATGCCCGATTACTAATAGCTATTAAGTCTTACGGAACTACAGGGCTGAAGTGGACCCCAAAATGGTGCACTGCTCCCCATCAGGGAAGAAGAGGTGAGGGAAGACTACATCAGGAACAAGGGGGGGGGGCTGAGATTGATGTTGGGATCTGCTGCCCCAGTGAATCCTTCTACCTGTGTGGTGTAGTGGTTAAGAGCGGTAGACTCGTAATCTGGTGAACTGGGTTCGCTTCCTCGCTCCTCCACATGCAGCTGCTGGGTGACCTTGGGCTAGTCACACTTCTCTCAAGTCTCTCAGCCTCACTCACCTCACAGAGTGTTTGTTGTGGGGGAGGAAGGGAAAGGAGAATGTTAGCCGCTTTGAGACTCCTTCGAGTAGTGATAAAGCGGGATATCAAGTCCAAACTCCTCTTCTTCTTCTTCTTCTTCTTCTTCTTCTTCTTCTGCATATGGAGGTTGCCTCACCTTGTAGGCCAAGGCATCGTGCTCCTCTGTCCCCAACTGTCCCCAACCCCCTAAGAGGATGAAGGATGACACAGACTGATTTTGGATTGAAACACGCCACAATGTTTTTGAATATAGATGAAAGAGGTTTGGCTTGGGCACGGGGCAATCAATTACCTCTGGCCTGTCTGCCGGAAGTGGCACCATAGGTCGATCTGGCAGTAGGAATTCCTAGGACATACGTACATAAAATAGGGTGACCCCTGTAGTGATCGCAATCTGGGGGAGTACCATCGGCCCTGGCCCCCAACTAGTCTTAAGGATATAGGCAACTCCCCCCCAGAACCCATTAATGGGATACCTCAACATTGGAGGGGCAGGCAGAGACAACAACCTCTCCTCCATCCAAAACTCAGATTCACCTTGCCTCATGTGTATGCTGTGCATGACTGGCTCCAAAGAGTCAATGCAGGAAGCATTGTGTCCAGTGCTCCTCCCCCCTCTGGAAAAAAAAACAACATGTTTAAGGGTACACTCATTTTCCTACGCGTATTGAAATACTGCCCCACAATGCAGCCAAACTTAGATTCAGAAAATGTTTAGGTGTATGCGTACCCCTGCATGTTCCCCCCCCCCCAAAAAGCACTCTATATATTTTAATGTGCTTGCTTTGTCACGGGAATACTTCCTGCACTTTTCCCTTACGGATGTAAAGATAGGAGAACTGCCCTTCTGAAATGGAATGTAGATCAATATAGTCAGCATTCTGTTTTCAACAGTAGCCAATCAGATCCCCCCTGGGGTAGCCTACAAGTAGGGTGTGAAGCTAATAGCTGTCATAAGAATATCATAAGAGGAGCCCTGCTGAATCAGACCAAAGGCCTATCTAGTCTGGCATCTTGCTTCCCAGAGTGGCCAATCAGATGCCTGTGGGAAGCCCAAAAACAGGACATGAGGGCAATAACCTTCTCTTGCTGTTGTTCCTCAACAGCTGGTATACTGATACTGGAGACGGTGCACAGTAGGGGTGGAGGGAAATTCATTCCCTTTACGTTTTTAAATGAACTGACCTCATTCACAGCTCTTGGACTAACACGCAGATTAGAATGTAACAATCCTTTGGATTTTACACTCTTCTGAATGTTGCAGTTCTTGGCCAAAAATGTACCAAAGTGCCCCAAAGTCCATATTTTGGGGTAAAATACATAAATAAATGTACATTAAGATACAATGGTGGCTTGCCGGTTCCTGCTCCAGGTGGATCATGTTTGGTCAAAACTCTCCACTATGACCTGTCCATCTTGGGTGCCCTGCTCAGCATAGTTCATAGCTTCTCTGAGTTATTCAAGCTCCTTCACCACGGCAAGGCAGTGATCCATGAAGGGGATCCTGAAGGACAGATCGTGAAGCTGAGACTCCAATACTTTGGCCACCTCATGAGAAGAGAAGACTCCCTGGAAAAGCCCCTGATGTTGGGAAAGATGGAGGGCACAAGGAGAAGGGGACGACAGAGGATGAGATGGTTGGATAGTGTTCTCGAAGCTACCAGCATGAGTTTGACCAAACTGCGGGAGACAGTGGAAGACAGGAGTGCCTGATGTGCAGATTCCAGTTTCCAGAGCAATTTGAACCAACAACTGAATCCACCTTTGCATCTGAAACCCTGCCAGCTCATGCCAGCCAGGGTGGAAGTTGGGGTGTCTTGCTTTTTGCTCTTTGGAGGATCCATGGGGCTTTGGATCCAGCAAGTTGGATCCACAGCGGGGACTTTCTGCTCTCTACTACCAGTGGGGGAACTCCCAGTAAGCACTTACCTCCTGTCTTGGCAAAGCTCAGCAGCTCCACCAGAGTGGAGCCCCCTCACCACCAATGATGTCCTTCTCCACCAGTGGAGGCCAGCAGACAAGAATCTACACACCATTCTATTCCCCCCACCCCAGCCACCCTTGACATGGGGACAGGAAGCATTGTGCTCACTCTAAATTAACCACCATTGTCTACACTTTTTCAATGTTATTCTGCCATTTGTCACATAAAAAACATATACAGCGGTACCTCGATTTTCGGACATAATCTGTTCCGGAAGACCATCTGAGTTCTGATACGTTAAAAAACTGAAGCATTTACTTCTGGAATCATTTATTGAAAACTCAATATGGAAGCTGCGTGGCATGTTCGAGTTCCGAAAAATGTTTACTTCCGGGTTTACGGCATTCGAAAACCGAAACGTTTGATAATGGAGACATTCGAAAACCGAGGTACCACTGTATTGAAATACATTTTGAAAAGCATTTTTGAGAGAGAAAATCTATTTAGAAATGCATCTTTAAATACATATACAAATGTGATTTTTGTGTGTGTGTGTGCACAGAGGTTGATTTATCTTTAAATGCAGATTAATGAGAATATATATGAGTGAACACAGGACAAAGCAACAAGGGGCTGGAAAGGGACTGATTCATCCATCACCAGCTGTAATTCTCTATGCACTGACTTGGGCGTAAGCCCTGTGGACACCAGTAAAATCAACTTCTGCGCATACATGAATAGGATTGGGCTATTAATGAAATGCTGGCTGTGCTACTGGAATATATCAAGAAATACTATGTGTGGAATTAACTACCGTGTTTTACAGATTGTAATATTTATCTTTTTGCACTTTTCCCTAATTAGCTGTATCCCTCTTCTGCATTATTGTTCCATTTGTAATCTGCACAGGTTTGTTGTGCAAAGGAATAACAGTATAAAAGGTAAGCAGGATTCAAAGGATACAAGATTCTAAGTTACACTTAATGGGAGAAGCCATAACTCTTTGGCAGAGTGAATGTGTTGCCTGCATAAAGTTTAAAATTCAGTCCCTGCCATCTCCACTGAGCATGAATCATAGGTAAGGTAAAAAGGTAAAGGTAAAGGACATCTGGACGGTTAAGTCCAGTCAAAGGTGACTATGGGGTTGTGGTGCTCATCTCACTTTCAGGCTAAGGGAGCTGGCGTTTGTCCACAGACAGCTTTCCAGGTCACGTGGCCAGTGTGACTAAACCCCTTCTGGCACAACGGGACACCGTGACGGAAACCAGAGCACATGGAAATGCTGTTTACCTTCCTGCCACAGTGGTACCTATTTATCTACTTGCATTGGCATGCTTTTGAACTGCTAGGTTGGCAGGAGCTGGGACAGAGCAACAGGAGCTCACTCCATCTCAGGGATTCGAACCACCAACCTTCCGATCAGCAAGCCCAAGAGGCTTAGTGGTTTAGACCACAGCGCCACCCATGTGAATCATAGGTACAGTTCTAGAGTCAGGTGGAGTATACACAGTGCTATTTTTCTAGAAAAAGAGGTTCTGGAACTCACAATGAATGCCTCCTTTGATCTCTTATAACGGCAACGGAACCCACCCGAGAGGTAGCAGAACTGAATTTTGGTGAGTTCTGGCTGAAAAAAACAGTACTGCGCATACAGCTCTGGGATAGACGGACTAACAGTGTCACTTGGGAACACACTAAAGAAATTGAAGGAGTACTATTTTATCTTAGGATAAGTTGACCTATGAAATGAGGTTTTTGTGCTCAGCTGAATATAGAATACTACTTAAGGTAAACAGAATTTCTCCTGTGATCTGTGTATCCAACCCACTGATGCTGAGTCCCAGTCAGCATGCTCTCAATCCCAGAAATTTGACAACTTCCCCAACTTGTGCCTTCATTATACACCATCATTCATTCATTCAATTTATATATCACCCTTTATCAGAAGATCCCAGGGTGGTGTGAAACATTAAAAACGCATTACAGAACATCAACGATAAAAACATAATAAAATAAAGATAGTGACAAATAGCCAATAAATAAAATAGTCATCATAATAACAGTCCTGTCCCCCACACTTTCACAAAGCATAAGTTCTTTAACAGTCACAGGCCTGGGTAAAGAGGGAGCCTCTCTGGGGAGAGCATTCCATAACTGGGGAGCCACCACAGATAAGGCCCTTAAGGCACCAGTCGAAAACATTCCTTTTCAACCAGGCCTTGGGCTGACTAACATCCTATATCCTTTTAACTGTGTTTGAGGGAGGGGTGGAGGAGTGGGGGTTGTTGTTGATGCTGCTGCTGTTATTAATTAAATTTGTATACAGCTCTCCTCTGTTGTTGTTTTTAATTTTGTGTTTTTATCTGGTATTTTTATGCTGTAAACTACCTAAAGTCTATGGACGAAGGGTGGCATACTTATCTAATAAACAACCAAACTCACTGTGTTGGGAATCCTGCCCCTTCATTTTATAATACAAATGGATCTTAAACAGCAAAAATTGAAGCCTTCCACATGATTAAATGGCTTTAGGACAGTGTCCAAGTCTGCAGTCCTAAAACACCTTTGCCTGAGAGTAGTCCCTATGAAATGCAGTGGGGCTTACTTGTGAATACACATGCCTGGGATTGTACTTTAAGTCTTATGGTCATCAGTAGGTAACAGAAAGTTAGCAGCTCTCCATTCTGGTTTCAGACTTTGTTGGGGAGTCAAGTTACACTGATGACTTTATATACCACAGAACTCAGTTTTCAACTGAGAGAATCTAAGTGCATTGGCAGTTCATTTTTAAAAAATTAATATATTTATTGTGTTTTTAAAGAAAATGTGAAGAAAAACAATCTGTGCTATTACATGGCTATTTTAGGTTTGGGTTTTTTGTTTTGGAACCTGCTGTGTAACATTCAATTAAATTATGTTAAGCAGAACTTCCTAGAATCAAACTGGGTGATAAACAATTCTTGTGGTTCATTCTTTATCCTGCCCTTTCTTTCTGTGTATTTTTTTTTTAAAAAATCAGCAGTTTCCACATCAATCCATTCCCCACACCTGAACCTATTAGAGTTGATATTGTACAAAGTGACAGTTGACAGCAAATTCTATTGACAGAGTCTCATTGAACATAATTACTCAACAAGGACCATCCTGAATCCATTAGCCACAGTGTAAGTCAGCAGTAATTTTGTGACACCTTTGACGCTCAGACAATGAGCATAGGGTCATGGAACTGCAAACGCAGCCCCAACCCAAAAGGGCACTGGGTAAAAGTCACCTCAGTCCAATGGAATGGCCTATTTTGTGTGTCAGTTCATTGCCATTTAGGCTGAATTAATTTCACAGAGATGCATACACAGACACAGACACACTATGTTAATCGTTGTTTCCCCCCTCTTGCCTTTGATACTGCCACATGCTGCTATGACGGGCAGGAAGAAACAGAGGTTTGAAGCCCAAAATCGCCTTAACCCAGTATACCTGAAGGAGCGTCTCCACCTTTGTCATTCAGTCTAGATACTGACGTCCAGTACTGAGGGCCTGCCCCTGCCCAATATCTCAGAAGATATTGGTGAATTTTCCATTCTGTACAAAAGAATCTATGGAAGTCCACAAAGAGAACAATAGCACTTTCCCAGAACTGATATTCAGAGACATACTATCCTTTTTTTGAAAAAAAATATTTTTTATTAGATTTTCCACAGTGATAACACAAACCACAAAGCAAAATGATACACAAAAACAGAAAAAGAAAAAGAAAAAAGAAGAAAGAGGGGGGAAAGGAAAAAGGGGGAACAATAAACAGATAAACAATAACAACAAACTTAATTCTTCACAAATCCAACCTTTTAAACGTCTTGGTTGATTTCCTCAAATCCCTCCCTTCTGAGTTTCCTTGTAATTAAAAGTAACAGCTTTCCAATATCATTATTAAACTAAAACAATTTCCAATTATAGTCCATCTTACTCACTTTTCTTAACATTCTAAATCCCATTTATTTATTTAATTATAACTTAATTTAATCCTAGGCCTATTTGTTTCCTTCAAGTAATTTCTTATTTTTTTATATTACAATATTTATTCAAATAGTCTGTGAATTTCCTCCAGTCCTCTTGAAACTCCTCTTCCTTCTGGTCACGGATTCTTCCAGTCAAGTCAGCTAGCTCCGAAAAGTCCATCATCTTCATCTGCCAATCTTCCACTGTTGGTAGTTCTTGTGTTTTCCAATTTTTAGCAAGTAATATTCGGGCGGCCGTTGTGGCATACTATCATGAAGTAGCACACAGCTATCAAGACTAGTACCACTGGGGGTCTTGCTTGCCATGCATTTGTGTAATCCATTTTTAAAGCCAGACGAGTTGGTCTCTATCACTGCATCCTTGGTGAACTACTGGCAAATGAGATTGTGCATCTCCAAATGGACTCCATGGCAGCTGTCAAACAACGGTTGGGTTCCAAGCAATGAAATTACTACTGATAACATATGGCCTGGATTGAAAAGGGCATCTGGAGGGAAGGTTCTCCATTGCTGACAGCTATCCATCCTCATATAATATATTGTTTCACTTCACTTTGGACTATGTAGCTTTCACTTTTCAGAAGATGTTGGAAAACTGAATAAAGTTTTGATAAGTGTTATGCAAGGAGAGGAGTTTCTGCAAATGAAGTGAGCATATTAATTCTGTTGAAAAAAGGACATTACGTTGCATGTAATCATTTTCAAATATTGAAGTGGTTCTAATAAAAAACCACCAGAGAACAGTTCGTCTCTCTTGCCAGTGACAGAACATAATGGGGTTCAATTTGTGGAAATTTAATTTCAGTTGCAGGACCAACTCACTGGCAGGGGAATGAATTTTCCAGGGACACTAACTTGATCATTTTGAAACTAGTTTGGATGTTTTAACAGTTTGAATAAATGTCTCACAAATAATCAGTGTTTGAACAAATGATATATCCACTTTGAGGGACAGGCTGACTGAACTTTAGTCTGACCTGATGAGATGGTTCTTCTATGGGTAGATTTGAATGCTGTTAATTCTCCTCTTTCAGTAAGTATATTATTCTAGTAAATGTTGGCCTGGCAAAGGAAACTTAGCATGTGGAACAAAAAGAGGGGTGGGTGGGTGTATGGGTGTGTGTAGGTGTGTAGGTGTGTGTGTGTGTGTGTGTGTGTGTGTGTGTGAGAGAGAGAGAGAGAGAGAGAGAGAGAGAGAGAGAGAGAGAGAGAGAGTCCTGATGGGTGTCATACTGAATCAGTAAAATAGGTCTTGCTGATTACCTTCCTTCATTTCCTGGACAAATAACCATTTGAGACTGCTGAGAGCTGTTAGATGGAATAGCCGTCAGTGGTCATATCAGGGATTACTTAGACCTCCTTCAGACAACCTGTTTCTTCTGCATTCATCCTAATTTGCTTGCTCAAAACTTAACGGTGGTTAAACGACGTCCTGTTTTTATTGAGCATTCATTCTAATTTGCTGACAGGGTGTTTACACATCTTCACATTAGCCATTCGCTCGTCCCACACGTTTCAATGACCTATCACTTTCCAAATTGCAAAATGTCTGGATTTTTTAAAAAAAGAATGTTTTTGTTGCACTAGGACAATAGAGCCCTTTCATCCACTTTAACAGTGAAATCTAAAGTTCCAGCATGTGATTGAGTCCCTTCCAGAAAATAGTGACTATCTGGAGGTTTCCCTGTGATGCTGCTGTTTGGTGAAATGGACATCAGTGGTCATATCAGGGATCACTCAAATTGTGGGAAATAAAACATGGCCTGGTCTTATGATGCCATCAACCACAGAAACAGGCTACCCAAGGTAAACATGAAGCACTGATGAACATACATCCACTCCTTGGAAGGTAACACCTATAGGGCCCAACCTTTACTTTATCATTCCATCCTTGGGGTCCTTGATCTTCACTCTTCCCAGTAGACAGCACCTGCTATCCCATCTCCACTCATTAGTTACCCTATGCCAGGGATCTGAAAGAGGTAGACCTTTAAAATTCTGCCTACATCCTCCCAGTGGCTATTAAATATTGTTGGAGGACAGAGCACTGGAGATATATAGCACCTTTATAATATTTTTTAATCTACTAATGTACAAATTGAGCAGATATTATATGGTGCAGAATGAAGCACACATGCAGCAGTAAATTTACAGCAACATTATTTATTTCTGTTTATTTATTTTTTTAAGATTTATATCCCATTTCTTGATGGCCAAATAGTTTTCCCAGTGAAGCTTTAATCCAGTTCCCTAAAATCTAAAATCCATCCTGTTGATTTCCAGCTCTCTTCACAAAATACATCAGGTAACAGCGGTTACCTGCCATAGGCACATCAAGGTGACTCAAGGTGCATTTCAGTATTAAAGAGCAGCCCAACTGCCCTTTAATCAAGCTCTTATGATTCTCCATCAACTCCATACCCTCCAACATTTCTCCAATGAAAATAGGGACGTCCTAAGGAAAAGCGGGACATTCTAGGATCAAATCGGAAACCAGGATGGCTTCTGTAAATCTAGGACTGTCCCTGGAAAATAGAGACATTTGGAGGGTCTGCAACTATCAAACTAAATAGCAGAACAGCAGAATTGTAGCAGAATTCAAGATCTGAGCTTCAGGTTCAAGGACTTTGGGGGATAGAAAATCAGTTCTACCCTTCTAATATAATTTTTAACTTTACTTTTTACATTTCCTATGATGCTTCTATGTCTGAAGAGATATGTAAGCATAATATGACTGAACTAATTAGAAAAGGAATGACAAACCTAGACAGCATCTTAAAAAGCAGAGACATCACCTTGCCAACAAAGGTCCATATAGTTAAAGCTATGGTTTTCCCAGTAGTGATGTATGGAAGTGAGAGCCGGACCATAAAGAAGGCTGATCGCCGAAGAATTGATGCTTTTGAATTATGGTGCTGGAGAAGACTCTTGAGAGTCCCATGGACTGCAAGAAGATCAAACCTATCCATTCTGAAGGAAATCAGCCCTGAGTGCTCACTGGAAGGACAGATCCTGAAGCTGAGACTCCAATACTTGGGCCACCTCATGAGAAGAGAGGACTCCCTGGAAAAGACCCTGATGTTGGGAAAGATGGAGGGCACAAGGAGAAGGGGACGACAGAGGACAAGATGGTTGGATAGTGTTCTCGAAGCTACCAGCATGAGTTTGACCAAACTGCGAGAGGCAGTGGAAGACAGGAGTGCCTGGCGTGCTCTGGTCCATGGGGTCACGAAGAGTTGGACACAACTAAACGACTAAACAACAACAACACAAAGGTGTTGTTAACTCTGGAAAGAGCTCTAGATCTTTCCAGACTATTCATTTTTTAGTTCAGTAACTCGTGCACAATTCTTACACATTTGTTGCTCACAATCTAGACATCATCTGCTGCTGATTCACTTCTGTTGCCGGTATAGTTCATTTCCCCAGCACTGGGTGTGATTTATTTCGCACTTTGCAAAATGGGATTCTTCTCCCAGATAGTGCAGTCATGGCTATTATTATCATGTTATGGGATGTGAAGCTGCCCAAAATTTACAGCAGACTATGGACGTTGCTAGAAGAAATGCAAGTGGCTCTGAGTCAAGCCCCACACAACTCAATCCCAGTGCTGTTTCTTTATGGAGAGTTTCTGCTAAAAAAAAAACCCTGGTTCTTGGAAGGTTGTACATTGGTCCACTCCAGTTCTTTATCTCCGGTCCAGTATTTGTTTTGTGTTTAACAAAACAGACATTCTCCCTCTTATGTGAGATCCAGCGCCAAGGGCCTTCTGGTGGTTCCCTCACTGCAAGAAGTGAGGTTACGGGGAACCAGGCAGAGGGCCTTCTCGGTAGTGGTGCCCTCCCTGTGGAAAGCCCTCCCATCAGATGTCAAGGAAATAAACAACTATCTAACTTTTAGAAGACATCTGAAGGAAGTCCTGCATTGGGAATTTTTTTTATGTCTGATGGCTTACAATGTTTTATATATGCTGTAAGCCACCCAGAGTGGCTGGGGAAACCCAGCCAGATGGGCAGGGTATAAATAATATCTATTATTATTATTATTATTAATGTGTGGTTTGGGTATTGTGCTACTGCCTTTGAGATTATGTAGTATTACTATCAAAAACTGGCTAAAACTAGAATCTATTTGGGGCATGTCTCCGCAGATAATCAAATAAGCCACTGGAGCTCATAGCTGGGCATGCTACAATTTTCACATGACGTGTGAAATATAGATATGTGTGCAATTCAAAAGCACGCCACCCCTTTTAAAAGGGGAAGGTGAAAAGCACCAAAAAGAAGTGATCATAGACATTTTGCCATCCTTCCTAGGAAACGCCGACATTTTCTGCTCTTATAGGCCCTTCCTAGGGTCCATTCAGGCCTAAAAACAGATTAGGTACATCACAGTTTTGCAATGATAATTGTAATTCAGTTTGAATTGAATTGCCTGAACGCATGAAAGGTCTGCTCTCTTTTTATTAAGTCATGGCCACAGAAGACAAAGTAGGAAGCGCTAAGAGAGAAAGTGTGCAGCCGATGAGTTTCCCTTTTTCGGACAAATACTATCTTGAGGTACAGAATGCTCCTGCTGCTGCCACCCCATCTAGGCTGCCAACTTTTCATTGCCCTCCGTTACTGTGCATGAAGCAAGAGATTCTTCTGGTGGAAATGCCTATTGACATGCCAAGAAAAGCTTCTGGTTTTTTAATATATATATTAAAATATTGTGTGTGTGTGTGTGTGTGTGTGTCACTATGTCAGCTTGACACGACCCCTTTGTGCTGTCAAATGAAGACTGCAATGAGCATGTCCAAAATGCTAAGGACAGCATGGACATCATGGGCAAGACAAGAAGTGCTGGGATATGGTGTGGCTTTCTTAGGATGCTGGAGAATGGCTGTGTGTTTAATGACTTGGTTGGCGTGAATAAATCTGGGAGATGGCATGGCTGTTCTGGGAGAGACATGGTGTTCCCGCCAAAACATGAGGATCCAAATGTCTCCAAGAACATTATTTCAAGGAAGACAGTGCTCACACTATTCTCTGAATTAACCTCCTCTTTCATGCCATCCTCTAGGTACAGGAATTTGATAGGGCATGAGCTGAGCTCACCAGCTAAAATCCAGGAAAGGGTGTGAGGGATTTTCCATTTGCAACACTGGAAAATACTGCTTTATGTCCAGTTCCCTGAGAGTGTGTTAGTCCGTGTTCCACACCTGCGTGTGCCAACTCCTTGGCTGCCTCTCAGTCCCTTTCCTGCCTTACTCACTTAGCTAATGCCTACTGGAGGGAGCTGTTGCTAGAACAACCAAGTTATTATAAACAGCCAAGTCACTCCTGGAAAGAAAGTCTTTCCACTTCTGGCCCTGTGTGTTACTAAGTAGTCCATAGGAGTTGACTAGCCCTTGAAGGGTTTCACAGAAGTGAACAACCGAGGTTCCAAACTCTGCTTCTCATATCAGGGTTTCCCATGGCTATGGCCACACACTCCTCCACCACTAACTATGGAGCATGAGACTCCAATTCTCCACACCACAGACATCTCAAAATGCTTTTCAGCTTCAGGTAACCTCTCTGCTTCTCTCTAAGCTGTTTTGTTTTGTTTTGAAGTTCAGTGGTACCTCGGGTTACATACGCTTCAGTTAACATACGCTTCAGGTTACAGACACCGCTAACCCAGAAATAGTACCTCAGATTAAGAACTTTGCTTCAGGATGAGAACAGAAATCATGCTCCGGCGGTGTGGCGGCAGCGGGAGGCCCCATTAGCTAAAGTGGTGCTTCAGGTTAAGAACAGTTTCAGGTTAAGAACAGACCTCCGGAACGAATTAAGTACTTAACCTGAGGTACCACTGTAGTTTCTTTTACACACGGACCTAAGTCCCCTCTCCTTAGTTGGGCGTACATGTGAAGAAATGTGTCTTGTTCCCCAAGCTCTGATGGTTCTCTTCATTAAGAACATTCTAGAAATCTCCTCCCTGCTTCTGAATCTCAGCTCCCACTGTAGGCCAAGAAGATTGTTTTTTCAAGTCCCAAGCTCTGACCAGGCATTGCCTTCAGGCAAAATCATCACGATTGTCTCACCCACAATAATTCAACAGTAGTCCCTAACTTTGTACTGGGAGTGAGGTATCTTGCTGTTACTCACACAAAAAGTAAATGTCTTTTGGAGATATAATAACTCTCACCACAAGAGAGAAGCTTTGCTTTCTTATGAAGCCTGGGTCCTGACCTTATTAGAGTCAATAAATTGCATTCCTAGCCCTATTCCCTAGCGAACAATCTTGGGCTACTTTCCCCTCTGCCCTCTGACTTCCATCAGGGCTCGCTCATTTTTTGTTCTCCATCTTAGGGTCAGTTTCCATTTTTCAAAGCACACCTATAACATGAAAACACACACACTTTTTTAAAAAAAGGTTCTCTTATGGATATGGCAACAGGAGTTTGACCTTTGTGTGTGTGGTTTCATGCTTTGCTCACCTACCTGGAAACAATTCATACCCTGAAATAAGCATCCATCTTCCACTGTCTCCCATGCTGCTGAACAGAAATTGTTGAAGGATCCCCCTGCTCAACATTCACAGAAACCAGTCAAATTCATGTAATATTCACAAAAATATTCACTCAACATTTTTGCTCAATATTCACAAAAGCCAGACAAATCTATGCAAATAGGGTATAACCAACTCAGAAAACGCTTCCACCCATTGGAAACCCACAACAAAAACAATTAAGTCTCATTGCCTGCCAAAAGTCTGTCCGTATCTCTTGCCTATTTCTTGAGGCCTTTGTGGGTACTAAGGTCACATCACCGCCATATATTTTAAGCACATGACTTTCCCCAAAGAATCCTTGGAACTGTTGCTTGAAAAGAATTCTCAAAATTGTAGCTCTTTAAGGGGCAAACTACAGTTCCTAGTGCAGGAAATAGCTTGAACCACACAGTCAACTTAATTGAAGTGTTTAGGTATCACCCGAGTGAGAAAGGATGGGAATGGCTGTTATTTTTACATACGGTACATTTCATTTATTCAGTGTGTGAGCAGGGGAAGGAAGTAGGGCTCCTTCCAGTAAGGAATTCTGGACTATCACCCACAAGGTTAATTTGTCCTTCCTGGACTGCAGATCCCATCATCCCTCACCAGTGTCTATGCTGGCAGAGTCTGATAGGAACTGGGGTTCAACAACATCTGCAGTGCCATAGGTTCCCCCCATGTTTTAGAGCAGGATTTCCCAGTTGTTTTTGGACCACAAGTCCCATCATCCCTAGCTATCCAGGAGCAGTGGTCAGGGATGATGGGAATTGTAGTCCAAAACCGTCTGGAGACCCAAATTTGGGGAACACTGCTTTAGAGGAAGAGAAAGGATACAAATTTCAGTAGAGTGGGGCAACTATTTGGGGCTAAAGAAGACCAAACTGCCATGCAAGAAGACGGTGTTTGAAAACTCCAGAGGCAACGCTGCATTTCCACAAAGCAAAAATTCCTTCTGTTTATAAATCTCGATGTCAGAACAAAATTCTATTTATCCTGTGTAATTGAGAAGGTGTTGAATTGGAGGCTTCCAGCTCTCAGGCTGGCATGGCAACTTTATGAGCAGTTGAAATAATTCGTCATTTTATTTATCTGGGTATGTGTTTTTAAGACTAATAAGAACTTGGCGTGAGATCTACAAAAGCACTTTCCTCCCCCCTTAACTTTGCCGTGCTCTTTTAATCTTGCACAATTGTGGCTTTGGGCTTGTTTTTTTGTTTTTTTTTAATGATGACAACCCTTTTCTTCTCCCTTTATTTTGCAGGTGAACCTCTTTAACGAGACGATAACAGCAGTTGGAAAGAAGGAGCTCTGAAAAAGGATTTCTGATGGGGAGAGCTTCCCCTAATTGTGGCGGGAGAATGACTGCACCAGCTGAAGGAAGTAATAGAATTTCATTTGAACGAATAATGCTTGCCTTGTCTCCAACACCTTTCATCCACCGTTCTCAAAGTGCCTCAAATGTGCTAATTCCCTGCACTGATGTACTGCTGTCATGCTAACTGTGGGTTGCTGCAATGGTTCCCCACCTCCAATCTTCGCAGCCTGTAATAACATATTGTGTGTACTTTTTTGAAATCTTCATGGGAGAGGCAAGCAAGCCCAGCCATTGACAAGAGGGATATTTCTGAGACAGGAGGCAAAACACTTTTAGCCACCTTTTTGCAGTCCAGATCTCCACTCACTCCAACTTTGCATGGCTAGACTCCATTCATAATAATGCCACTTCCAACCTTAGCTTGTCTTGACCATACTTGGTGTGAATGTGAATTTTTGTAGTGAATTTAAAGCACAGGGCGGAAGCCATTTGCTGAAGTAAGTGTGTGTGTGTGTGTGTGTGTGTGTGTGTGTGTGATAGCAGCATGGGGAGGAACACATTTCATAAGACCCGGGTGTGGCTGCAGTACCAGTGCTGAATATCCCACCACCACCTACAACTAGGACTGGGAAATTTTTGCCTTTCAACATTGCAATATATCACCAACTAAACATCATGATATACCAATATATCTCGATATCTGAAATAAGGATGGAGCTATACAGAGGCATTGGCTGGCTTCCCACATTTTGATTTTTTGCATAGCATGCACGCATGCGCGCGCGCACACACACACAATGATTCTTGATATATTGTCAAAATTATGAAATGCATGATATGGACTTCAAACCAGTTTTAGACAATACATCACCCAGCCCTACTTACAAACCATCTACCCACAATAAACAGCTGCCTTTAAAAAATAAGGTAGAACCAATAAAAAAAATACATTAATGTGTTGCCTAGGCTTATCACTACCTTGCCTTGGCGAAGGGGCTTGAATAACTCAGAGGAGCTATGAGCTATGCCGTGCAAGGCCACCCAAGATGGACAGGTCATAGTGGAGAGTTTTGACCAAACGTGATCCACCTGGAGCAGGAACCGGCAAGCCACTCCAGTATCCCTGCCAAGAAAACTCCATGGACAAAGACTTTTGCCAGTAGTGATGTATGGATGTATGGAAGTGAGAGCTGGACCATAAAGAACGCTGGTCGCCGAAGAATTTATGCTTTTGAATTCTGGTGCTGGAGGAGACTCTTGAGAGTCCCATGGACTGCAAGAAGATCAAACCTATCCATTCTGAAGGAAATCAGCCCTGAGTGCTCACTGGAAAGACAGATCCCGAAGCTGAGGCTCCAATACTTTGGCCACCTCATGAGAAGAGAAGACTCCCTGGAAAAGACCCTGATGTTGGGAAAGATGGAGGGCACAAGGAGAAAGGGACGACAGAGGATGAGATGGTTGGACAGTGTTCTCGAAGCTACTAACATGAGTTTGACCAAACTGCGGGAGGCAGTGGAAGACAGGAGTCCATGGGGTCATGAAGAGTCGGACACGACTAAATGACTATACAACAACAACAGGCTGATGCTAAGTTTCTATATTGCTGCTGTGGGTACAACTAATGAATCAGCTGAAACTGACCAAAGTACAGCATGCCACGGCAGCTGTTGAGGACCCCAGAAGCAAAGCTGGGTCTAAGAGTGCCCCCAACAGCAATCTGTCTCTTTCAGGGCAAATGCAACCCCAGCCCAAAAGGTTGGGATTCAGTCAGTTTGCTGAGTCTGCCACCATTAGCTTATCCAGCTTGTCTGGATTTTGATTTAAAATATTTAGTTAGTTAGTTAGTAAGTAAGAGAAAAATATGCTAATATCAGGTAGTTAATGTCTAGTGCAGTGTTTCCCAAACTTGGGTCTCCAGCTGTTTTTGGACTACATTTCCCATCATCCCTGGCCACTGGTCCTGCTAACTAGGGATGATGGGAGTTGTAGTCCAAAAACAGCTGGAGACCCAGGTTTGGGAAACCCTTCTCTAGTGGAATTGCATAGGCTGGAATGTAGCCTACTATACGAAGGAAGTCTGCATCTATTGCTCTGGCCAGGTTATTATTATGATTAAAGAACAAAGTAAACAAGTAAAAATATCACAGAACACATACATCATATAAAAATCCTTCCCAAGATACTTATACTGTCCTCAACAGTATATATGGTTGAATGTATTCCTGCTTCCTTTTCCACAAATAAATACCAAATAAACCCCATTTTTCACTATACAGCTTATTAAGTTGCCTCGTTCTCAATATATCAGTGAACTTGACCATGCATGCCAACTTCCTGGCCCTTAAAATGAAATCCTCTGAGGTACAGAGGCTCATTTCCACACACCCCTTGAGTTGTAGTCAATTTATATATTGGCTGTCCGCCCCCCCCCCTCTGTCCACTTCATTATTTATTTATTTGTTTGATTTCATCTTACTATGAAGACCTACAAGAATCCACCCTTCACTATACAGTCCCAGGGTAGGGTTCATACCAAATAATAATAATAATCAGTATAATAAATTTAAGCAGCATATAGCATTAACACTTTAATTAACTGTAAAATGGTAATGTAATATCTCAACGTATTTGAAGCTCACTGGGTGACCTTGGGCCCGTCACCGCCTCTCAGCTTAACCTACCTCACAGGGCCGTTGTGGGAATTAGAGGAGGGTGGGGAGAACCACATACACAACCTTGAACTCCTTGGAGGTAAATGCAGCAAATGAATAAGTAAATAAATAAAATAAGAAATTTTCAGGATCACTTTATGAAATAAATGGATTTTGTTGTGTTGCATCTTGGAACAACATACCGTACTTTCAAGATACAACACTGCCATTTGTGCGTTATTTTCTTTATCGTGGAATATTGTGCGAGTTTCTTTGTTGGTTGGTTTGTTTTTAATCTAATTTGGAGAAATTGTTTTTTCATATTTGCCTTGTTACTGCTGGATCGTTTAGCACTCTCAGTGTTTTGTAAAAATTATCTTGTTTTTTACATTTTCTAATTGCTGTTGTGTGGTGTTGTGTTTTTTTTTAACCCTCAGAAAGGCAGCCTGTATTTAAAATTAAAATGAATTAAGTTAAATTTAACTTTTTTTAAAAAAAAGCACTACATTAGGGGAGGGGAGACAATAATTTAATCTTTAACTTTCCACCCCCATAGTTTACATTTAAAATATTATAGGGGTGCAGCTAAACATGTAATGGGAGAAGAAGTTCTGTGACCCTTAAATTGCCTGACCTGTGAGAAACCCTTCTAAATCTGATTATTCTTTGTACCTAAGATGATTCTTCTCACTGACTGCTAGCACACAGTCGTCAGTGTGTGTGTGTGTGTGTGTGTGTGTGTGTGTGTCTGTGCATGCGCATGCAACTCTCTGTCTCTGGGGACTGAGTGCTGAATGCGCCGCAGGGAGTGTTTGTTGTGCTGCTAATACCCTTATTGTCTCCTGAATCCCCAGGGAAGAGATCACCATGCGACTTAATGCGTCTTCGCTCTCTCTTTCAATCAGCCGCTGCCTGAGCAATTTGCAGCCTGTTCTCCAGGAGTCTGGAACGCCATTTGCCTGTGTGTGGTCTGATTAAAGGTATTTCGCTTCTGGTGCATGGAGAATATCACCCATGTGAGGCATGATGTATATGCAGAGAGGATTAATTCCTGTCAAAACATTGGAATACATCCTAACATGGTAGTTCCCAGCACAGAATCTCCATCTCCTTTCTCCTCTAAGGCCTTGGCAAGAGAACACAGCTAGGCTATCCTGCCAGGAAGATTCCACTCAATGCAGACAGGATACCATTTTAGGGTCAAACTAGAAAAGGCACCAGGGATGCTCATGTTTTTATTATTATTCATCAGATATATAGACCGCCCTTCATCAGAAGATCTCAGGGTGGTTCACAAGATAAAAATACAAAGGAAAAACACAAATAAGTACAGTGGTACCTCGGGTTACATACGCTTCAGGTTACATACACTTCAGGTTACACCCTCCACTAACCCAGAAATAGTGCTTCAGGATAAGAACAGAAATCGTGCTCTGGCAGCGCAGCAGCAGGAGGAGGCCCCATTAGCTAAAGTGGTGCCTCAGGTTAAGAACAGTTTCAGGTTAAGAACGGACCTCCGGAACAATTAAGTACTTAACCCGAGGTACCACTGTATAGCTATAGCTATAGCTATCTATCTTGGTTCCCCACTTTTTCCTCTGCCAAAGGCAGCTGTATTTAGGAACAGGGGTGGATCAGGACCTCAACACAGCGGAGTGAGACTTAACTCTTTCCCCCACGCTGCTTCTCTGATACAAATCCCACCAAGCTACTGTTACAGCAGAAAGGAAAACAGACAATCACCCATAATGTCACTGTATGTTTCCGCCTTTACAGCTGATAGCAGCCTGAGGGGGGGAAATGATTGGGGTCACAGCATGACAGAATGGTTGCACCACCCCTTCTGGAATTGTGGCCCTAATTGAAGTTGCCTCTGCCAACCGCCATTAGTATACATATAAAAAAGTCAAGAGACCAAGTCCTTTAAAGAAAGGTTGAAGGAGCTGAGTAGGCTGGAGAAGAGAGGATTAAGCCTCAATAGGAGAATGTCTTTAAATATCTGAAGGGCTGTCACACAGATGACGGAGCATATTTGGGTCCTGTTGCTGCAGAGAGAAGGACCCAGACCTGTGTGCTGAAATGAGAAGGGATTTTAGACTAAACTCTAGTTTCGTTTTTAACGGAACAACTTCCTGTTGGTGCAACCTGTCTAGCAAAGCTGTATGACGCGTCTGAAATATGCGTTGGCTAAGTCTGGCTGGAGAATATGCACTATACACAGGGATTTTTCTCTGGCGGAACTCACCGGAACTCAGTTCCGTCACCTCTCAGGTAGGCGCCATCACCATTATAAGAGAACAAGGGAGGTGTTCATAGTGAGTTCCAGCACCTCTTTTTCTAGAAAAACAGCGCTGCTCTAAAGTATTAAATCCATTAGCATTTTGAAACTTAAGTAATACAACTATGAGGTGAGAGAACCAAGAGTTTTATCATCTACACTGGGGGTGAAAATCCAAAAAGGCGGCTGTTACTCTTGCAAAGACATGCCCAGGGATTGCAAGAAGAGCAGCAGTGATCTCTGGGGTATGAGGATTGCAGGTGCAAAAGCATATTACAGTGGTACCTCGGGTTAAGTACTTAATTCGTTTCGGAGATCCGTTCTTAACCTGAAACTGTTCTTAACCTGAAGCACCACTTTAGCTAATGGGGCCTCCTCCTGCTGCTGCTGCTGCTGCACCACCAGAGCCCGATTTCTGTTCTTATCCTGAAGCGTATGTAACCTGAAGCGTATGTAACCCGAGGTACCACTGTACATATTACACCCCGAGCTAGGCAAATGTAATCTCCAACAGAGACACAATCCTGAGGGAAAACATCTATGGCAGAACCCAACAAACAGGTTGCAACTGAGGGGTTGTGGCGCAGAGAAACAAATAGTCTAGAAAGGCCCTAACTTTAAGCAAGAGGTCATTTTTTTTCCCTCCGCTCCCCAATTCTTTCTAAATATACCCCGCCCTGCTTTTGGCTCATCCCTTGGCTATTTTTGGAGGAGGAAGCAGCAGTGAGGTCAGCAAGACATGCATTCCTGCAAATACGCTTGTCCTCTGAGAAGCCAATCAGGTTTCAGCAACAACACAGCCATCGATTTCCATTTTCAGCTCTTATCGAGATTTATTTATCATTCCCACAGGTAAAAATAGTGACCTTGGGCTAGCTTCATTTGATATTCACAGTGCGGGTCAGTGCATCTTCATACAGACCTCGGTGTTTGTCGATAACCAGCTTATTGTTGATCTCTCAAAGTCAATACGAGATCCTTCTGTGGTGGGGGAGGGGCCGGGGATGGAGAGAGATTGGAGGACAGAGGCCTATTTAGCGACACTAGATCTCCTTCTGCTGTGGAAAGAAAAGGCAATCCTTAACTCAAACAAAGCTTTAGCCTGAAAAATCACAGTTTAAAACCAACTAAGCTCCTAGCAAACAGAGAAAGATAACTGTATAACACAGCAAATTACACATAAAATGTAGCAGCTGGTTATTAAAGGGGGGGGGATTGTAATGGAAGTTGTTCACACACATACCTATGCTGAGCCAGTCTTTTAGAATATGTGGACTGCAAGAAGATCCAACCTATCCATTCTGAAGGAAATCAGCCCTGAGTGCTCACTGGAAGGACAGATCCTGAAGCTGAGGCTCCAATACTTTGGCCACCTCATGAGAAGAGAAGACTCCCTGGAAAAGACCCTGATGCTGGGAAAGATGGAGGGCACAAGGAGAAGGGGACGACAGAGGACGAGATGGTTGGATAGTGTCTTTGAAGCTACCAGCATGAGTTTGACCAAACTGCGGGAGGCAGTGGAAGACAGGAGTGCCTGGCGTGCTCTGGTCCATGGGGTCACGAAGAGTCAGACACGACTAAACAACTAAACAACAACAACAACTCTACAGCAGGTTGGCTTAGGTGCCTTTTTCAGAACTCGCCTAGTAGGACAGACATTTCGACATTTTTGTTATATATTGTGAGAGCTGGTGTGTGTCTACTCCACCGCAGGCCCATACCCCCCAACACTTTTCTGATAAAAATAAGGACACCCTCTTCCATACCTTCCAACATTTCTCCAATAAAAACAGGAATGTCCTAAGGAGAAGTGGGACGTTCCAGGACTGTCCCTGGAAGATAGGGACACTTGGAGGGTCTGTGGGCTTTGCCTGTGCCACTCTAAGTGGGATTGGTGCCTAGTTAGTCAGGGTCCTAAAAAGTGTTGCTGGGCAGCAAGTGTTATGCGAAAAGGCAGAGAAAATTGGGGTTATCAACAGAGGCTAGCAGAGAGAAAATTACACCAGGAAAGACACTATGGTATGATGTAGGAGCCCACAACCATGAAAGACTCTGGACCTGCCTGTTACCCCAATCTGAAACATGGGGGCCAGCAATATTAATTCTTAATGCAAATGTCTCCCTGTTCCTCCTCTGTTTGTCTCAGTTCAATTTGTATAGAACCAGGATTAAGTTGTAGCATAGATGGACCCCCATACTCTTCCCTTGCCCTTCTCCTGCCATCTTTCTTACTCCATTTTTACTCTGTGTGGTGCCACTGGGGATGGACATCAACGTGGATGGCTGCAAAATAGGATCCTACCCATTCATGGAGGGAAGGGCTTGCAATGTCTACTAGCCACAGTGGCTATGTGCTATCTTGAGTGCTGGAGACAGTATGCATGTCTGAATGCCAATTGCTGGGACCCACAAGTGGGTAGAGTGTCGTTTCACTTGCGTCCTGCTTTTGGGCTTTCCATAGGCATCTGGTTGGCAAGTGTGAAAGCAGCATTCTGGATGAGATGGACCATTGGCGTGATCCACCAGGGCTCAACGCTCTTATGTCCGCATCTTAAAATCATAGGCAATGCTTTGAGATAGGAACATTTGCACCAAACCTATGGGATATTTGGCTAGAAACATGGTGGTGCTTTGTCTCACCCAAGACCCTTCCCTTGCATACGTTGTTGTTTTGCGAGAGGAATGTTTGCACCAAATCTGTGGAATATTTAGCTAGAAATGTTGGTGGCACCTTCCCTTGTATACGTTGTGGAGGCCAGAAGCTTTCCACTCCAAGCCAGCTGTTACTCCTTGTTGTGATAAATGCATAGCCAGACAAAAATTGGCCAAGCAGCAAAAATCCCCACAAAAAGATGTCTGAAATGGAGACTGGCTTGATTGCTGCTTTAAACTTGCTTTTCAACCATGACCAGAATGTTTTCTGGTCAAAAGGGTGGTGGTCTTTTGAAGCAGTCTATCTCAGCTACGACTTTGTTTCTTTATTCCAAAGAATCGTATGACATGGTGGATTTAACAACAGCGAGAGAGGCAAAGAACCATAAAGGGAGAATTAAGAATGCCAATAACTCTCCATATAAACTGTTCAGAAGAAGTCATTATCTATAATGGCACAGTCAACCAAATTGGAAAAGGACCCATTCACATCCACAGATGAGCAAAAATCCTAGATGTCCCTACATCCAGGAAAAAAAGCACAAAGGAGATGGAGATTACCTTGATGGCCATTTATGTATTTATTTTAAGCTTCTGTATACTGTGCTCTTCAGCTGACAGAGGCACTTACGGAAGATCAATAAAAACAATAAGAATTCATTAAAGGGGCAAAAAAGTCTGTATGGTGTTTTGAACAGCCTGTTCAAAAGGGGTAGAGACAATGACATTTCACTCCATGGGTGGTGGCTATTTTCTCTACTTCACAAGGCACTTGGACCTAATGTTCTCTGATTCTTCTAGCTTTTAGTGGGAATGGCTCATTCACCTATTTCATATTAGAACTTATTCATAAGCCAACAGCAGTTTCACTGGGGCAAGGACTGAGGTGGGGTGCGGGGAGAGAAGATTCATCATCCATTTCCCACGTGTAACTTTAATCACACATTGTATGGTAAAATTTTATAGTGATGATTTTCAGGTCACCAAGCTGTTACAATAAAATACCAAAAGCTATTTTAAAAATAAATAGCAGTATGCAATGATGATAGGACTGTGTATAAACGTCCTTGCTAATGTCACCCAAATTTTGAATGACTGGATGCTGCTCCTTGTGTTAAGTTATGCAAGTTGTATGAGATGGCGTGCTTTCTCTTTCTTCCCTTATTCTCTTCTGATTCTGCAACTCAAGGAAAGAGGTGAATCTGTACAAGGAACCTTCTAATCCCCCAAAATCTTATTTGGCAATTGCTCTCCGACTTCCAAGGTTCCCTCAGCCGCTCTTCACAACCGTAAAGGTAGAAACCTTACTATTTAAAATGGGAGCTGAGATTCAGGAGGCAGCAAATTCCGTGGACAGTGCCACATCCCACAAAACTGTGTCCTACACCCCCACGCAGCCTTGTTATAGCAGGGTGGCAAGATGCGACAGAGGACTAGACTTCTGACCAGATGTTTTCCCCACCCCTTGTGTACAAGAAACTGTGAATATGTACAAATTACACTTTCGGAAACCCAGTCTTGCGTGTTGAGACCCCGAAGCCCCCCCCCTTCATTGAGAAATAACACACACAAGGACACAGATATCAGGTTAATGTTATTGGGCAATTTTTTGGCCACAACTTTATTGAATTCAGAATGTGAGCGGTATTAGCTTAGGCATTGAATGGACCCAACTATATCTGACTCCTTCCCGTTGCGCAGGGAGTCCGGTAAGGGTAAACCACCAGAAGGGGGAGCCCCATTGATGTATACCAACTTGAGCTCCCCCTGGTGTTCCCGTCAGGGTTGTGTCATGGCCCTAGCCCCGCCCTGGGCTTTGGACAAGATCCACACCCCTGGATTCCTTTAACGGAATACCCTTAAGTTTGGAGGGGCAGGTGATGGCCACAGCTCCCCTCCCCCATCATAAGGTCAAACAATGCCTAACCACCACAAGAGCCCAAAGGCTCACCGCCAAATACCCTCAAGCCTGTAACCAATGCCTCAAGCCCTCTGCAATATCGGCCAGCCATATATCAGTCCCCCAGTCGTAAAGGTGTAC
Organism: Podarcis erhardii; assembly: GCF_964252035.2. Lineage (NCBI taxonomy): Eukaryota > Metazoa > Chordata > Lepidosauria > Squamata > Lacertidae > Podarcis > Podarcis erhardii. The sequence goes on along the minus strand of NC_138498.1, from coordinate 28,100,955 downwards.
GCCATCATCACGAAATAGAGCCAGTATGGTGTAGTGGTTAAGAGTCTCGTAATCTGGGGAACCGGGTTCGCGTCTCCGCTCCTCCACATGCAGCTGCTGGGTGACCTTGGGCCAGTCACACTTCTTTGAAGTCTCTCAGCCCCACTCACCTCACAGAGTGTTTGTTGTAGGGGAGGAAGGGAAAGGAGAATATTAGCCTCTTTAAGACCCCTTAAAGGGAGTGAAGGGACGCGGGTGGCGCTGTGGGTGAAACCTCAGCACCTAGGACTTGCCGATCCTAGCGGGGGTCAGCAGGAAGGTAAACAGCGTTCTGTGTGCTGCGCTGGCTCGCCAGATGCAGCTTGTCACGCTGGCTACGTGACCCGGAAGTGTCTGCGGACAGCGCTGGCTCCCGGCCTATACAGTGAGATGAGCGCACAACCCTAGAGTATGTCAAGACTGGCCCATACGGGCAGGGGTACCTTTACCTTTTAAAGGGAGTGAAAGGCGGGATATCAAATCCAAACTCTTCTTCTTCTTCTTCTTCATCTTGCTGTAAGCTGTGGTGGGGTGTGCAATCACCCGTCCACCCAACATGTGCACCTTCTGTGCCACAGAATGATTCAAGCGTTTTCGGGTATGATCTGTTGCGGCTAGGCAGTCACTGCCACGCTAAACGCGTCTCTCCAGGAGCAGTGACCAAAAAAGAGTCATTTTGGGGAAATTCTGCGCTAGATTGTCCAAGTCCTTTTTGAAACCCAGTCTTCTTCTGCAAAATCATTGTAGGACCCTCCCATGTCCTCTTTGTCAAAGGCAGAATTGACATCCGGGGGGGGGGGGGGAGTCAACCAAAAAATCCTGGTTTTCACTTTCTGAAATACAGCAACCCTACGCATGCTCCAAGATCCTACAGTTCTTTAAAGCGACGGCTGCCACTGTTGCTATCATCACATTTCCCCCACACTGTTAGGTGAGACATATTAAACAGCCATCTGCCGAGTGCAGTAGGCTGCAGACTGGCCTTATTTCAGGGTTGAAGAGTAAAGCTTAATTGGCATAGAAGCTAGCAGGGATGAAGAGCTCTGATCTGGGTGGCAAAGAAAAAAGGCAGCCTCCAAGTGCTCCTGTTTATTTCACATGTCTTTTCAAACATGCCGCTGCCTTTTTTGCCTTCCCCAACTTTCTCCACCCAACCCCCGCCTCCACCCCCACGGTCATATATTATTTTTTAAACGCCTTCAATTATTTAGCATAAGTGTCGGTTTTTGAAACAATTAGTTCAGCGGCTTGCCTTCAGGTGGAGTAAGGCTGCAGTCAAAGGCATTTCCTCATCTGATACAGCCATTTTCCCAGCTGGTTTTTATTCTCAATATCACACAACCGCAATTGCACTCTGTCTCATTAGTTACATTATCTCATGAGGATTCTCATATCCTGGGTATGTGTCAGGCACTGGCTGGATGCAGAGGAGTTGTGTGAGGCCCCAGGTGGGGGACCCCCAAGCCAACTCCCGGGGGAAGAAGGCTCAGAGCCAGGGGATGGGTGGTGGATGACGACGAATGGTCAGAGGAAGAAGAGGGAACAGACTGGGAGTTGTCAGAAGCTGAAGAGGCAACAGGTTTTAGTGAGCAGGAAGAGGCTGTGGCAGAGAGCAGTCCAGACTCAGAGACAGGAGTGGAGGGAGGACAGAAGACAGAGATGAGGCAGACTGCTGAAGAATCCTGGGAGCCTCCCTCTCTTTCTGCAACCAGCTTCCCTCTCCGCTGGTCTCCCAGAACATGCAGAGAAATGAAGAGAGTGGAACAACGAGAGACAAGATGATGGAGTCTTAGGCTGCTGGGGAAGGATCCGGGGGAGGAGCCAAAGAGAGCAGTGGGAAGGTAGGTACCTTCTTTCTTTGCAATTGCTTCATTGAGGCATGACCTACGGAGAAGGGTTGCTGTGGCCACTAGCACGAGCCATTTTGTTTCTTTGAATAAAGACTTAGCTTCACAGACACCAGGTGCTTTATTGTTTAATTGCTGGCATAGGCCTTGACCCCAGCTCCTGACGTGGTGAGAAGCCACACAAGATACAAATGTGAAGCAAAACAATGAAAGAGGCCTCCGTGAAGTGGCCTCAATGTGTTTATAAACTCTTCATTTTCCACAAGTTTATGAGGAGACTGACCATAGCTCAGTGGTCAGCTTTAAGCCCCAGCATTTCCAGGGGGAGGTGGGAGAGTCCTCTGGAGAGCTGCTGCCAGTCAATGTCAACAACAATGGGTTAGAATCAGGGGTCAGCAAAGTTTTTCAGCAGGGGGCCGGTCCACTGTCCCTCAGACCTTGTGGGGGGCCGGACTATATTTTCCTTTTGGGGGGAAATGAATTCCTATGCCCCACAAATAACCCAAGGTGCATTTTCAATAAAAGTACATATTCTGCTCATGTAAAAACACCAGACAGACCCCACAAATAACCCAGAGATGCATTTTAAATAAAAGGACACAGTCTACTCATGTAAAAATATGCTGATTCCCAGATTGTCTGCGGGCCAGATTTAGAAGGCAGTTGGGCCAGATCTGGCCCCTAGTTTGCCTATCCATGGGTTAGATCAGTGTTTCTCAACCTGTGGGTCCCCAAATGTTGTTGGACTACAACTCCCATCATTCCTAGCCAGCATGACCAGAGGTCAGGGATGATGGGAGTTGTAGTCCAACAACATCTGGGGACCCACAGGTTGAGAACCCCTGGTTTAGATAAAGCAGCTTCCGGTGTTTCTATGACTTACTTCCAGTGAAGTGTTGGGGTGAAGAGCCTGTGGTCCTCCAGAAGTTGCCAGGCACCAACTCTCACCATCTCTGGCCACTGGCCAGGCTGGCTGGGGCTGTTGGGAGCTGGAGCCCAAACACCTCTTGGGGGCTGCCGATTCCCTATCCCTGTGGCCATCTTCTAAGATCTCATCTGTATCACTGCACCAGGTAGAGAGGCAGTGGTTCCTTATGATCTTGAGTCTCTTTTGGGAGCCATAAGTCATGCTGCAATCCACATGGCTTTGCTCCCAGTCTTGTTCGTTTGTGTGCCTTACCCTGTGCTCCAAATACAGAGAGAGGGCTGCCAGCTAAGCCATTTGCCTTTATTGCCAGGAAGGCCCTGATTTTGTTTTGTTTGATTTTACCTGGGAGTCTGGCTGGGAAGAAGCCTAAGCACCAACATCTCAAAGCATTTAATTTATTAGAAGAGTAACTAAAAGAAGAGAAGACTTTATAACCTCCAATAACGTGGGTAATAATGCCTAATTATAGAAAGGAATTATTAACTTTGAGTTAGAAATAACTCAAAGTAATGTGAAGTGAAGTGAAATTCTTTACAAAGAGAGAGTGGTGATGAACATCAACTTTTAAAGCAATATTTGAGTGGTATATTAATGAGATTAATACTCTCAAGACTAAATGCTAGCCTCCTTCTTATGTCAGTTGTCTCAGATTGGCTTAGGTTTGAGAAGGAGTGATTGTGTATATGTGCATGCGTGCGCACCCATGTCCAAGGTGGGTCTAGAATCCTGGAGATGTTATTATGCTTTTCTGGACCACGTATTGGTCCTCTCCAGTGCTATTTTTCTAGAAAAAAAGGTGCCGGAACTCACCATGAATGCTGCCCTTGTTGTCTTATAATGGCAATGGCACTCAGCTGAGAAGTTCCGGAACTGAGTTCCGGTGAGTTGTGGCTGAAAAAAAGCCCTGGTCCTCTCCAACTGCATGGACTATCTTACCCTGAATCTGAGGAACCGAACATCTCCTACATTGCCTCACCAGTTTGTGGAGCTATCCATGGTCCTGCAACTCCAGACCAGCCTTGCCACATGGGGTCCATCATCAGACCAGAACAGGACAGGGTGTTGCTTTTCCTCTGCCTCAAGCAGCAGCTTGTCCCGGGCTTGGTCCTGCTTCCTCAGCACAGCAAGAAGATGAGGATCACTTTGTCTCTAAGGCCCAAACACCAATATCAAGGACTAAAACCAGCTTGCTGAAGTCATGGCCAATGAAAGAAGAGGGAAGCACCAAACAGAGTAGAGCGAAAAGGGAGAGAGTGAACCTCAAAACGATGCTCAAATACATCATGTAAGAAAAAATGTTGCCTGAAGCATTTCAGTAGGCAACTTCCTTGGGGACAGAAGAATATAATTCCTTAGAATACTCTAGCAAGGCAACATATCTCAAGACATTCTGCCCAATAAAGTCAGACACAGTCCACAGCCATGCCATGTGGCTTTTCAAGTGCTTGGCAGCCCTCTGGTTTCTTCAGCAAGGACAAAAGCTTTGCCAAGTCCCCAGTAGCTTGCATCCATTCCTATCTGGTGGCACTGTGTTTGACTGAGCGAGTTGCGCAGATCCCTGGAAGAAAGTGAGGTCACCAGAGGTCCTAGTTATCGGCTTCCTTCTGCTACAGTTATAGATGGTGTTTGCGCTCACTAAAATCTAGATATCACCCAAAGTAAGACAAGGGCACTGGTGGCATATGCTTGATTTATTCCATTGCTGCTTTTATTCTGATGTTGTGTTAACAGCTTTTGATTTTACGTTCGTATTCTATTTTTATGCTTTGTGCCACAAACAAACAAATAAATAAAATCTGAGGGTTTTTTGAGACACTGGAATGTGTTAGTTGTCACCTTCTTTATATGGCCAGGGCTGCAATTCCCACACCGCAAAAACTCTTACACACACACAGTTATTTTCTTGAACATACAGTAAGAGTTTTGTGAGCATCAAAGCTTGCATCCTGCATTTTAAAGATCAGTTGTTCTAAATAAAAGGTGTTCTCCCACTTGCTTTGTTTTGTTTTGTTACATTTTGCTCTGTTCTGTGGGACTTTGATGAGCTGTGTGAAGGCCAGTAGAATTCTGAGAGTGTTGACTTTCATATATAAAACAAGCTTCCATCTGTCATGACAACAAAGAAAAGCTTAAGATGTGAAGACGTTGGTTGTAAATAACAGAAGCCAGTGAAGATCTGAGTGAGGTTTACAATGTCCATGATAAGCCTTTTTCATTGTCTGTCAGGTTATTTGTCCATCCCTATGAATTTTAGCCACTGCTCCAGGGTTATTTGCCCAGGAATATTCTACGAGCATCATTCTTCCTGTACTTTTCCTTATTTTCCTCTTGAGAACTTTCTTGAAATTCTGAAGAACATGCTTAAAGTTTGTAACTCAACTAAAGTATTTAGAAAATGCATTTAAAGTGTGGGCTTTATGGCTGTAGAATGTGTAGATTTTGTAGGACAGAAATCTAGAGCCCTTGGGTTGATACAAGACAAATTAATGCATATCAGCTATGTGAGTGTTGGCTGTGACCATTGCCCCTTTTTGCCTGGGGGTAGGTCATTGTAGTGACCTGCTATGCAAGCACAACAGTTGCTACCATGGTTAATAACTACTGTGGTAGCTGGTCATGTAAACACTCCTGGCAGAAGTTAAAGAACACAACTATTCTGGAAGAATGGGTGTGTACAGGGTGGGGAATGACTTTTGGCCAGAGGACCAGATCCAAAACAGGCAAAGGCCTGCACAGGCCACATTTGACAAGGTTGTCTGCCTGTCAGTCATCTGAAAAGGTATGATGTGAGATATGTCATATGATATCAGGCATTTCCCATCAGACATGGGAACCTGGATGCGCTGCAAAGTAAGACTTGGGAGCACATTCTATGCTATAGTATAGCTGTAGGGAACCCTTGGCACTCCAGATGTTGCGGAACTACAATTCCTACCATCCTTAGCAATTGGCCAGGCTTGCAGGGACAGATGGGAGTTGAAATTCAGCAACATCTAGCGAGCCAAAGGTACCCCACTCCTGCTGTTTCCTATACAAGATCTCACACCTTCTTGTGAATATACTGTAAATAATCAGATTTCTCTGTGTGGCCAATTTCCCCCATACCAATCCTAGTTCAGCTTAGCATCCTCTCCTACTTCACACTATACTTCTTGGAGCTAGGAAAATGTCAATCTTCCTCACATCTAGAAGTGTGAGGAGGTCATTGAGGGCACCTGAACTACTTCCTTTTCTCTAAGTTGGGCTGGCTGGCATCTAAAAATTTGATGCTCGTAAAAAAATGATCCCTCAGAAAAAAATAAATATCCCCCCCCCCCAATTCCGGCTCCAGCCTACCTATTTCAGGCTAATTGTACCAGCCCCTTTAGTGTTAAAACAACAACAACAACAAAAGGAAATGTAAAATGTCTTAGAATAAAGCCCAGACTTGTTACTGCACAACCGTAGTCCCTGCTTTTGTCCCCTCATGATGCCAATATTAAGAGAGTGAATCAAAAAGTCTCCAATGTAACACAAATTCTCTCTCCCAAAGCAGTACTAACTGCACTGTGGCATGCTTCTCTCTCTCTCTCTCTCTCTCTCTCTCTCTCTCTCTCTCTCTCTCTCTGTGTGTGTGTGTGTGTGACAAAGCCTCATTATTCCCCCACATCTCCCCAGCCATTTAATTTCATGCTGACTGCAAGAGAAGATTGAGCTCTGGAATGTTTTCTTTAAAAACAGAAAGAAAAAGTTGCACATGAGGGGGAAAAACAAAGTGGGGGGCGATGGGAGGGGTTGTTTGTAGGTTGATATACCCAGGTCCCCTGCCAAACTCATTTTCTTTTCTTTTTTTTAAAATATATTTATTAACAATTTTTTAGTTTAATTACAATACCAATCAACAGAACAATGAAGCACATCTCTTAACATAATTTCCTTATCATCTTTGGACTCCCTCACATCCCTCGCTCCTGCTTTCCTGAGCAAAAAAATTTTTCCAACAAATTTATCCCCTTATTTTCATTCTTGTCGTCTAATTTTCCAATGTTATATCTCTAATTTTAGGTATCCTTTGTTCAAATCTTAAAGTATTAAATATATCATAAAAATTCTCCAAAAATTTTTCTTTTCTTAAATTTAACTTATCTTCATATATCACATATTTAACTTAATGGTGCCCAGTTGTTTATATTCTAGCATCCTTCTTAACATTCATATAATTTACAATATTTTTGTAGGTAGATCTTAAATTTCTTCCAATCTTCTTCTAGCATCTCTTCTCCCAGGTCTCGGATTCTGCCAGTCATCTCAGCTAATTCCATATAGTCTATCAGTTGCATCTGCCATTCTTCCAATGTGGGTAGATCTTGGGTTTTCCAATGCTTAGCGACGAGTGTCCTTGCTGCTGTAGTTGCATACATAAAAAATGTTCGGTCCTTCTTTAACACCTTCTGGCCGACAATACCCAGAAGGAAGGCCTCTGGTTTCTTAGGGAAGGTATACTTAAATACCTTTTTCAGCTCATTATATATCATTTCCCAGAAAGCCTTCACTCTAGGGCAAGTCCACCAGAGGTGAAAGAATGTTCCTTCATTTTCTTTACATTTCCAACATTTGTTATCAGACAAGTGGTATATTTTTGCAAGTTTGACTGGGGTCATATACCATCTATATATCATTTTCATAATATTTTCTTTCAGAGCATTACATGCAGTAAAGTTCAGCCCAGTAGTCCACAACCTCTCCCAGTCCTCAAACATGATGTTATAACCAATGTCCTGTGCCCACTTTATCATAGCCGATTTGACCGTTTCATCTTGTGTATTCCATTTTAACAGCAAGTTATACATTCTTGAAAGTACCTTAGTCTTAGGCTCTAATAGTTCAGTTTCTAACTTTGATTTCTCCACCTGGAATCCTAACTTTTTATCAAGTTTAAAAACTTCTTTAATCTGAGCGTAATGCAACCAATCTCGCACTTTGTCTTTCATTTTCTCCTGACTCTGCAATTTCCAATTATCTCCATCTTTTTCTAATACTTCCCAATACTTCGGCCACTTGGCCTCCATATTGAGTCTTTTCCGGGCTTTAGCTTCCAATGGTGAAAGCCACCTTGGAGTTTTACTTTCCAGTAAGTCTTTGTATTTTGTCCAGACATTAAACACTGCTTTTCTGACAATATGGTTCTTGAAAGTCTTATGAATTTTAACCTTGTCATACGACAAATATGCATGCCATCCAAAAGCATTGTTAAATCCTTCCAGATCTAAAACATCAGTGTTTTCAAGAAGCAGCCAATCTTTGAACCAGCAGAAAGCTGCTGATTCATAGTACAGCCTTAAATCTGGCAGGGCAAAGCCCCCTCTTTCTTTCGCATCAGTTAATATCTTAAACTTAATTCTGGGCTTTTTGCCCTGCCAGACAAATTTGGAAATATCTCTCTGCCACTTCCGAAAGCACTCCGATTTGTCCACAATCTGCAAAGTTTGAAACAGAAACATCTTTGGCAATACATTCATCTTTATAGCAGCGATTCGGCCTAACAAGGAAAGTTTCAGTCTTGTCCAACTTTCTAAGTTTCTCTTAATCTCTGACCAGCATTTCTCATAGTTGTCCTTAAAAAGACTCAGATTTTTTGCTGTTATATTTACCCCTAGGTATTTTACTTTTTTAACCACATTTAACTCTGTCTCTTTCTGAAACCTTTCTGACTCTGTAACTGTCAGATTTTTTTCCAATACCTTAGTTTTCTGCTTGTTCAATTTAAATCCCGCCACCCGACCAAACTCTTGGATCAATTGTAATACTCTTTTCATACTGGGTTCTGGCTCCTGTAAAGTCAGGACCAAGTCATCTGCAAAAGCTTTAAGTTTATATTGTTTCGCTCCGACCTGGATTCCTTTAACCAACTGGTCTCCTCTTATCATATTCAAGAGCACCTCCAGAACTGAAATAAATAACAATGGGGAAATAGGGCAGCCTTGTCGTGTCCCCTTCTCAATTTTAAACTCTTCTGTAACCACATTGTTAACTATCAATTTAGCCTTTTGTTCTGAATAGATTGCATCTATCCCATTTTCAAATCCCCGGCCCACTCCCATCCCTTCCAGATTTTTCTTCATGAATTTCCAGGAAATATTGTCAAAGGCCTTCTCCGCGTCTATGAAAATTAACACAGCTCTTGTATTAATATTTGTTTGCAAGAGTTCCAAGATGTCTATAATGTTCCTTGTGTTAGCAAACAAATGTCTGCCTGGGAGAAAGCCTGCCTGGTCCTTGTGAATTACTTCGTTTAAAACCTCATTTCGTTTAAAACCTCATTTTCACCCTGATTTAACAAGTTGGAGATGCTTCAAGTGGAGGTGTACCACTTGCTATCCGTACTACACAGCTAGACAGGCTTGCCAATTTTTATTTACAATTTCCTGGTGACTAGGTGGAGCCAAGGACAGGTCAAGGGCCGGGCTGCACAAGGATATGACTGTCAGAGCAATTGTCACAGCTGCCACAGCCACTATACCATGTTCCTCAGTTGTCACTCAACCACAAAGTTCTGTAGATGACCTTGGGACAGGCACTCCCTCATCCTTAAGTAGGGATGGGGGAGAAATTTGATTCAATTCGCATTTAAAGGCAAATCAGCTAATTTTTACTTTGCAAAGCCATGCCCAAACAAGAACACATCGATGCTTCAAAATTCGCAATACTCTGAATTTTGCAGAGCAGTTTTCCAGCTGAGCAAAAAAGTGCCTATACTAGGGTAAAGTGTGCGTATAAATGTGTATATTAGTAAAATACAAAAATTGCATCGTATTAAGGGAAATTGCTCTGAAAAATCTGTACATTAAGCAAAACTGCATATTAAAATGTTTTGTCATAAAAAACTGCTGGCGAATTTTCATGAGGACTTTAAAATAAATAAATTGCACGTTTATGTAGAAAGGCAGAGGACTGGATTAAAGACTGGAGCAATGAGAAACTGGGGGGAACCAAAATGGACATTGCCCCCTAAACTTTAAATTATGACAACAACCAGACAGAATTCCTGGCTTCTGAACAAATAAAAAAACTGGTAATTGCAGGCCCAGGTGGGGGGGAAATAGCTAGGCCACATCCCACCACCCTCATATTTGTTGGCAACCCAGACTTTCAAAAGCCAGATTTTTACATAACCAGTATTCCTAATTCCTAACAGCCAGTATTCCTAATTTTTTTTACCCTGAAAATAGCATTCCTTGTATGTGAGAACAGCATTACTCAGTGAGTTTTAGCCATACCTTCTCACCAAGGCCCCTCAGGTTGCAAGCTTTGAGGGCCTGCTGTGTTGCGCATGTTGTAAATAAAGGAATGACACCAAGGCCTGGATTTAAAGTGACTTTAAAAAAATGCACTTGGCAAATTGCTTTAGGTGGCTTAGTTTTTTTAAAAAAAATAGTATTTTAAATTTTTTTATATGTTGGAAGCTGCTCATAGTGGCTAGGGCAACCCAGTCAGACGGGTGGGGTATTTTTTTTTAAAAAAAAATTATTATTATCGGATAGGTCATTCCTATTTTAATCGGAGAAATGTTGGGGGGTTTGCAGAATGGTATACATATGCTAAATTTGTGTAAAATCTCTTGTACCAAATGAAGATCAATCGTTATTGGCTGAAAATAGAATAGGGACGAAAACAGGTTCGAACAATAGAAGAATGACAGATCTGGGTAAATTCCAGTTTTATAGGGCTATACAACCAGTTCTGAAAAAGTCAGTGCTGCTTTGATGGACTGAAAGAGTGTAGCTATGCCTTCTTTTCTGTCAGCATGAACAGCAACTTCTATGGATGAAATCAGCAAAGTCGGGCCCGAGAACTTTGTACTACCAAGTTTGAGATTGTCTGTCATAGTTTTTCATACTACTCATGGTCTCGCTGTTTTGTCTTCTTTAAAATATCTAATTTAGGCTCCAAATACTCACCTGTTAGATGTCCATGCATGTGTCACTTTGCATTTAAAGTAATTCTCAGCAAAAATCTGTAGAGTTGCATTAGATCAGTGGGACTTCTTTCCGAGTACATGTGTTTAGGATTAGGGGGTTGCAATCTGTTAAGCAGAGTGTTGGTTTATCACGCGCTAGAGATCAAGAAAGAAAAAAAGAACAGTGTGCATTTTGGCCTATTACAATGTTTAAAATATTCTCACCTACTCTCAAGTCTCTAGGGATAAAATGGATTAATAACCTAAATAAATGCCTTTATTTATTACAAAGGTGGTAAGATTTATGGGATAAGAAATTCAGGCTCACTCTTCCATTCCTTTATTTTAAAATGTGGATTGTTGGCTAAAGTAAATTACTTGATAATTGCTGGATCTTACTCACTTCAATCCTTCACACTTATCTACAAGTCCCATTGTATTCTAAGGGATTTGATTTCTATGCATATTTTCTTGAAATGGGCTGCAGAAGTACATTTTGTCTTTAATGCTGTGGATGGTGGCCATGACACGTCTTGTGAGTTGTCCAGTTGCGAAAGGGTGAGGGTGTGTCAGGGGTCCAGTCCCCAGCTTGATAACACAGTGAGCGTAGTTAATTAAAAAGGATGATTTGTTGTTAAAACAAACAGATAACTCCAGACGGCTTTAACACAGCCTCCGCCATCATCAATCAGATGACCCTTCTGAAGCCTGCTTCCGGCGAGACCAGAAGCAACTGAACTTTCACTTCATACGTCTTTTGTTTTGCTTCCTCTCCTGCAGCCCTCCCATTCGTTGAGACCTCGGAGAAATTGGGTCAGCTCCCTCCTCTTCCCCATTCTCTGAGAGGCTGTCTCTTAACTCTTTCCCGCCAGTTGGTGCTTATGGTGAGCTTTGACTGCGTTCTAGCTTGCTCTCCGCCATTTCCTTATCAGCTGGCATTCCAAGGGGCGGGGGAGTTGGCACTAGCCGATGCTCATCCTGCATGGCAATTAACCCTCTCTGTTCCTGACTGCTTTCTTCATTTGGCAGCAACCCTTCCCTGGGAGCTGGCTGCAAACCTTCCCTGGGCGCTGGCTCATTCACAACAGGGTGTAACTACTCTGGCTCCATCTATGGTTAGCTGCCATGCCATCTGCTCCACCTGTTCCAATGGGCAACAGTCATCTGTGGTGAACGGATTCTCCCTGCCTAGTGAACCCCATCACTAACCTTGGCAGCCCCAACTGCAGGTGGTCATGACCCCAGAGCTGAAGTCCAGTGATGATGGCACCTCTGAAAATGAGGTGGATCTGCTCCCTGGTACACTCCACGTGGAGCTGCAGGCACCAGAGCTTGAATCTCCTCCACTGAACCCCAAGGAGATACCTCTGTCACTCCACTCCAAAGACTCCTTGGAGAATTGGAGGAGCCACGGGGAGATATCCCCACAGCTTGAAAAACCTGGGCCTACAATGCGCCAACATCTGCAGAAGAAGCACTGGCCTTTTGACTGGCCAGATGCAGCAACCAAAAGTTGGAAGCTATAATAACTAACCTGGGCTACAAAGATCTGATCCAGGACACTACTGAAACAACTTCTGTGCTCTGCCTTAGCTGCAGGATCACTAACCATGGACATGAAATCCAGATCTCGATCCCTCTCCAAGGCACTGATCTTCCCTCACCTTCCTGTCTTCCAGAAACTGGATTTCCTCCTTGCTTGGGCCATCACCTCTCTAATGAAGCAATGATGCCGAACTGGACTTGAAGTTTCTCTAGGGGGGCCGGGGAGAGAGTTCTCAGGCAGGATGCATTTAAGGTTTCTGAGCAGACAAGAGTTAATCATCCACCTTACTATCTTTTCTGTTCTCCTTGGCTATTTCTAGTATGTGTGAAGTGCTCCCTTTGTTCAAAGTGTCCTTGAGCCAAACTCCCCACTTGCATGTTCCTAGTTCTTTAGAAATGGAAGCAAAGTGACATTGCCCCTTCATATAGTTGAGCTGTGTTTCCTTTGTGCTTTAATAATAATAATAATAATAATAATAATAATAATAATAATAATTTATTTATATCCCTCCCTCCCCAGCCAAAGCCGGGCTCAGAGCAGCTAACAACAGTAAAAATAGCACAGATTACATAAAATCACAGTCAATTAATTGAAATACATTCTAAAATCAGTTCAGAATCAAATCAATAGCAACCATTGGGCTAGAGTTCTATGAGGATTACAGAAGGAGAGAGGGGGTCAGACTGCGGCTTGACCAAAGGCCTGGTGGAACAGCTCTGTCTTGTAGGCCTTGCGGAAAGATGTCAAGTCCCGCAGGGCCCTACTCTTGTGACAGAGCATTCCACCAGATCGGGACCACGGCCGAACAGATATTGCTGGTGTTATGACAGGGTTGACCCCTTAATTGATATCTTATTCTCCCATGGGGACTGAGGTGGGGTGGACGCAGATAACCTCTCCTTTAGTCCAACTGAAGTGTATTTACTTACAACTGTTTTGTTGTTGCAGATGGGCCTTCTGGCAGTTCCCTCATTGCGAGAAGCTGCAGGGAACCAAGCAGAGGGCCTTCTCGGTAGTGGCACCCGCCCTGTGGAACGCCCTCCCATCAGATGGCAAAGAGATAAACAACTACCTGACATTTAGAAGACATCTGAAGGTAGCCCTGTTCAGGGAAGTTTTTAATGTGTGACATTTTAATGTATTTTTAATCTTTGTTGGAAGCTGCCCAGAGTGGCTGGGGAAACCCAACCAGATGGGCAGGATACAAATAAATTGTTGTTGTTGTTGTTTGATCTGGTGGGAAATGTACACCAGAGTGAGGGAAGAGGTGCTAGCCCCTTCCTTGATGCTCTCTCCAATTCCAGCTCTCCCCTTCACACCTTTGTGCTTATGACAGCATAGTACTTACGCCAGGCGTGCGAAGCCTTTGATTCTTCCATTGCTGTTAGGTCTCTAACACCCACCAGCATGGAGAGTAGTCAGGGGTGATGGGAGTTGTAGCTCAACATGTTAAGAACCTACACTAACTAGGTTCCAATGACAACAGCGTAACTTCATTGCACTGTCATAACTTGGGAGTTATGCTGGCATAGAAGAGTGAGTTGCAGTCTGTCCTTGTCCAGCCAGGATAGGTTAGCTTTGCACAACTCATAATGACAATATAGCATGTTTGGGCTTTTTAAAAGAATATTTTGTTGCTGGGTTTTATTTATTTTTTGTTTGTTTTTCAAATTTTGCTGCTCCCCATTGCTTTTCCTTTCCCTCCTTTTGGTCAAGAACTCAAATCTGACTTCTTTTTCTAATTGCTTGGTGTGTGTTTTTTCCATTTGTGTGTGTGTGTTTTAAGGCCTATGGTGAGAAGGAGCAAAGAAGTAAATTGTGGTCTCCTTTCGCATTTGCTGCTTTGATCCACAAATGCTTTGTTGGAGTTGATAGCGAGTTTTCACAGAAACCTGACCATCATTGGCTTTCTGGATTCTTATAGCTCTTGATCAGTGGAATGGGGGGCAGGGGATGGGAAGCAGAGGCTTCTGTTGCTATTAGGCAGCTGAAATACACCTAGGATGTATAAAAGAATGAGGCTGGTAGTTGGCTGTGAAGATCACTAAACTGAAGGAATCTTTGCAAAATTCAGAAGCAGGTGGCAGTCTTGAATATTAGAGAAGGGCTGCATTTGGGAGGTAAGAGTCATGGCACTAGTGAACATTCAAAGCCAGTGATTGTGCTGTAAAATATCCACTCTCTTTAGGTTTCTAGGAAACATTATGTTCTACTAAGTGAATTTCCAAAACTGACTTCAAACATTATAAATATAATGTTATATTATGTCTGCATTTTCACACTCACTAAACACCATTAACATTGCAGGACTTGAAACAGAAGCTATTTTTATCACAGTAAAGTTGATAATGCCTGCAGAGGTCTCCACTCTTATTTTAGACTTGAGGCTCCAAAAATAAAAAAATAAAAAAAATGTTACTGTATTATCCAGCTTAGTGTCTTCCAGAATTGCTGGACTAGAGTTCCCATCATTATTTCATTTTTTAACTTACAAAGTATATACCACCGATTCACACAATATAACATGGTAGTACTGAACATTGGCCATGCTGGCTGGGGCTCGTGGAAGTTGAGGTTCAATAATAATATGTGAAGGGAATCAGGCTGGGGAAGGCTGAATTGTGCGTACACAAGAAATATATGATTGGGTAACCTTGTTATTAAGGGACGCGGGTGGCGCTGTGGGTTAAACCACAGAGCCTAGGACTTGCCGGTTCGACTCGCCGATCAGGTCGGCGATGGGGTGAGCTCCCGTTGCACGGTCCCTGCTCCTGCCCACCTAGCAGTTCGAAAGCACGTCAAAGTGCAAGTAGATAAATAGGTACCGCTCTGGCGGGAAGGTAAACTGCGTTTCCAGGCGCTGCTCTGGTTCTCCAGAAGCGGCTTCGTCATGCTGGCCACATGACCCGGAAGCTGTATGCCGGCTCCCTCGGCCAATAAAGCGAGATGAGCGCCGCAACCCCAGAGTTAGCCACGACTGGACCTAATGGTCAGGGGTCCCTTTACCTTTATCTTTAACCTTGTTATTGATTGCGAGTGATGGTGGTGAAGTTCTCCTGAGCCAGGCACAGAATTAAACATGGAGGTTTGTGAAGCCTAATTAAAGGAAAGGTATTAGAAGCCCCCAGATTTTATTCTGTATTGGTTAAAAATCAGAACAGGTATTATATAGTTCTCCTGCAACCTGCTGCCATTTTAGGTGGGGCACTGAAGAAAGCCCCTCTACACACCACTTTTGCTCCTGCTGCTTGCAAGGGAAGAGTTTGGGAAAATGTCTGGGCTAGTGGGGATAGAGAGTAGGGTTGTTTCTTGAACCTCCATTTTGAAGTTCTTCTTGGTGGGTGGTTTTTTTTTTTTTTTTTTTTAAATCCCTTTTCTGAAGCTCTTCGGTCAAGTCCAAATAAAAATTGGGAGTGCTCTGCAGAACTCACCCATGCCTACTTATTGCATGGGAGGCTTCTTGCATGGCCACAGGATTAGTGCAGGAGACCTTCCTTTACCACTTGTACATACAATGGTGCTTTTGCTCATCTAGGGTTGCCATGTGTCTTCTTTTTCTAGGACGCGTCCGCTTTTCCAGGGGTAAAACTTGAGACAAATTGCATTTATTTACTTTGAATGGCCGTCATAGCGTCCTCTATTTTTGCTCTTCCAAATATGGCAACCCTAGCCTGAGACTCTGTTCTCCTGTCTTTCCCCTCATCAACTTAACAACTCTCTCTCTGCTTCTGCATGGATTAATCTTCCGTCATAAGTTGCTTCCATGAATAGAACCTTTGGGGAACTGGCTTGGCTGTGCTCTTGACAATGACTGCTTTGCTCCTGTTTTCGACACAAAGCTGCAATTACTCCTGTTGAGCCTTCCCTGGTTATTTTTGCCTGTTTCTTTCCCACTGTGTTTTCTATAAAAAAAACTTTCACTGAGTGAAGAAAAAAAAAGGGAGAGTAAATATACACACACATATATTTATATAAAGATATAACAAGACCGGACTCACATTTTGGCATTCTATCTCTAGTACCCTTGGAGGGTCTAAAGTAAAAGGGCACAGCATCTACTACAACAATAGAAAGTTCTTAATAACACTGCATTACACCACACTGCACCATCCCCGAAAAAAGGCTCTATAAACACGCATATAATTCATATACTTTATTAATAATGAGGTATCAATAAAATCCGTCTACAAACATTAAATCATTCCTGTATAGCTGGATGCATTTCAACTGTGCTGTCTTCCTCAGCAGTTTCTGCTTGCAAATAAATAATATGCCTGTATAACAACATTAAGAGTTTCATGGATCCTCTAGACACTTTGATTAATCTTCAAACTGTGACCATTAAGGTCAAAACAGGAAATGGATGATGATGATGATGATGATGATGATGATGATATTTATTTATACCCCAGCCACACTGGGCAGCTCCCAACAGAATATTATAAACATGATAAAACATCAAACATTAACAACTTCCCTAAACAGGGCTGCCTTCAGATGTCTTCTGAAAGTCAGATAGTTGTTTATTTCCTTGACATCTGATGGGAGGGCGTTCCACAGGGTGAGTGCCACTACCGAGAAGGCCCTCTGCCTGGTTCCCTGTAGCTTCACTTCTCGCAGTGAGGGAACTGCCAGAAGGCCCTTGGCGTTGGACCTCAGTGTCCCGGCTGAATGATGCGGGTGCAGACGCTCCTTCGGGGCTTTAAAGATCAGCACCAACACTTTGAATTGTGCTCGGAAACGCACTGGGAGCCAATGTAGGTCTTTCAGGACCGGTGTTATATGGTCTCAGCGGCCGCTCCCAGTCACCAGTCTAGCTGCCACATTCAGGATTAGTTGTAGCTTCAGGGTTACCTTCAAAGGTAGCCCCACGTAGAGGTCTGGGGACAGAGCTCCAGAATCCCCTGCCACAGAGGGAAAATGCTGTATGTCTGGGGCTGGTGGTTCCACCTACAATAAGACACTAGAGCAGAAGTTCATGGCCCCCCCGAGCAACATGGCCACCAAACACAGTGCAGCTGGCTATTTATATTTTGAAATAAGATACATCACCATCTGCTGGGGTACCAGATTATAAATTTAAGTCAAGTTTAAAATTATCTAACTGCACCACATATCCTCCAACATTTTTATAACAAAATAATAATAGGGACATCCTATTCAATAAATTATTATTATCATAATTATTATTATTATTCCACCCTGTACCACATGGTTGTTTACAGAATAAAATCAAAATATAAAACCACAAAATCCATCATCAAAATAAAAACAACAACCCAATAACACCCCCAACCCCCCCCCCACTTTTTTGCTATTTATACCCTACTCATCTGACTGCACTCTGGGCAGCTTCCAACACATATAAAAACATAATAAAAATTTAACATTAAGAAACTTCCCTATACAGGGCTGCCTTCAGATGGCTTGGGGGTTGGATAACCCCATACCCTCCAACATTTCTCCAATGGAAATAGGGAAGTCCTGAGGAAAAGCTGGACATTCTCGGATCAAATCAGAATCCAGGATGGCTTCTGCACATCTGGAACTGTCCCTGGAAAATAGGGACACTTGGAGGGTCTTGCGCCATGGCCTAAGGCAGGAATGGAAGATAATCGCCTCCCTGCACAATTAGGCCCAATTCCAGTATGATGCAACAGGTTAAATTAGATGGGTTTTTAAAGAGCAAAGCACAGATTCTCATTTTAAGCAGAGCTTCCTGTACCTTAAGAGCATAGGGAGTCAGATGGGAAAGAGAAATGTTTGGACTGGAAAAGTCATAAAGTGGACACAGTGGATGCTAGCCGACAATGCAGTTGCTTAATATAGGGCACTACAGTGGTACCTTGGGTTACATACGCTTCAGGTTACGGTACATACGCTTCAGGTTACAGACTCTGCTAACCCAGAAATAGTGCTTCAGGTTAAGAACTTTGCTTCAGAATGAGAACAGAAATCGTGCTCCGGCGGCACGGAGGCAGCGGAAGGCCCCATTAGCTAAAGTGGTGCTTCAAGTTAAGAACAGTTTCAGGTTAAGAACGGACCTCCGGAACGAATGAAGTACTTAACCCGAGGCACCACTGTACTTAAACAAGGGAAAGGAACCTCTAATTCATTATGTCCAGGAAGGGACTTGACCAGCTTCCATGGCCAAATAATGGTTACTGGAAATCTGCATTTTCACAGTTCTTGCGTTATTTCTTGCAAGAAAAATAGGCGATCTGAGGGGAAAGAGAGGGGAGGATATTTATTTATTTATTCATTTCAACTCTGACTTTCCTTATTGCTAAGAGAAACAAATTATTAACAACATCAGAAGCAAAGTACGTCTCTGTCACAAGAGGGCATTACATCGGAGGACACTGATGAGTTTCACCAATAACTATTTCTGATCAGAATGACAGAAGTCATTTTTCATCCCCACTCTCTCTTTAGCGCTGATTCTCCCAGGGGCTTCTTGGAACCTCCCAGGGTAATTAAATCAGATTCAACATGCAATTATCGCTGGGGATGTGGCAGCTCAAGCTGCAATACAGTGGATGCTGGAAGGCAATTGCTAAAGCTGTTTCCTGAACGAGGAGCTGGGGGGTTATAGGGCAGCAGGAGGCTAGGGTGGGGAGGAGAATTCCTTGTTTGGAAATTCTCCTGCCTTCAAATACTCTCAAACTTCCAGGAGGACGAGTGTGTGGTTTTTGAGGAGAAGTGTCGCCTTTCCAAGTAAACTCTCTGTTCCCTTTCCTGTCCCTTGTATGTGGGTTTTGGGCAGAAATAAATGCAAACCCAAACCGAGTATTTTTGGGAGTAATTTGCGACACACCCTCAGAACAAAGATGCAAAATAACAGGCGAGGACATCTGCAAATAGCTCTGAATCAGCCCGTGCTCCACATGAGACAGAAGAGGGCTGTGGGTCAACGAGAAACCGAACTCTCATTATGAGTTTTCATGCTTTTCTCTTCTCATCTTTTCAAACAATTCTGCTCATTAACAGCTGGGTGCTAAAGAGAACTCTAACGAGGATCCAATGGAGCCACGTGTGTATATGTTCTGGAGCTATAGGGAGATCCCTTTTATATCCTGCTAATGTCCATGTCCGAGGATCACTTCAAACGTGAGGCAAAGATGTTCCTGGCATCACAGGGATAAAGAGATCCCTGACGATTAGGTCCAGTCGTGACCGACTCTGGGATTGTGGTGCTCATCTCGATTTACTGGCCGAGGGAGAGGGCTTACAGCTTCTGGGTCATGTGGCCAGCGTGACTGAGCCACTTCTGGCGAACCAGAGTAGCGCACAGAAACACCGTTTACCTTCCCACCCGAGCGGTACCTATTTATCTACTTGCACTTTGATGTGCTTTCGAACTGCTAGGTTGGCAGAAGCAGGAACCAAGCAACAGGAGCTCACCCCGTCGTGGGGATTCAAACCGCCGACCTTCTGATCGTCAAGCCCAAGAAGCTCAGTGGTTTAACCCACAGCGCCACCCGCGTCCCTCATATCACCTGAAGCTTTTCCTTCTTCTTATCAGAGGGATAAGAAGAAGGAAAAGCTTCAGGTTGCTTGTAAAGGGAGAGAAGCAAGGCTATTGCAGGGGTGGGGGATAGATCCTGTCTCCTGATGTTTTCAGGTGAGGATTTGAAAGTGAAACTGATTCAGTTTAATTGATATTGAATAATTACTTTGCACCTGATCACTCATTTGCTCCTGCCTAATGAGTGGACATACCTCTATTCCACTATTGAACTGGCCTTCGTTGTGACATATCTCCACCCATCATTTGGCCACGTTCTCCTTCCTTTCCAAGGACTGAACAGTGTAAACTAGCAGGAATTTGCCAAACTTGTGAGTGACAAAATAATAATAATGATCAAGACCTGGAAAATGCACAATTTCAGGCTTACCCTACACACAAAATACCTTTCGGTTTAAATCATCTTTGAAAAGATGATTATCTACCCCCCACCCACCCAGCAAGCGAGAAGGTGCATTTGTAGCTGTTTGTCCCGTGTATATCCTTTTCCAAGTGATTAAAGCTCAATCTCATCTGCCATTCTTCTTCCTAGTAACCCAGGAGAGATCTTTCTAAAGCTTTCTATGGTATGCTCCAGATTTTGTTGCCCTGAATGCTTCAATGCAGCAATGGTCCCTTGACCTGCTCTTTACGCATGGCATGGGTCCTTTTTTAAAGCTAAGTGCATTTTCTTACGCTGCGGCCACCAGACGGGAAGGCTGCTTGAAAGGCTGTTTCAAATTAAAACTCATTTCCTTTTGCTCTCCTGTGCAGCTGTGCTAAAGGCATGGGATAGGGGAATAGAAATGGCTCCTAGTAGGCAAGTACTGTCGGTTGCTCAGAGACTACAGTGGTACCTCGGGTTACATATGCTTCAGGTTACAGACTCCACCAACCCAGAAATAGTGCTTCAGGTTAAGAACTTTGCTTCAGGATAAGAACAGAAATCGTGCTCCGGCGGCGCAGCAGCAGCAGGAGGCCCCATTAGCTAAAGTGGTGCTTCAGGTTAAGAACAGTTTCAGGTTAAGAACGGACCTCCAGAATGAATTAAGTACTTAACCCGAGGTACCACTGTATTTATGTTTCCAAGTGACCAATACATTGGAATAATACCAAGAATAATAATGCCTGTGTCGTGCACGTCACTGAGATATTCACAACTGCAGTGGTACCTCGGTTTACAGACGCTTCAGGTTACAGATGCTTCAAGTTACAGACTCAGCTAACCCAGAAATAGTACCTCAGGTTAAGAACTTTGCTTCAGGATGAGAACAGAAATTGTGTGATGGTGGCGTGGCGGCAGCAGAAGGCCCATTAGCTAAAGTGGTGCTTCAGGTTAAGAACAGTTTCAGATTAAGAACGGACCTCCGGAACGAATTAAGTTCTTAACCCGAGGTACCACTGTACTGAATAAGCTTGATCCAAATGCACTAGGATGCAGAAGGAGCCAAGTCTGAATTCAGCCTTTGAAACCAACTTGTTCTACCAAATGCATCCATCCTCTTCTAAGGCACCCATTGTTGTCTCATAGCTTGATTCACAGAAGTGTCATGTTCGTTAACTGATTTTCGCAGCATGAAGTGATGAGCTGCAAGCTTGAGTGGATCATCGCAAATACAGAAGTTCCAGCTCTGGTGCTTTTCAATAGACAGGTCATCGATTCAGCTGCCTGTTCCCATCGCAAAGGTTCTCGCTGTAAGGGTTGTAGGCGGATGTGTGAATGAGCCCTTTGAATAACTGCTATGCAGGCCCAACCCAATGAATATTGATTCAGAAGCAGAGTCCCAGTATGTGCAATGGAGTGGGGGCCTGCATCGCAAGCGAGCTTGTATAGGATTGCAATGTACAAATCCAGTCCTACGCATGTTTACTTGGAAGTTTGTCCCGCTGAGTTCAATGGAACTTACACCCAAGTACGGTAATTGTGTACACAGGGTGCAGCCTCATGTGTCATCTGCATGACTTGGCATTGCCACCGAGATACCTCGGGTTAAGTACTTAATTCGTTCCGGAGGTCCATTCTTAACCTGAAACTGTTCTTAACCTGAAGCACCACTTTAGCTAATGGGGCCTCCTGCTGCCGCCACGCCGCCACCGTGCGATTTCTGTTCTCATCCTGAAGCAAAGTTCTTAACCTGAGGTACTATTTCTGGGTTAGCAGAGTCCGTAACCTGAAGCGTATGTAACCTGAAGCGTATGTAACCCGAGGTACCACTGTACATTCAGAGAAACACATCTACAACACCTGTTCCTACTCAGATCCCTTTTTAGATCATGCATTACAATGCTGCACTGTGAAAACTGTTCCTTTTGTTCTCCCCCTTTTGTTTCCTACATTTTATCGCATTTACAATTCATAAAGAAAACACACACCAAACTGTTCTCTTATCCTGTTGTCACAGCCACCCAGGTGGGTCCCAGCTCACGAGAGACCTTACTCCATTATAGTTTACTTACAGGAAAAGTTTATTGAAGATAATTGCTTCTTTCACAGTTCAGCATTGTGGCTGTACGTCTGTCACGTTAGACCGCCGAAGTCCCCCTCTGACTCCTCCCCTCCTCCACACCAACTTAATAGCCTGGCTCTAGACCACCTCTTCCTCTCCTTTCTTTTCCGCAGGGTCTTTCTGCCCCCCTGGGTTCTCTCTTTCCGGGATTCGCCTGAGGCTGAATCCTCTGCCGCCTCCTGCCCCCTCCTTCTGGCTTTGGGGCCGGGCTCCTCCTCTGAGCTTTCCCCACTTCCGCGCGCCTCTATGTTTGAACTTGGCGCGCGTACGTTGCTTTTGACCTTTCCTTCGTCCTCTATACTGCCCCCTGTTCCACTCTCTACCCTTTCCGGCTGAACACCTTGCTCCAACCCCCTCTCTCTGTTTTCTCCTGTTCCTCCTCCCTCCGAGAGGCTGACAACTCCACCCCCTTTACTCCGTTCCGGCTGAGACCCCTCTGACAGCGTCTGTGCTTCACTGGGCTTTCTCCCCTCCTTCCCTGACTTTTCACAGCTTCTCTCTTCTCCTGCTTTTCGCCTGATCATGCTAGCTCCCTTTTGGGAATCCTCTGACTCACTGCTTAGGCTCATAGATTCCCTTCGAATTCCGTCATCTTCTTCCTCGTCTCTCTCTCCCTCCTCCCACTCGCTTTCCGTCTCCTCTGCCATCTCCTCACTTCTCCCAGAAACCCTGACATCCATCCCCCCCTCGAAGCCCCCCCTTCCCCCCTCCCGGTCGCTGGGTGCAGGTTGAGGGAAATGTGGTTCTTCCTGGGTCGGTTCAGGATACCGGGTGTCCACGTCAATCTTCTCCTCTGGCAGCTCCGTATACGTGTGTTCGAACTCGGGTTCCCCCCCTGAAGGCATCACAGTCTCTTCCTCCCTCACTGCTTCTCCTGGCGCTGCCTGCCAAGGACCTATCATCCACCTCTGACTCCATACCTCCCTTGGCTGATCCACCCACCAATAAGGGTTTGTCTCTCCCCCCCCCAGGCGGGGATCCCTGGTCGGGCTTGTTTTGGGCGTAGAGCCCTCGGGCGAGGAGAAACCCCCGAACGTGCTGCCCGACAAAGTGGGCGTGAAAAGCCAATCATCAAAATACTCCTCGGGCATGGGTTTGTGCGGAAAAATTGCATGAAACTCCTCCTTCAACAGGGGTTCGTCCAAAGCGTAACCCGGCACCCAGCTATTTGCAGAGACTGGAGTGCCTTCCCTGGCGAGAAAATATTCAACTCCCTCCTCCCCCCATCGTGAATCCAGTATCTCTGTGACCTCATTAAGAGGTTCTGGTCTTGGCGACTCCCCTCTCTCAGGCGCCCTTCTACGTGGCTCTGGAGGTGCTCCTGACTCTTGAAACCTGTGTGGGGCTTTGTAGGGAGTGAGCACCGACCTATGAAAGACCGGGTGCACCCTGGAGCCCTCCGGAAGGGCTAGGCGAAAAGCCACCGGATTGATCTTAGCCTCAACTTGATATGGTCCTAGCTGCCTGTGTTCTAACTTCTTTTTGGCCAACGACCTGGCCGGCATCGCGTGGGCTGCTAACCATACCCAGTCCCCAACCTGAATGTCTTCCCCCGCCCTTCTGTGTTTATCGGCTTGCACCTTATACGCCTGCTTTGCCAACTCCAAATGTCTCCGCAGCTCCTCGTGCACCTCTTGCAACTCTGCTGCAAACTGGTCGGCATTTTGAGGTCCCCCCCCTTCAGGTGCTGTAAAGCTCGGGAAGGTTCTGGGATGACGTCCATAGTTCGCGAAGAAAGGCGTCACCCCGGTGGATGCGTGCTTCGTGTTGTTGTAGGCGAACTCAGCCATCGGCAGGTAGTCCACCCACGCCGCGGGTCGCTGGTTGGCGTAACACCGTAGGTACTGCTGCATGATCGCGTTGACCCTCTCCGCTTGACCGTTGGTCTGTGGATGCCTCGCCGACGTCAGGTTGATCTTGACGTGCAAGATACCCAGAAGCTTCCGCCAGAAAGTGGAAACAAATTGGCGCCCCCTGTCGGACAAGACGGACTGCGGTAGTCCATGCACTCTGAAGACGTGATCGATGAAGAGCTTTGCGGTCTGTTCTGCCGTCGCCACCTTGGCACAAGGAATGAAGTGCGCCATCTTGGTGAACAAGTCCACAACCACTAACACCGCCGTCTTACCTCTGGAGCTGGGCAGGTCTGTAACAAAGTCCAACGCTACCCTCTCCCACGGTTGCTGCGGTGTCTCCAGCGGTTCTAACAATCCCGCCTGCTTCTGATGCACTGGTTTGGACCTCTGGCAGATATCGCACCTGGCTACGTAGTCCGCCACCTCTCCTCTCATCTGGGGCCACCAAAAGTCCCTTGCCACCAACTCCATCGTCTTCTCTTTGCCGAAATGGCCCGCACTCGGGGCATCGTGCAATTGTTGCAAAACCGTGGCGCGAAGCTCGTCGGTGGGCACGTAAAGGGCGCCCTTGCGAGTCAAAAGTCCATCCTGCAACTGAAACTCATTGTTGTCAGGCGACCCTCTGCGGAGCTCCTCCATCTTGGATTGTGCAAACTGATCCTCTTGCAGCGCGCGTCGCACCGCGTCCAGGTCGACTGCGATGGTAGCGCACGTCCACGCCTGCGGTGCGAAAATGTACTTTGCTGCGATTGGAGCTACTTCCTCCAGGTATTGAGGCTTTCGGGACAGCGCGTCTGCTATAACATTGGAGTCTCCAGGGATGTATTCTATTCTGAAATCGAAATCCGCAAAGAATTCCGCCCAGCGCATGTGTCGTTGGGTTTGCAATTTAGCCGTCCGCCAATACTCCAAGTTCTTGTGATCCGTGCGGACCTGCACCGTGTGCTTGGCTCCTATCAAGAAGTGTCGCCACGCTTTGAAAGCTGCATGAATGGCCAACAACTCCCTGTCCCATATGGTGTAGTTGCGCTCCGTCTTGCTGAGCTTCCGGGAGTAGAATGCACCCGGTCTCCAGTTGCCTTGCGAATCCTCTTGCAAGAGGACGGCCCCAACTGCTCTGTCTGATGCATCTGTCTCTACCCGCATGGGCCTGCCAGGATTCACGTGCAGCAGCTGCTCCTCGGAGGCGAAAAGGCTTTTAAGCTTCCGAAAGGATCGCTCTGCTTGTTCGGTCCAGACGAACTTCTTCTTCTTGGAACTGAGGGTGTCAGTGATTGCCGCCGTCGCGTTTGCAAAACCTTTAATAAACTTGCGATAAAAATTGGCAAAGCCGATGAACCTCTGGACCTCCTTCCGATTTCGAGGGCTTTTCCAGTCCAACAGCGCTTGGACTTTAGTCTTGTCCATGGCCAGTCCCTCGTCGGACAGCTTGTAGCCAAGGAAATCTACCTCTCTCACATCAAACTGGCACTTCTCCAACTTGGCGTACAGCCTGTGTTCCTTCAGCCTCTGCAGAACTTCCTTCACGTCCTTATCGTGATCCTCTGGCGATTCCGAGAAAATCAGGATATCGTCGAGAAAACAGAGACACTTCTTGTAGAGGAGACCTGCCAGGACGTGATGCATGAATGCTTGGAAGACATGGCTGCCATTTTGTAGACCGAAGGGCATAACTCTGTATTCGTACGTGCCCAAAGGAGTGAACATGGCCGTCTTCCACTCGTCGCCCTTCCTGATGCGGATGAGGTTGTAAGCTCCACGTAAATCCAGCTTGGTAAAAATCTTCCCCCTCCTGACTGTAGCCAAAAGGTCGTCAATTTTGGGCATGGGGAAGGCCTTGGGCTTGGTTAGTCTGTTTATGAACCGGTAGTCCACAATGAGCCTCTTCTGGGGCGTGTCTTTCTTTTTCACAAAGAAAACAGGACTGCCTCCCGCTGCTTTAGATTCCTGGATGAATCCGCGCTTGAGGTTGTGTTCTATGAACTCCCGAAGCTCTTGCAGCTCGTCTTCCGACATGGAGTACAGCTTGGCAGTTGGCAACTGCGCGCCTGGCACTAAGTCAATCGCGCAGTCGTAAGGTCTGTGAGGCGGCAATTTGTCAGCTTCCTTTTCGCAGAAAACCTCCAAGAACTCCGCGTACTTGTGAGGAACCGCTTGCACCATACTCAGATGCAGCTGCTGTTCGGCTTCTCCTCCTTGATCGGTTTGGATGCAATTCTGGGCGCAATACGATGAACAAAAGGTGATCTGCCTCTGGTACCAAGCAACCGCGGGACTGTGCCTGTCCAGCCAACTCATGCCCAACACGATGGGCGTGTCCGATAAGTGGGTGACATTGAAACTAATAAGCTCTCGATGGTCTCCAATTTGCATCATCATGGGAGGGGTTTGCTGCACCACTTGCCCCCCCAGCAACTTCCTGCCGTCTACCGTGACCACGTTCAGAGGCGTCGTTGCAGGCAGGAGCGCTATGTTATGCTGCTTGACGAACTGTAATCCCACGAAATCGGCGTTGCTTCCCGAATCGATGGTTGTTGGAACCTCGAGAAGTCGCCCATCAGGCAGCTGGAGTGTTGCTGTGAGTAAAACTGCTGGTTTGGGAGGTAAAGGGTCCATGCGCTGCAAGGATGCTGGGGACTTCTCTACAGATCCGCCTGGCTGAGCCCCAGTAGCTCTGCTTCCAGCCAGGCACTGCAGTTTCCCTGAAGCTGCTCCTCTGATTGCACCTCTGCTGTCACAGTTGCTAGTGCTGCAGTGTGCTTCTGGAGCCTCTGGGGGCACTCTTTCGCCATATGGTGTGCACTGTCGCAGATGTAACACTTCCTGGTCCCTCTAGGAGGCTTCGCTTTGGCTGCAGCAGGGATGGGGCTCTGGGATGGCTTTTGAGCCCTAGCACCACCAATCTCCATTGGCTCTTCGCCTTCCTTCCCCATCGGTGAGGGGTGCGCACGGCTGAAATCCCTGTGCACAAAAGGGAGAGCTTTTGCTTGCGCGCGCGCTTGGGGCCCCCCCTCCTCGTGCCACGGACGTCCCTCATGTCGAATTCCTATAGCCAAAGCCCGTTGCACCACGTCTTCCAGGGTCTGGGGTCTGTCCCCCCTTGCGATCTCATCCTTGACGGAGGGGCTCAATCCCTCCCAAAAAAGATCCCTGACCGGTAGACTGTCCTTCGGCCAATCTAAGGCGGTGAGCAATGCAAAAAATTTAGAATGATATTGGCGTACAGTGGCTCTCCCCTGCCTCAGCCCGTGCATCTGCCGGCGCGCAATGTCCTTATCCACAGAGGATTGAAAACAAGCATCCATTGCCTTGATAAACGCATCTGCATTGCGACGGGCTGGTCCATCTTCGCGCCACAGATTGCGTAGCCAAGCCCTGGCCTCCCCATGCAGGTGCGAAACAATAAATCCCACTCTCTCCTCCTCATCTCTAAAATCATGACGGAGTAAATGCAGTGCATACACGACATCTGCCCTGAAGTTGGGATAGTCTTGCAAGTTGCCATTAAAATGCGAAACTAGGGCACCCCCCCTCCTTCCAAGCGCAATGCCCTCCGCTCTGGAGCCCGGGGTCCCCGCCTTGTCCGCATTTTCCCACCTTGCTTGCAAATCCTGGCACGCTTTCTCCAAGTCAGCATTCTTCTTCTGCGAAGCAATGACTGCCGTTGTGAGAGTGGTAATCTGATCCCGGAGTGCAGCCAGCTGTTCCTCAGCACTCATGGCTGCCCCGTTCGTGAGCTTCGCAAAAAAAAAAATTTTGCTTTCAGAGGGAGGGGGACTTTCTGTCACAGCCACCCAGGTGGGTCCCAGCTCACGAGAGACCTTACTCCATTATAGTTTACTTACAGGAAAAGTTTATTGAAGATAATTGCTTCTTTCACAGTTCAGCATTGTGGCTGTACGTCTGTCACGTTAGACCGCCGAAGTCCCCCTCTGACTCCTCCCCTCCTCCACACCAACTTAATAGCCTGGCTCTAGACCACCTCTTCCTCTCCTTTCTTTTCCGCAGGGTCTTTCTGCCCCCCTGGGTTCTCTCTTTCCGGGATTCGCCTGAGGCTGAATCCTCTGCCGCCTCCTGCCCCCTCCTTCTGGCTTTGGGGCCGGGCTCCTCCTCTGAGCTTTCCCCACTTCCGCGCGCCTCTATGTTTGAACTTGGCGCGCGTACGTTGCTTTTGACCTTTCCTTCGTCCTCTATACTGCCCCCTGTTCCACTCTCTACCCTTTCCGGCTGAACACCTTGCTCCAACCCCCTCTCTCTGTTTTCTCCTGTTCCTCCTCCCTCCGAGAGGCTGACAACTCCACCCCCTTTACTCCGTTCCGGCTGAGACCCCTCTGACAGCGTCTGTGCTTCACTGGGCTTTCTCCCCTCCTTCCCTGACTTTTCACAGCTTCTCTCTTCTCCTGCTTTTCGCCTGATCATGCTAGCTCCCTTTTGGGAATCCTCTGACTCACTGCTTAGGCTCATAGATTCCCTTCGAATTCCGTCATCTTCTTCCTCGTCTCTCTCTCCCTCCTCCCACTCGCTTTCCGTCTCCTCTGCCATCTCCTCACTTCTCCCAGAAACCCTGACACCTGTGATTACCAAACTTATGTAGGGGGCTTTGAATAATTTTGAACATCCAAAGTAAGTTTTGTCCATCAGGTCATTCAAATCCATGCTCTTCTTGCCATCTTCCAGGTTGCTGAAATATGTTTTGCTTTTACTTTTTACAGAAGTCACATGTTAACTTGGGGAGGGGGCATTCTAATTCCCTTGAGACCGGGGGGTGCTAACTCCCAGGCTAAAGGACTACAGCCTTATTGTAACCATTCTTGCTTTGGCTGTTGCTCAGAGAGAACCCTACCTGTCATTTCTACTCACTTGAACACCCTATTATTCTGTTTGGATTGAGAGGAGGCCACCGGATATGAGAACAGCTTCCATCAAGTACAATTCTTCCATCAAGAAGAATTGGAACTGAGGAAGGAGCGCTGTTGCTCAATACTAAAAACACATTATCTGCATGCAGAAGGTCTTGGGTTCAATCCCCGTTTTCCATGCCTGAAATGTGGAGAGTTATTGTCAGTAAATAACAAGAAATAGCCTCACCTATTCTTGTGCCTTCAGTCTTGTGTAAAAAGAAGGAGCTGAAGCTTTTCACAGCAAGGAAGGAAATGTTGTCACCTGGTAATCTTTGCACATCATCACTGCTGTTCAAACGAGGGCATTTTTTTTCAGGCAGAACTCGCTGGAACTCAGTTCCAGCCTTTCTCGGGTGGGCGCCATTGCCATTATAGGAGAAAAAGGGAGTTCCGGCACCTCTTTTTCTAGGAAAACAGCACTGGTTAAAACCCACAACTACTGTGGTTGTCTTAAAAGTTAGCAACCCTACAGAGGCTCGTTATTGCTTGGTTAATACAGAGATGTAAAGTGTAATGCAAGTCTTATGTGATAGATGGGTAATGCTACCACCCAAAATTTAGGAAGTGGAGTGAACCTGAATGGTATACAGACCCAGTGCTGGATTTACGTATAAGCTAAACAAGCTATAGCTTAGGGCCCCACTCTCTTGGGCCCCCCAAAAAAATTTAAAGGAAAAAAAAACCTCGATGTACATTTCCAAAATATAAGATAAAAACAAATCAAACAAAACCATACAGCAACAGTGTTTTGTGTTGCATAGGCTCCTATGATGTAAGTAATGGGCCCCGCCTGCTAGCCTGCTCCCTAAAATATCACTGGTTTGCTCATTTCTATATACAGTGGTACTTCGGGTTACATACGCTTCAGGTTACAAAGGCTTCAGGTTACACACTCCGCTAACCCAGAAATAGTACCTTGGGTTAAGAACTTTGCTTCAGGATGAGAACAGAAATCGTGCTCCAGCGGCGCAGCAGCAGCAGGAGGCCCCATTAGCTAAAGTGGTGTTTCAGGTTAAGAACGGACCTCCGGAACGAATTAAGTATTTAACCCGAGGTACCACTGTATAGGGTGCCTACATTCTGGTTGCACGGCAACAAGTGCAAATGGCTTTAAGTCAATTTAAGTCCTATTAAGTCCATAAATTATCATATAGCATATATTCAACACAAAAAACAGCAACAATTTGTTGTTGACAAAAGACAGCTGGACATATAAAGAGCCCCATTACCTTCAGTTGGGACGCGGGTGGCGCTGTGGTCTAAACCACTGAGCCTAGGGCTTGCTGATCGGAAGGTCGGCAGTTCAAATCCCTGCAACGAGGTGAGCTCCCCTGCTCCTACCAACCTAGCAGTTCGAAAGCACATCAAAGTGCAAGTAGATAAATAGGTACTGTTCCGGCGGGAAGGTAAACGGTGTTTCCGTGTGCTGCTCTGGTTCGCCAGAAGCGGCTTAGTCATACTGGCCACATGACCTGGAAAAACTGTCTGCAGACAGACGTCGGCTCCCTCGGCCAGTAAAGCAAGATGAGTGCCGCAACCCCAGAGTCGTTCGAGACTGGACTTAACTGTCGGGGACCTTTACCTTTTAATGTTTGATGAATTACTGTATTTTAATATTTTGTTGGAAGCTGCCCAGAGTGGCTGGGGAAGCCCAGCCAGATGGGTGGGGTATAAATAAATTATTATTATTATTATTATTATTATTAACCTTTTACCTTCAGTAGCTTAGGGCCTCATCAAACCTAAGTCCGGCCCTGCACAGACCTCTAGATTGCATAGGTGGAATAAAGCTTTATACTGGCTGCTCTTTTCATCACTTTTTTATGTTCCTTTAAAATGAAAGGGGACTCATGGCCATCCAAGACATTGTTGGACTCCCGTAAACATCAACCCCAGCCAGCATGGCCAATGGTCAAGGGTGATGGGAGCTGCGGAAAGTACCAGGCTGGCTGTCCCAGCTTTAAAACAATCTCAAATATGAAACAACAAATACAATGTTGATTTAAAATATCTTAGGAGTGCAATTAACATGGGATAATAATTCCCTGTTTCATTAGTCTTCCAGTGGATTGGAATTCACAGTTAGGTTGCTTCGCAATCTAGGGTGGGGTAACACAAACACACTGTTATCTTTTCCTGTCTCTTAAGTAAAACAGGCATAGCTGTCAACTTTTCCCTTTTCTTGCGAGGAATCCTATTTGGAATAAGGGAATTTCCCTTTAAAAAAGGGAAACGTTGACAGCTATGAAAACAGGAAGAAGAAGAGGAAGAGGAAGAGGAAGAGGAAGAAACAACCACTTGGGGAAGAGAAAGGAAGTGTAACCAGAAGTGTAAAAGAGGCCAGAGCTCTTTTATTTTTGATTATTGTATAATGGAAGAAACTGGTGGATCCATTTCTGTATCACAAAACACACCTGGCCAAACTCTCTCTCTTGGACCCGGCCCCCCTAAAAAGAGGAAAGAGTTGGAAACAACTAAAAGTAGGTCATATATTGCAGTTTTTGGTTAAAGTTGGAGGGTGTTTGAAAATATTTCTGGTGTTTAAAAAAAGGAAGAAGAAAAGTGTTCGAAGACCTTACAGTCTTGTAGTATATGAGTAGGGTTGATTAACTTATAATATATAACTTTGCTGTTTCCTATTCGAGTTAAGAACTTTCAGGGGAATGTGCCATCTGGCCCTGGCGATTTCTTACGATTTAGCTTGCAGATTAGTTCTAAAAATACTTTGTCATTTTTCTTTGACGCTGTTCTGATTTATTGCCTTGGGAAAAAAATAAGTTCAGGTGTAGATATCTCACCCAACATCTTCTGCAGTAAAGACAGATGTAAAGAATTCATTGACATGCCTTAGCAATTTCCCTGTCTTCCCTGAGTGCTCCTGTTACGTCTTTGTCATCTAGGAGCTCACTGCCTGTCTGGCTGGCTTCCTGCTCCTGATGTATTTAAAGAATTTTTGTATGATGAGGTGCAATACATATATATAGCAATTCGTTCTTCAAAAGCCTCCCTGATTGTAGCCTTGCATATAATTTATCCAAGTTTGTGCGAAGCTCTTTACCTAGGCAAAACTTTCAGTTTTGAAAGGAATCCACTTTGACTTTATGACTCCCCCCCCCCATGTTGGCATTTTGGGGGCTCTGCTTGTTGGGTTTTTGAGCAATGATAGAGACAGGGCTATTTTCCCCAGCCAGAACTCACTGGAACTCAGTTCCAGCACCTCTCAGGTGGGCGACATTGCTATTATAAGAGAACAAGGGAGGCGGTCACGGTGAGTTCTGGCACCTCTTTTCTCCAAAAAATAGAGAGATCGTGAAAAAATAGTCTATTTATACCATTATTTTTAATAACCTCCTTGCTGCCTTTAACTGTATTTTTCACTCTCAAGTAATTAAAAAAACACACATAAGGGATGAGTAGATTTTCCATGTTCTGATTTAAGTAGGTTGACGCTGCAAATAGCTTTCCTTTGCACCAGGGAAGGGAAGCCTGTAGCCTTGGGCTATAGCATTTGCTTGCATGCAGAAGATCCCAGATTGAATCAGCAGTCTCTTCAGATGTCCCTGAAACCTAAGAGACTTACGGTTGGGATCTTGGTCTGACTTGGCATAAGGCTGCTTCCTATGCCCTTAAGGACAGTCTCACTATCATTCAATCTGAAGGAAGGGCTGTAGCTCAGTTGTCTGACTCAATAGAAGTGCCCCATGCTCCTTTGACTACAACTCCCAGGATGGACAGTGAGCAGGGAAGCCAGTAGCTGGAGTCCAAGATAACTGGAGGACCACAGGTAAAAAGATATGCAATGAGGTTTGCTCTGCCGTTTCTGCTTCTTTTGAGGCCAGGCCAAGGTCAGTTCCCTCAATTTCCCTCCGAGAGCATAGAAGCCAACTTCTAGGGGCTGAGGTCCCTTTAAAAAGGTAAAGGATCCCTGATTGTTAAGTCGAGTCGCAGATGACTCTGGGGTTGCGGCGCTCATCTCGCTTCAGGCCAAGGGAGCCGGCGTACAGCTTCCGGGTCATGTGGCCAGCATGACTAAGCCGCTTCTGGCGAAGCAGAGCAGCGCACTGAAACGGCGTTTACCTTCCTGTCGGAGTGGTACCTATTTACCTACTTGCACTTTGACGAGCTTTCGAACTGCTAGGTTGGCAGGAGCAGGGACCAAGCAACGGGAGCTCACTCCGTCGCGGGGATTCGAACCACCGACCTCCTGATCGTCAAGCCGAAGAGGCTCAGTGGTTTAGAGCGCCACCCACGTCCTTCACCCCCCCCATGAAATATTTGATAAGGTTGCCCCCCCCCGCCCCGCCAGGTGATGGGCATTGCCATTCAAATGATGTGTGTGTACCACATCTTACTTGGGACCCCCTATTTCAAGTTGTCACCCCTGTCTCCAGTTATGACGGCTTGCGATTCCAGTACAATGGTCCCTCAGGTTGAGAACTTAATTTGTTCTGGAGGTCTGTTCTTAAGCTGAAACTGTTCTTAACCTGAAGCACCACTTTAGCTAATGGGGCCTCCTGCTGCCGCCGCACCGCCACTGTGTGATTTCTGTTCACATCCTGAAGCAAAGTTCTTGACCTGAGGTACTATTTCTGGGTTAGCGGAGTCTGTAACCTGAAGCATCTGTAACCTGAAGCGTATATAACCCGAAGTACCACTGTACTTAACTACATGCCCAAGATCTCAAAGTAGCTGTTTTACTACAAAGGAATTTCAGAAATAGACTGGAAATAGACTGGAAAGAGAAGCTGCTGAATTACAACTTATCACCAAACTCAAAACCATGGAAAAACCTGGTCTGAACAAAGACCTTGGATTCTTATCTCATTATACATGACAAAGCCATTTTTCACCTTTTCACCCCTTGCTTTTTCCTGTAAGACCTATTGCAGTCGTTAAGAGTCGTCAACAGGCTCATCACAGCTATCTGCCAATCACCCATTCCCACCACCCTTCTGAGTAATACCCCTCCCCACCTTCTCACTATATAGAAGGGTCTGGAAACTTCTGTTTCAGTGTATCTGAAGAAGTGTGCATGCACACGAAAGCTCATACCAAGAACTGACTTAGTTGGTCTTTAAGGTGCTACTGGAAGGAATTTGTTTTGTTTTGTACATGCCCAAGGTCCATGTTGTAAAAGGCGTGTAAAACATTTGCAACAGCGTGTTCCCCTGAAAGAGTTTCTGGATCCATTTTGCGAAACTGGGGGAGGAGGGGGTGGGGCAGGGAGAGACACAGACAGGGGTGTCTACAAAAGACAGTAAATCCGGATTGTTTTTTTGATCCGTGTTAAAACAAAACCAAAACAACACCTTAACCTACCCACCCCCGGAGGGAGGGATGCCGGCACAGCACATCTTCTGCGCGCATCCCTCTCAGGATCGCGCCCTTCCCGCGCACAGAAGTCGCGCCCGCGCCTGGGTCTTTTCAGAGGGGGCTTCTCATATCCCCAAAGGCGGAGGAAAGGAAGGCTGTGGCCTCCGGTTCGCGCAGAGCGGAGGCTTTTCGTGCCCAGCCTTCAACGCCGCCCTGTTGAGCGACGCTCAGCCAGCCGCCAGTCCCGCCTGGCGCGCACCGGGCGCTTGGGAGCCGGCATCGGTCACCAGGTGGCGCTGCCGGCCTCCCTCTTTCTCCGCCTACCCCGGGCCGAGGCTGCCGCCGCCGCCGCTACTGCTGGCGGCTCTAGTGCTGCCAGATCTTTGGCTCACTCCGCTGCTGCCGAGCCGAGGAGCGGGAGGGCGGCAGCAGCAGCAGCAGAGCCGCTGGAGGAGCCGGCGTGCCCCCCGCAAGAGAGGCGCGTCGCGGCTGCCCTTGGAGACCCGTCGCCGCCAGCTCGCCTTCCGCCTTTCAGCCGGCGCTTGGGGGGGGTGAGGGGGTGCTGTGGGAGGCGGACACGTTCAGGAGAGAGAGAGAGACGCAAGCCGCTGCCTCCGGCCATGGAGAAGAAGACCGCTGGCCTGGCGAGCTGAGCCAGGGGGAAATCGGGGAGGAGAGAACCCCGGACCCCCACCCCGGTCCGGACCCTCCCCCTCCGCGAAACTTTTCCCCCCGTTTGGAAGCCCGCCGCAGTGCCTACCGAGAGAAAACTTCGCGCCGTCTGGGATTCGCGTGTCTGAGTCTGAGTCGATCCCTCCCCCTTTCTTCTCGTGACTCCACGAGTCGATCGTTGCCTTTGCAGGGATCGATCTCCGTAGCCTTGAAGTAATGTTTTGAGAAGCCCGGAGCTCGGAGCAGTTCCTGGAAACCTCCCCCCACCCACTCCATCTTTTCTCCCCTGCAAAGGTTTCCTCCTCCTCCCCCCCCCCGCCCTGTTGAGCTTCCACGAGATCCAGGGAGCCGAGCGCCGTCCGCTCCTTCCGCGCTGCTGCTGCTGCTGCGACCCCGGCGGAGAAGGGCAAGAATTTGCAACAGCTCCGAAGTCCGACGAGGCGCGCCTGTGGGCGCCTTGCCTGCCCAACTCTCTCTGTGCTTCCTCGCCCGCCGAACCCCCTGGAGGATGGAGGTGGTGGCTGCGTTGCAGCGGACTTCACAATTCCCCGTTCCCCCGTAGACCTTTTTTTTTTAAGAGTTGATCCTGGGGCGGGATGTTTCAATTGGATATAATTGCTGCCTCCCTGTTTGCTTTTTCAATGCGCCCTGGAGGACGAAGTGGCTTTCTCTAAGATCGTTATCAAAACGGAAGAAGAGCGGAGGGAATCCCCTCTCCCCTGCGTGGTTCTTCCTGGGATCCGGCAGCAGGCATAAGGGATATTAGATACAGTACAGAACAAACAAACAAAAACCCGCTCCAGCAGAAGTTCTCTTCCTTGCAAAGCTGCTCTGGTAACCATGGCTGGGATTGGCAAACGCTGGGAGATAATGTGCTGCGTGATCGTCGTGCTTCTGGGCAGCCCTGCAGCCACAGCCCAAGGTAAATCGAGGAGGGGGTTGCTTACGAAGCCCCCTGCCCGCCTTCGATGGCTTGTATGTGTGGGTTGGGGGGGGGGGGGCGCTGGACGGTGCAACGGAGATATATGGGCGCGCGGCAAAATCTGGATATTTAGCTCCTAGTAGCTGCTGGATAGCAAGACCCGCACTTCGCGTTGAGGGTTGTGCATGACTTTTTTGGGCTGATGGAAGTTGAACAACTCAACCACAGGCTAAGGAGAGCCTGTTAAATGGAAAGGGGCGGCGGCGGGGGGGGGGTAAGAGATTGGCAGAGAGAAAGAGGGGGCGAAATCCTCTGCTTTTTTCTTCTTAGTTGAGCGATGGAGACTTTTCTTCAATTCGGTCCGATCTGTGCTTTGGTTAGTCAGGAGGAGGTTGACGGCGGCGGGGGGGGGGGTTGTTTGGTTGTGGATGCCGGGAGACGCGGCTTTGGAGAAGTTTACGTCTGGTCGGTTTGCGGGACTGAAATGCCTGTTCAAAAGTAATCAAGAGATCAAAGCGGAGTGGGAAGGAGGGAGTCGGAGACGAGGAGAGGCAGGCAGGCGCTGGAGATTTGAGGGAGATAAAAAGAAAGGCTTTAAAGAGGAGGGGGGAAAGGAGGAGGGCCTCCTGTTGAAGGGCACTTTCTGTATTCTCTGCTGGGGGGCGGCGGCGGAATTCACAGCGCGATCCTAACTCGACCCTTCTCGTTTAAGAAGTGGGGCTCGATCCCTAGCAAGTGGGAAAGAAACGAGCTTTCAGCCCCAAGACAAGTCCGGTGGGGCTTGCCTTCGAGCGCAGCCGTTTCTTTGAAAAACGCAAAGGATCGGAATGCGCGCCCGTCTGGGTTGCGCGCCCAGGAAGAAGCCTGCGGGGCGAGGTTTCCCCCAAGCACCGCCGGCCCCTCTCCAAGCGCGGGCTGGCCGCCGGCGAACCGGCTTGAATGTTCCTTGGAGAGGGCT
Source organism: Podarcis erhardii (assembly GCF_964252035.2). NCBI lineage: Eukaryota > Metazoa > Chordata > Lepidosauria > Squamata > Lacertidae > Podarcis > Podarcis erhardii. Next base: position 28,064,044 of record NC_138498.1, on the reverse strand, counting down.
GCTGCGTGTGTCTCCCTTTCGGCGTGCGTTTTGTGTGTGTGTCGTGCACAGCCCAGTGCAAAGCAGGCTGCCCGGCATACCCAGAGAACTTCCGGGGGAGAAGAATGCAACACGTGGGGCAGACCTAAAAGAAAAGAAAGAGGAGAGAGAGAGAGAGAGAGCTCCCTCCTTCTCTCTCTGTCACCACAAAAGAAAATACTGCCTTGGGTGATTTTTCCCCCCCAGAATAAACCTTCCCTCAAGCTGAGGGGGGAAATGAATTGTGCGCCGACTCTGAGGAAATAATAACAATACAGCGACTTCTCCAGGCTCCCTCTCGCGCGCCAGCCTTTTATTTTTTAAAGGCTAGATGGAGAGGGTGACCTCTTTTCTTGCACAGCCTGTTGTCTCGCGATAAGGGCTTCTCTCTCCAAAGCTGCTTACAGGTGGGCAGGCTTTTCAAAGCGCGCAGAGGCGAAGCGGGGACCGTAGGGCAGCCGTCAAGTGTCGTCGGCGTCGTCCCGGCGCCAAAGCGCCTCGTTCTCTCCTCTCAGCTCCCCCCCCCCCCACCATTTCACGTCCAGCTTCGTTTGATGTGTGTGACTTCATTGGTCAGAGCAACCCGGCGTAGCGAAATTCCCGCGCGCCTGGCATTCCAACTGAGGCGGGGAGGGGCGCGCGGGGGGGGGGGGAGAAGCGGGCAGAGTGAGGGACTGATTTAAGACAATGGCCGCCACATGCCATTCTTTTCCCATGCCTCAGGAAAGGGTTAATCCTCCTGCAACCCAGGAAAAGCTGGGTTGTCGTAGCAGCCGTTCTTCTCGTTCTGCCTTGTTATAAAAGCACCAATTTGTCCAAAAAACTAAAAAAAAAAAAAAAATCCTTTAAACGCCCTGGTTCACAGATGGGGGGGGGGGGCGTTGATGAAAGAAAGCAGACGGTTTTTGGACGATTTGCAAAGAAGAAAAAAGCGAATGATGGGAGACCAACAGCAACAAGGAAAAGTTGCTGAGGGGATTAAAAACTAGGGTTGTTTGAGGAGGTGTTTTGTTGTGGTCTGGAGAATTCAATCAGTTGCCCTAGAATAGTGTTCCCACTTTGTCTACCTGTTGCCTGTAGCTGTTCGTTTTCTCTCCTTTCCTTCCCCCTCTTTTTTCTTTTTCTTTTACCACAGTCTCAGGACTCTTGAAAAAGTTTCAGAAGCTTCCCGAACTCCCCTTTCCCCTCCTCCATCCGTGGGCTGATCCAATATTTGGTTAGTTATCCAAACGGCAAATGACTGGCGCAGGTTTTACAGCCCGCCTGTATAATATCTCACCCAGGCACCTTCCTCTTGCCTCCTTTTCTATCTCTTGACCTGTCAAGATAACAATACCAGCCAGGAGAGATTTATGGTCAAGAGGCAGGATGCAATGGCCGGCTGAACCCATAGAGGCTGGCGATAGCTCCTTGGGGCTACCGAGGGAAATGAAGTGGGGGCGAGATGGGCAGCAGTTCCAGGGTCCAACTTGATTTATTTTCTCCCGAGGCTGGCAGTCGGGTGATGGCAGCAAAAGGATGTGTTGTGGAAGCTAATGCAAAGGGCACATAACTGCTTCCCTGTGCTTCTGCTCCCGAGCAAAAAAAAAACCCACACCTGACTGTGTGGATCGGGGGGGGGGGGGGAGGGGAGTGGCAGGACTCTAAATGCGTATGATGGACTAGTGGGATTTGCAGATTGGATGCTGCGTGATCATCTCTGGGTGGAAGAGGCAAAACCCCCCACTGTATTTATTCCATCAAACAGTACACTTAGATATTAGCCCTCTTTGGGTTGAACTAGAGTATATCCTTCAGCTAAACACATTTTTGTCAGCTTCTGGGGCTTGGTTGGTTTGCTTCAGCCACCAGTTGCTAAAATCTTACCTTTCCCTCGCACCCACTATTCTCAATTTCCTCCCGTCCAGTTTCCGCTCTCTGCAGAGCTGTTGGAACCTGGCTGTGTTAAACCCACTTAACGTGAATCAAATGAAAAGTTTGCCATTAGAAAAAAGGTCGTTGGCGAGTACCCTTTCATGACAGGCCATGGTCTGCGAGTGCCACAAGCCAGCGCAGGACCATGCGATAAGCTAATTGCCTCCGGGATGCTTATGTGCTGTGCAGACTATTTTCAGCCACTTCTGTTATCTGAACGTGATACATAAATAGACTCCCTCTTTAGGCAGAGAGCATTGATCTGGATGCACCAGCCAATGTAGGCTCTTGGAAACTCTAAACTACCTGAAAGGGCAAGAGGAGGGATGTGTGATGATGCCAAGGAAGAGGGGAAAAGTGCTTTCTTTTTATAGTAGACTTTGGGGATGCAAAAGGGTTTCTTAATACCGCACATTAGGCTTGTGGTATTGGCATCTTCCATGATTACTGTGGGCTGAATGCAATATTTTTAAAAATTTACCCAAATTTATTAAACCACTACTTGATACATTGTGCAAGCACAAATACGATGGGCAGCTTCTATATCTTCTGCTTCTTCGCCACCCCATTCCCTAGTGACCCCTAGGGACCATGTGTAGCTGTCAAAATGCATGGTGATGCTCGTCCAATCTTGCCTTTAAAAGTCTGGGGCACTTTGTGCCAAAGCAGGAACTAAAAGAATGTCAGTCTTAACTTCAATAGGTGGATAACGCCACTGAGGCTCAATAGGATGCTGTTATGTGACAATAGGGTTGCCAGCGTGTATATGTATATGTATATGTACTGAATTTGTATATGTATATGTATATGTGTGTGTCCTAGTCCTATGAGCTGCAGTAATTGGCAGGTTGCAATGCTTATGTCATGGGAAGCTTGACTTGCTGACACAACAGCCAGTTGACGTAAAGAATAATCACAGGAGCACAACGTACCGGTAAGTTTGGCCCGTGTTTTTCTGGTCAGCTGGGAACCCTAAATCTCCAGTTTGTAAAGGACCAGGAAGCAGATGATGGGAGAAGGCCCTTTTCTGCCTGATACTCTGGGGGAGCTGCTATCTGAGTAGACAGCATTGGGAAGATTGGAAATGTAGTCTGACCTGATGTAAGGCAGCTTTTTGTTCCCTGTTGCAAGGCCTAAACGAAAGGCACATGTGGGTGTGGCCATTTGCACTACATTGCTTTCCGTGAAGTGCAGACTGGCCTACTGTCAGGACTTGTTGGACGCAGACGAATGGTGGGAGGAAGGAGTTGGGGGACCACTAAGGGAAGAAGGCTCAGAGCCTGGGGAGTGGTGGCAGGACAGCGATGGGTGGTCAAGAGGGGGGAGAAGAAGAGAGAGAAGACTGGGAAGAGGATGTGTCAAAAGCTGAAGGGTTAACAGAGCTTAGGGAGCTGGGAAAGTGCTGTCAAGTGGGAGGAGGCAGAGATGAGTCAGGCTGATGAAGAGTCCTGGGTGTCTCTCCTTCCAGCTGCGACAAGCTCCCCTCCCCTCTTTCTCCCAGGATCAAGAGAGGCATGAAGAGAGGTTGGAGATGCCCAGACGCAGTCTCCTATTGCTTGGAAAAAGCCCTGGAGGGGAGGGGACTTAGATGGCTGTGGGGAGGGAGGCAGAGACTTCCAATCCCACCAACTGGTTTTTCATGGAGCAAGACCACCAGGAATGAGCTGCTGTGCTCCTTAGGCTTGACTCTCTGCCAAGTATGTGGAGATCGCGCTTTTGCTAATAAAGAGTTAACTCCAAGTTTGAACTGTGTGATGACTGACCAGCAGGCTCTGTGACACCTACAGAGATGGATCGTAGGTTAGCGGTAGAGCATACTGTTTGCTTGCAAAAGGTGCTTGGGGACCAGGGCTGGGGAACTCTTTCTAGGTCTGAGGATGTGGGAGCCATGTGATAATTAGCAAATGTCTAGTCGTTCCATTCCGGCACACGTAGCACCAGTTTGGTAGAAAGCTTAACAAAATCTTCAGGAGGCACACCAAATCTTCAAGAGGAGGAACAGTTCTTTGCCTAGTAGCTGTGTATGCTGCCCCCTCTAGGTTGCAGAGAAAGGAATATCTGTGTTCATAATGACAAGAATTACCGCCACATTTAGTGACACTGATGTTGAGGTCAAAACCATTTTTGTCGCACATGTTGTTTGCTGCACAGATGCACAGAGTGAAAGGCAGCCTTGCTTTGAAAGGGCTTGACAGGCTAAATGTGAGAGAGAGACTAGCTAGAGGTGAAAATAAAACTGCATCCACAGTTCAGTGGCAAATGTGGGAATCTAGTCCTGTTCCAGCGACGTAGAATCGTAGAGGATCATCTAGTCAAGAATGCAGGAACACACAGCTTGTCCCATGTGGGGATTGAATCTGCAACCTTGGCATTATCAGCACCGTGGCCAATGATTGCCTCATTATTGGTGCCAGAAACCCTCTTAGAACACTGGGGTGCCAGTGGGTCCATTCCAGGATGGGGAGTAACCCCCCCCCCCGGCATGGAGTAATGGTTCACATACAGTGGTACCTCGGGTTAAGAACTTAATTCGTTCTGTTCTTAACCTGAAGCACCACTTTAGCTAATGGGGCCTCCCGTTGCCGCTGCGCCGTCACTGCACGATTTCTGTTCTCATCCTGAAGCAAAGTTCTTAACCCAAGGTAATATTTCTGGGTTAATGGAGTCTGTAACCTGAAGCGTCTGTAACCTGAGGTACTACTGTATTCCTGCATTCAAGTTAGGACGCTTTCTAGCCTGACCCTTATCATCTGTCCCTTTGCTCCAGGGGTGGCATTATGTCTTTGGAAACATTGCCCAAGCAATGAAGAAGTGTGCATGCACACGAAAGCTCATACCTAGAACTAACTCAGTTGGTCTTTAAGGTGCTACTGGAAGGAATTTTTTTATTTTGTTTTGACCATGGCAGACCAACACGGCTACCTATCTGTAATTGCCCAAGCAGTGAGGCAGCAATTGTGACTGTGGAGGAGCCTGCGACTCTTTCCTTCAGGTACCTAATATCCAAGGTGCATATCACAATGTATTCTCTCTCTCTCTCCTCTGAATTTATAGCCATTGTTTCCGGCAGCTGACGAAGCCAAAGCCTTCTCAGTGCCCCTGGCTCTTAATGCTGCCTCTTCTTTGCACCTAGCCTATAATTTCTCAGTAATTAAGTCCAGAACATAACAGATAAACTCGCAGTATATTATCCAGAAGGGCCCCTGTGTCAGAAACTGTGACGGTCTCTTTGATTGATTCACTTGCGCTCGCCGAGTTCCTCTTCTCCTTGTCTCCGAGTTTCTGTCTCCTGGGCTCCCTTGCATTGTGTTTGCTCTCAGGCATCAGAAGCTATTACGGCCTGCGTTATGAACTTTCCCCAATTTATTTTGTAAACTCCTGCCTCTGTTGTCTTTGTTTAAAAAACTGTAGTGTGTGTTTCACTGAAATACTGTGTGTGTGTGTGTGTGTGTGTGTGTGTTGGCCAAGGGAAGGAGAATTAGCACAAGGTTATCCACTTGAATTTCTTGTTGACTGTTGAATGAATTGGGTTTCGTCAGTGGCGTAGCGTGGGTTGTCAGCACCCGGGGCAAGGCAAGTAATTTGCGCACCCTAACCTGTGGATTTGCGCCCCCTAACCCTAACCCCCAGATGTTGCGCCCGGTGCAGCCGCCCCCCCTGCACCCCCCACGCTACGCCACTGGGTTTCGTAACTGTAATGCAGTACCATTTCATGGTATGTTTCCTGCAATTAAAAAACCCCACACACTTAAAATATGCAGAAGAGATGGGCAAAAAAGGAGGCAGCAGTAAGGATAACCTAGTAAAAAAAGCTGTGGTCTAAAATATTGTACTTTTACTATTAGATTCTTGAATTATTTGGAGACTTATGGTGCAATCTTATACACCAGCGATAGCCAACTTGGTACTACTTCACTCATCTCTGATCATCGGATATTACTGGCTGGTGCTGAAGGAAGTTTGATGTCCAGTAATATTTGGAGAGCACCACATTGGCTCACCCTGGTAGACACACTTACCTGGGAGAAAATTTCATTGAACTCATTGTACAGGATTGCAAACTAGACATTATGAGGCACCACTGTCAACCTATGTCTTTCCCCATGGCCCATGCATTTAGCGAAACAGGTGACATAATATCAAGTCCGGTGTTTATTGGTTGCTGTTTGCAAGGATAAAGGAAATACTGAACGCAAAGAGATCACATTAATCATGCATTTCCTTTACTGGACCAGGGTTGTAAATAGCCAGTCGCCAGGCTATCAGCCATGGTAGTTTCTCTGAACCAGAATAGAACTAAATTATCTGCCACTGCCTTGAACTTTAGTATGCCATCAATTGTGGTTCAGAAGGAGCAGTAAAATGCTTTTGGTTGGTAGTCTTTGTGGACTTCCGTGCAAGGCTGCACTCGGCTTTCTTACCAGGAAGCAAGAGGGAGATGCGAGTGGGCAGTAGCTAGGCATTTCTCATAATGTATTGTTAGGCCCTTACATTCTCAAAGCAGATGTAAAAATTAGTGCTTTGGAAGCAATATCCACTCCTTGTGTTACTATCAATGTCCACACATCAGCCCTTCTTCTGGATATAAGGATGGCCATGCATTTCTGTAGTGCCCTCACTGGAGAGCTAGGACTCTAGCATCAAAAAAGCCACTCAAATCCAGCTAGTTAAGTTCTGCGCACTTACCCATTCATGGTTGAGGAGCTATATATGCATGCAGGTGTTTTGTTTGTGATTCCTGACTGAATCCAGCTGTATGGTTAGTCGGAAAACCTGCAACAGTGCTGATCAATTATTTCAGAGAGACTCTCCCCTCCCCAAACAGCTAATTTGTGCTATGTGTGCACAGCCAGATGGGGGTGATTAAATCTAGGATCATTTTGGAGTAAGTTGCTTGCTTCCCTGTTTCGTCTTCTTCCTGTTGCCACATGGAATTCTGCTAAACATTTTTGGATGGGCTGCAGGCAGAGGTGGTGACGCTGCTAGTCGTTTTATGTTTACATTTTGATTGTAACGAAGGAAGGTCACGTACTTTGTTCCTTGGGCAGAATAATTAAAGTCGATAACTTTTCCCGAAAGCTTGGTTTTGTTTTGTTTTCGTACATCCTGTTCTTCAAGAACGCATTTCTCCCTAACTATAATCTCAGGGTTTCACAGTAAAATTCCATTCATTTATGTGAGTTTAGGATCCTAGCCCACTGGTGGCCATGGAGACAGCTGCTCTTTATAATGGCCTTCTATGTAGTTGAGAAATGTTGCTATGCTCCCCATCCATCATCCCAAAGCTGAACGTGATCATTTTGTTCACATCTTGCTCAAGCCTTGCTTTGGACATTTTTATCTCTTCCTCTTCTCCATAAACTTGTTAATTCATCCACTTCACCACTGCATTCTTGGCCATGTGTCTGCTAGGTCTGTCAGTTTCCCAGGAAATATAAATTAAGTGCCATGTTACACACTTGTGGGTGGGTGGGTGGTGGCGGCCTTTGACACGTGAGATATACATTTTCAAGACCCACACAAATTTTGCATGTGAGAGAGGTACTTAATTAATTGATAATGATAATACATGTGGATGCAACAGACACGTATTTCATACAGTGACACTTAACAGGGAGCTGCAATTGGCCACAGTTCCTTGTGGAGTGTGCACTTCGTGACAAACCCACATTTGCCTGTGTGTGGTGTAATGTGTAAAATAGCCCTCTGATGAACAGTTGGTAATGCAGACTTAAACTGGCATTGATATTTAATATTGTCCCCCCCCCCTCTTTTTTTTAAAAAAATAACCTGAGAAATAAGGCAAATCTCCTATCTCATGCCTGTAGTTCTGGGAACCTCAAATTATACTTGATAATTTGATTTGAGGGTAGCCGGTTCTTAAAACCACTTGTTTATCTAGCTAATGAAATGCCTAAGTTCAGAAGTTTGCATTCCTGAGTCAAACTCAGGCCACCTTTTAAACTCCCTGCACTTATCTCTTTCGTGTGGTCACCTCTGCAATTGGAAGTCCACAAATGCGCTGACTAAGAGCTTGAGGAAAATACAGCCAACGATGTGATCCAACCCATGTCTCTTTTTGATGGTGTGTTTGGGGTGTGGAGGTAAGACGTTGGAAAGAATAGTCCATGGATAGTCCAGTGCTTTATATAACCACTAATGTTGACTAAATGTAAGCATGTTGTATTACAGAGTTTCCCAAACTTGGGTCTCTAGCTGTTTTTGGACAACAACTCCCATCATCCCTAGCTAGCAGGATCAGTGGTCGGGGATGATGGGAACTGTAGTCCAAAAACAGCTGGAGACCCAAGTTTGGGAAGCTCTGTTGTATAAGAATGTACAGTGGTACCTTGGGTTAAGAACTTAATTCGTTCTGGAGGTCCGTTCTTAACCTGAAACTGTTCTTAACCTGAGGTACCACTTTAGCTAATGGGGCCTCGCGCTGCTGCCACACGATTTCTGTTCTCATCCTGAAGCAAAGTTCTTAACCTGAGGTACTATTTCTGGGTTAGTGGAGTCTGTAACCTGAAGCATCTGTAACCTGAAGCATCTGTAACCTGAGGTACGACTGTATAAACAGAAGAAGAGGCTGCTGGATCAGTCCTGTCTTGTCCAGCATCCTTGACAAATCAGATGCCTACGAGAAGCTTGCATGTCGGGCATGAATTCAACATCACTTCACTAATATACACTGCTACTAATATATACTACTAATGTTGTAAAAGTATAGCTTTTCCTCATGATAAGAAAAAGTCGCATCAAGTCAATACACCACACTATCCTGTATAGCTAGTTCTGCTGTTTTCCCTTGGTCTGATTTGTATTGGCAGGTTCCAGTTGGGGGAGCTCTTTTCAGAAGCTTATGGGTCTGAGTTTTGGAAGCTGAGTGGGGGTACAATAGCTTGGCATCTTCCTACAAAGATCTGAGCTGACATCCGTCTTTTGTTGCATGATCGATTCAGCTAAAGAAAGGCTGGTCGATAAGAGCTTGAGAAGCAAAGGGGGGAGAAGAAGAATGAAAGAGAAACCAAACCCAAAAAAATACTCAAAGCCAGAGAACCACTGCCCTAATGGCTCCGCCTGTGTAGAAGTAAAAAGAAAAAGTTTGATTACCCGCAGTTGTTATATACATGCCAGAATGCCAATCGGGGAAGGAACACCGAAAGTTTAATTATTGTCGAGGCAAGCCGCACCACGTAATTATTAATTACCTAGGGCAAAAATAACTTATTGATTAAAGCCGATTGCTAATTATCCACAGTGGAATGCAATGTTTATCAGGAGGATAATATGTCACGGAGCTGATGGCATTGCAGCTCAGAGGTGGGTCTCAGCTGGAGTGCCCTCAGTGGCTCAACCTCCAGCTGACAGGCAAGCTGGGGGATTAAAGGGCACATTGTGATAGACTCCTCTTTTATTTCCTCCCACCAAATAAGTAATTCAAAGTATGGGATGAGCACAAACAGAATTTCTTGTTTCCTCCTCCCCTGCTTAAAAAATGTCCGTGCTTAGAAATCTGTCAGGAGTGCGTGCAGGAGCCAGGCCCTGTGACCTGTAGGGCTTCGCAGGACTGGGGCTTTCCTAAGTTTGTTCTCAAGAGGCGAGGTGAGGCAGCCAATTGGTAACTCACAGCACCTGGTAGCAAGAGCCGGGAAGGGATATAAGGTCAGCATTTCCCTTTGGCGCTTTGACACAGCAACACGCTTCTTGCCTTGCTGCGTTTGGCTTCTTGACTCCTTGCTTCCTGATCCTTGGGCCCTTGGCTTCTTGACTTCCGACTCTCTGACTCATAGCTTCCTGACTCATGGCTTCCAGACTCTCGTTCCTGCTCCCACCCCGCCATCTTGCCCCCGGTCCCGACATCCTCCTCCAGGACTTTGACCGCCTGTAAACCGGACTGTGACAGAAATCACTCTTACCCCCTCATCTTCCATTTTCCCAACACCAGATCCAGGACCCCATCCAAGAAAGGAGCTGCTTAATGCAGTTTTGGCCCTAGGAATGGCCTACATCTCATTGGGCTTCCTTCCCCAGCCTGGTGCCATCCACATGTTGTTGGACTCCAGTACCCATCAGCCTCAGCCACCATGACCAGTGGTCATGGGAGATGGGAGCTGTAGTTCATCTCGATGGCACCAGGTTGGAATAGACTTCCCTTAGGGATGCTAACCTACTTTGAGGACTGTGGTTTTGAGACAACCCTAATGTGGAATAAAGCTTCCTTGTTCAGCAGATGTTTCTTCTCTGGTGAAGCTTGATCGCTAATAATGCCCCACCTTAAAAATATTGTCATAGACAGAACTGGAAAAGGTGCAACGGATTAAAGCCTCTTCCCCGTGAGGAAAGTCTCAAGTGTTCTCAGTTTAGAAGGGGGGAAAAGACAACCCAAGTGTTGATATGATAAGAGTTCTATCAATTTATTTGTGGTGTTGAGAAAGTAGCTTTCGTCTTACTTTCCACTACGTTAGAACTTGGAGCCATTCAGTGACACCAATTGGCAACAGGATGACCAAAAGAAACAAATTCTTCACAAAATTCACAGTTAACTTAATGGAATTTACTGTCACACCCTGTGTTAGAAACTCATATATATATATATATATATATATATATATATATATATATAATCTAATTGCCAAATGGCGCCTTAAGCCTGGCTTACAGCCGCCACAGTGGAATGTCTAGGCCCCATTTTTGTTTGTTTGTTTATGTTTTCAGTGGACTTTATCATCGTCATCATTACAGTCATCATTACAGGTACCTCAGGTTACATACGCTTCAGGTTACATACACTTCAGGTTACATACACTTCAGACTCCGCTAACCCAGAAATAGTGCTTCAGGTTAAGAACTTAACTTCAGGATGAGAACAGAAATCATGCTCCGGCGGCGCAGCAGCAGCAGGAGGCCCCATTAGCTAAAGTGGTGCTTCAGGTTAAGAACAGACCTCCAGAACGAATTAAGTACTTAACCCGAGGTACCACTGTATTTATTGTTGTCCATTTCATTTCTGTAGTGGTTTATAGTTTAAAGAACAAATCTCAGCGTCATTTACAACACATAAAGCATCAAATAAAACAACTAATAATAATAATAATTTTAAAAGAAAACAAGCTTCAATGACAATATTTCAGATCCTTCTCTAAGTGACATTTTGCTTTCCCCACTTGCCAGCCTGGCATAGAGAGATCTCCATGTGGTCACAGTTGGACTGGCGCCAGTCGCGATACGCACCTGGCGCCTGGCTAATTTTGAACGCTGCACATGACATAATGATGATCTCAGGCCAGATCCGTGGAGGAGGACTGGTCTTATCAATGGATCGGTCTGTTGACTATGATAGCTAAATGAAACTTCCGTGTTCAGGGGCAGTGTATCTGTTGAGTTCCGGTTCCAGAGGTTGGGGAGAGAGACACGAACCCTATTAATTGGCCATCATACCCTGTTATGCATTTCATTCTGTTTGGCAGTATGTGATCTCTGCAACTCCTCTTCTACTTCCTGCATCTGGAGGTGAAGACTCCTTTGCTTCTTAAGATTAGCCAGTGCATTAGTTACCAGCCTTATGTGAGCAGCTGAGGAAGGAGAGTAGTTTGTGGGTGAGCAGGTTGCCGAGGAGGAGGAGGAGGAGGAGGAGGAGGGAAGAAGGAGATTAAAATTTGATGCTTCTTAGGAAGCCATTAGTGGCCTGGTGCGGCCCTGAAATTTTGATGATACGATAATCGTAAAGGAAGGAAATATTATTTGCCGTAATGCGGGCTGTTAATGACTCTGCCGGGGAGCTGAGACCCGGCAACGCAGCTGGCCTCGGGGGCCGCTCATGTGTGTGGTAATGTACAACAATTGTCTGTGTAACCTTGAGAAGTAGCTCTGGGACTGGTGGCACTCTGATCTCTTTCTGTGTATTGGTTTGTGTTCTCCCAGCAGTAGCAGACAAAAAAAAAAAAAAGAACATTAAACCTTTCCATGGCTTGGAGCTGCTCTGAGTGGCAGCTCGGAGATTGCACTGGGCAAATAAGCAGACTTTGTTTACCCAAACCTGCTTTTTACATCCAGGTCTCCAGAGGTAGGCAGAAGTCTGCAGGAAACCAGCAAGCCTGAGCACCTGGGTCAGGAATGGGGACGTCTTTCCCAGCTCGAGGGCCACATTGGCTTCCGGGCAACTTCCCAGGGGCCACATACCAGTGCTGGACAGGGCCAGAGGCAAATGGGAAGCAACAATTTTGAACTTTGGCTTTGTACAGTACAGTGGTACCTCAGGTTACATAGCTTCAGGTTACAGACGCTTCAGGTTACAGACTCTGCTAACCCAGAAATAGTGCTTCAGGTTAAGAACTTTGCTTCAGGATGAGAACAGAAATCGTGCTCCGGCGGCAGCAGGAGGCCCCATTACCTAAAGTGGTGCTTCAGGTTAAGAACAGTTTCAGGTTAAGAACGGACCTCCGGAACAAATTAAGTACTTAACCTGAGGTACCACTGTAGACTAGTTTCTGCACAGGCTCTCACATCTCTCTTTACCCTCTGTCCAGGCAAGCTAGAAACATTATCAGTGTTCAAGGGCACATTCCAAAGCAAAAACAATCCGGGAGGATGCAAAGGAAGCAAAGTCAGTCAGGGATGTGTCCCAGAAAGAGCAGCTGTGACCTGGAGACAGTCCTGAGGGGCCAGACAGAGAGGTCCGGGTCCCCACATTTGGCCCCTGGGCCTGGGTGGAACAGCAAGGGATTCAAAACAAAAACAAAAACAACACCAAGGAATCATGTTAAATTCCATTTTCACTGCTGGCCGGGGAGGCTATTCCTAGGTTCAGTGTTTCTTGATGGGGAGGTTGCTTTTAGCTTTGATCTGCGTGGGGTTTTTCCCTCTTCTTTCTTTTTTTTAATGGAAAGATGAAGGCGGCTGACACTGGAAACCCTTTGAAGAACTGAAGTGCCAGTTGAAAAGCGGAAAAAGTGCTTCTCGCTTTGCTTTTATTACTAGGATCCAACAGGAGAATCATGTCCTTTTCCAGAAGTCGTGCCGGCAAGCCGAGGGGTCGCCCGCTTCTTGCCGCCTCGCAAAGCATCACTCATCGCAGGCTCCAACAATCCTCTGATGGGTTTTGACCCACCTTGTCAAAACAGCTTTCCCCTCCTTGTTTCTTTTTTGTGTGTTTTTTTACTGCCCCATTTTTTCCCCTCTCTTGCATCATAAAAACGGAATAGAGAAGAGTGAAGGAGGAATGCCGAAGTGGGGGGGAAGAAGCCAGAGAAACGACGTTTGAAATATTGGGCCCCCTCCTATGGTTGCAATCCTAGCAACAACCTTCTCTTATGACAGATTGACTTTCCATACACTGTTTGTTCAAATGGGGACAACGCATTGGCTTCCGATGTTGGAAGTGTATGTGCTTCTGTCGAAATCTGCGACAACCTCAGCAAGTGACTGGTAGCAGGGTCAAAGCCAAACACTTCAAAATCTTTCGCTTTGACTCTGCCTGCACTCCATCCCTTGCAGCATGTACAGTGGTACCTCGGGTTAAGAACTTAATTTGTTCCGGAGGTCCGTTCTTAACCTGAAACTGTTCTTAACCTGAGATTAATTGTGTGGCGACAGCGCGGTGGCAGCAGGAGGCCCCATTAGCTAAAGTTACCACTAAAGTGGTAACTTTAGCTAATGGGGCCTCCTGCTGCCACCGCGCTGCCGCCACACAATTTCTGTACTCATCCTGAAGCAAAGTTCTTAACCCAAGGTACTATTTCTGGGTTAGCGGAGTCTGTAACCTGAAGCGTCTGGAACCCAAGGTACCACTGTATATTGTCAGCTGAATCAAGTGGTAAAGCTTTTTCCTGGGCTGGCTTGTTTCATGTCCTATGATATATCTATCTCTATTCACTGCTAACCACTAATGATGTCTGGGGCTGGGGACCAATGTGCTATTTCACCATCATTTCTAGCATTGCTCCCACTTTGCAGTGGACTTGTTTGTTTATTATTTAAAATCTTCCTCTGCAAAGGGCGCCCAGGGAAACTCATAACAATAAGATTACATTAAAAAATTTCATATAAACATGGCAGCACTTGCGTGGCGAGATCCCGCCTCCCACCAGTAGAAATAAAGACACAGGACACAGTAATTTAAGTTAATGGGCTAAAATTAGGCCGTAACTTTATTGGTTACAGGTGATGAGCGGTATTGGCTTAGGCATTGGTCCTATCGACTATCCGGCTTCAGCCTGATTGCTTGAAGACCGGAAAGGGTTAATACCAGCAAGGGGAGCCCTGCTGATGCTCCTCAACTAGGGACTCCCCCGGGGTCATCGCTCAGGGTGCACTTTAGGTCCTGACCTCCATAGGCTTTGGATGAGGCAACGCCCCCTGGAATCCTTTACCGGACTACCCTTCAATATATTTGGGGGAGGTGATGGCGCTCCTCCCCCCAATACATCTACATAACATTACCCATACCAATGCCTAACTGCCAAAGCCGAGAAAGTTGTGACGATTTGCTACGAGGTAGGCGAAAAACCAAATGGCTGGTGCCAATTTGCCAAGTGGAAAAAAATCCTACCAGGCCCCTTAACGGCAACCAACCGAGGTCCATAGCAAGGTCAAAAGAGGAACCTTGAAGGGCGGGTGGGCGGGAAACAAATGCAGGAGATTCCTGGCCGCGCTTGCCTTAAATGAGGCAAGCCACACCTCCTGAGCCAGCCGATTGGCTGGCCCGGGGATGACGCGGCTGAGGATTTCCCAGATTGCGCGGGGCTGGGAGCCAGCCTCCGTGCGCGTGTTGGGGCGTGATGCTCACACCACACCTCCTCCCAAGGTCGGAAGTGGCTTTGGAACTAGCATAAAACTACCATCCGAAAGTCTGGATTAGACCCACCTCAGCTGGAGAATGTGCAGGAGGCCCAGGTACTTGCGGTTCCCTGGGCTCCTTGCTTCTTTGAAGCTGAGCTGGGGAACATGTGGTCTTCTAGAGGCTGGGCAGCAGTTCCCATCAGCCCCAACCAGCATGGCAAATGATATGGGGTGAGGGGAGTTGCAGCCCAATAGCATCTGGGGATCACAAGTTCTCCATCCCTGCCCTGAAGGGTTGCCATTTGGAATGTACAGCTCAGCTAGGAAACGAGGCTGGTGAATGGTGTTCGAAATTCGCCAGGCGCATTTTGCACATGGCTATTGCCCACTTGTGACCAAGTGAAGATGCCCGGGCGCCAGGATGGCGCTTGACGTCTCCACCATCTGGAGGTGCATGCCTGGGGATTCTTGGATCTTGACTGTTTTCACACACTGGCAACACATCCGGTAGAATTCTGTCCGCCATTATTTTATCTGCACAATCAAAGTTAATTCCAGGAACCAAAGTCGTATTGAAAAATATGATTTTCAAGCTGTCTGGCCCAAAAATGACAATTAGGTACAGTGGTACCTCAGGTTAAGTACTTAATTCATTCCGGAGGTCCATAGTTAACCTGAAACTGTTCTTAACCTGAAGCACCACTTTAGCTAATGGGGCCTCCTGCTGCTGCTGCGCCGCCGGAGCACAATTTCTGTTCTCATCCTGAAGCAAAGTTCTTAACCTGAAGCACTATTTTTGGGTTAGCGGAGTATGTAACCTGAAGTGTATGTAACCTGAAGTGTATGTAACCCGAGGTACCATTGTATTTTGTTTTGGTGACTGTAACCCTGGTTTAAGAAGCTATTTGGCGCCTAGCTTAGATATCTGAGTTCCTGACACTGTTGGTAAAGTATCTGTCTTAGTGCTTTTCTCCAAGTCGCACTGACATTTGGTCTCACTCTCATGCTCTCATCCAATTGTGAAGACGGTGGTTGTGAATCTTAAGCAGCTGGAATGGATAGCTCAGGAAGAATGCAGCTGTAGTCAGAAGTGGTTCCTTTCACAGGGTGCCCCGAGACACCATTTTAAAGGGCGAAAAACACCCTAAAAATCAATGCACATTGATTTTACCAGGGATGGGGTTCAAATTAGCTGCTGGGTTGGCTTGGTGGAAAAGAGACTTGTAGAACTTCCACTTACTGCAGCCCCAGCCATCACTAGCTGCATTGATTGCATTATTAGTTGCCCATTGATCCCCTGGGAGACAAGTTTAATCAGCTGGGTTTCCTGGGCAAACAAAATGGGACTTCATCAATGCCAGCTGTAGCCCTCATGGGCTCAGCAACCCTGTAATTTATGTCCTGGCTGTGACATGTGCCTGCCTGCTAATGCCATCTGATTTCATTGCCCCAGATCACCCCTGGCAGCAAATGGCTTCTCCCATTGTACACCAAGATTCTGTCTCATCTCAGCACAGCTGGAAAGGGCCTTTTAAAAGGGTCGGATATTTCCCCTTTAATTATAGGGATCAGGATGTTCTGGCAGCCTCTGCACAGCTGGAAGCAAGATGGTGCTGTTGTAGAAACTTGGCGGATTGGATACAGCAGAGGGACTACAAAGGGAAGGGTGCCCTTGCTTAGCAGATAGGCAGGAAAAGAGAGAGGTTTTTCAGTTCCTTTTGATCCTTAGAGTTGGAGAAAACTGAAAGCACCCTGTTCAAAATCGTAGAGGGAGTTTGGGAGAGAGGTGAGAACATAGCTCTCATCTGGGTACAAGCTTCAAGGTCTGAACCCAATCTGAGTTTCGGAAGGGATATTGAGAGATCAACCACTCAGCGAAGATGGCAATTTGATCCTATCAGCTGGCCTGGAGTCCCAGTAATTTTTAGGACTCAGTGAGAACAATTGATTTTGCTCGCCACAGATCTCTCTGACATTTCTAGCTCATGTCCCACTTCGTATATGTCTCACTATGCGTTAGAAATCAACGGTGATTTGTTTTGTTGAAGGAAAGAAGGAAGTATGAAAAATATTTGCCCGTGTTAACTGCTTCTATGAGAAGATACTGAAAGGCAAAAGAGGCATCGAGACCTTTTATGCCCATCCTACCAGAATGCATATTTGTGTGCCATTTTGCATTTTTAACCATTTATTTGATGTGTGTGTATCTTTCATCTGTCTGTCTGTCCGTCCATCCACCTATCATAGTGATGAAAATCATGTGCTTTCCCCGTCCGTCCACCCACTTCTTCTTTTGCAATGTCTTACACCAGTCTTTGGATATATTCTTTTTCAAGTTCTCTGCAGCGTTCTCTGTTGTTTGCTTCTTTCATCCACATAAGACCTACTGCTAGTTTTACATCCTCCGCCCATCACACAGGTGGTTGTCCCATTAGTCTTTTGAAACTGTAGGGTCTCGATATGAACACCGTTTCAATTCCATCAACCTGAGTCGCCTCTTGCCCTACATATGTCCATTTTCACTTTGTGGCCTTTTCCACAACATCCACAACTTTTCATCTTTGTCATATGGAATTATTAGGGTTGTTGTTGTTTTTTAATCTTTTAATGATATTCCTAGCATTGCACTTTCCATGGTATGTTGTGTTGTTTTTAAGCTGGTCAGACATAAACGCGCCGCCCCTCCCCCCCCACGTTAGGGCTGAAACATTAGTTACAACCCATAAATACACTGATTGCAGATTACATGTATGCATCTCTCAGGATGCTGTCAGCAGCTCCTGGCTGGTTGCCCAGGAAAGTATAAAGACGAGGAAAAGTTTCTTACAGTCTTTTTTTATTTCAGTCTTTACAGAGAGAGGCTATAGAACCCAGCCTCTTGGATAATGGCATTGTCCCGAGTGAATCTCCACCCCCAACTTTCTCACTTCCTCATTTTCATTGTCTCTTCTATGGGTGCTGCTACGTGCCCTCTGTCTTTGAGCTCTTTGCTCTCCTACTTTTAAGGCTCACTGGGTTCTAGGAGATGGAGGGTCTGGAATGCTCTCTAATGACAACGTGTCAGCCGGGTGTTGCTCTGGCTCTCCCATGATTTCCCCGCTTTCCCCCTCATCTGCCTCTGAGCTTCTAACTCCCTCAAACCCCAGTTGTAAATCTACACTGCCTTCCTCTTTCTCCTCCCTGGAAGGGTGATGATGGGGAGGCGGTCTCCACCAGTCCTCTTCTTCCCAGTCCCTGACAGCACCTCTGGGACAGCTTCAGTCATAATCTGATTAAAAGGATGCTCTGCTAATAGTCCACATGTATTCATACTTTGGCCTTGTCTAGAGAGCTGTGTATGCATGTGACCGCACCTCCCTGCTGATGGCTGTAGCTGATGGAGCTCTACAACAGCACTCTTTGCTCTTCCACAGCTAGCAATTGAGAAGCCATGCTTTTGCAAAGGGGGCTGCATTGCAACCATGGCGTTCAGAGAGCTTTCAGACAAATAAAAATAAGTTGTTTCCCAGTGTTTAGAGAGAAAAGGCACCATTAACTTGGTCAAAGGGTCTTTATATCAACTGGAATTAAATGTTATAGAATCTATTTCCATCTACTAATTAGTTAATTAGACTAATAGATGGCAATTCAATTAGATCAAGAGGTTGCCATTGAGACAGTCACATGACTAAATGGCTTTGGACTGGCTGTGTGCCTCAAGTCCTAAGGAAATCTGACATTTTCAGGTATGACTGAAGGCTTATCCACAATTCCTCTTGTCCCCCAGGGAAAACTGTTCTTTAGCACTCAGTTGGAGCAAATGCTCTCTGGATCTGTGTTGGCTCTGATGTACAGCTACAGCAGGGGTCAGCAAACTTTTTCAGCAGAGGGCCAGTCCACTGTCCCTCAGACCTTGTGGGGGGGCGGGGGGCGGACTATATTTTGAAAAAAAAAAAAAAATGAACGAATTCCTATGCCCCACAAATATCCCAGATACGTATTTTAAATAAAAGGACACATTCTACTCATGTAAAAACATGCTGATTCCTGGACCGTCCGTGGGCCGGATTTAGAAGGCGATTCGGCCAGATCCGGCCCCTGGGCCTTAGTTTGCCTACCTGTGAGCTAAAGGGGGGGGGTCCTTGGGAAAGGAGCAGGGCAAAGGGAAAACCGAATGGACCCATGCCCAGGAAGTATGGCTCAAGCAAAATGCAACTCAGAGCTGTGCTTTCTATGCATGGGAAAAGCATAAGTGTGGACGAGCCCTGACATAGTAACTTGGAGGAGGAGATTGCATGCTTATGTGCACATTTGTTTTTCTGTTTTTACAGTGCAAGCAGGGCCAAAAAAGAAACCTGGTCTCATTTTTCCGAGAATGTGTCTCGAAAACCCATTCCAGTTCAAGCAGCGGGGAGTGATGGCAGCCCCATCAGTGCTGGCGTGACCTCCTGAGTTAACATTTAATAGGGGGTGCTGAGGGTTCTTTGGAGTGGAATTGTGTGGCTTTCAGCCATTTCCGCCGCAGGCAGGGAGCCTTTTCAAGCTAAGTAGGGTCAGGCACAATCATGGCTTTTTGGACAGGGGACTTTTAAGGAAAACTCGGGAGTGCTGGAGGGGAAACAAGCACCACTGACAGGCTGTGCTGTGTAGCTGGAGGGCAACGTCAGGCTTCAGATAAGAACAGAATCTAAACCTGGCACTCCTTCTCTGGCCAGTGGTATGCTGGAGGTCAAACGAAATGTACGGTCTGTGTGTGTGTGTGATGTCTTCCTTTGAAATGGTGCTTCCCATTCCGGCAGCAGGTGGCGGGAGACAGTGACAGAATTCTGGTACATTACACAGAAGCGGGAAGAATGGCTCGCAGGGCTGATGGGTGTATGTGTTACCAGCTTTCAATTACCCAATTAAAACAAGCGTGGCATCTGGGAGCTTGTTCCTTCAGCCAGCTTTGGATGCTGTCCCTCCCGTATCCCAGCCCCTTTTCATTCTGCGTCATTCGCTGCGCGAGTGTTCTCTTTCTACCCATGTTTTGTGTCATGTTCGCTTTTTGTTGGGCGCCGGCAAATGGCTCTCCAGAACACACGCTAATGCAGAGAGCAAGCTCTCTGTGCGTCTTTGTGCGTGTGCGCTTGAGTCGCTTACTCCATCGCTAAAAGAAAGACTGTGTGGTTCTGAAAGCACAAGGCAGCTGAGGTCTCATCTACGCGGTTTCCGTTTGACAGTAGTTATAAGGCTGGCCATAGCTTATAATCAACCTTTTTATACCTACTGCCCACTAATGCATCTTCAAAGGTAAAGGGACCCCTGATCATTAGGTCCAGTCACGGACGACTCTGGGGTTGCGGTGCTCATCTCGCTTTATTGGCCGAGGGAGCCGGCATACAGCTTCCGGGTCATGTGGCCAGCATGACGAAGCCGCTTCTGGCGAACCAGAGCAGCGCACGGAAACGCCGTTTACCTTCCCGCTGGAGTGGTACCTATTTATCTATTTGCACTTTGACGTGCTTTCGAACTGCTAGGTTGGCAGGAGCAGGGACCGAGCAACGGGAGCTCACCCGTCCACCAGTGCTCAATGGAAGTAGGATTAAGCTTGTGCCATAGAACCCCTTACCGCCCACCTAGAATCCTGAAACGCCCTCTAGTGGGGGGTAGTGACCAGGTTGACAACCCCTGGTGTAGCTAGACGCTGCAACAATGACTAATGTCTGCAGAGCACAGGACAGAATAGATGTGGCCAATGTAGGAGAATGTCCCTGATGACCCTTTATTGCGTACAATGGGCAAGGGTTGCATTTCATAGTAACCTTCCATCAGCTTCAGCCAGTGTCCCAACCGGTCCCCTAACATCTGTTGTCTATGCTCTGGTAACCTCTAGGATGGATTACAATTATGTGTTATACGTGGGGCTGCCTCTGAGGATGGTTCACAAACTTCCGCTGGTGCAGAATTCAGCGGCCTGGTTGCTCACCGGGGCAAGATGGTTTGAGCGTGTAACACCAATCCTGGCCTGATCGCACTGGCTGCCAGTTGTTTTGTGGCATTTGGAAATATTCACATGGTCTGAAATCTGATTAATGTCCCAGATATAAGGCCATGCTGCCTGAGCAAGTGTCAGAATTCCTGGGTACCCCTCTTGTCTTTGACAGGACCACCTTGGCTCATCTGCAAGAAGTGCCCACTGGATCTAGAAGCATTTACTTTATTATTTTATTTATCTAGCAAAATTTATATACCACTTGATTGTAAGAGAACCTAAGTGGTTTACAAAAAGGAGTAGCCAGGGAAATTAGCCTTTAAGCACTTCCTCCTTCCCAACTTGTCCCCCCCCCCCCCCAGATCTGCTGAAATACAGAGTTTGTTTCAGTTTGCAATGGATTTTGCACGGCTAAAAGGAAAAAAAAAATACAGATTAATACAGATTGCTCAGTGGGAGCCTGTTTTTATATATATCCAGTGATGGGTAGGCGATGACTGTTTATGATAGCACGAGGCACAGCATACACACTCCACAGATTGCGGAGCCAGAAATAATTGCAGAGAGCATGCAGTCTGACCTCCTGAATACTGGAGGCCTGCATGCCCTCCCGATTATTGCAACAACAAGACCAATAGCTTGTATATAGCTGGCATTTCGTAAAACAGTTTTTTTCCAGTAGTATTCATTGGAAAGAATTCTTTAACCTTTGCAAGTCCATACCCCCCTTTAATTCACACTTCGTTTTCTAAGGCTTTAAAAAGAAATTGCCCCTATTTGATGTTCTTTACTGCAACCAAAAGCACAAATCCTACTGCAGCATTATCACGTTCCGCAACAAAGCAGTGCAAAACTACATATTCCTTAGATCCCATGCTTTGGGTTGGATAAACCTTCCTTTAACGCAAATGAACCTTGACCTGTGATGCTCCCTCTGCACTATCAAACAAGAGGCTGGTGCAAAACCCTCAATAGGCGATAGTAAAAGTTTTGCTAGCTTCAGCCCCGGAGGGTGTTTTCATCCCACCTGATCCTTTCAATCCGGTGGATACTTGTGTTCTGGTGCCAGCTTCTCATTCAGATAAGTGGCTTTGGGAATGGAAGAAGTAAAACCTGCCATTAAGGTTGAGTAAGCCCAGCCAAGTTTGTTAATCGTCATGTTTGCCCAGATGGAACATGGGAGGAGGGAGGAAATAATCCCTTCTGGTCATTTGCCTCTTTCTCCTTGCATGGCTCCCCCAGCCAGGGAGGCAGGGAACTGGGGCGCAGAGGCACCGGAATGTGCCGCAAGAATAATGCCCTCCAACTCATTCCCAAGTTGCACAATCCTGGGTGAAAAATGGCCAGCGTTCGGTGCAGCCACGAATATGCCGCTGTCAGTCTTGATGTGATTGCGCTAATGACCAGAAACAAACTGCAAAACCCAGGCTGCTGAGCTGGTGCAAGTGTATACTCACTCTCCTCCAGCCTGCTTTCCCCCTGCTCCCCTCAAAAGTCACGTGAAGGGTGTGCAGCAAGAGCTGTGCTGGTGGTGATGGAGCAGGGCAGGAGGGCAGGGAGACAGAAGCCTGCACTTGACCCCCTGTGCTTTCTGCAGCTGATGCAGACCGAGCTGTTGCTGGTGCCCTCCCTGCTCTGTCGAGCAAGCTGCTGGAAGTGGCCCTACGGGCAAACACAGCTCAGCAGTGGTGCACTGAGCCGGGGCTGCGTGCTCTGCCTCGGGCGGTAGGATGTGCTGATCTGAGAAGAGTTGTAGGCCAGGGCAGGAGGGGTCAGTGTTTGCTTTCCTCTCGGATTTCCGATTTTTAACGTGGGTGAGGTGGAGGCAGCAGAGGAAGCTGCAGTTGACTTCAGCATGGGGTGCTCCCCGCCTCACTTCCCCCAGCAAAGAATTCCCCACAAAGATAATTTGTCAGTAAAGTTGGGCTAAGACATTCTCTGCTGACATCCTTTGCCTCTCTGCTTCTGACCTGTGTCTGAAGGTTCACTCTGTGTCCTGAACTGACTTTTGATCTCAGCGAGTCTTTCTTCGTCATTCATTACTATTTATGAGTAGTTCAAGGTGAATTTTTTTTTTTTAATTTTTTTTTGGCATTTTATTGAAAATGGCAGCAGAGTAGCAACCCTGGAGGTCACAGATTTGGCTGACACAAACACACACAATCTTAATGGTTGAAGCCATTGGCTTCACTTGGCTGTCCTCTGTTGAACCAAAAGACACCTCCTGAATTATATGTCTTTCTTGCAAGAATTTACAATTAGTTCCACCCACCCCTGCATCACATACAACGTACCTCATATATAAATAGATAACTCTCTCTCTTTAACTCTCTCTCTCTCTCAAACAATATATATACAATATAATTAGATCTATCTCTTTCTTAGTGTCCTTAGGCAACATTTTGGTTGGATCTGGATGATGACTTCAGTTTTCAACCCAGAACAAGAGTTTGGCACCGGGACAGCTCAGCCAAGCAGCAGTTGAAGTCAGGAGCAAGTGTCAGGAATAAATAACACAGAGTAGGCGAAGTTAACGTTTTATTAGAGGAAACAAAGTCTGCTCAGGAGTGCCAGGCTTAATAAGCATAGCAACTCTTCCCTATGAGGCAATGGTGGAGGCCTTTCCACAGCTGCCTAAATATTCTCTTTCCCCAGGTGCTTCCCAAGCAATCTGAGACTATGCCATGTGTAGTCCTGCTCCTCCCTCTTCATGCCTCTTCTGATCTTGGGAGACCTACAGGGAGGGGAGCTTGTTGCAGCATGAATGGGAGACACCCTGGTTTCTTCACCAGCCTGCCTCATCTCTGCCTCTTGGCTCCCGTCCTTTCCAGCCTCTGCTTCTGCCTCTGATTCTGGACTGCTCTCTGCCACAGCCCCTTCCTGCTCACTAAACCCTGTTACCTCTTCAGCTTCCAAGACCTTCTGCTCCCAGTCTGCTCCTTCTTCTCCCTCTGACCACTCATCATCATCCCACCACCAATCCCCTGGCTCTGAGCCTTCTTCCCTTGGGGGTTCCCCAGTTGATGCTTCCCACCATTCCTCTGTGTCTAGCCATTCCATGACATCTGAGTATCGTGCATAGAGGATGTCATTAGATGAGGCTTACCAGTTTAATTTATATATTCTGCAACCTTTGGGCATCTCAGCTGAAGTTAGGTGGTTAGAGCCTGCTCTGCACTTGATTGTTGCAGAACTAAGGAAATAATTCAAAACGAAGACTAACTCTGGCCTTTTCTGTAAACTGAGACTGTTGCTTCCAATGCTGATAGTCAAATCCAGGCACAGTAAGCTGAAGAGCAGGGTGGGATATACTTTTTTTATTTGCAAAACTAAAGGAAAAAGGCTTTGACTTTCTATTATCTGGTGTGTTGATAATCCTCTGTACATTGAAGGAGAGGGATACTACTCCATCTGATATGTCCGTCTTTAGATAAGCAGTTTTAATCCAAACTTTAGCCAATATTGCTTTGGAAAACCAACCAACCAACCAACCAAGGTAAAAACCTGGGAATACCATTCATGTAAAAACCAAAACTTGCAGGTAAAATTCTGAGCTCCCAACATAACAATACTTTGCATGTCCTAAGTTGAAGAGCATTCAAGGCTGCATAATATAAGGCGGCAACACAAGCAAGCAGAGAGCGTTGGGTTTAGCTTTTGAAATTCACCAGGCACATTTTGGACCTGGCTATCGGCCACTTGCAACCAAGTGAAGAAGCACGGGCGCTAGGATGGTGCCTGATGTTTCCACCCTCTGGAGGTGCATGCCTGCGGATCCTTGGGTCTTGCCTGTCTTCACACACTAACAACACATCCTGTAGAATTATTACCTCTCATATTTTATCTGCACAATCAGAAGGAATTTCAGGAACCCAAAAGCTGTTTCTAACCGTGTTTGGATCGTCCATGGAGATTTCTCATTTCAGTCATAGGTTTACTGCAGATTATGTAAGCAAAGCGTGACATTGAAGGAAGCTGGTGGCCCTGTCTCATGGCTGTAGACCTCATTTGGATGGAAAAGAGTCCATCATATCAGGACTGCTGATAGCAGAAGGGAAGTGAGGTGGGGAAGAGTTTGTCAGCTGCAGCCTGCCTTTCCAGGCAGAATGACTGATGACACCAGCGCACCTGCTTAGCTCCTGCTGACAGCCTGTCTGCAAAGGCCTCTAAGCAGGGAGGCGGTTTATTACTTAGCAGGTTTCTGTGAGCTGGTAATTAAGCTGTGCCCCCATGGAGCCTGCTCGCTGCCCTTTTATAGCCTTGTCTTCCATCACTGGGCGGGCATAGGGCTTTCGTCAGCTGACTTGGTTGGCTAATTGGTCTCATCCTGTGGCTGCTGTTAGCCGGATAATTGTCAGCACGCACATGCACACACACACACACACTGCTTCTGGGTATTCAGCCCAGCCTGAACCGTGCCTTTCATTGGCCTCATCCTACCTTGGTGTTTGAAAGGCACAGCGTCTTTCAGGACTGCCTGCAATGGCATCAGCCGAGAAAAGGCTTAGCCAGGAACTCGTGTTGATCTGCTACTGGCATGGGGATAGCAGAGCGTTCTGTGCTGCTTGGCCCCGTACTCTTTGGCAGAGATGGGTGTAATATTCTTGATTCTTTTAGCACTCTAGTTTTAAAGCAAATGAGAAAATCTTTTATGACGCAGCTTTACTGAGGCTCTCAAGGGCAGTCCAAGGACACAATTCATCCTGCTTTGTCAGGAAGACTGTATTGCCTCTCAGATGCTTGGGAAATGTTTCCTGATGTGCCCCCTTTAGCTCCTGCAGCTGCCAAAGGAATGCGGTTGGGGGAACATTCCCCCTCCTACAAGTTAAGCCAAGGCCTACTGGATTTTGCCCCTTCCACCCCAGGGCCCTGTTGTGCTTGTGTCAGTGGAATGAAATTTTGTGATTTGATGGGGGGGGCATGTGAAATGGGATATCGAGACATATTTATCTTCTAACGCTGGCTGAGATGCCTGGGAGAATTGCTTATCTTCTCGGGAAATACTTCTGCGGCTTGATAAGGAACTACAATGTTATAGCTTTCACCTTGTCTTGATTGTGGATCTGAGAATACAATAAAAATTGATACCCCGTTGGTATCCCATAGTCGTGGTCTGTGCTTGTTTGTGATGGAGAAATGACTCACTTGAGATTTAGAGGAGGTCACTTAGTGTGGACAGATGGACATCCAGATCTCAGAGTGGGCCCCTGGTCCCAAGTTCCAGGATAATATAAAAGTATGTGGAGGTGAGCTGTGGTGCGTCTCCCCGCTCCCATTTGTCCAGAGATCACCCCCTGTTCTCACTGCCACTTAACATATATAATATAGGCACTGGCTCATCCATGCATACACTAAAATATGCTATCCCCCAAATGCCAGCGCTCTCTGCCTGGCTTTCCCGCCTACCTCCCCACCCCTGGACCAGTGCAGACACATGAGACTTCTGCACTGCCCAGACAGCCCTTGGGAGGAGGACAGAGACCCTGTGTGGCCACCTCTCTAGTTTAGCTGCAGTCCAAACCACTTCAGCAGGCATCGTGGGAAACAGAAGAGTGGAGTCCCCATGATGCCTTGGACCAGAGAGAGATGCACTTTAGGCTGCTTTGGCCCTGCCCTGCTGCGGAATCATAGAATTGTAGAGTTGGAGGGCCTCGGTCCAGTATACCTGAGGTATACTTCAGTCTCCACCCCCGTCATTCTGCCTGGACACTGAGGTCCAGCTCTGAGGGCCTTCTGGCAGTTTCCTCACTGAGAGAAGCGAAGTTACAGGGAACCAGGCAGAAGGCCTTCTCAGTGGTGGCACCCGCCCTGTGGAACGCCCTCCCACCAGATGTCAAGGAAATAAACAGCTCTATCTGACTTTTAGACGGCATCTGAAGGCAACCCTGTTTAGGGAAGTTTTTAATGTCTGATGTTTTATTGTATTTTTAATATTTTGTTGGAAGCCGCCCAGAGTGACTGGGGAAACCCAGCCAGATGGGCAGAGAAGGAAGGAAGGAAGGAAGGAAGGAAGGAAGGAAGGAAGGAAGGAAGAAGGAAGGAATAACAATAATTTTGTCCACCCCCCTGCAATGCATTTGTCCCATACGGGGATTGCACCTTCAACTTTGGTATGAGCGACACCAATTGAGCTTGAATGACTGGTTGTCTCATCAGCTAGGGCGGAGTGACTGGAGCATGCAGAGACCCAGATCTTAAGGAAGGAAGAAGCAGCAGCAGCTCACAGTTTTGGGTGGGATGGAAACAGACAGGCAGAGGATATAAGTGGCATCTAGGAAAACCCAACCTACCCACCCCTGCCATACTATTTCCAGCACAATCCAATAGCTGGCTCCTTTCCACCCTGTCAAATCCTTCTCCTGCCCTGCATTCCTTCCTGGGGTCTCTGTTTTCAGCCTCTGTTGTCTGCAACATCCTGACACAGCCCACCTGTTCCTCAGGAGGCGAGTGTTCAGCCCCTTCCCTCCACCTGTTCCCCCCAGGAATGCTTTTGCCTGCAGTTCGGTTGCCTGGGAACACAGTAACCCGATGCTGAGAAGTGGGGTTTGCCTGTCAGGGAGGGGCCCATCTATGGTCACTGGTATGTTGCCCCCCTCCACAACTCTTCCTTTTGTCTCCCACAAGCAAATAAAATTAGCCACAGGAGGCAGATAGCCTGATTTCTGCTGACTTTGGGCACAATCCACAAGCTGTGTTCTTTTGTTCCAATATGGGGAAGGGGTGTGTGAGTTTAGGAGAAAGAGGGAGGGATTGAAAATTGCACAGTAAATGTTCCTTGATAGACTGGGTCTTCTGCTGGCTGGGATTTCTGTCATGTTTATAGTGTGCTTAGAGGGAAGTAAACAAAGAAATATGCACGAACAAAACTTTGTGCATTCCACAGCACAGCATCCCTTCTCTGCCTTTGCAGCCCAGTGTTATATACTAAACCAGATAGCAGCCTGTCTTTGTTATATCAGGATCAGAGAGGCCTGGATTCAAATCTTCTCCACTTGTATTTTTAATCTTGGTTGGAAGTCGCCCAGAGTGGCTGGGGAAACCCAGCCAGATGGGCGGGGTACAAATAATAAATTATTATTATTATTATTATTATTATTATTATTATTATTATTATTATTATTATTATCCCTGAAGCTTCTTGGGTGACTGGGCAATCACTTTCTTAGCCTAACCTCTCTCACAGGAAAAAATGGCAGCAGAGAGCTCTTTGGAGGAAGAATGGGATGAAACTGTAATGGCTGAATGAATGCCAAATAAATCCATGCAGAGGTCACTTCCGCAAATCTCAGCAAGGCTGGACATGTCTGTGTTCAGCTGCTGAACCCTTTTTGCCCCATCATAAACACCCTTAGATTACCCCAGCTCTGCCTCTTGGCGGTATCTTCATTCCCCCACCCCAACCTTCCTTGAACTTGTTGTTCCCCATCTGGATTTCCAGTTCCATCCATTCCAGTCATATCCCTACTTCTGTGATGGAAAGAGAAACAGGAGGAGGAGGACTATGCGTGGACTCCAGCAGATGCCATACCGGGCATGCCTCTTTGTACCTAATCATCAAAATCAAAAGCTGATCAACTTTTAATATAGCCGGAAATATCTCTCTCCAAAAAAACAAAAACAAAAAAACAAAAAAAACCCCCAAAACCTTGTATGCTATGTAAAAATAGACACATGCATCAATTTCCCCATAACTGAATCATTGACAAGTTGTGACATTTACTATTTGGAACAACTCTCTGTCCATGAACAAACATTTCTCTGCTTCCTCCAGAACCAGCACTGAAAATAAATATTTGATCAGCATAAAACTATTTTCTTCCCACTTTTGAATGCATCTGCTTGGTGGCAATTGTTGTGGATTTGAATGAAAGGTGCCCTTTAAATCATGCGCTTTTACAGCAGCAGCAGTGTGGGAGCTGTTATTCCGGACCTTTCATCATGGGGGCCTGGCTACTCATGTCGTTCCTTGCCATGCAATTGTTGCCTGGCCAGGCTTTTAATGTTAACAGCATCACCATGGGGGGAGGCCGTAGAAAAGCATCTCCAAGCCCCACACCACTTTTGCAGAACCTGAAAGGCCCCTAAGTGCAACACTGGACGCTTAAGAGCAGTTGTTTGAATATACTGCATTTCACACAATAAAAAAAAGACTTGTTATTTTGGAACTGATGACTGTGAACTTTAAATTGAAAGTTTGCAAGGGGATATTTGAATATTTGTACACCTGTGGCTGGTTGTCAGAGAGTTTGCTAAGCTAACTAAATCTGAACTTATTAAGCACCTGTGCTAGGTAGGACAAACTAAATCAAATAAGGATGGTTGAAAGCTTTGAATTTGACTAGCAGATTGGATAAACCTCATTCAGGTCAGCCTAAATTAAAAGTAAATGTAGTTAAACTTTATTCTGGTATCAGTCACCATGACTTCAGCAAGATTTTGACCATGCTTTAATTCCCATTGAATCATCAACAATCTATGGCCTATCCTGCACAATGACAGGTAGGGCTGGGTGATCATTTGGTATTCAACATTGCAATATATCACCAGCTACACACTGCGACCTACTGTTATAGCATGATGTTTGAAGGAAGGATGGAGCTATGTAGAGGCATTAGCTGACTTCATGTTTTCCCCCGCATTGTGATTTTTGCATCTCTCTCTCTCTCTCTCTCTCTCTCTCTCTCTCTCTCTCTCTCTCTCTCACACACACACACACACACACACCACAATTTTGCCAGGCCAAAAATTATGAAGCCAATATCATGATATGGACTTCAGACCAGTTTTGGACGATATATCGCCCAGCCCTAATGACAGGCCCATCTCACAGCAGTGACAGGACACCTGGCAGAGAGATATGCACTCAAGGGACCAGACTCAGGTGCTAACTATGTCCCCATGTCTTCCCTGGCAGCCTCATTACAGGACCTAACAATTACATCCAGGATATCAAGGGTTTATTCGCTTCCTCCTCTTCCTGTGTCCTTTCCCCCATCAGCTGCCAGCAGTGCCCTTCTGCATTCTACACAGGACAAAAGAAAGGCAGAAGGGTAAATTGACATAAATCTGAAATCAGAAATGGCAGCGCAGCGTAAGCCAGCGGGGGAACGCCACAACCTTCTAGGACACTGCAACTGACTTTAATGTGGCCATCCTGGAGCAAAGGGACTTTGAAGAGAGACGAACATGAAGCCACTGAATTTTGATGCTGTTGCTCTTGGATTGACCCAAGACCAAGGATATAATTTACACATCATATGTGTAAATTGACTTATACCATTGCAGGATAGTCTATGCCAGGCATGTCCAAAGTTTGTTTCGGGGGCAGTTTAGTTCCGGGGGTAAAATCCCAAGAAAACCTCAACAACTTCAATCCTAAAACTTTGGTTGGCCATTTGGTCGGCCCTCACGGCCCTTTACTTCATCAAATCTGGCCCTCTTTGAAAAAAGTTTGGGCAGCACTGCTATGCCATCAAGAACCGGTCTGTGAATTATTGGGCTAAGAACATCCTTATCACAGACTCTGCTTTTATTTCCCTTTGACCTTTTTACAATGCTCCCACTGCCCCACCCCCACCCGCAGTTGTGTATAGATGTGCCTATAACTCAGGATAACACTTCAGGTGCCTGATGAAGTAGACTGTAGTCCACAAAAGCTTTATGACACAATAAATTTGTTAGTCTTTAAGGTATATCGAAGCTGTTGGTCTATCACAGCTACTCCTCTGGGAATTGTTTAGGTGTGATTGCTTTAACCTCAATTTTATACTCTGGAAAGGGGTTGTTTGTGAGGACGGCACTCTTGTGTGGCAGTGTGAGTTGTAATAGCAAGTTACACAGCTTTTCCGGAGACCCAAGAATCTCCTCTTTCAGGTTTCTAGTCCTTGTGACTGCGTAAGAAGAATGAAATTGAAAATTCCGCCACACAGTTTCTGTTCAAAGGTTAAACATCTGCTATGGACTGGAACGGTTTTGCAGTCAAGGAATAGGGTTGCTGTGCTCACTCTGCCTGTTTACTCCCCATTTTCAAGGCGCCTAGATGATGTTGTCTTGATGCGATACTGTCTTCCTATTTTTGTCATCTCAGTCCCTCTGCAAACCCCTCAGAATCTTGCACTTAGAACGAAGCACTGAAATTAAAACAAATCTATGCAAATGTCTCTGTAATTGTTCATTTAAATGTGCTTTAAGATCTTTGCCTCCTTCTGTGCAAACACTGAGAGACAGGCACTTACTACTTCTGTTTGATGGATGGAGCTACTGAAGCTGAAACACATTGACTTTACCAGTTCTACTCAGTGTGCCAGCATTCGAACCCGAGGTTCCCAGCGCCTTTCTATTCACAGAGGCAGATTTTGCAGAATTGATTCCTGCTTACACGAATCTCAGGCCTTTTAAATATGTGATACTTACGGTCATCACTTCCTTGACAATTAAGCAATATATTACTGAGAACTTTTTTAAAAAAAAAAGTCTTCTGATCTAACCAACCCTTTTGAACTAAAGAAGCATTAGTTGTGTCACATTGATACTTTATAAATGGCTTTTAATGTCGCCATTAGGGTGATCACTGCAGCCTATATTTAAGCTCCTAAAAACCAAGCTGGGTGGGGGGAGATTTAATTCTCCTCACACCTTCCTCAGGCGAAAAGGCTTGGCAAGGCAGAGGCATGAGGACATTCTCATAAACTGAATTATGCCTTAATAGCATCAATAGAGCTTTTAAAGCGCTGAACGAGGCCAAAACTGTAGAGCAGCCTTTTGGCAGCAAGGCAAGAGACAGCATCAAGCATAAAGCTGCGGCTGGCTGAAGCTGCGAGGGGAGTAGCCAGAACAGAAGTGGGATGCTGGGTGGATCCTAGCCAGCCAATCTCTTTAAGTGCAGAAATACAGAGACATTTTCACAAGGCCTAAGGAGGGTTCTGAAGCCTCTGTGATGCTGAAGGTAGCCATGGGTTGCTTTCAGGTCATCCTGCGGGTTGAATTCTCTCATTCAAATAGAGAACAGCAAATATAATAATAATAATAATAATAATAATAATAATACGCTATTATTTATACCCTGCCCATCTGGCTGGGTTGCCCTAGCCACTCTGGGTGTCTTCTGACACATATGAAAACATAATAAAATATCGTTTAAAAACTTCCTGATACAAGGCTGCCTTCAGATGTCTTCCAAAAGTTGTATAGTTATTTATCTCCTTGACATCTGAAGGAGGCCCTCTTTCCTGGTTCTGTGTAACTTCAGTTCTCACAGTGAGGGACCAGCCAGAAGACCCTCGGAGCTGGACCTCAGTGTCTGGGCTGAACGACGGGGATGGAGACGCTCCTTCAGGTATACTGTGCCGAGGCCGTTTAGGACTTTAATAGTCAGCACCAACACTTGGAAATGTGCTTGGAAATGTACCGGGAGCCAGTGTAGATCCGTTAGGACCAGTGTTATATGGTCCTAGTGGCCACTCCCAGTCACCAGTCCAGCTGCCACATTCGGGATTAGTTGTTTCAGAGTCACCTTCAGAGGTAGCCCCACATAAGAAACATTGCAGTAGTCCAAGCGGGAGATAACCAGAGCACGTACCACTCTGGCAAGACAGTGATGTTTTGGTATCGATGTTGGATGATAGTCCCTCAGTCCCAGTTTACTTTTTCCCTCCCAGTCTGTCCACTGTTCACAGTATCCTTGGCACCCCCAGAACTTCAGCATTTACCGGTAACTGGAGCGGTAAAATGTTGAGTCCAAATAAAGGAAGTTGTGTATCCTGAACCAAGTAATGTGCACCAGAAAGCTGAAGCCCTCCACCATTCTTCAGCAATGGCCCCTCACTTCAGGTCTCCAAACATTGAGGGGTGTGTAGTTGTATCCCCTTTATACTTTAAATCCCATACACAAAGCTGGATGTTAATTTTAGCCGGTGCACTAGATAACCAATTAGCGGTCGTATCCAACTTAAGTTTCAATTAGAGTAGACCCACCAAAATCAACAGAGCCAAATTAGTCATTAGTTTCAATTGGTTTACTTGGAGTATGATTCATTTTGGACCCTACCCAAAGTCAACGGATGCTAAATTGGATAGCTTTGCCCAGCAGCTGAGGGTCTGTTTCCCTCAGAGTATTAAGTGTCATCTTCTTCTTCTGGTTTAATGGCGCAGCAAGGGCAAGGGCAAGGAAGGGCCCTGACGCCATCACCTACTGGCAACAGTATGCCAGGTGGTATAAGATTCCCCACCCCCCTATTTAGGATTCAGTTGTTGAATTCTTAAATTTGACATTATCCTAAACATGGAGGAAGTCCTTCCATCTTGCCACTGTGACCAAATGCAGACTCTGTGGCTCCACCAGTCAACTCCCCCTTCTCCTCACCAACACCTGATGAAAAGTTCTGGAGAATTCAGCCCGGACACTGAGATCCAGCTCTGAGGGCCTTCTGAGAGAAGTGAGGTTACAGGGAACCAGGCAGAGGGCCTTCTCGGTAGTGGCACCCACCCTGTGGAATGCCTTCCCATTAGATGTCAAGGAAACAAACCAACTCTTTTAGAAGACATCGAAGGCAGCCCCGTACAGGGAAGTATTTAATGTTTGATGTCTTACTGTTTAATTTGTTGGAAGCCACTCAGAGTGGCTGGGACAACCCAGTCAGATTAGCTTCTTATTCTTGATTATGATGATTATTCACAGCAACAACAATGTGAAAGTTGCCACATTGACATTTCGGTTAGTCCAGTAAAGGTATTGTCCTAATACGTTTCTACCCCTTATGGACCAAATGGCTGCTTTAGCTTTTTGTATAAATTATGAAGCAACTCTTCCCTCAAGCCTAGGCTATCCCTACACACTGGTGTGTATGTGTGTTCATACATATTTTGTTCATCTTACACTATACCTCGAATGGAAGAGCCTGTGCCTACCCTCAGAGCCCTGGCGTGAGATGTCACCTTCGTGCTGTTCATAGAAGTAATGGGGGCTGAACAACACCACTCTGTTCCCTCATGCTCTCCTTTGCGCTTGCTTTCTCTCTGTTCCACAGGCTATAAACAACCTTACCTCTGCCTGACCCCTTCCTGCTTTAGTCTCTGCTGTCCTCCTTTTATTTGCTAAACCTCACACATCTCTCATAATCTCTCGCAGTAGAACTTAAAGGAGATGTGACTTTCAACAGACCACCTTAACTGTCATGGAGGCGAAGGCTCCCTTGGCATCCCTCTTGAGCTGAAAAAGAGAGCTAGCTCCATCATTTCAGCTACTCAGCAAGGACCCCTCGGAGCTTACAGGCCCAGAAAACTGCTTTCATTGCCAAGACACAGCTCTGGAACGTAGGGAGCCACCGTAATGAGGTGGCCCCTGCAGACCGCCTTTACCTCACCACAGAGTAAACACAAGTTGGAAACAACTTGCTAAGAAAGCCTAATATGCAGCCTTCAAATGCACTGGCTGTTGGATGGATGCTATGTGGGTGCTTTGAGAAAACAACAGCAATATGGATCTATTGCCCTAGATTGATTAAGCAGCAGTTCTGTGCTTATCAGGGAGCTGCCTCTGAATGGTGGTGAGGCTACAGCCACTCACGGCAGGGTGCTGGCTGATCTTGTCATGTGTAAAAGCACCAGTCAACAGACTTCTGAAAACGGGGCTGCCCAAATTCCCGACTCTCTATTCTGCCAGCTTCATATCGTCTGTTTTGTGTGTAGTGTCTGCTAACGGCAGACCTGCTAGCTTTGTCTGT
The DNA here is from genome assembly GCF_964252035.2 of Podarcis erhardii. Taxonomy (NCBI): domain Eukaryota; kingdom Metazoa; phylum Chordata; class Lepidosauria; order Squamata; family Lacertidae; genus Podarcis; species Podarcis erhardii. The sequence continues at coordinate 28,029,658 of NC_138498.1, read as the reverse complement.
TTGGATGGTACCGCCCCCAAAAGAGCTAAAAATTAATATTTGTGTACTCCTTCACTGAAGCTTTCCCAAACAATGGAAAGAAAAACAAAAGTGTTACAAAACTTAGGACGTGAATCAAAACAGAAGTTCAGCTTCCCTAGAGACCAAGATAAATAAATTATATTAGATTTGCACAATGTATCCAGGTTCTGTTAACAAATTTAACAAATTGTGGGTTGTTGTTTTTTAAGTGTTGCCTTGAACATGCAATTAACACTAGTCATTTCTATGGTATTAGAAGGGGACAAATCATTTTAGAAACCTTCTATATAATTTCAGCAATGAGAAGCCACTATTGTTCCCATTTTGCAGTTCGTGAAACCCCATCTGAGCTGCTCATTGTCCACCAGTCATCAAGGTGGGACTGTAGCTCAACAGTAGAGCATTTCTGTGCGCTCTGGTCACATGACTCAGAAAAGCTGTCTGTGGACAAACGCCGGCTCCCTTGGCCTGAAAGCAGAGATGGGTGCCACATCCCCTAGTCGAATTTGACAGGACTTAACCATGCAAGGGTCCTTTACCTTTTACCTGGAGCACATGCTATGTATACAGAAGATCTTGAGTTTGACCTCTGGTGTCCCCAGTTAAAAGGATCAAGTGGCAAATGTTGTGTGTCCAAGACCCTGGAGAGCCAGTATCAGGCAGAGTTGGTAATGCTGGGCTTAGTGGACAACTTGGTATAAGGCATCTTCCTCCATTTGTAATAATTATTGTTGTTGTTGTTGTTGTTGTTGTTGTTGTTTATACCCCGCCCATCTGGCTGGGTTTCCCCAGCTACTCTGGGTGGCTCCCAAAAAAATATTAAAAACACGATAAAACATCAAACATCAAAAACTTCCCTAAACAGGGTTGCCTTCAGATGTCTTCTAAAAGTCAGATTTATTTTATTTCCTTGACATCTGATGGGAAGGTGTTCCACAGGGCGGGCGTCACTACTGAGAAGGCCCTCTTCCTGGTTCCCTGCAACCTCAGTTCTCTCAGTGAGGGAACCGCCAGAAGGCCCTCGGAGCTGGTCTTCAGTGTCTGGGCTGAAGATGCGGGTGGAGACGCTCCTTCAGGTATATTGGGCTGATGCCGTATAGGGTAGAAATGGGATTTGATTCCAGTTCTCCTGCCTCCACACCCACCATTTCATCAATTACTGCGTATCGCAGCGGGAACTAGTTGATGTAATGCTATAGGCTTGACATTCAGCATAGGTCAGAGGGAGAGCCATAAAGGTACCACTGGGATTTCTAGAGCGTTGACTGGTACGAGACAATGTTCTGCTGTAATCACAGTGCAGATGTTTATGCAGGGTCTTCCGTAAGAAATGCCAGCTGGTTTTCGGTCTATGCTCCCCATAGCTTATTCTGCCTGTGCATGACACTTTTTGCCTCATAAATCATTGCCAGGCCTCGTGCGCAAGAATGCCAAGGTCCTCGCGGGGGGGGGGGGGGGAGGCGGCAGGGAAACGAAGCTGCGATGCTTTTGACCATTAACAGCAGGAAGTCATTGATCTAATTTTAGCTGCACTTGCTAATTGCCTTTTATGCAACCAGCTACCTGTAAAAACTCCCTCTGTCCTTTAACCTTGAATTCCTGCCTGGACTCGGGGGCTCAACACCCAAAAGTAGCCCAGGCAGTGATAGATTTTCATTATCAAAAAGTTTGCCGGTTTTCCCGCTCTCCGAGCCCGGGAGGCTCACGCAGAGAAAGGAGTTGAGTTGGTGACTGGAGATGAATGACTATTTCCTACCCGTGGAGCAAAGGTGGCTAACATTGCAAATTGGTTCTGGAAAAAGCTTGGCTCTGGGATACACGGGAGGTCTTGGGGGGTTAAAAGCAAGCTGAGACAGCTGGCTGATGGTCCTTGCTGCAATTTGTTTACTCTGGATATTTGGCTACTTTCCTGAGTGTTTCCATCCAAATGTTGGGACAAAGCAGGAGGCATCTTATGCAGGCAGCATCCCTCCTGAAATTGCCTGACATTTTAAGTACAGTCATCATCATTTCTCCATTATCACTTGTATATCAAGCCACTTCAGGAAAGCATTTAACTGCCCAAATGGTGTCTCCTCCCATTCCGTATGGTGACCCGCTTTGCCCACTGTGCTGAGTCAAACCAGCAGATCCCTAGATAGGAATGTGCCGTTCCCCAGAGAGAAGCTCTGGTCCTCTTCCTGCTGCTGCTGCAAGCTAAGCCATGGCTTAGTGTGCCATCAGAATACAGGCTGATGGTTTATCTCACTCCAGGTATACCATGGTTGTAACCAAGGTTTGTTCTTGTGTTTGCTTCGATCAGCAAAGGCAAATGACAAGCCTGGGTTCCAACTGTTATGTAGTGAAGTTTCCCCCTGGGCCAGCAGGGGGATACTGTATATAGTTTTCACTCAGGTCTGTAGATAGTTTTCACTCAGGTCCACGTCAGTTATTTTAGGCGGGAAACTCTGGGTTGTTGTTGCTACAATGTTGACAGCCGGCTGCCTATAAAAGCAGGCCGGCTGAGCTGTTTGCTAGTCAGTTCTATTCCAGCTTACAAAATAAAGAGCTGCTTTGGAGAAATCGCTGTGTCATCTGCTATGTCAACCCACAACTTAACACCAACAACATGCTAAGTCAAACTATGGCTTAGCTTCTAGTAGCAGCAAGACTGGAGAAGGAGCAATACGGCCACAATCTCTCCCATGGGAACATGCATGCTCACACTTTTGTTGTTGTTAAGCCATGGGTTGGTTCAGTGTTAAATGCAAACTTAGCCCTAGAGTCTGCACTTGACTAACCCTGGTTTAGTGAGGGCATCCTCCACTACACCTGGGGAAAGCCAGCTACGTTAGAGACACAGGACAAACCAGTTTAGGAGAATCAGGAGGAAGAGTGGGAAGCTCCTCCCAGCATCTTTTGCCTGACATGACTGCCTCACTTTGCCTAATGGTAGGGCTGGCCGTGCAGGAAAGGACAATATGCACACACACTTCTATAGAATGTTCACTTCCAGCCATATCAGCCTTAGTGTAAACTGTTGGCATCTTCTGCTGCAGCGATAACCCAACCATTCTCCATTTTCAGTATTGTGACAATTCTACCAAAAAATGTTGAATAAACAGGCATCAGACTTGTGACCTCCTCTGCCCATGAGGAAACTATCTATCTATCTATCTATCATCTATCTTCTATCTATCATCTATCTATTTTCTATACCACTTTAGATTTTTAAGAAAAATCTCAAAGCGGTTTACAGCATATTAAATTAATAAAACATAAATAAAACAATCTGAAGAAAGTCAAATATAGAGTATACAGCCAAAGCAAATACTAAAATATTATCTTAAATATTTCAAAATAAAACATTACAAAGGAGGTCAACTACAGAATACATATTTGACATAGTAGGGCTGGGTGAGTTTGGGCCCCACCCCCTAGGCCAGGTGGAAAGGGCCTTGCAGGGAGCAGCCTTCATATATAGATGTGCAATGTGTAATTTATATGTGTGTAATATAATGCCATTGGGTGACTGTGATCTAAATCAGGCTTGCTGATCAGAAGGTCGACGGTTTGAATCCCCGTGACGGGGTGAGCTCCCATTGCTTGGTCCCTGCTCCTGCCAACCTAGCAGTTCAAAAGCACATCAAAGTACAAGTAGATAAATAGGTACCGCTTCGGTGGGAAGGCAAACAGCGTTTCTGTGTGCTGCTCTGGTTCTCCAGAAGTGGCTTAGTCATGCTGGCCACATGACCTGGAAGCTGTACGCTGGCTCCCTCGGCCAGTAAAGTGAGATGAGCGCCACAACCCCAGAGTTGTCTGCGACTGGACCTAATGGTCAGCATTTAATATAATGCTGCTTCTTCAGTACAGAAGGTTGTGGGTCCCTGCAGCCTGTTCTTTGTTAAGCTGTGAGGCAAACTGGTTGAGGAGCCTAGAGGACACCCCAGCACCATTGCTGTCTCTGCTCTTTGCAGGGTGGAAGCTGGTAGAGAGAGCTAGATTGCCGATGGTGCAAAGGCCTGGTTGCAAAACGTTGGCTCCCGTGTGTGCATCTATACATCTGACAGCTGCTGGTGCCGGTGTGGAGACATCCCATTTGACTGGCCAACTCGTTTGGCAAACGGTACGCAAATATTATGAAGCCGCTGCCTTGTTGCAGCATTTTTCTGCCATAATCTTTTGAACGGGCCCGTAACAGCTTCAGCTACTATTTGCTCCGGCTTCCTGGCCCCAGCGGCTGCAGGTACTAATACCTGCAACACCAAACCATACTTGAAGCACAGTTAAGAGATGTCACTGTGTGGTTAAGAGATGCCACGTGATGTGCAAAAGGTATTTGATTTGTAAAGAGCTGGTGTTGGGGCTTTATAAATCCTAAGTATCTAGCTTCTGTGTAGTGGCAGCTGCACCAAGCTGGTGACCTGCAAATGTTTCGGACTACCACTCCCATCAGCCCAAGCCAGCACTGGAGGGCACCAGGTGCATGAAAGTGGCTGTATTGAATAATAAAATCATAGATTTGTAGAGTTGGAAAGGACCCTGAGGATTATCTATGATGCAGGAATACGCAATGCAGGAATATACAGCTGCCCTATACGGGAATCAAACCTGCAACCTGGGCATTATCAGCACCAACTGAGCTATCAGGCCAGAGGCCTGTTAGAAATATGCCAAAGGTTGAATAAGGGATGCCTTTTAGATTACTTAAAGAAATTGTAGTATGATGAACTCGCCAGCGAGATTTGAGCTATGAGCAACAGAGAGCAACAGAAGTAAGTAGATTGGGGTATAGCGGTTATGATTTAGCAGACAGAAGATAGGGTGCAGCAGAAGGGGAGAAACAACAACTCCTTGGGAAATGAGGTGGGAAGTCGACAAAATAAGAGAAGAAAATTCAAATGTGTATTGGATTGTATACGTTAAGAATGTTGAAACTCAATACAAATATAATTAAAAGAAAAAGAAATATGCCAGAGGCCAGGGCTAAAGTATTTAGACCTGTGCATTGCTGGTTCCCGGAAATCAATGCAGAGTCTTGAAACATGGGAATTATACAGTGGTACCTCGGGTTACAGACGCTTCAGGTTACAGACTCCGCTAACCCAGAAATAGTGCCTTGGGTTAAGAACTTTGCTTCAGGATGAGAAAACAAATCGTGTGGCGGCAGCGGGAGGCCCCATTAGCTAAAGTGGTACCTCAGGTTAAGAACAGTTTCAGGTTAAGAATGCACCTCCAGAACGAATTAAGTTCTTAACTCGAGGTACCACTGTACTAGGTTAGAGTATCAGACTAGGAGGACAAGGAAGACCCAGATTCAGATCCCCATTCTGTCAAGCGCATTGGGTGAATTTGGCCCAGTTGCCACCATAGAGATGTTACAAGGGAAAACGAAAGGAGGAACAGGGTATGGCACCCAGAACATTTTGGTGCGATGAGCGAAACATTCCCAGCTCAAAGCCTTGATCCTGGCTTTTTTTCAGATTATGAATATTTCTTTGACAGCTGTATGTTGTTGCCCAGCCTATGCAGTGTGTGTGGATTTGTGCTAGGCTGCCAGCAATAAGAATGTTGACCACTTTGCTTCTCTATCGTTTCACAGGTATGTGGACTCCCACTGTAGAACCCACTTGCACCTTGTTGGCAGAAGTAGAAATGCGTTTATGCATTCCTCTTTGTCTTTGGCCTGTCAGGCGCTTTGAGAAGTGGGACAGAAGAGGCAATCTTCTCTTTGTCCATACCAGAAGCAGAAGTGGTCTTCTTCACAGTGCAGTGAGGGATGCACAACAGACCATTCTAAACAACACCCACTGTTGTAGTAAAGAATGGGAAGTTGAAGGTCGATGTGCTGGGGAAACATGGAGATCTTGCTTTTGTTTTGGAACAGAAAAGTTTGGGAGCTACTGATGAGGAGAGCTACTTTTCCTATGTAATAATTTGCACCGTGCAGCACATCCCAAACAGTGTTAGAAACTCAGATATATCAGCTAGGCACCAAATGGCTCCTCCAGTCGCCAAAACAGAATGCCATTTTGATGACTCAAAAGTCATATTTTCCAGTACGACGTTTTGGTTCCTGAATTTCATTCTGATTGTGCAGATAAAATATCACCGATGGAATTCTTCAGGGTGTGTTGCTGGTGTGAAAACAGTCAAGATCCAAGGATCCTCAGGCATGCATCTCCAGGTGGTGGGGATGTCAGGCCCCATCCTGCAGCCCGGGCATCTTCACTTGGTCACAAGTGAAGCAAAAGGCACCTTGCGCCTGGGGAATTTCAAATGCTGCTCCCAAGCCCAAGTTAACTGGCTGCAAGGCTGTCACCAGCCTGTTTGGATGGTGGCAGTAGCAGTACTTGGCAAGCTACATACCTCTGTTAGGGAACTATAGTCAACTACCCTCAGGGCAGTTTTGTTTGGCTGCAGGCTTCTTATTGAAATGAATGTTATTGTATGTGTGTGTACACCACGCTCCCACCCAAATTCCGCTGAAACAGTCTCAGCAACCTGAGGTTGGTATGCACATGCTGGATATAGGGGCCCTTTCGCAGGGGACTGTTGAATCAATTGACCCCAACATTTGTCGGAAAGTCCTGAACGTCTCTGGAATATATGGATAAAATTGGGTGCTGCAAATGAAGTCCTTCGGTTGACATATACAACTCTCCTGAGAGCTCTGTGTTTGGGAGGAACGGCATCTTGAGACCAGATACGTACGTTGCTGTTAAATGGCAACTCCATGTTCAGAGGTTGTGCAAATGTTGCTGGTTATCAGGTTCTGGAGGTAACCGTTTCTGTTGCATTGGGCTTCTTTTGATAGCGGGTGCTGGACTCGGTCAGATTTCAGTCTGATCCCATAAAGTACCGTATTTTTCGCACCTGACCATAAGACGCACCTAGTTTTTAGAGGAGGAAAGGGAGAAAGCCCTGTTTTCGGGGGGGAATCAGCTCACAGTTGTGCAGCTTCTTTTGCAAAGGGGAAGAGCCCCTTTTTTGAGGATTAGCTCAAAGTTGTTGAGCTTACTTTGCAAAGGGAAAAAATCCTGTTTTTATGGGGTTCAACTCACAGTTCTGCAGCTTCTTTAGGAAAGGAAAGGGAGCCATTTCTACAGTTTCCAGACAGATAATCTAATCAGCCAGTCACATGTCGCTGGGGAAACAAACAGCCTCCATCTGCAGAACATTCAAAAATGGAGGCCTGGCCAAGGGGCGGGGCCAGAAAGGGAGCCAGCGATCGACCACACATTCGCCCCATAAGACGCACAGACATTTCCCCTTACTTTTTAGGAGGAAAAAAGTGTGTCTTATGGAGTGAAAAATACGGTAGTTCTTAATTCTTTATAGGGGATGTGGCACATGATCGGGGAGCTTGCAACCTTTGGTGGGCCATCATAAGACAAAGGTGAAGGGAGAGAATAGCACTTTTTTTAAAAAGTAGCAAGGAAAGTCAAGTCATGGCAGGCAGGATAAGAAAAGTACAGCGGCATCTATCTGTTCAGGTGAAACTTGCAATGCCCTCTGGGGACTTCTCTCCCTCCCTCTGTCCTCTACCACTCTGTGTGTCCCACCTGCCCATTGTTGTGCAACATTAAATGTAAAGTGAGTCTTCGGAGATACCGCATTACTGTCAATAAGGGAGGCACGGAGTCGGAACTTGGGAATTGGAGAATGCGGGTGGTGATGGAATCTGCCTCGCCTGCTTTAGTTTGCTGTGTATTGCACCACACACAAGAACATCTCCCATGCTAGCATAAGCTCTCCCTCCCAGCCTGGCTGAGGGCTTGAGGACAGAGAGGGCAGCTTCATGTAGACGAGCTATCCAGCCGTATTAGTTTATTCATGACTCATAATGAGTTGATGAAGTGCAGAGTTATTTTTAGAGCCTTTTAATTGATCACTTTTTTGTGCGCCTGTGTGTGCAAGTTTTCCTTTTAATGAGAGGGCATTTCCATGGGACGATTAGCTCAGGGGGGAAAAGGAAACAGTTTTTAAAAAGACCAGGCACCGTTTTCTATGCTGCTCTCCCTAAATTTAGAAGCGGCTAATTGAGGCGCTTTGCAAAGCTGTTGGTCTTGTTTCCTCTTTCTTGGCTTCACAATTAGAAGCCCTGCTGTGAGCAAGATGGGTGAGAAAGGCCTTTTCCACAGGAAGAAATAAACTGCAGTGGCCCCACAAATGCAAGACTGGGGAACCTGTGGCCCTCCAGATGTTGTAGGACCACATCTTCCATCATCACTGGCTACTGGCCTCTGTGGCTGAGGATCATGGGAATTGGAGTCCAGCAGCATCTTGGAGCATCAGTCTCTCATCCCTGCCATAGTGGAAGGTGTGTGGAGGAATAGTCATGCAGATGTTTGAAGCTTATCTTTTTTGTTCCCAGCAAGCATGCAAGTTAGTTAAAAATAAATCACGTGAATTATCTTGAAATGGTAAAACACAGGAAGGATGATCTTCCTACTTATCTACTACGTTGTTATTATTGTTTTGGATCTTGTGCTGGAAGAGGAGGTGCTGTAGTTGATTTTCATTGTGCCATGGCGACCTGATGAGCGAAACGTGATTGGACATTTATTTTTATTTTTTGTTTATGTTTTTCTTTTTCTTAAATAGGAAAACTGCCTGCAGTTCCCATTTGACCAAGGACCAGAACTTGTGCTGCATTTAGAAGTTTGATCGTTATTCATCCATGTATAATTTCTTTTCTTTTGTAAAAGTTTTATTAAGTTTTAATTTTTCTACATATCAAATTAAACATTTTACAAACTTTGAAATATCTAATGACTTCCCTTCTTCTCCCTCCATGGTTCATATTGCACATCATCGTTTCCTGCAAATTTTACTATAACCATTCAAATCAATTTTCCACTGTTACATCAATCAAATATTATTTACTCTGTTGAATTTACTTTAATGCTGCCAGTGTTTTCAGCTGTGTACAATTATTTTTCATGTATTCAATAAATATTTTCAACTCTTCTTTAAATATACTTCTTGCTCTCAAGTTCTGCATATTCTAGCATCTTAAAATGTCAGTCCTCTTTACAAGGAACCTCACTCACTTTCCATTTTTGGGCCAACAAAACATGGGCTGCTGTTGTTGCCTACATAAATAAACTTTTCTGGCACTTAGGAATTTCTGTCTGGGTTATTCCCAACAAAAAGGACTATGTTTTTTGGGGGGAGGGAAGGTAAATTTAAACATTTTTTCCAGCTCATTATAAATCATTTCCCAATATTCTTTCTACTAATTTCTGCTTGTTCCTGGTCCAGTGGCAGGGTTACTCAACAACAGGATCATCTATCTACCCCAGGGGTCAGCAAACGTTTTCAGCAGGGGGCTGGTCCACTGTCCCTCAGACCTTGTTGGGGGCCAGGCCAGACTATTTTTTTGGGGGGGGGGGTATGAACGAATTCCTATGCCCCACAAATAACCCGGAGATGCATTTTAAATAAAATTACACATTCTTCTCATGTAAAAACACGCTGGCCGGATTTACAAGGCGATTGGGCCCGATCCAGTGCCTTAGTTTGCCTAACCATGATCTACCCCATCAATTACCTTTCTGTTGAATCAGACACAGTTTTGTCCTCAACTAATTTCTATGAGGAATTTCCGTTCAGTCCAAAATGGTTTGTTTGAAGGAGTTTTGTAATCCGATGAAGAGCAGTTCTTTTTGTGTTGTTTGCGAGCTTGCATTCGCCTTTGACGGAGACTCAGATCCACGTCCTTTGAAAAGTTCGGTTTTGGATATCCTTTTCATTTACCTGAAAAGCCTCGCTATCAGAAATCACTGCATTCTCCTTTCATGGGATAATAACCCTACACAACTAGTGCTTTGGACGAACCCAAAGCTTTGATGATCATTGCAAAGATGTGCAGGCAGATGACAGTAGACTGTGTTGCCCTCCTGTTAGGCTCGGGGTGGGGAATAAGGGCGGGCTGCAACAAACGCTCTAGTTCTGCAGAAGACTTTTGAATGGCGTCAAAGGGCTGAAAGGAGAGGGAAAATGGAGTTGCTGCAGTAAGAACTTGTGTGGTGGAGTAAAGCTGCAGGCCGCTGGGGCCGTGGGGAGTCATATGACAGATGAATGTGTTGATATATATGTTTTAATTGTGTTTTATTGCTCTATTGCGGGCATGTCCAACTCCCAAGAGACTGTGATCTACTCCCTGTATTAAAAAAACTGGCAGTGATCTACCCAATGTCATTGGAGGGAGGAGGAACATGCATGGGGTGGGTGGATTGCCCAGAGTTGTGGAGCTTTTTTTAGCAGGGAAGTGCCCAGAGTTGTTGAGTTTTTGGGGGGAGGATTGCACAGAATTTTTAAGCTCCCCCCCCCCCCGGTAACTTTTTGTACACGATAAGGTTCCCACAATCTACCAGGATCACGATCTACTGGTTGGACATCCCTGCTCTATTGTACTTTATATTGTTGTGGCCTGGGATCGCTTGTCATGAGAAGCCAGGTGTACAGTTAATACAGTGGTACCTCGGGTTAAGAACTTAATTCGTTCTGGAGGTCCGTTCTTAACCTGAAACTGTTCTTAACCTGAAGCACCACTTTAGCTAATGGGGCCTCCTGCTGCCGCCGTGCCGCCGCAGCATGATTTCTGTTCTCATCCTGAAGCAAAGTTCTTAACCCGAGGTACTATTTCTGGGTTAGCGGAGTCTGTAACCTGAAGCGTATGTAACCAGAGGTACCACTGTATTTACTTGGAAGTCCTACAGTGGATGGAATTCAACATAGCGTTAATTGTGGTATGTGTAACCTGAAGCGCCTGTAACCTGAAGCATCTGTAGCCCGAGGTACCACTGTAAATATTTAACCAAAAGCCCATTACTTTGCTACCTTTAGTTTTCTGTTCTGTGTTGGCAGTGGCCAGGGTGGTGGGGCACAGCATGGAGGTACCGTCCCTACAGCAATGTTGCTGCAGCTTACCTGGGCGTGGGGGGGGGGGAGGACAAAGTGGTGGCAAGCCAGGGTAGTGCAGATACACCGGGGGGAGCACTGGATTGGCTCTGCTGGGGCACCTTGACCTTGCTGTCAGTTTTCCTCGCCCCAAAGCATCCAGGTAAACAGGAGCAACATCAGTGTTGAGAGAGAAGGCAGCTCTGCAGCACTGTCCCCAACCCATTGGCGGCTACCACATAGCAATGAAATAAAACTGGGCCAGAACACCTGACCCCCAAAGATACTGAATCTATGTGTCAACACCCATCTAAAGGGTGACTCAGTAAATCAGTAATGAATAAAGTGGGTGGGGTAGGGTGGGAAAGTGGAATCTCTTAAGTGCAGGCCATTGTCTGGCAGTTTTATTGTTGTATTTATTCAACATCTTCCAGGAATATATGCCTCATTGATGCATAAGAATCAGCCGTTTGGGCCATGTAGGGAACTAACCTTTTTCCTAGCAACTTATCCATTAATCATGAACTTTTACGGCAAGAATGGCCTAAGCAGCTATCGGAGGAGAAAAGAAAAAAAGAAAAACCCTGAGACGTTGATTTACTCCTTTATTAAGTCTGCCTGTAAGTTGTGACTGTGCTGCATGAAATTCATTTTTAACTCTGAATGTTTCGCTTGATGGAGAGAGGGGAAATTAATATATTGGAATTCAAAATTTTAAAAATTGAACTGAAGCTGTGTCTCCTGTTTAACAGTGAGAAGCAATTGAGTTTTTCTTCTCTGAAGTTTCAAAGAGGGCTGGAGTGTGTTACCTTAGTTGGACCAAGACTCTGGACCAGGACACTGATGTTTTATGGAAGGGAAGAGATTCGGAGACGAGCGTCCTGTCATCCCTGGAGCCAAAACACTAGATTTGTTGAACACACTTATCTGACCTAAACCAGCATCAGAAATTCTGCAAAACATCTCTGCAGGTCTACAGAATAATTCATATTCAGCAAGCAAAGCACCACAGTCCCTTGGGAACATTGCGCCTCCACTGAAATGTCAAAAGTTACCCGAAGTGGCTGGTTATATTATGCACCTTTTCTACGTTTAAGCCATACCTTATTCATCTGGGGCACATAAATAGTGAAGTATTACACAGGATCCATTGTGCTTTTTTCCCCCACTTGCCACACCTGGTGGTAGTCAGGGTGCTTAGTATCATTTGTAGAAGCCGGGAGATAGATAGATAGATAGATAGATAGATAGATAGATAGATAGATGCATTTGCACAGGGGTTCAAAAACTTAGGCTGTCCTTTGCACCCAGATTCCACCAGAAGACACATTGCCTTGCTCAGGGTTCTGGGTACTCTTCAGCCCATTGCAAAGAGAGAGGGCAGCTCTGGCTTTTCAGATGACTGTGAGAGAGCAAGGACCAGTTATTCCCCGCCAGGCTGAGAGATAGTTGCAAATGGCAAAAAAAGAGAGGAAAGATGTTCTTACTATTTTGGAGATGCATTCACACAGTATGGTGGGATCATCTTCTGATGCGGTGCACAGGGATCATTCGCTTCCATCAGCCTGTGGGGGGAGTCACAGAACTGGCAGGAAGAAACATTCCCACCGCTTCTGAGTCATTAATGCCTGTCACGGCTGTCTACCACCTCCTATACTTCTTAAACTAGAAACAATATACCGTACTTTTCTGTGTATAAGACTAGGTTTTTTCTTTAAAAATCATGCTAAAAATGGGGGTCGTCTTATGCATGGGCGGTGCATAGGGTGGACGTTTGATTGGTTGCTACCGTGGCTGTTAGCGGTTACTGTGTGTGTCATTGGTTGCTGCACCAACAGGTGGTGTTGATTGGCTGATAATGCGGCAATTGGGCGGGCGATTGGCAGCTTCTGCCGTTGAGGGGACAGACGAGAGGCGGACTTCACGACGTGTGTGGTTGAGCAATTTTTGGCAATCCCCCCTCAACAACCCTAACTAATCCCCACCAAAAGAAGCTCAACAACTCTGTGCCATCTCCCCCCCTTTTTAAAAAAAATTTGAGTCCTCCAAAATAGGGGGCATCTTATACACGGAAAAATACGGTATGCTGGCTCTCACAAACTCTATTTCTGCGCATGGCCATCTCTACAACTTCCTAAGGTATACTGTTTAGGAGGGTTGACATGAGCTACAATGTAAGCAAAAGGCTCAGTGGATAGGATTTTCTTTGATGTTCACGCCATATTGAGTGGAGGCGATGAGTATTTCCAGGGTCCCTCCCTTCTGAAGCTAGTGATCCAGAATTTTTGCTTGGCTTCGTCATGGCATGATCTGCCTGGCCATTCTTTACTAAATGTGTTCCTTGGTTGTTGTTGTTTTTAGCAAAGTGAACCGCACTGCCATGGATCCCTTGGTTCTGTCAGGATCCGGCATAGTTTGGCATCCCCAGACGAAAGAAGAAGAGGAGGAGGAGAGACAAAGAACAGGGGGAAGCTAGAAGGTTGGCACCCAGGAAAGGAGGACAAAGTTTCTCCCGTCGCAAATCTAGATGCTAAAGAACGGGAAGCAGATCTGCAGACTCTCCTCACCACCCTACCTGTGGAGGGTACCTCCTTGGGGAGGTGGGAGGACCAGCCAGTGGGATGGCAGCCAAGGTGGAGTCGGAGAACAAAGCATGGCTTTGTTGAAAAGAACCAGGCCCTGACCCCGTTGGTGGAATCAGATGCACCAGCCCAGACAGAGCCCATGTTTGCCTGAAGAGCTGTCTTGTTAAGTGTGAGAGTCTCACCAATAGGTTCACCCCACCTCTTGGGACATCTTTGTTCTGCATCTTTGGGCTTGTTTGTGCGCCTTAGAATCATGACTTTTGGACCCTGCACTTTCTGCTGAGCCTGTACTGCCTGAATAAATATCTCTCCCTTACTCTCAATTAAGACCTGCTGCTGTTGATTTTTGTGATGGGAGCGTGACACCTAGCTGTTTGGCCCTCGTGCTTGTGGCAGGCTCCGATAAGAGCTGACATGGACTTCTTGTTTGGGGTGGGGCATGTGTTTGCGGACAAAAGGCTAGATGTACTTTTCAGATCTGCCCAGCCCTTCTGTGATTTATTAATTCAGAGCCTGCTCTGCGCTCCTAGTATCTCAAGGTGTCTCCTCCAGCTGGGCTTGGCAGGATTTTGGCTTCCAGACCATGCGGGAAGAATGCCATACGGGAGGGCAGGGGGGCACGCTGTTAGAAAGGACCATTCCCTGCTGGCATTGATGAATAGCCCACGGAATGACAGGGAGCTTCTCTGGGTGTGGGAAACAATAGATCCAATTTCACTTGGCCCTCCCCATCTCATTGCTGCCCAAATGCCTGAAAACAGCTGACAACCGTGAAAGGGGATGAAGTGAGATTAGCCCATCCCGGATGAAAGAAAGAATAGATAGCAGTGCATTACATTGTATCTGCTCCCCCAGTGGTTTCATGCTTCATGCTGCCAGGAGTGAGTCGGATCAGGATGTGCCCTGCTAGCGAGGGGGAAGGGTGCACATTATGGTCTACCCGAGAGACTCCTTAGCACAAACAGTTCCGTAACTCCAGAACCCAGAAAGGAATTCCCCATGCCTCGTTCCCCAATGACTCTACACCCAGCAGAACGACACAAACTAACATTGAAATCCTAGAGGTACAGTGGTACCTCGGGTTAAGTACTTAATTCGTTCCGGAGGTCCGTTCTTAACCTGAAACTGTTCTTAACCTGAAGCACCACTTTAGCTAATGGGGCCTCCTGCTGCCGCCGTGCCGCCAGAGCACGATTTCTGTTCTCATCCTGAAGCAAAGTTCTTAACCCGAGGTACTATTTCTGGGTTAGCGGAGTCTGTAACCTGAAGCGTATGTAACCAGAGGTACCACTGTATTTACTTGGAAGTAAGTCCTACAGTGGATGGAATTCAACATAGCGTTAATTGTAGTATGTGTACATGGAAGAAGGACTTCTCCACCCCTCTCCATCCCCTGAGCACCCCTAAACCTGTTCTGGATCCGTCCCCCCAGAGCAGACTTAGAGGACATAAGGGCAGGAAAGCTGGAAAGTCCTGTTGCACAAGTGGACCTCATTCTGTGCACACAACTTGGTTGAATCTTGCCCTGTGTGCACCATGCAGTGTTCCAAATTAGCCAGGCACATTTTTCACCTGGCTATCGGCCACTGGCGACCAAGTAACGGCCATCTGGAGGTGCATGCCTAGGAATCATTGGATCGGCACTGTTTTCACACACTAATACCACATCCTGTAGAAATCTCTCTGTTATATTTTATCTGCACAATCAGCTTGAGCTGTGCAGCTTGAGCAGGATGAAGAATGTTAGAGTTAATTGTTGTAGCTTGTCTTCATTTACCCAGTCCCACTGCCCTGCCCACCGTTGCGAAGAATATTTCAACTTATGAATGGTCTGTGTCACAATTAAGAGAAAGAGGTAAGAATAGGCCAGTATCTATGTGGAGTGTCATTGGATCAAGAGACTTTTCTTCTTTAAGTTCCCAAAGTTCTTAACCTAGCTCAAGGTTGTCATCTGAAGTAGCCAGATGCTTATCTGAGAATCAATTTCAGTCGTTCCTTCATTTGAAAAATAAGACTTGGGAGCCGTCTTGCCCCAAAATGGCCACCAAACATTCAGTTTAACCTTGGTTTAAGGAGCCATTTGGCACCTAGCTTATATATCTTGAGTTTCTAACACTGACCTTTGTACACTAAATACCAGAGGATTCTATGTACATTGCACACATCTCTCTTATCCCCATCTAAGCATTCACAGCTGGAGGACACATTCCAACCAAACAAAAGCATTCAAGGAAGGTGTGGAGCAGGGCTGGGGAGAGGCGTTGTGGGGGTTCAGGGAGGGTATGTGGCTCAGATGACTAGATGAGAGTTCCAGAGGAATGATTGGAGCCCCATGGGTGCATAGCCAGGATTTTTGCTGGGGCAGGACAGGCCTTTTGTCAAGGGGGAGGGCAGAACCTCAGTTTGCTATGTATTTTTATTAATTTTTATTGACTTGGGGGGGAGGGCAGGGAGGCTGCCTTCCCCCTTCGTTACGCCCACACCTAAGGTTCCTCATCCCTCATATAAAGGGGGAAGAGGACATGTGCAGGGGGAGTACAGGATCAGGTTTAAGGTGCTGCTTTTAACCTTTAAAGCCCTATACAGCCTAGGACCCTCGTACCTACGGGACCATGTCTCCTGGTATGTCCCACGGAGGACCTTACGGTCTTCAATCGAAAACATCTTGGAGGTCCCGGGCCACAGAGAGGTTAGGCTGGCCTCAATCAGAGCCAGGCTTTTTTGGCTGTGGCCCTGATCTGTCACAAGAGACTAGGGCCCTGCAGGACTTGACATCTTTCCGCAGGGCCTGCAAGACAGAGCTTTTCCACCAGGCCTTTGGCCAAGGCACAGCCTGACCCCCTCCTTTGGTAATCCTCATAGAACCCTAGCCCAATGGTTGCCATTAATTTGATTTTGAATTGATTTTAGAATGAATTGATTTTAGAATGCTGTGTTACTTTTATTGTTGTTAGTTGCTCTGAGCCCGGCTTCAGCTGGGGAGGGCAGGATATAAATAAAAATTTATTATTGTTGTTGTTGTTGTTGTTGTTGTTTTGTTGTTGTTGTTGTTGTTGTTGTTGTTGTTGTTGTTATTATTATTATTATTATTGAAGCAGTAATGTTTCTGAATACCAGCCTCTGCAAACCACAGGAGAGGAGAGTGCTGCTGTGTTCAGGTCTCGATTCCTGGTTGCCCATAAGGCCACTTTGAGAGCAGTATGCTGAACTAGATTGGGACCACTGTCCTGGTTCAACAAGACTCTTTATTATGTTCTTATCAGAAGCTAGGCTAGATATCTCAGAAAGTTTGAAGCTGCTCGTTCCACTCCCCTTTGTTTTTACCCCTATTTCCTTGCCCGGGCCAATGGGGCCGGCTGAGCTGGGAGAGCCCTTTCTGGGGTTGGATGGTGTGTCAAAGCCAGGAGTCCCAAGCATCCTTGAGCACTTGATTAATTCGACATAGGCCTTCTCCCCTGTGAGCAGCCGTTCTCTGCTTCAGAAAGCACCCTGTCTCCAAAGAGAGGAGAGGGGCGGAGCCTACCTTGCTGCTCCTTCAGGTCTCGGTTACTTTAGCAACACATTTGGCCAGCAGCTAAAATCCTCTGCGAAGAGAGGGCCATGTTTTTGTCTCCTGTTGCCGCGTCACGCCTGACTCACTTTGCAGCTGCGATGCTGTTGGTATATCTGTGCCTGCCAGTGTGTGTGAGGGTGGGGGTGGGAGGGATCTTCAGCGGGCTAAGTGGATTGATGTTTATTTTGATAATGAGTTCTCGATGTGTTCACAAACTAATAAAATCAACTCATTAGGAGGAAGCATGTTTAATTCAGAACTTAGCTGCTAGGAGATTCCCCAGCAGTGGCTGATGGGTAATTTAAATTAGCACCCTCGCCAAAGAATCTAGTGTCAATACAGACAGGCGGGCTGAGAATAATGGGGGCAGAAAATTCAATCTGAGCCCTTTGTCCGAATGCAAGAACTTCTGTCTCCAACGCTGGTCTCCTATGGGATAGTTCATGTGCGACTGAAGATGTCAGTGCCTTGCGATTGCAACCTTTGTCTGACTTGCTTTATTGCAGGAGAGAATTCCAGACCAATTGAAGCTGAAATTGAGTGGTGAGACATTCATCCGAGCCTCATCTGGCCTGAAAGGGGGAAAAATCATATGGATGTTGTCAGCATTAAGGCATAACTTCTTTAACCCACTGTCTGGGATTCAAAGAAAAAGCAGAGACATCCCCACACTGGAGACTTCTCCCATTTGGAACTTAGCATAAAACTAGACCTACAGAAAATAGACTTCTACAGAGAGGATATTGTCAGAAGATGTGAAGCCAAGACTAGGAGCTTTTTGCTGCAAGGTTGGGGCTTGGTCCAATCAACCAGTGTTCGAAATTCCCATTGTTCCAGGCGCATTTTGCAACAGGGAATTTCATTCATGCAACAGGGAATTTCAACAAGCAGTTTTTGAGTTCTGGGCCCACTACTGCGCCCAAGATTTCAGATTAAAACTGCAGAGTGGAAGGAAAGGAGGAGCTTTTTTCTGCCTCCCACTTCCGACTACTCTCTGAAGACCGGAGAAGAGACCCTCTTAATAATATTAGGGGGGTGGGCAGGGGAGGGACTAGACCATTTGAAAAATGAATGTAATATATTAGCTGCAGTTCATTCATTTTCAGCTTTGTATACTTGCTATAAAAAGTGCACCTAGACATTCCTTTGTTGCACCCATAACCTAGGATTAAGGTGTGCCATTTGCGTGTTCAGACTCAGAAACCTCTCCCCTAAATAAATTCACACTTGACTCAAAATTTTGGTTTGGTTTTTGGCAGAATTTAGGCCACAACTTTACTGATTACAGAAAGTGACTGGTTGCACAGGCTCTGGTTCGACTAGCTCCCTGCCATGCAAGTAGCGCTGATCCAGGGTTCCAGCATAGGTCAGCCAAGGGTGAACACCTGGATAAGCGGAAAGCCGGGAACGGGCTAACTCTGCCACCCAAATGTCCCCCTGGACTCAGGCACAGGCACAACCCCCTCTCAGGGGTTGACCAAACCATCGAGTCCCTGGATTCCTTTAACAGAATACCCTTCACATAGGGATGGCAAGAGTGTTCTCCCAACCCTATCACCTGAACCAGAGCCTGTCCACAACCTTACAGGTTGTGACGATTTGCTACGTGGCAGGCAAACCCCAAATGGCAACAGCCAATCAGCCAAGGGGAAAATTCCTGCCATGCCCCAATGACAGACGACACACAACGGCATAGCAAGGTGAAGTGCAAAACCCTAAAAGTAGGGAGAGGTGGGCAGGTGTTCCGAATTCACACGCCTAAAGAGGAAGCTCTGGGTCATGTGCATGGGCATAAATAGGTCTCTTGAACCGTTTAGACTGCGTCCCATTGGCCAGATTGCACCCAGCTTCGAGGGACCTACCAATCGGGTGTTGTGGCTGACCAATCGTACCCACCCACAACACAGGGTGTCAGTTTTCCAGGTCTCACTGCAATACGTACCCTCTTTAAGGGAGGACCCGATTTAGCTCCTAGCTTTCATATCTCAATATCTAACACTGCAATCAACTATACAGATAGATTTTATTGTCACCGTTGCAAGGGTTTGGGTGCATTAATCTGTACCCCGGAAACCATCCCCAGTATGGACCTGGTCTTAGCAATATTTCAACAGTACCGTTACAATAAAGTCATCAGTAGTGGCTAATAAATACAGTTTTGTTAGCGCATATGTATAACTAGTACTAAATATACTAATCCAAAAGAGTCTGTGTGCAAGGCAAATGTGGCATAATATGGTTTCGCTTACCTGGGGCCAATAATGTCAAGGCTAATTCACCTGTTTAAAACTTGGCATTAGCACAGATGTGTCATAAAAATCAAGGCAGGCTTTGAAGAGAGTTGTAAGAAAAGCCACCAAGCTGTTATAGGCTAAGCCATCATCTTGTGTTCACTCAGAGCATGCAGCAGTCCCAGAGGTTACATAAGAGAGTTGTGATATGTGGCTTTCATTCCCCAGCAAACCGAGCTGAAAGCACTTGTTCCGTCTTCAGTAAAGTCTCATCATCCTTTTCTTCTCTTTTTTTTTGGGGGGGGGGCGCGCGCTGGTGCGGTTATAAAATTTGACTTTCACGGTATCCCATGGCAACAAGTTCCAAAGAGCAATTGAGTGCCGTGCGAACCCCCCCCCCCCCAAAAAAACTGCGTTTTGTTTGTGCGGAACTCGCCACTTCTTAATTTCTTCTAGGTGTCTGTTAATATTTGTATTGTAGGAAACGTTTTATCTTTAATTCACTTTCCTTTGCTCCTTTTGTGGTCTGAAAGCTTAATCAGCACAACTGCTACTTGGGGACGCGGAGGATAATAGCAGAAAGGGAAAAGACAGACATCTAGCGAAACAAAGATATTTCAAGGATGCAAATACTGAATATTGAATAATTGAGAAGGAAAGGGGATGTAGCTGCCATGTGTTATGCATTTGTTCGAAAGCCAAGTGGAAATTGCTAAGTTACTCAACAGCTTAAGAGCAGTATTAACTTTGTGTACAGCAAGTAAATAAACTGCACAGTTTCTGTCACTTGCCTTACAAATTTCTGTCACTTTGCTGAGAGGGGTGGGTGGGTGCATTCATGGTTGAAAGCTGTTCTCCAGCAAGCTAATGGCATTTCAAAAGCCCAAGAACAGAAATCAAAAGTAAATTCCTTCTCCTTTTGTTCCGATTTCAACTAAAAGGCTGAACCATGTGGCAGTAATGCTGACTGAAGCCACTAGTCAGCAGAGTAGGATCTTGGAGATTCAGCAGATCTCTTTGACTCCTAGTTCCTGAGTCGAGTAGCACCTCTCTAATGCACCTCCTTGCCTTTTTTGTAGCTAGAATGCCCCATTGTTTGTCCAAATGATGCAGAAAATCTGTGAAACCTCAAATACTGCATTAAATTTAAACAATGCAAGTTAACTCAACATACACGTCTGCGTATTTACCAGACCCGTGTAATAATACCTTTGAGTGCAATTTTGTGCGTTAACACACCAAAACCTACCTAAGATCTGTCATAAGAGCAAAACAGTCAGGTTAGAATATCGAACACCCATTTTGTTGTTTTGATGCCCTCAGTAGACTATTTGGAAACCACTCATTTATTCATGGGGGAGGGGAAACCCTGATATTGTTTAAGAGGCTAGACTAGAGGCTTAGCCACACTTGTCATGTTGTCATGCTCCTTTCCCCTGGGGAAAGCCACTCTTTAGTGCTCAATCGGAGCAAATGGCAGTTCAGGTTTGGTCCCTGGGAAAGCAGGGGGGCAAGGGGAAAACAGCTCAGTGGGGACAAGCATAAGTCTGGGTGAACCCTAAGATGCTCAGTGCACTCCGAATTGCAACCACTGTTAGACACACGTGTGGCAGGATCATGTTTTGCAGTGTCATTTTAATGCATGCTTGAATATTGACTGTCACACTCCATTATGGCTTTTTGTAGTCTTAAAGCTGCATAAACATTCAGTTTCACCTGTGCTTTTCTTTGAATGCCTGCTTAACTAACCTGTTTATACCTAGTCCTAAAGAAGACGCTTGAAACAGGAGATACAGTTGTGTGTGTGTGTGTGTGTGTGTATTAGACCTATATCTGTTTCAGATGCTGCTATGCTGTGCTACATCTAAAGGAAAAGGGTGACTGATTTGGGGAAGTCTCCTGTCTACTAAAAGCTGGGAAATGGTTTGGAATCCCCCCCCCAGCAATTCTCCTGTGGCAGAGCAATGTGTTTCTTTCTCTTCATGTGGTTAAATATGTGGCAAAGAGGTACTATTTTTAGATGACGTGAAAATGGGTGAGCCTAATCCCCTTCTGAGCTGTGTGAAACATTGTCTAAGTGAGATTGACTGCATTTCTGTGGGCAGCCTACTCTGTGGAAATTGCTGTGTAGTTCAACGCTGAACTTGTTTGCTTGGATGTAAGGTTTTACTTCCATATTGCAGTCCTACAGGTTTACTCTTCCTTTGTCATTTCTAGCAAAAAACTATTGCAAGATGTAGGAAAACTACATCTAAAGCTACAAGATGTAGTCAGACAACCAGTGACTAGCACTTCAGTGAAAGCAAATTATTGGTAGATTGACAGTCATCATCACCATCATCATCATCATCATCATATTTACATCCTGCCCATCTGGCCGAGTCTCCCCACTCTGGACTGCTCACAGCACATATAAAAACATAGTAAAACATTAAATATTAAAAACTTCTTGAAACAGGGCTGCTTTCAGATATCTTCTAAAAGTTGTGTAGTTCTTTATCTCCTTGACATCTGATGGGAGGGCATTCCACAAGGAGGGTGCCACTGCCGGGAAGGCCCTCTCTGCCTGGTTCCCTGTAACTTCGCTTCTCGCAGTGAGGGAACTGCCAGAAGGCCTTTGAAGGCGGACCTCAGTGTCCAGACTGAGTGATGAGGGTGGAGACACTCTTTCGGGTATTCTGGGCTGAGGCCGTTTAGGGCTTTAAAGATCAGCACTAACAATCTGAATCGTATTGCCAAACTTACAGCTTTGGCATCATTCACATAGCAGCACATTTACCAACACCTTATCATCCGGGCAATTGGACCCCTTGGTATCATATCCCATAGTTTGCAGTCTGTGCGTAGCTATAGTGTGGCCCTTCCTCTATAACAATTACCATTTGCAATCTTGCACACACCTCACATGTCAGCAGGAACAAAGGAAGCAGAGAGTGAAATAAAGCTCGAATAGGAAGCCTTTGTGTCTCTCCATTATTTGACTTTCATTATTTTGAAAGTCTCTGTTGCAACCAAACCACAACAGAACTGCAGGGAACTGGCTCCTTGTTGCTGCAATAGTTTATGGTCAAACAAGTATTTTATTGATTTGATGATACACTTATTAGTCCCAACTAGAGTGAAGCCTTGAGGACATGAAACCAATATCACAGAAGACTTTATAGGTTTTGGTTCCTGCTTTCTGTACTCAGCTGTCTTTGGGTGCTAGGGAGCAGAAAGTAAGGCAAAAATCTACTGTTTAGAAGCCGCTCATTCTGGAGATTAACCACCTGGTGGAGGAAAGAGAGGAGGCCGCAATCTATGTGTTTGTAGAATGACTGCCCCATGTTGTAGAATTCAGCCAGTCTTCACAACTGGGGTTGAAATCTTTTATTTCTAACCTTTTACTTGGGATTCGGCATGTACACTTAGCTGTTAAACATTGGTTCAGTTTTAATCAGGCACCGTGTTCCTAATCCTCTCTAAAGCATGTTTCCGAGGTCAGAAGTATGCTGAAAGTTGGTGCTCTCTGTCTTCTCCTCTGGTGCTTTGACTCCCTCGTCCCTTTCCTGGTTTGCAGCAACCATAGTTTGCTATGAGTCCCCAAACTGGGCAAGCTATGATTACTGGCTGGGAAACCAAGTGTAAAGAATCAATTTCTGGGTTGCAGTAACAAGAGTTTGCGTGAGTGCTTTGCATCGGTGCATCAGCTGGCGACGTGAACAGCCAGGTAACACACGCAGCTTGTTTAAGGTGCAATGTGGGCTTTCTCCTCCATGGCTGGGCAGAGGACAATTTGCAATGGGAAATTATGGCCTGTGAGAAGAAGAAGAGGAGGAGGAGGAGGAGGAGGAAGAGGAGGAGGAGGAGGAGTTTGGATTTGATATCCTGCTTTATCACTACCCTAAGGAGTCGCAAAGCGGTTAACATTCTCCTTTCCCTTCCTCCCCCACAACAAACACTTTGTGAGGTGAGTGAGGCTGAGAGACTTCAGAGAAGTGTGACTGGCCCAAGGTCACCGAGCAGCTGCATGTGGAGGAGCGGAGATGCGAACCCGGTTCCCCAGATTACGAGTCTACTGCTCTTAACCACACCACTACACCACACTGGCTTAAAGTACGCCCCCCCACCTCCCCATGACACAGCCCTTACCCAACGTCCACAGCTTATTCTTGGAGTGGCGGGAGTTTCAGACATAGAATTCCCTTATTACATCTAGTCTAGCATTGAGTAATGGGCAGGCTGCTTATGTGGCAGTTAGACCTGCAGAGTCCCAGTCAATGCAAAGGGCAGCTGCTCTGAAGCAGATAAATAGAATCAGAGAATCTGGTAAGCACGGGAGTGGATTGCTTCCAAGTAAGCATGGAAATGAATGTACTTTTATTTAAATTTTCAATGTCAAGTAATAAGCACAGACCAGCATAATGTTTACTCTAATTTCCCCTTCTTCTATTTTCCGTGCATATGATGAGCTATTCCGTTTAATGTTTCCCATCTACTGTTAAGATATGGATACCAGATCCAACCATTAACCATCTCATCTTACATGCAGTTCAGCAGTACTCCCTTCTTTCCCTGTGAACCAGAAGTGAACCTTCATTGTTCTAAACCATGCTGAAATTGCAATAGCTACCGTTACAAGAGAAACAAAGCCAGAAAATGCAATGGGTTGCACCTTTTCATGCGAGATGCTGCGTTGCAATTTTTGCATAGGCCATAGAGCACACTTGAGCAGCAAGGAATGATATAGCCAGGTCCCTCTAAATTCAGTTTAGCTGAAATATTATTCAGTCCCATATTAGCCATGTTAATATGGATTAAGGAAAGGGTTGACCATTTCCTGCTCTGGTATCCTGCCAGAGCCACCAGCTCTGCCAGCATTGCTTACTTTGGACCATTGTGTTGTGTGTCTAGTAATAATAAAATTTAAAAGCTTGTTATCTTGCCCTTCCTCTGTGGCCGCTGTCATTCCTATTATTGGACGAAGAGAGCTGTACATGCAACAAATTTTAAAATGGGGAAGAGCCATGGCAGACTCTTCCAAGTGTTGCTATTTTTCAGGGACAGTCCCGGATTTACAGAAACCATCCTGCTTTCTGATTTGATCCTGGAATGTCCTGGACACCCTTATTTTTATCAGAGAAATGTTGGAGGCTATGGAGTTATCTGGCCCACAAAGCTAAGGAGATAAGTAACTAGACAACCTTTAGATGACATCTGAAGGCAGCCCTGTACAGGGAAGTTTTAAAATGTTTAATGTTTTGTTATCTTTCGATATACGTATGTTGGAAGCCCCCCAGAGGGGCTGGGGCAACCCAGTCAGATGGACAAGGTACAGTGGTACCTTGGTTCTCAAACGCCTTGGTACTCAAACAACTTGGAACCCAAACACCTCAAACCTTGAAGTAAGTGTTCCGGTTTGTGAACTTTTTTCGAAAGCTGAACGTGCTCCGTTTTGAGTGTTACACTTCCAATTTTAGTGCCACACTTCCATTTTGAGTGCCACGCTGAGCTCTGTCTGTTTTTGCTAATCATTTGGCATTTTTGTTTTTGCAGCTTTTTTGTTTTGTTTCTGTGACTGTGTGGAACCCAGTTTGGCTACTGACTGATTGATTGTGCGACTGCAGTACATTGATTATTGCTTTCATTTTATGGATCAATGGTCTGGTTAGATAGTAAAATTCATGTTAAATTGCTGTTTTAGGGGTTGTTTTTAAAAGTCTGGAGCAGATTAATCCATTTTGCATTACTTTCTATGGGAAAGTGCGCCTTGGTTTTGGAATGCTTTGGTTTTCAAACAGACTTCCAGAACGATTACGTTTGAGAACCAAGGTACCACTGTATAAAGCTAATATTAATATTAGTAATGAAATAGGGCGTCCCTACTTTTGTCAGAGAAATGTTGGAGGTTATACCATGGCTATGGCTCAGTGGTAGAACATTTGCTTTATGTGCAGGTTCAGTCCTCAGCATCTCCAGGTAGAGCTTGGAGAGACCCCTGTCTGAAACCCTAGAGGACCACTGCTACTCAGGGAAGATGATACTGAGTTAGATGGACCAGTGATGTGATTCCATATAAGGCAATCTCCTATGTTCCTATTCCACTGCGCTATGTGAGTTTCCTAAGCCGTTTTCCCTGTGCCCATTCTACCTTAAAAGGCAATGGTCCTTTAAGATAAGAGACCAAGAGGCAGATGTGCAGCTCGCATGGAGGTGTGTTGTGTTTCCAGGTCTGTCCGTCTTGGTTATCTGAGGACAAGGGGTGCTCACCACTGGCAATCAGGTAACTGGCAAATGTCAAGGCTTCCCTCTGCGCATTTCACCACCGTCTTTCATTTGACCTTCTGTTCATCAGGACATTTTGATTCTCCCCCAGGCTATTAGGAGGCCCGACTTCTATTATTTTTAAACATAAGGGCATAAATATGGGGATACGGAGTCTGAATAAGAAGAGGAGATGGAAGCCCTTCTGTGGTTTCTTTCTGGGAGAAAAATATGCCTTTGATTTACATGTCAGAATGGATTCGCTCAGCATGAAGCAACATTTTCTTGTAATTTGGCAGCCAGGCAGAAATCATTTTTAGCTATAAAACAAGCTAATGTGAAAATGACAACTGGGCTGTTTTCAGTTCAAAATTTCAGCAAGTGTGCGGTGGAGACGAGTGGGAATCCCCTGCTTTAGGGATGGCTTGGGATGAAACGAGGAATGCAAAGACATGTACACTCACGCTTCCTGACCCTATACGTCCAAACCTTTTACAGAGCTGAGTAGATCAGGGTCACCACTATCCTATCCTTTTAGCTGCAGACTGAATAGCCTGCCAGATATCTCACCACCTCTCTTGAGAGCGAGCAGTTAGGTAGTTTTAGACCCTGGGCTTAATTGCCTTTACCATACTACCCCACCCCTCTCTGAAGATGAACTTTAATGTGTGTTCCATCACTTCTTTCAGAATATGGTAAGAAGCCAGCCCTCCTGCTCAGCCTGTGGAGCAAGACCCCAGACTTAAGCTTAAAGTGGCTGATCCAAGGTCATCCATTGGGCAATGCTTCTCACTCAAATTTCTCTGATCTTTCATACTATCCCCACCGCATTCTGACCACCACATTGCACCTGCGTTTCCCATAATTCCTCTGTGCATCAGACACGGAACATTGGTGCGGTGTATGTTTTGCAACACACAAAAAATAGACTTTGTTATGAGCACATGGAAGCTAGGAATGCACAGTCCCTCTCTCCCTGCTACACTCGTTCATAATAATGCCTGATAGGGGCTTGACCTGTGTATCACACTTTGTATTTATATGAGTAGGTACCCAGACAAATTAACATAGCGGAGATGATTTCAGGTGACAAGACTGTTAAGTCTGATTTCATGCTGAAAGGTGGCTGATCCTACAAAATTCAAGCCTGAGGGTTCGTCCACTTCCACTAGAAAGTGCAGCTAAGTGGTTTTCTGTTTGTCCAGTGCTTTCTAATCACAGGTCCAAACAGTTTCAATTTGCCCCGGAAAACCCACTGTGTAGTGCTAAATTGGAGCAAATGTCAATATGGAGAAAATCCGACTGAGGTTTCCTCTGATCCAGTGGTAAACAACAGGTTTCCCCGGGAGAAAGCAGCAGGGCAAGTTGACCTGCAGATGAGCCCTTAATGTTCTGGAAAGGAATACATAATTTTGCCAAGAATTAGCTGATTTGAGATTGTGGGAAAGGTAGGTACAGACACACACACACACTTTTATAAATTACATGTGAGTGGAGTTTACGAAGGGCTGTTACCTCTGTTGTAGATCATGGGTAGGCAAACTAAGGCCCCAGGGCTGGATCCGGCCCAATCGCCTTCTAAAACCAGCCCGCAGACAGTCTGGGAATCAGCATGTTTTTACATGAGTAGAATGTGTGCTTTTATTTAAAATGCATCTCTGGGTTATTTGTGGGGCATAGGAATTCGTTCATATTTTTTTTCCAAAATATAGTCTGGCCCCCCACAAGTTCTGAGGGACAGTGGACCGGCCCCCTGCTGAAAAAGTTTGCTGGCCACTGTTGTAGATCATCTACTTTTTTTTTTTTTTAAATGATATTTATTGGAGTTTCAAATAATACAAAATTATACCAAAAAAGAAAACCAAAAAACAAAAGAGATAAAACAGAGTTTAAAAAAAGAAAAAGAAAAAAGCATTCAACATTTACAATCCTTATTTTCGATAACTTCTTTCTACGACTTCCCCTCACCTCCCCTTCTTTTTTTGTTTTATAATGATATTTATTAAAATTTTGTTTAAGCAATAAAAGACATACATAATAACATAGCATTTTCCAATATCCACATTTCATTCTCATCTTTGGACTTCCTCACATCTCTTGTTCCTGCATTCTAAACTCATAGATTTTGCTAGCAAATTATTAACTTGTTTCAATTCCTATAATGTAATTTTCCAGTGTTAAATCTCAAATTTTAGAATTTAAATCACTCTTTTAAAAACTTAATTTTAACATACTATTTATCCAAAATTTGTCTTTTCTTTCAATTGCATTTAGATTTATATTCCTTATAACTAATTTATTGGAGCCATGTTATTACTAATCTTACATCTTTCTTAACATTCATACAATTTACAATGTTTTTGTAAATAGTCCTTAAATTTCTTCCAGTCCTCCTCCACCAGTTCTTCTCCCAGGTCTCGGATTCTGCCAGTCATCTCCGCCAGTTCCATATAGTCCATCACTTGCATCTGCCATTCTTCCAGTGTGGGCAAATCTTGAGTTTTCCAGCATTTGGCGATGAGTATCCTTGCTGCTGTTGTGGCATACATAAAAAAAGTTCGATCCTTCTTTTGCACACTCTGGCCGACAATGCCTAAAAGAAAGGCCTCTGGTTTCTTAGGGAAGGTATACTTAAATACCTTTTTCAGCTCATTATATATCATTTCCCAGAAAGCCTTCACTCTAGGGCAAGTCCACCAGAGGTGGAAGAATGTTCCTTCAGCTTCTTTACACTTCCAACATTTATTATCAGACACATGGTATATCTTTGCAAGCTTGACTGGAGTCATGTACCACCTGTATATCATTTTCATAATGTTTTCTTTCAAGGCATTACATGCCGTAAATCTCAAACCTGTGGTCCATAACTTTTCCCAGTCAGCAAACATGATGTTGCTCACCTCCCCTTCTTGTATCCCGTGTCCAAATATTTGTTCAACAAGTTCTTATCCTTAGTTTTTAACCCTAGTTTGTTATTATACTTAATTCAATTTATGTATCAAATTTTAACTTATATGCATTGATCATTATACTTAAAGACTTTTTCTAAGGTCGACCCAGTTTCCCTTACACGAATTCCCCATTTTTATACTAATAGCAATACAAAAAAAAAAGAAACATTAGAAAGGATCAGAATATATTTGTACACCCTTCGAGTTCCCAAACCACACCCTCCCTTTCCCGGTTTCAATCCCCAAACCATTGTCCATTAGTCCATCTACTATCAGCCTGGATTCCTCACGTCAGAGGCTCTTAATTCTCTCTCAGTTCCTTTCTGCTGGTTTTTTTGATAGTCCTTTGTATTAACCACCAAATCTCGGAAGGGCTCTGTCCCAAAATTGTCCATGTTCCATCCGGCTGGGCCTCTAAATTTAAAGGTGGAGCTCAAAATTTGTTTCTTAATCCTTTTAGGTCCAAATGTCCCAAAATCTTCAGATCTCCACAAAGGGAGATCTTTCCATTCCTCCTCCTTCAGTTCAAACCAAATTTTCATCATCCAGTCCTTTTTTTCTTTTATATCCATCTTGACAGGCCTCCGGCTCTCCTTTGCCTTCTGCAGCATTTCAGCCCCTCCTTCCTGGTACTCCTGTTCAACAAATATCTCTTTCTCCACTTCCTCAAGTTTCTCAAGTTTCTTTTCTTGTTCAGCTGCTTGGGCTGTAGACAAAACATGACTCTGCTCTACCAGTTTTCTCACGAGAAAAGCAACCTCGTCCAGATCAGCTATTATTTTTCGACCTATTTCCATTCTTGTAATGTCCCTGAACCCCCTCTAGAGGGATTCTGGTTATTGAGTATTCCTTACACTTCCAGCCCAAAAGTCCAGTTAACTTGTTTCAATTCTTCTTTATTTTCAACAATTTATCACTATATTGTAGCTAATGTAACCAGCAAGAACATCAGAAACAAAGTTCTCCATTTTTCCCCACTTTGACAGCTAATTTTGACAGCTGTCAAAGTCTTCTATGTCTCCTCAACAGGCTCCTCTCGCGGATCGCTCCCGGGTCGGGGGGGGGGCACTTTGGCTCTCAAAGTTAGCTCTTATCCTCCAGCACAATTACTTATACTGTCAATCCGTGTAATTGATAGTTTTATCCAATAAAAAGGAGATATTCACTCAACCTTAATTATTTAGTCCTTGCTTCAGATTGTTTACAAGGTAGGGGAGACGGACTTCCTCTTTGCGTCTTCCCCGATCGTGCCAAATTCAGAAAAATTCTTTCTTTTATAAGTCCAATTTCCGTATTACTCACAGGTTGTTACTTTTAATCCGAATGTTCTCAGGAAAAAGTCAGCGCTCTCCATCCATGGCATGCGGCTTCACTCAGCAGGAGAAGCAGAGGACTCTCAGCACCACGCCGCTCCCCATCCCCTGTTCCGCAGCCTTTAAAAAGGCTCCTTGCAGGTCAGGGGGGCGCAAATGGTGCCCGCCGAGTCACCAGGTTCACAGGCTTCCGCGCCTGTGGTTTTTTAGGGTCCCCGCGTCGCCGCCGCGGCAGGACCCAACCCCTGCTGAGCCGATTCCCTCCGGAGCTCGGAGGGAATCCACCATTCAGCGATGGCGCTAACCCAGAAGTCGTAGATCATCTACTTTAAAGGCAAAGGTATCCCTGACTGTTAGGTCCAGTCGCAGACGACTCTGGGGTTGTGGCGCTTATCTCGCTTTATTGGCCGAGGGAGCCAGCGTACAGCTTCCGGATCATGTGGCTAGTATGACTAAGCCGCGAACCAGTGCACGGAAACACTGTTTACCTTCCTGCCAGAGTGGTTCCTATTTATCTACTAGCACTTTGACATGCTTTTGAACTGCTAGGTTGGCAGGAGTAGGGACCGAGCAATGGGAGCTCACCCCGTCACGGGGATTTGAACCACCGCCCTTCTGATCGTCAAGCCCTAGGCTCTGTGGTTTAACCCACGGTGCAACCCGCGTCCCCTATCATCTACTTTACAGATCCTCAATTCAGTCCCCACCATCTCCAGAATGAAACGCTGGAGACCAGACATGGTCAACAATACTGTACTGGATGAACAAATGACCTGACTCAGTTATATAGCAGCTTCTTCACTTCTCTTCCCAGTCTACTTCCTGTTTGCTCTCGTTTTTGTCCCCTGTTTTACTCTACACTACAGTAAAGCAAGACATGTTTAAAAAAAAAAAGGAGAAGGAAAAGGAGGAAGAGTAAGGAGACTTCAAGCTAGATATCACAAGGCAAGATTGCAGACCCTCCAAGTGTCCCAATTAGTCAGGCACAGTCCCGGATTTACAGAAGCCATCCTGGTTTCTGATTTGATCCCGGAATGTCCCACTTTTCCTTAGGTCGGCCCTATTTTCATCAGAGAAATGTTGGAAGGTGTGGAGACATGTGACCCACTGAGCCAAGGAGATAAGTAACTATACAACCTTCAGAAGACATCTTCAGAAGGTTTTAAATGTTTCATGTTTTGTTATGTTTCTATATGTGTTGGAAGCCGCTCAGAGCGGCTGGGGCAACCCAGTCCGATCAGTGGGGTATAAATATTATTATTATTATTATTATTATTATTATTATTATTAGGAAATAGGACGTCCCTGTTTTCATCAGAGAAATGTTTGGAATGTATGAGATTATGTGCTCTGTTTCAGGCATGGAGGACTAGTTATAAGGGCTGTTTTGAGACTCACTTCTGGAATAGGAATAATGGCTATGAGAGAGTAGTTGAGACTACAGTGGTACCTCGGATTACATACGCTTCAGGTTACATACGCTTCAGGTTACAGACTCCGCTAACCCAGAAATAGTACCTTGGGTTAAGAACTTTGCTTCAGGATGAGAACAGAAATTGCACAGTGGCGGCACGGCGGCAGCAGGAGGCCCCATTAGCTAAAGTGGTACCTCAGGTTAAGAACAGTTTCAGCTTAAGAACGGACCTCTGGAACGAATTAAGTACTTAACCCGAGGTACCACTGTATTTAGCAGTGATGGGGAGCCTGTGGCTCTTCCAGTGCTGTTGGAGTAAATCTCCCATCTCCCCTGACTATTAGCCATGCTGGCTGTGGCTGGTGGGAGTTAGACTCCAGGAATATCTGGAGGACCACAGATTCTTCATCCCAGGTGTAGAAGCAGTACCTGCCTCAGTACTGGAGTGATCAGAGCCATTCACTGCAACCCATATACTGTATTTTTCGCCCTATAGGACGCACTGGCCCATAGGACGCACCTCCTTTGGCGGGGGGGGAAGCCCGAGCTTCCCCCGACCCCAGCCCCCAGAACAGGCTGCTATCCGCAAGCCTTGCGAGCTCGCGGCAACTCCCGCCGGGCTCCCTAGGCTGTGGATATCTGCCTGAAGCACGGGGCGCTCTGCTTCAGTGCCCGGGCTCCGGGCTCCGGAACTCCCGCGGGCTCCCCAGGCTTGCTGATAGCTTCCTGAAGCCTGGAGAGCGAGAGGGGTCGGTGCGCACCGACCCCTCTCGCTCTCCAAGCTTCAGCGAAAGCCTGTATTCGCCCCATAGGATGCACACAGATTTCCCCTTCATTTTTGGAGGGGGAAAAGTGCGTCCTATGGGGCGAAAAATACGGTATTTGGGGTCGGGGGGGCATGTCAAAGCCATATGTCTTATTGACTTATGCTGGAGTCCAGGACTTCTCTTTTTTTAGAAATCCGCTACTGACTAGGCAGCATTTGGAAATGCAGCAGCTGCCTTTTTGGCTTCTGCAGACCTCACCTGTTTGTGTGCACCTGGATCTCACCTTGGTCTCTCTTCTTACCTTGCAAGTCACCACCTAAAGTGCAATTCCTTCCCCTCGGGGTCCTTCCTTGCTGTTGGAACTGCTCCTGAAAGCTGTCTCCCTTCTGTCTCTTTCTCTCTATCTGCTGGAGCGTTACTGACATTGAGTCACTCATTGGAGTGAGTCACAAGAGACCTAAGAGCGGCCCAGAGACCGAGGAGCCATAAGTATCTGTGTCTGGTCTGTCTGAGGGAATTTATAATCTTTTAAGCAGTTTAAGGAAGAAGGTGTCCAGGGCTGCTAGTTAGGACAATGTTATTGATTAATTGAGTGAGGTGTCGGTGTGCGTGCGAGCGTGCATGGAAAGAGGTCAAGGATTAAACAAGGCCTGCAAGGGAGCAAAGTTTCTGAACACATTTTGACTGGCCAGGCTACTAATAGGTAGCAAAGGGCATTCATTAGAGGATGCTGGAATATGGTTGCAAGACAGTGTTAATTGCCTAGCTTGTGTGTCTTTTGAATAGCCGCTTCCTCCCTTCCCTGTGTTGTGGATATTTTATGTGGCAGCATGAGTCTGTGTTGTCTGCATTTCCTCTGAGCGTTTCCTGTGGCTGCATTTAGGTGTGCAGAGTATTTTTGTGTTTTATCAACAGCGTGTGTCATAATCTTGTGTGGGAGTCGGGGAATCATATGCCTTCTATTCTCAGTGTATCTTTGGCACTCTCTCTATGGCTCTGCCATGCAGCAGGGGCCAGCAGCTTCCCTAAAACTGCACCATTTATGGCTATCTTCTGAGTCCAGTGACAGAGGCAGTGTGCCTCTGAATACCAGTCCCAGGGCATCATAGGTGGGGAGAGCACTGATTTCTCGTGGGCTTCTGGTTGGCCACTGTGAGAACAGGATGTTGCTCAGGGGAACCCTTGGCCTGATCCAGAGGGTCTTTTCTTATGTTCTCTTCTGGAGGGAGCCGGGTATGTCTACCCTGAAGAAGAGAAGACCGAGAGGTGATATGATTGCCACCTTCAAATTTACGAAGGGCTGTCACATGCAAGATAGAACATGCTTGTTTTCTGCTGCTCTGGAGGGTACAACCCAAATCAATGAATTCAAATTAAAAGAAAGGAGATTCCTACTAAGCATTTGGGGAAAACTTTCTAATGGTAAGAGCTATTGTGACAGTGGAATAGACTAGTTTAAGGATTTCTACTTGCACAATAGAACTTCTCCTCCTCTCCTTACATGCCCTCTAAATCTGTTCTGGGGTTCCCCTAACCATCCAGAGCAGATTTGGGGTAAAGGTAAGGTGAAGGACTGGATGATTAAGTCCAGTAAAAGGCGACTATGGGGTGCCTCGCTTATCTCACTTTTCAGGATGAGGGAGCCGGCGTTTGTCCACAGACAGCTTTCCGTGTTATGTGGCCAGCATGACTAGACTGCTTCTCGCGCAACGGGACACCGTGATGGAAGCCAGAGCGCATGGGGGAATAGGAGCACATGGACAGAGGCAAGGAAGTTCTATTGCACAAGCAGAAATCCCTGCATTATTGAATCTGTTCAGCTGGATACCACCCTCTGTGCTATTACAAAGGACTCCAAGATGAGTGTTTACATTGTAGGCTATCTCCTGCTTATTGCTGTTATTGGCTTGGCTGATGGCACTTCCTGCATAGAGCTGAGGTGCTCACTTTGTTTTTACTTTGCATGGGAAATAAATACC
Source organism: Podarcis erhardii (assembly GCF_964252035.2). Lineage (NCBI taxonomy): Eukaryota > Metazoa > Chordata > Lepidosauria > Squamata > Lacertidae > Podarcis > Podarcis erhardii. Next base: position 27,995,714 of record NC_138498.1, on the reverse strand, counting down.
TGCCAAGCCAAGTGTAGCCCACCAGACAGCTGGGCATCACCTCAAATTTAGTTAGATGCCCTGCTTGAAGTGAGCATGTTCTCTGGAGTCTGTTGCAACAGTGCGGGATCGCTCTGGGGCTCAAACTCACTTTGTAGAGTTTTCCTCCCTCTGAGCCCTAGGAACACGTGAACAGTTCTGCTGGAACAAGCCCAAATTCCATCTACTCCAGCATCCCTTTCCCAGGCTAACAACCAGATGCCTGTGGAAAACTCACCAACAGGACATAAGGTAATAGTCCTCTCCTGCACATGTTCCCCAGTGTGTGGTATTCAGAGGTGTCTCTGATCCTAGATGTAATATATCTCCATCATGACAAGTAGACATGGATAGCCTTATCCTTCATGAATTTGTCTCACCACCCTTTAAAGCCATCTCAGCTGGCAGTCATTGCAATTCAAACTAGTGCAACTAACGCAGAATGTGTGCATCCTTTTGACTTTCATCTTTTCGCCAGTCAATTTCAGCTGGTGACCCCAGGTTCTTACATTATGAAAAAAAGGAGAACTACGCCTCCCTATTTGCTTTCTCCACTTGCTCTTTTTTCTTCCATAACCCAGTTGCTTCTTATAAATGGGGGAGAGCGAGTGTCTTAACGAGGAAAAAAACAAAACCATGAAGCAGGGCAGGGAGTCCGATGAATCCTTTTGAAGGGGGCGAGTTCAGCTCGCTTGCCAGTTGTTGTCAACATTGCACCTGGTACAAGAGCTGATTTGGGGCAGAGGGCAGCTGCCTGCTATCTTCTTTCCAAATAAATCCTCCCGGGGAGAATGTAAGGAGATAGCAGAAATCGGCCCGTGAGTAAGCCAAGTAACTTGCTGCTTTATCTTAAGACACTGTGTTTGTGACACAGGGAACGATGCCAGGCAGCTGATGATGCTACCTCTTCTCTGAGTTTGTCAAGTCCTTCCCATAATTCAGCCCACTAGACTGTAACCTCCTGGAGCTCACTTTCCCATTATCCCTCCCACCCCCTGAAACCCAGCGGCAATTATAAATCTATTATTTATTGGCAGAGTCAGGCAGTAAGATATTTCCACTCTCGTTCCATTACTTCTTTCATTTCTGCGTTCGGTGGTGGTGGGGATTGCTGACATCCTGCTTGGGAGAGGAGACATTCCACCTGGGCTCCTGGGCTCTCACAGCAGAGGTGCCGTACCTTCTCTTTCGATGTGATTTGGTGGGGGGAGATACAGACACACCGGTATGGGTAGGAACAGGAAGAGAAAATGTGAAGGTGTTGTTATTTTTGCTTCTGTTGAACTGGTCAGACCTGAGTGGGTTCACAGCCCTGAGTGTAAACTCCTTGTAGCCATCTGATTGTGCCTTTTAAATATGTGGAAATAGACTTTGCCGCACCTGGGGCCATGCGGGAGAGGCCTCTAGCAAACCTGCTGTTTTAAACTTTCATGATCCATCGGTTCTTCTGCTCCATCCTCCCCTCTCTCCCAGTCGCCCCCAAGGTGCCTTATTAGCTCACTGAATATCCGAGATGACAACAGGTAAAGGGTGCTATTTTTAAACCATCATCTTCTGGCAGGTGCATTCGCCACCGACCCGCTAACCTGAGCTGTGAATGTGTAGCTCCTGGCTCAGCAAGTGGGGAGGGGCAGCTCTAGGGCATTCAAAAACACTCCCTGAAACAGATCCGCGCACATGGAGAATCAAGGTTAGGCTCCGCACGTGGGTTGCACCAATCAACTGGCCAACCCACACCTCCGCCCCCCTCGCTACCCTCTGAGCTCATTAATTCCAACAGTCTGGGTGTGAGGAGAGCTCCCAGAGCTCTCTGCCATATTCTTGCAGCAGCTGGCTTTCTCTCCTTGTATCAGCCAGGTGAATTTTAAAATCCAACTTTGCAGTTCTTCTGCTTTGGAGAGCACGGCCTGTTTATGTCTCCAGGCAGCAAATTGTGATTCTCTTCCTAGGACTCTTCCCCACCCACCGCCAGCACCACCACCTCTCCTTGTTACAGGTTTGACCGCAGGGTAGGTGAAAGGAGGTGTCCGCCATAAAACACGTCTGCCCCACGGAGCTGTGAACACACAAACAGCAGCCTTGTTGCTTGTCTTTCTAAAAATGAGAGTAAGTCCAGCAGTTGGCAGGGGGGCTGGTTCAATACCCTTCACACAGAGCCGGGAGCGCAAATGTTGTTGCTTATTACGCCAGGTAAGAAATAGTGAGTTCCCTTGGCCATGCTCATTTAGAGTTGCCATGCATCCCAAATGGAATCAGGCCTTCCTTGAGCAGGCATGGCAGAGGGCATCATATAACCAAATTAGCATATAGAATCATAGAATCATAGAATCATAGAGTTGGAAGAGACCACAAGGGCCATCGAGTCCAACCCCCTGCCAAGCAGGAAACGCCATCAGAGTACTCCTGACATATGGTCGTCAAGCCTCTGCTTAAAGACCTCCAAAGAAGGAGACTCCACCACACTCCTTGGCAGCAAATTCCACTGTCGAACAGCTCTCACTGTGAGGAAGTTCTTCCTAATGTTTAGGTGGAATCTTCTTTCTTGTAGTTTGGATCCATTGCTCCGTGTCCGCTTCTCTGGAGCAGCAGAAAACAACCTTTCTCCTTCCTCTATGTGACATCCTTTTATATATTTGAACATGGCTATCATATCACCCCTTAACCTCCTCTTCTCCAGGCTAAACATGCCCAGCTCCCTTAGCCGTTCCTCATAAGGCATCGTTTCCAGGCCTTTGACCATTTTGGTTGCCCTCCTCTGGACACGTTCCAGTTTGTCAGTGTCCTTCTTGAACTGTGGTGCCCAGAACTGGACACAGTACTCCAGGTGAGGTCTGACCAGAGCAGAATACAGTGGCACTATTACTTCCCTTGATCTAGATGCTATACTCCTATTGATGCAGCCCAGAATTGCATTGGCTTTTTTAGCTGCCGCGTCACACTGTTGGCTCATGTCAAGTTTGTGGTCAACCAAGACTCCTAGATCCTTTTCACATGTACTGCTCTCAAGCCAGGTGTCACCCATCTTGTATTTGTCCCTCTCATTTTTTTTGCCCAAGTGCAATACTTTACATTTCTCCCTATTAAAATTCATCTTGTTTGTTTTGGCCCAGTTCTCTAATCTGTCAAGGTCATTTTGAAGTGTGATCCTGTCCTCTGGGGTGTTAGCCACCCCTCCCAGTTTGGTGTCATCTGCAAATTTGATCAGGATGCCCTTGAGTCCATCATCCAAGTCGTTGATAAAGATGTTGAATAAGACCGGGCCCAAGACAGAACCCTGTGGCACCCCACTAGTCACTCTTCTCCAGGATGAAGAGGAACCATTGATGAGCACCCTTTGGGTTCGGTCAGTCAGCCAGTTACAAATCCACTGAGTGGTAGCATAGTCAAGACCGCATTTTACCAGCTTCTTTACAAGAATATCATGGGGCACCTTGTCAAATGCCTTGCTGAAATCAAGGTAGGCTACATCCACTGCGTTCCCTTCATCTACCAGGCTTGTAATTCTGTCAAAAAACGAGATCAGGTTAGTCTGACATGACTTATTTTTCAGAAATCCATGCTGAATATTGGTGATCACAGCATTCCTTTCTAGGTGCTCACAGACTGTTTGCTTAATGATCTGCTCCAGAATCTTCCCTGGTATTGATGTCAGACTGACTGGGCGGTAATTATTTGGGTCCTCTCTTTTCCCCTTTTTGAAAATAGGGACAACATTTGCCCTCCTCCAGTCTGCCGGGACTTCGCCTGTTCTCCAGGAATTCTCAAAGATGAGTGCCAGTGGTTCTGAGATCACATCTGCCAGTTCTTTTAATACTCTTGGATGCAGTTCATCTGGCCCTGGAGACTTGAATACATCTAAACTAGCCAAGTATTCTTGTACTATCTCCTTAGTTATTCTGGGCTGTGTTTCCTCTGCTGAATCATTTGCTCCAAATTCTTCAGGTCGGGCATTGTTTTCTTTATCGGAGAAGACTGAGGCAAAGAAGGCATTGAGGAGTTCAGCCCTTTCTGTATCCCCTGATACAGAAATAATACACACATATACACCTTTCCAACAAAATAAACCCTGTAATGAAATTCAAAATGTGTCATGAAAATGAGCACAATTTGCTCGTCTTGCCTCTTTTGTTCTTAAGAGTCCCCAGCTGCATGAGACAATAGCTTGGGCATGTAACATTGAGTTCCCCACGCCTATCTCTCTGTGCAAGCCAACATCTGGGTAGTGTCCAGACCTTTTGGCTATCACCCCTGCATCTCATCGCCCTAGATTGTGTGTCCTGCTGTTTTTGTGACTCCAAATTCATAGTCCCGAGAGGAATAATAATAATAATAATAATAATAATAATAATAATAATAATTACTATTTATTTATTTATACCTCGGCCCCCCACCCACCTGGCTGGGCTTCCTCAGCCACTCTGGGCAGCTTCCAACAAAATATTAAAATACAGTAATGCATCAAACATTACAAGCTTCAGATGTCTTCTAAAAGTCTGGTAGTTGTTGTCCTCTTTGACATCTGGAGGGAGGGCGGTCCACAGGGCAGGTGCCACTACTGAGAAGGCCCTTTGCCTGGTTCCCTGTAATTTGGCTTCTCGCAGTGAGGGAACCGCCAGAAGGCCCTTGGCGCTGGACCTCAGGGTATGATGGGGTCTTTGGCAACCTCAATGCACAGTACCATGAGTCAATGTATTATATGTATTAGGTACTGATTTCAGTACCCAGAGTTTGTTTTGGTATTTTGTCCTCTAATGGACCCAAAGCCTCTACGTTGCTTTTTAGTGCCAGCCTTTCAAGGATTTTTGTTCTGGTGGGGCTGATCCATGGAGTGTCTCATTCAACTACCCCACTGGGCACCAGTTCTTCAACACACCTTACCACCAGCAAAGGGGCCACTCCTTTTTGGCAGCCCATGCTATGTGTTTCTTATAATCTCCTTTTCATGGCTACAGAGGGTGGGAGTGGGGAATACTTGAATTCAGAAAGTCTGCACTGTGCTGAGACTCCTCCAAGGATCATTCTCCATCATCCACTGCCCACTAGTGTCCCTTGCTTCTCCCAGTTTGGCTTCCACTCTGTCATTTCATTTGCTCCAAGAGAACTATTAACTGGAAACAAATAAGTTTGGAATGGTGTTATCCAGTATACAGAACTCCTATGATGATTATTTGTTTTATTATGATTACGAGAAGAGGAAAAGGGGGCATCTGGGCACTGAGATTAAGCATTCTGTCCAATAGGAAGTGAAAGGTTCAGTGAAATTATACCCTGTTTCCCAAAAAGGGAAGGGAAGAAGAAGAAGAGGAGGAGGAGGAGTTTGGATTTGATATCCCACTTTATCACTACCCTAAGGAGTCTCAAAGCGACTAACATTCTTGTTTCCCTTCCTCCCCCACAACAAGCACTCTGTGAGGTGAGTGGGGCTGAGATACTTCAGAGAAGTGTGACTAGCCCAAGGTCGCCCAGCAGCTGCATGTGGAGGAGTGGGGAAGCGAACCCGGTTCACCAGATTACGAGTCTACTGCTCTTAACCACTACACCACACTGGGATGGTCAGTCTTGTAAGAACAACCTCAAATAACTGTCTCGTTCTCAAATGTGCCATCCTGTTTATTAGAGTGAATTATCTAATTCAAAAGAGGAAAAGTGGTTTTGCTCAGTGATATACCACTACTCTGCAGGGAAGCTGTACCTTTGCTCCAGTATGCTCCCATACTCTGAGAGGTGTTTAGTGGCTGCTTGGGTCTCAACTGTCTTGATTTCCTCCATGTGCAGCTGAGCATGAGACCCCTGCAGTTCTGGTTCCTATGGCTCTCCAATCCTTGCAGGAATACCTTTAACAAGCTCTTATGGGAATCACCACCTGAAATGTTTTGTTGTGGACTTTGGGGGGTAGGACTTGCGTCTGAAACCCTGGAGAGCTGCTGTCAGTCAGTACAAGGAATAATACTGAGCTAGATGGTCTGACTCTGTATAAAGCAACTTCTTGTGAGGTGCTGCCTGGCACGATCGTAGGGTCTGACAAGTATTTGCAAGATCGTGATTGCTTGCACTCCATCCTATTTTGAAGGACAGTCCTAATGTGATTTTCAGAGTGCTGTTTCTACCCCCCCCCCCGCCCCACAAGACCTTTGTGTTTGGTATGATACATCATAGTGAGAGGTTGTTCCAATGTCAATGTTTTTCTAAATGGGTGTGCACACCTTAAATCTCCTGGGTACGGAAGGACCCAGATTTAACCTGGACAAATAAAAATAGAGAATTTAGTCCATCCATCTCCCCAGTTGTCTGCCTTTGTGTTTGATTGTACCACTCCACTGTTCATCACTCCATGGTGCCTGTGTGTGTGTGTTCAGAAAAGACCAGGCACACCAAACTTGAACACTGTGAGTTTTGAGAGGTGCTGCAATCCAACCTGCTAACCCCTTGTTTTCTGCAGTGACTGTGATGACAAAGTGACTCTCCCTCTTCCTCCTCCCACCTCCCAACCCCAGTCGCCTTGTCCTCTTGTTTCGCTTCCACCTAGCTGCTGTTGGGACTGATTGATTAGGAAGGACGTCTGGTCGTGCTGAGGAACAGGCCAGTCCCCGTCATCCGTGTGCACTGATGTGGCCTGACAAGTGGGTTTGTGCTGAAAATGTGGATTTATAACATTGGCGGCATGCTGGGGGGTGGGGGGGGGGAGAGCACAGAGCGTTGGCGGGGGTGGCTGAGAAAAGACCACACGAGCTGACAAGCGGCAAATGAAGATGAAGCATCAGGCTGTGGCCTGCTGTCCCCTTGGGAACTTCTCATGTACACCTATCTACGGGGGGAAGCTACAAGGAAGCCAGCCCTCTTCAGACTAAGAGCTGGTACGTGCTCTGTAGTTTTGTTTTCCAAGGAAAGGTGGAAGAGGCACAACTTCCTGTGTCAAGCAAGAAGAAGAAGATGAGCCATGCTCATCCATCCATGCAGCTGTGTTTCTCTCTGGCAAATGACCCCTTTTGCTCTTGGCTGCAAAGGCCCAGAAAGCAGCTGTCAGCAGCTTCCCTTTACCTGATGGTAGTTCAAGGTATGACGATCCAAACCTTAGCTACAGAATCAGTCTTGCAGTGGGAGAGTGAATGAATGGTTTCAAAGGAATGTTGTTGATAAGTCTTTCCCTCACCGAACGATGTTGGTGAACGAGCATGGAAGGTGCATGTTCCTAAGTTTCAGTGCTTTCTGAAATTTCAACTTGAAATGTTGTTTCTCACTTGTTCATTTTAAAAGTGTGGCTTGTGAAGCAGCTACTTTTTTTGTTTCGGACACAGCTTCATTACTTGTACGTGCATCTTCATTTGTTACCTGCTTGCTTGCTTGCTTGCTTGCATGTGATTGGGTGATTGGCGCCGCACGATGCAGAGCATAGGGTTTGATTGGTAGGCGCTATTAAGCGCTGTTGACATTTTGAATAGTTCAGATGTCACTGCACACTAATCAGACACAAGCTACATACTTAATAAATAATTACATGCGGGTTTTATATTTTTTAAAAAGGTGACTTCAAGTAGGATTTAATCAAGCTGAGGTTGGTATGATTTCAAACAGCTGGATCAGATGTGAAAAGATGTTATTAATGGGAATAAATCTTCAATGCAGTGTGTAAATCTCATAAACCGGGCTCATTTCAAAATTACTAGGAAGTCTTTACTGAGGAGCCTTGTCTTAATCCTTGGTTTGGAGTTCTAGCTGCCAAAAGTTAGTGAAATAACTGTTGTGGCTCAGAGAAGGTAGGTAGCTCTGAAGAGAGTGGCAAAACTGGAATAATACGATCTAAGGAATCGAAACTCTTCTTGCTCTTTCAGCACATGGGTATGTATGCGCATGAAGGTTTAGTTAGGTGTTTGTGGGTGTGGGCAGCACTGTTAGGGGCTGAATGAGCAGGCGGTGAAAGGACTGAAACTAGGAACATTACCCTCCTGTTCTTTTGGTATGTTTGTATTTAAATATGTTGGTGGGGGAAAGGCTGAAAGTTTGTGACTCTTTTTAAAAATGCTGGGGTTGGCTCAAGACAATTTGCTGCCTTAGCTTAAGGACAACATGGCATCCCATCCCATTTCATATGCAGACTCCAACTGGACTGGCAGTCAAAGCTTACTTCAACACTAGCAATTTAGAAGGCGATTGGGCCGCATCCAGCCCCTGGGCCTTAGGTTGCCTACCCCTGATCTAGGATCATTAACTGTACATCCTTTCACTGGCTGTGGAAACAAAGGATCTATAAACTTCCCTTCTTATCATAATTTTAGGACTGTGTAGGCCAAGTTTACCTGGCAGCAGAGCAGCAGTGGAACAATGATTGATTAGCTTTGTTGCTTCTGTTGTTCCTGTGTGTATACATGTACATTTAGAAGTTCTGGACTCTCTAGCCACACACACACAAAAAGTCATGAAGCTGATTTAATATTTATAAAACAAAACAAAAAAGACCTCCAGAGATATTCGAAGATAATCCGCATGAAGCTTAGGAGGTATATACGTATATGCAGGTAAAAAAAGGTAAAGGACCCCTGGACGGTTAAGTCCAGTCAAAGGAGACCCTGGGCAGCTAACAACAACAACAACAACAACAACAACAACAACAACAACAACAACAGCAACAGCAACAACAACACATCAAACATTCATCAAATCAGAAACAAGGATGTCTTCTGTAAATCCAGGACTATGCTTGGAAAATAGGGATACTTGGAGGGTCTGCAATCTGGGCAAAGCAGCTAGGAAAATGCCTTCACTACAAAGACTTTTAAAGGTTTCCTTCTTTCTTCTTTAAAGCTTAAGTCACAGTGGCAAATCATTGATGTCCCAGGTATTCTCCTGGCAAAAGGATGCCTTTGGCCCTTTCTCAGAGCTCAGGTGCCAGAGGTGGCAGAGAAACCACCAGCACTGCTGCTGCTGCTGCTATCTCAACAGCAAAGAAGGGGAGAGAGAGAGAGAGAGAGGGGTGGGGGTGGGGGGTGGGGGGGTTGTGAGGAAGGGGGGGGGAGACAAGAATGTAGAAAAAGGTGTGGGTCCCAGTGGCGGTGGTGGAGCATGGTGAAGTTGGACGGCACTGTGCTAACAGCCCCAGAAGTCTGCTGCTGGTGCATTTGTTGTTATGAATTGGCAGGATGACGGGAAGACGATCCTGGCAAGGGGTGGAGCAGGGGACGGGGAAAGGCAGTAGTCACAGGATGATATAGGATGGTGAGGGGTGGGAACCAGAGCAGCAGGACTAGAGCCAGAGGGGCCCCTGTCTCCATGGATGGGCTCTGAGGCGTAGGGAGCTGCGGGAGTGACGCTCTAGGAGGCTGAGACAAGCAAGGGCCCACCGCCCAGCTCCCTAGCTGGCCATGTGGGGCTCACTAGCTCTGGGAAGAGATACAGTCATACTGTACCTCATGTTACGTCCGCTTCATGTTATGTTCTTTTAGGTTACGTCCTGCAGCAACCCGGAAGTACCGGAAAGGGTTACTTCTGGGTTTCGCTGCATGCGCAGACGCACAAAATGACATCATGCGCAGAAGCGGCAAATCGCAACCCACGCATGCGCAGATGCACCGCTGCGGGTTGCACTCTTTTCATGGTGCGAACGGGCCTCCGGAACGGATCCCGTTCGCAACCAGAGGTACCACTGTATGTGATTCCTCAGCTGGAGTTGACTCAGAACAGGTGAGGGTCACCTGCCTCATCAAGCCCAGAGGCTTCAATCAGCAGGCCAAGTACAAAAGGGAAGCAGAGTGGAGGTGCCTGTGTCTGTTCAGCTGCCCAGGTTGATGGGCCTCAGCTTGGATGTTCCTGGACTTATATGGGCCTGTGCTTCGGGTTTGATTCTGGACTGTATCTTGACTGCTGGACTTCAGTACTTGGGCTGACCCTGGACTGTTGTTTCCTGACCTTTGGCTGCATAGATTGACCCCCCCCCCAGTTTGAAGTGGGGTGCCCTCTGGAGTCTCTTGAGCTGTGCACCTGCCTGGCATGATTAAACGCAGGTCTCCCCCCCCCCTTGCATCCATTTTCGATTCTCGCTTCAACAGTCAGGTAAGGTCGAATTGGATTCCCGCCTTGTTCCTGAGGTAGAACTTCACTCTCTCTCCCTTGATCCCACTGTAGATCTTTGTCCCATCCTTGTTCCTGGTGTACAGCTTCTCTCACTCCTCCTTCCCTGGAGGGGAGGGACGCCATTTTGTGGTCTGCCTCAGGTGTCAAAATGTCTTGGGCCGGCCCTGCATCCAGCCCTAGATAGATGAACACCAAAGAGGCCTGAATTCACCCCCTTGCTTAACCACAAAGCTTATTCATGTGACTTTGGGCCAGACACTTTTCTTTCAACCGAACTTCTCTCACACTGTTGTTGTATTGATAAAGAGGGGGAACCCTGTAGGCTACCCCTGAGCCCCTCAGAAGTAATCCGATATTTTTATTTTATTTTTTAAATCCAGTGCATCAAAAGATCCATTTTTAACATACCAAGTTGCCTGCGCTATCTGTAGTGACAGTGACTAGAAAGACTTGAAATGGAAAGTAAGGGGAATTTTTAAAAAAGTGATTTTCTGAGGTGATTTTCTGAAGAGGAAACCTTTCCTCTGCTTCCCTCAGCGGCTGGCTGAGAAGAAATGTTCTCCTCTCAGAGGGACAAGTTTGGCCGTTGGAAGAGAACAAAAGTGCTGTGTGTTGGGGGGCTTCTTGAAAGGGGAAATATTGGCTTTTCCAATGTGGTGGGCTGGGCAAGGCTGGCATTTCTCTAGCAGAGCGAGGAGCTGCCTCAATAGGCCCTTCTATGCTTTCCCCAGCTCCTACAGACAGTGGCTCTTTCTCAGCTTGTGTCAACATCCCCAAGCGAGTGAATGGAACTCTGTTAGCCAGCTGGGATTAAGGCTGCTCCAGCAGCTATGGAGAAGATTGATTTGGGGCCAGGCCCAGAGATGTGAATGAACAAAATATGCCCGGGGGCCAAAGCTTTTGCCGCCACAGAGGCTCCCTTTCCCTTTGACGTAGGAGGGTGGGGGGGCTGGTGGAAGGAGATGGGAAGAGGCAGCTCTCAAGCTGGTGCTTGAAAGTCATCATCTGTTCTGTGACCAACGTGGCTTCTGTAATTCTGCCAGTCTCAAAAGCCATTCTGTGGTGAATCCCCTCAAAAACGATTATTTGCCTCATCCCCTTAGTCTCCCACAGAATGCTGTTGAAGGCTGGCAGAATTGCTGTCTTTCGAATGGTTTTATTTTTATTTGTTTGGGGGTTTTTTGAGAAGGGAAAAGGTGACGGCTGGGTCATCGCAGACACTGTGCCACAGAGACTCTAAAGGAATTGCCAACTTACTGGTTTTTAACTAGGCTTATTGCTTGGTTTTCGTCTTGGTGATTGTTGTACCGTGTTGTTGTTGCACTATTGTTGTTGTTTCACTGCTTCAGGGCTTCCCAGAGGCATCTGGTCAGCCATGGTGAGAAACAGTATATTCGGGAAAAATATCCACGAGAAAAGATTGGCAAATTAAGTTAATGGAATATGCAGAAATGGCTAAACTAACAGAATTTAGAATTTAGAAACAGACTCAGAAATCAGGACAATAACAAATTTTAAAATGAATAGGATTTTTTTTATTGCAGATATATCAAAGCATTGTATACAAGTTGATACATCAGCAGGATTCTAATAAACATTTGCAGTATTATGATAACAGAATCAGATATGTATAGATGGAAAATAAGATATGGACATGTATACATGATTAATAAATATAATGGAACCATGGAGAGGGTAGAGGGAAGTCAAGAGATTGGAGAAATCCCACATTGTTATATTGTATTGATGTTTATTTTATATTGTTTGTTATGAATAAAACCAATATTTATTTATTTTAAAGGATACAGTATATTGAACAAAGATGGGTCTTTGGTCTGATCTAGCCGGGCTCTTCTTATCTTAGCCTTCTTATGACATACCAAACAAGAGAGGCAGTGTGGTGTAGTGGTTAGAGTGCTGGACTAGGACCTAGGAGACCAGGGTTCAATCTCCACTTGGCAGTGAACCCCACTGTGTGATCTTAAGCCAGTCACCATCTCTCAGCTGAAACCTACCTCACAGGGCTGTTGTGAGGACAAAATGGGGAGTAAATGAAGTGCATACAGTACCTTGAACTCCTTGGAGGAAATGTGGGAGATAAATGTAATAAATAAAACAAACAACAGCAACCCCCACCAACCCTCTTAAGTATTGGAATCTAAGATAAATACATGCATATATGTGAACTTGTGTAATGGCGGGGTTTCCTTTCCCATCTTGTATTCAAGTTGCAACTTTCCTGTGGACTCTGCATGACTTTGCTATTATCTGTATGGCCTGAGCATCATTTGGTGGGATATGTGCATTAATGATGACCAGATCCAGAGTACCACATCCAGGTAGCTAGTGCTGGAAGTGGAGAGGGCAACACACAGCTGGGTTCATTTAGAGCTCCTTCAGACATTCCATAGTAGCAGCGAAAGGGAAAACGCGGCTGACTCAGTGCTTCCTTTTCTCACACTTCTGGTTTCATCTTTTGTGGGGAGATCGCATTGCAGGAGCCCGGGAGGTGGGGGGCACGTCTGCTTTGGACCTGAAATGGAGAAGAGAGGATGCACAAGTCACTTATGCTTTGCTTCTCTTGCAAGCTGACTGTCCAAAGTTGCTTTCTGATGAAGCTGCATTTCCATGTCAGAAAACATGTAGAAAATGTATGGCCTTCCTTACAAGTAGGATATGGAATAGCTGAGGAGGTGCTAGAATTAGATTTGTGCATCAGCTGGCAGGAACCATCCTACACCTTTACTAGCAATAAACACTCCTGAGCCTCAGCTGTTAAGAGAGATTTCAGGATCAGATTCTCTCTCCTTTGAAAAGGTCTTCAGCTCCTTTTTTGCTTCTCCAAACCCATCATGATCTTAACAAGGTGGAGTGGGTGAGGAAAATGAGGCATAGCTCCAGTTGAATGAATAGAAGAGGTCTTAATGAATTGAGCACTGCATTGACTTTATAAAGGATGTTAGAGACCGGAAAATAATGCACAGACGAGTGTAGTTCATGGGTGGAGTTTTGGCATCACTCTCCCCTTGGGACTTGGAAGGGAAGGACAAAGAAGAGCATGTCATTCAGACAACCTCTTTTGCATCTTCTGTTGGGTGTCCAAAGTGGCTTACCACCAAAACCATATATCCACCTTTCATTTACGCAAAGTGAAAAATTAAATTGCCTTACCTTGAGTTGCAGGCGCTCTCCCATTTACCTTGAGTTGCAATGCTAACAAATTGGCAGAACTTTCTTCCTTAAACTGGTTACGGTATTTCAACACTGTGTTGATCAGGTCCAGCTCTAGTCTGGTCTTAATGGAAGGTGAAATGTCTAAACCTCTGTGAGGTGTATGCGGGAATAAATGAAAATGCATGTGATAAACAAAACAAAACAAAAAACAGCAATACCCTAATGCACTTTCACACCAACAGGGACTGTAACAGGTTGTTTTTACTTTTGGGGTATTTTATGTTTTAAAGGAAATATGAATTAAATGCCGAAAGAGCATAGGCTGGCCTTTTGATGTTGATGGCAGTGTTTGTCAACTGCAAAAAGCCATGTGTTTATGAGCGCTACCAATAAACTCCTGTCTAGAAGCACCCCATGTTATAGGTAGTAGGCAAAATCCCCTCCCCCAAGTCTCTCAGCAGTAATAAATACTCAGGGATTGGCTGCTTGGTGTTCCCCACAGGCTCAGTACATGAGAGAGGAAATTCCCATCTGCTAAATAACCAGGACTGGCGCTGGTGCAGAACCATCCAAGCTCCTATCTCTCCTGGATCTTAGCCAGGCTCCACTTTCGTTTGGACATAAATTTCATGCACTGCATGTTTGAAGGTATCTTGATTCCCTTCTTTCCACTGTGCCTCCTCCGAGAGGTGGGCTGTACTGCAGCAGCTTGCTACGAAGGCATCCTGCTTTTAATTAACAAATTAAAATCCTCGTTAACAATCCAGCCCCAGGGCTGTTGGGAGGCCTGCAGTAGCTGAGCATTTGTTCTGGAAACAGACATTAATTAGGGAAAATGTAATAAAATGGGTCCACAAATGTGCACACATATATGTATGTGCATGGAGGACAAGGGAATGTGCCTGGTGCATCCAGCATCCCTTTGTAGCAAGCCAGGATTGAACCAGTGAGGAGAGTGAGGGCCATATCTCGCATGCTAGTAGGTGGGGACTTGGGGATGGCCAAGGCATCTAACCTCACACTGAGAATTTCCATAAATCAGGTATGGCAAACCCACAGCCCTCTTTAGTATTGCAGGACCTCAGCTCCCATCATCCCTAAAAATTGGCTGGGCTGATGAAGTTGTACATCTGGAGGGCTGCAGCCTCCCTATCCTTGACCTAACCCTCTTATTGACACACGTCATTGCGGGCTTTTCCCATTGTCTTATAAAGCAGTTAAGTGTTAACTAGCGGTTCCAAGGAGATGGGCTGCAGCAGGGGCAGCCAACATGGTGTTCTCCAAATACTGTTGGACTCCAGATCCCATCAGCCTCAGCCAACATGGCCAGCAGGGACAGATGGTGGGAGTGGAGTCCACCAACGTCTGGAAGGAGCACCATGTTTGCTTCCCTTGAGCAATGCATTGTAACCCAAATTCTGAGTAGTGAATGCCCAAGCTGAGTCCGTGTGAGCCTCCAAGGTTACAAGCAAGGATCTGTTCTCTTTCCCCACCCCCTCTCCTGGTGTTACGTCCTCTGCTTCAGCCTTCTCCCGTCTGGTGCTTTTGGACTACAACACCCATAATCCCTGGCCATGCTGGTTGGAACTGATGGGAGTTGCAGTCCAAACTGATCTGGAGGGACACTCGATCAGGGAAGGCTGCTCTACCTGATAGCCTGTAGTTTGTGGAAGGGAGGACATACAGTGGCACATTCTACCTGGGTTTTGTAATCAATATGAGGATGTTCTAAGCTTAGGTAGATCAGAAAACCCTGTTTGACCTGTCCCTTGCTGTGAGTTGGGCTGGGTTGGCCTTCATCACTTGCAACTGAAATTGGGGTGGTTGTAATTGTTGCTTCCTAATGCAAGCAGGATGTGCCTCAGATCACCCATGGGAAGGAATAAGAGCAAGGCAGTCAGGCTATGTTTTCCTTATCGTTATGGGTCCCTAACTCAGATCTAGATACCTATCTCATAGGAGATAGTTTGTTGTTTATAACCTGTCATTTACACTGTGGAGGCTGGTCTATCAGGGCAAGTGGGGCACTGGCCCACCTACTTCAACCAGCCTCCACCTGCCTGCCTTCATAAATCCAAATGCAGCCCATCAGCTTCCTTCTCCTTAGTCTCCGTGTTGCCCATGTACAACTCGGCATGGAGGAGAATGGGAGCAAAAGGAGAATTAGTTGGCTCTGCCTATCATTGGCACTGGCTTCACCTCCTATTGGTCTCCTCACCTTCTGTCCTGCCAGTCTCAATTAGCTGCATTTTCAGGCTTCGGAATAAGGTGAGTTATTTATGTGCAAGACTTCTCCAGGAAGATGACCCCCCCCCCAAAAAAACCTCCCCCTTTGCAGACTGCACACCAGGCTTGTAATTGGCCGGCTGGAGAGCTGGAGAGCTCCTGGTGTTGTAAATGCCGCTGAGCCCCCATGGAACCTTGGGAAGGAGCAGAGGGAGCCAGCTTCACAATGGTATGGATTTTATCGGCTCATAAACAAGACCTGGGGATAAACAATTTAAAGCAGCTGACAAAGCATTGTGGGGCCCTGGAGTTGGCAGAAGGGAGGCATTCCATTACTGGGCAAGCTCTCTGCTCAGTGGCGGTGTATTTAAGGGCAGGGGGTAAGCTGGGAAGCACTGGGAAGTACCTTATTGCGCTAAAACATGGCATAGGCTTTGCAAATTTATTTGTGAGGCTGGATTTCTATTCCTGCCTTATCCTGGAGGCTCAGAGCAGGTTACAGGAACTCCAAGATAAATTTTTGTGCACAGATGTTTTCAGTGCTGAGATGTATGTCAGAGGCTAGTTAGTTATGGAGTCTGCTTTGGTTTATTGTTTGTTTGTCACTAAAAGCACTGTGCTAAGAGCAACATGTGTTTGTGCTAATAGCACCGTGTAGGTGTATCCATCCCGTTAAGTGTGGGTTTCACTGGCAGTTGCCCAGAGCTGACAGCAGAGTGTTTATTTAAGGAACATCGAAGCAAATTAACAGTAAACAGAAGTCTGGGATGAATGCAACTACTGGGATGATTGGAAACTACTAATCTCCTAACCAGGGGCAGGGAATTTGTTGGTCGCCAGACGTGGCCCTCCTACCCAGCACGGCCAGGGATGGTCAAGGATGCGTGGAAGTTGTAGTCCAACAACATCTGGAGGGCCAGAGGTTAGGTACCACTCATCCCTACTCAGCCAATTTCTTCTACCTTCCACCTTCCACCTCTCTCAGCTGTCAACTGCTAAAATTCCCACAACTGTCAATCCACGCCCCTTTCAACTCCCACTTACTTTAATATGCCATACACCAAGTGATCCAAGTCACCCTCTGGAAACAAATCCCAAACATGGATTATTGCATACTGTGCCATTTATCCCATTTATGCTTAGTGATACTTCCCTTGCTAGGTTGCTGGTGTTCATGCAGAGCAGCCTTCTCCGCTGTTCATTTTTCTTCTTATATATGTTAACCTATCTGAAAAATTAGGAACAGCATAAGAACGTTAGAAGGCCTCTGCTAGAACAGACCAAAGACCCTTCTAGTCCAGCATCCTGTTCACCAGATGCTTATGGTGAAGCCCACGACCCGGACATGAGTACAACTGCACTCTCCCCACTTGCGATTCATAGAATTGTAGCTGGAAGGGACCCTGAGGATTCTCTAGTCCAACCCCCTGCAATGCAGGAATATGCCATTGCCCCATATGGGGATTGAACCTGCAACCTCGGCATTATGGGCACCCATGCTCCAACCAGCTGAGCTATTCCCAGCAACAGATATTCAGAGGCAGTAGGCCTCTGATCACACATGATCATTGTGAATTTTCTTGTCACCGAGACAGGCAAGGGAGAATAGACATAAGCTGCAAGAAACAAGACTTTCACTACTCAGACTTTGTAGGGCTGAAGGGGCAACCTTGGCAGTAGACCCACATGAACATGTTTCAGGAGCTACCCAAAATGGAAGTTGGGGTGGGGTAGGCTAGTCAGACCTTCTGAACGTCCGAAGAAGTAGACCATAGTCCACAAAAGCTTGTGCTATAATAAATCTGTTTGTCTTTAAGGTCCTTCTTTGCTGCTTTTGCCGCAGCAGACTAACATGGCTGCACTTCTGGAAGACACTTGCGTCCTTCTGATTCTGTTGTTCAAGGCAAGAACTTGGTGTGTGTGTGTGTGTGTGTGTGTGTGTGTGTGTGTTTACACAAGCACACACACTGTCTGCCCAGTAGATTGGACACCACCTCTGTACAATTCCAGCACCATCCCTTAAAAACA
Source organism: Podarcis erhardii (assembly GCF_964252035.2). Classification (NCBI taxonomy): domain Eukaryota; kingdom Metazoa; phylum Chordata; class Lepidosauria; order Squamata; family Lacertidae; genus Podarcis; species Podarcis erhardii. The sequence continues at coordinate 27,978,203 of NC_138498.1, read as the reverse complement.
GTTGAGGTCAATAGGACGAAAGTTGCCAGGGACCTTGTCAGTCTGCAGGTTGCCGAGTGCAAGGCAGTTGTAGAACCGTGGTGGGAAGAGGCGTTGAAACTTCTTGTCCTCCCTCCCGCACCCCCACCGCCCCTCATCCTCCATGACAAGGCTGTGGCGCTCTTTCCAAGCTCAGGCTGTCTCTGGACACTGTCAGGGGGCTCGTCAGTGCTGTAAAGCTGTCAGCATGTCTCGTTCCTGTCGTAAGTGCATATGCGAAGGGAGCAGGCGGGCATTGCCCCCTCCCTCCATCACCGGCAGGGTCTTCTGGTGGCGGCGTGATCTTTGCACATAGTTATGCTGTGAGGGAGAGGCTGTCACAGTGCCAAATCTAACCAGTCGTGTGACTTGCCCAAACACTGAGGAGGTGCCGAGAGCAGAGTTATGTCAGCTTCATTTCAGCTGCCTGGTCCTGAGCTGGTCTTTCACCTCGCAGCCCTATAGCTTACCCTTGTGGAGCTTCTACTCCACCCCTGCGAGGCAGTCCCCCCCCTTTAAAATGCCCTCTCTTCTCTGCTGTCTTCCACACTGGCATATTTGCCACCCCGTTGCTGGATGTGACTCTCATTCTGAGAGACAATAGGTCTGTGACTACTAGGGCAAATGCAGCTTAGCTCAGAGCTAGAGTTAGCAACTTTGTCCACATTTTTCTTGCTTGTTTCTGGGCTGGAGCTAACATGTTCCTTATTTCCAGTTTGTCACATTGCGAAGCCCAGGCTAGAAGAAGTTTGGATTTGATATCCCGCTTTATCACTACCCTAAGGAGCCTCAAAGTGGCTAGCATTCTCCTTTCCCTTCCTCCCCCGCAACAAACACTCTGTGAGGTGAGTGGGGCTGAGAGACTTCAGAGAAGTGTGACTAGCCCAAGGTCACCCAGCAGCTGCATGTGGAGGAGCAGGGAAGCGAACCCGGTTCACCAGATTACGAGTCCACCGCTCTTAACCACTACACCACACTGGCTACTTGAATATAGATTTACATAGATAATTATTCTTATCCCAAGAAGAGAGTAAAGTCCCAAATCTTTTGTGCTGGATCTCCTGTCTGTCCCTCCCTCCAATTATTGTTATTGTTATTGTTATTGTTATTGTTATTGTTATTGTTATTGTTATTGTTATTGTTATTGTTATTGCTTTCCGAGTGGCTGGGCGTGCTGCAAAGCACTGTGCCAGTAACACCACAGATGCCTTCCGCCTTTTGTGTCATGGGCCCAAGCCCCAGAGTCCTCTTAAGTACCTAGCCGTACCCCTGGGATCATGAGCCCTGTGGACTACTTTGAAGAAATGAAATGCGCTATAAGGGCAGACCGGGCAGCTCCTGCGACGGTCACGTGCAGTGGGCTTTATTATGTGCTGCTTAGCAGCTCCTCCCAAGCCTGCGCCTCTCTCACTTTGGAAACCTTCTGCCTAATCCAGTTACTGCCTTCGTGCAATCCGATTAGCCCATGTAAGAAATCCCAAATCTGATCAGGCACAGTCATATGAGTGCAAGCGAAGGGGTTTGTGGGTGGGAGGCATTTTGTGTAACCATATGTTCCTGCCAGGAGACCTGGCCACCATGTCTCGCTGGGACAGGCTGCGCTTTTAAGCACACTCCTTTGTGCTTCTTCCCCCTCCCTCTTTTGTTTTCCTAGGGAGGTGAGAGGAGGTAAATTGGTCTAAGTCTAAGAGGCATAAAGCAGGGCTACATTCCTCCAAAGGTAGAGGTACCTGACACCTTCCTATTTCCAGGGAATGCATGGAAGTAGAGAAGCAGAAACAAGGGACGCGGGTGGCGCTGTGGGTTAAACCACAGAGCCTAGGACTTGCCGATCAGAAGGTCGGTGGTTTGAATCCCCGCGACAGGGTGAGCTCCCATTGCTCGGTCCCAGCTCCTGCCCACCTAGCAGTTCGAAAGTACTTCAAAGTGCAAGTAGATAAATAGGAACCACTCTGGCGGGAAGGTAAATGGCGTGCTCCGTGCTCTGGTTCACCAGAAGCGGCTTAGTCATGCTGGCCACATGACCCGGAAGCTGCACGCCGGCTCCCTCGGCCAATAAAGCGAGAGGAGCGCCGCAACCCCAGAGTCGGTCTTGACTGGACCTAATGGTCAGGGTCCCTTTACCTTAGAGAAGCAGAAAGGGAGGGAGAGAGAGACACTTCCCAGTGTTGAGCAGTGGCTAGAACAGGGGTCAGTGAACGTTTTCAGCAGGGAACTGGTCCAATGTCCCTCAAACCTTGTGGGGGGCTGGACTATATTTTTTTGGGGGGGGGATGAATGAATTCCTGTGCCCTACAAATAACCCAGAGATGCGTTTTAAACAAAAGCACACATTCTACTCATGTAAAAACACGCTGATTCCAGGACCGTCCGCGGGCCAGATTTAGAAGGCGATTGGGCCAGATCCGGCCCCCGGGCCTTAGTTTGCCTACCCATGGGCTATAGTGTCACTACATGCCCCTTAGGCCAATTGCAGTCCTTGGGACGGATCCACCTCACAGGGCTGTTGTGAAGAAAAAGAAAGGGAGATGGAGCATGTGTGCCACCTTGAGCTCCTTAGAGGAATTGCAGAATTCAGAAAAGGACAAAACACGTCCCTGCAGATCAAGATACAGTACAGTACTCCTTTGAACAGGAGTGATCATAGAATTGTAGTTGGAAAGGGACCATGAGGGTTATTTAGTCCAGCCCTCAGCAATGCAGGAATCTTTTGCAAAACGTGGGGCTAGAATCCATGACCTTGAGATCAAGAGTCTCATGCTCTACAATAGAGTTGTGAATCCTGAAAGCTGCAGAGTCAAATGTTCATATGGCCCAAAGCCACCAGGCATCCCATATAGCTCTCTTTTCCTTCCTTCCTTCCTTCCTTCCTTCCTTCCTTCCTTCCTTCCTTCCTTCCTTCCTTCCTCAGAGTCTCTTGGTCAGGCACTGATGGGATCTGTAAGGAGCCAGTCCAGGGATTCACCTGACAAGGTGCTCTCTGGAGGTCACTGGACTACAACCCCAAGCCATGCTGTCTTGGGTTGATTGCAACTGTAGTTCAGCAACATCTGGAGGACACCATGTTGACTGCACCTGAGCTAGTGCAGGGACACAAATGCTCTGTTCATAACATTACATATTGCTACTTATGCCTGTGGCCTCCACTGAAACAGATATGTTGTTGTTGTTTAGTCGTTTAGTGGTGTCCGACTCTTCGTGACCCCATGGACCAGAGCACGCCAGGCACTCCTGTCTTCCACTGCCTCCTGCAGTTTGGTCAAACTCATGCTGGTAGCTTCGAGAACACTGTTCAACCATCTCGTCCTCTGAGATAGGCCTTGCCTTTTAACCACAGGTGCCAGAAACCCATGTATAGGTACCATGTACCACAACCACCCATTTTTTACATGGTAGCCATTGTCTTCCCTTATGTGCTCCCACATGAGTAGAGAGTTTGGCGAACCCATGGATGACCTATATCAACAGTTCTGATCCAAACAAACACCTAGCAATGGGGATGGAAGGGGAAGCGAAGCTGGGTGTCCTTGCTGCCAAATGAAGGCCTCAGCACTCGTAACCTTGACAGTGCATTGGACTTCCATACTGCGCTCTCCGTTCGCTGCCTGATGGCTCTCAGCGTGAGCCTGTCAGCTTCTAGACGGATCCATTTCGGCAAGCAAGGTGAGCATGTTGTGCGCTGGGCCTAGCAGATGGCTGCACTGTGCATGGGGTCCTAGTGCCTAATGGCAGAATTTGCAGGAAGAAAATGCCGCGCAGGTTAGTTTGACGAGCGATAGCTTTCCAGCCAGGCCCATCAATCACCTACGAATAGTATCTTGTGGAGGGATGGGTGACCTTGAGAGGAGGAGGATGCAGGAATGTCAAATAGAGATGTGGAATGCCATCTTAGCTGGTGTGTAAAATGTGAAGCAAAGGCTGGGGACACTTCAGCTGCATAGCTACTTTGCTGGTGGCTAGACTACAACCTAAACTTTTGCCAACTTTTTACTCCTTCAGTTGTGTCCATATAAGGTGGGGACGGGGGTGAACAGCACAGGAGGGTCTACAGACCCTAGGGGGCTCAGCAAATACAAATATATTTTTAAACGAACACATACATCAGATGGGTTTTCCAAAAAGCATGGATGAGTTTGCTCATCTCAATTTTTTTTCATTTGCATTTAAGTTGAAAAGTTTTGGATTTTCTTTGAACCAAGTTTAAAGTTATTGATGTAATCATTGTAATGTTTTAATATAATTTACTCATGCCAATTAATATTACGTACAAAGATGGATCTATAATTTTTATACAGTCTGAAGGTTCTTCATGTTTAATTGAATAACTTTTCATAATAATATTTCATCTCCAGTCAGGAGGAATATAATTGGAGACTTGCGTATAACCAAACTAAATTGGGAGGGAGCACCCAATAACCCATTTTGCACAAGGGCCCACAACAAAGAACACCCACTATTGCATTCCTTGTATCTGATGCAAACATTAGACACAAACTTCCAGTGTACAGGGTGGTGAATTCAAACAGAGCCATCCCAGGCACAGGAAAGCAAGAACCATGCCCGCGCTTCTTCACTGCCTTGCATTTTGCAAATTCCATTTTTAAAAATATTTTGAAACTTCTTACTGAATTGCCAAGGTTTCAGCCATATGCTGCATGCTTTGGAGAGATTGAGCAAGAGCTTGGTTAGCTTCAATACCAAAATAACAGCTTGCAAATGGGCAAATTGCAAATCTATGAATTGCAAACAAAGCAAACCAGCTAACTGACTTTTGCCAATGTTCTGAAAAGGTGTGAAATCAAATTAAGAGGATAAGGAGACAAGACCATTCAACTGTGATTCAGGCACTGGAAACCTGTTTGTTGTCCTGGCGGTTTGCTGTTCTGGCAATTCTTTCAGCTCTGTTGCAGTCTGTCCAGTTACATTGCATCAGGCCCCTAAGTGTCCCTCTCTAAAATCCACCACCCACACTCCCCGCTGCTCCTCTGTTTTGCATTGCTATATAGGTACAGTGCAGGATTCCACCCCCACCCCCTTGTTCAGCCCTTGAAACAGCAATTCTTTGCTGCTAGAATTTTCTTTTTTCTTCCTAAAACTTTTTTTTTAAAATTACAGTGCTGAATAATGTCTCTAATATAATAGCGATAACTGGCACAATTTTACTTTTTCCCTTCTCTATGCTCCATTTGTGGACTTCTTAATCTGGGGGGGGGGGGAATTTAGCTGGAGCTCGGCATCTACCACGTGAAGCATTACAGCTTTTTAAATGGTCACGAGAGAGTGCTTTGTAGGCAACCCTGCTTGATATTAATAAGATTTACTTGGGACAAAGTCACGTTCATTTGAATGAGGACATACTTTCTTCAGTATGTTTGGAATTACAGCTACAGGAAGCAAGCCAAAGCTTGGTTCAGTTCATGTGGCAGAAGGGGTTCTGTCCAGGCTGTTTTTGCCCTTCCTATTACCACATAATGCCCACCTAGCAGTTCGAAAGCACATCAAAGTGCAAGTAGATAAATAGGTACCACTCTGGCAGGAAGGTAAACAGCGTTTCCGTGCACTGCTCTGGTTTGCCAGAAGCGGCTTAGTCATGCTGGCCACATGACCCGGAAGCTGTACGCCGGCTCCATTGGCCAATAAAGCCAGATGAGCACTGCAACCCCAGAGTCTGCCATGACTGGACCTAATGGTCAGGGGTCCATTTACCTTTTTATTACCACATATGAAGTGAGGGTGTGTCTGTTCAGCACACTTTTGTAGCTGTACAAACTTGGACATGGTCAGCAATTTTTTGTCCTTCAGAGAAGCATATCTGCCATTACTTTATTTCTGCATTGAGGGGCCCCTGATACAATCTCCCAGGTGACTCCAGCGATTGAAAGCCACAGCTTTATATTTATTGCTTTTGAAGGTACTCTAATTCTCGGCGCTATATGTTACTTTATAACTGCTTACCTTGGGGAACAGGTTGATAGCAGATGATGCCCTGAGAATCTATCTGAAGTTGATTGGAACTTGATTTCATGCCCACCTTTCCATTGCGGTGGACTCGGAATGGTGATTTAATTTCTCATTCCCTTGTTTTCTCTTCTGCATAATGAGGCTCATATATTTCTTTCCCTGACTGTGGTATTTTCAATTAAGCTCTTCAGGGATGAAATGTATCCAAGTATAGGACACATTATGACCAGGCCCATTCCCATTTAAGGCAGTGCTTATTGAAGCAGCCCTGGTTTAAGTCAATGGATTTCAGCCAACATCCATTGATAATAATAGTAATAATAACGTTGATGCTGAGGAGTGAGAAAAATTATAATGCTTGAAGGAGCATCATCCACTCCAGTCCTGTGCACGAGAAAAGAGATGTCAAACGGCCTGTGAGGTGTCAAGGTGTTTTGATAAATAATAGACATAATTTCATAGGGCTGGACTGAAAGGTAGTCAGAGCTTTGGAGTCAGTGAATTCATCTGTTATGAAAGATGCAGGGTTGCAGCTGAAAGGTGACAACCTGTATTGAATTCAATGCAACTTATTCTGTGCCTCAAATGTCATGTCACTGTATGGGGTGGAACCCAACATAACACTAATGTGAATGTTTCATCAGTGCTAGAATTTCTGCTTATGCAACTGAACATTCTCCCCACTCCTCCTCTGTGCACCCACTATATCTGTTATAGGGGTTCCCCCAACCCTCCAGAGCAGATTTGGGGAGGGTGCAGGATTCAGTAAGGGGGGAAAGTTCAATTGCACAAATGGAAATCCTTTTGCTGATGGGACTAATGAGTGGAATGCCACCCAATGTGTGTGCCTCATCCCCGTAGCAGCAACGAGCCATGGTTTGTGTACAAAGCATCTACCACCATTGTATATGAATATCACTACATGTACTTGCTTCATAGGCTAGAAAAATGCCAGAGCAGTAGAAGGATGGTTGTAAGAATCTGTATGAAAGGGAGCGCTCTAAAATGCCAAGGTGACATGCCATCTTTTGACAAGACATTGCTTGCCTAGGGAGTGACCACTATTGGACAAGGCTGATGGGAAAGATGGCTATTCCAGAATAAGACTGAAACTTAAGTGTTCTAGAAGGAAACTGAGCCTACATTGGCCAGAGGCGACAGAGCTCAGAAGAAACTTTCATGGAATGAGAGAGTGACAAAGATGGCCCAAGGCCACGTGTGTGGTTTGTGTGAGAGTGAGTTTGTGCACTTGCATACGCGTATGTAGCAGAGGGATGCTAGTGTGCTCTGTCAAGTGGAGAGATTGCCACCTCTCCAGACTTCTGTGTAGCTTGATTTGTGATTGCACGCTTAGTGGCTTTTGATTGCTTGTGGCAATACCAAAGGACTGGAATTTGCAGATTACACCTGTCAGCTGTGATTTTTGCCCCCATCTCGTTCTGCCTGTGTTTCTCCTTTGTTATACTTCTCTTCAGTGGCTCCCATTTCCTTACCAGGAGAAAGAGAAATTTGAATTTGGTCTATAAAAGAGGATGAACGAGCTCTGCAAGGAAATGACTTGTAGGAAGCTCTTGAGACCAGGGGTAGGGAACCTTCTGCAGCCCAAGAGCCGCATCCCCTTCCATGGCCTCGTGATCTGGATAGCTCAGTTAGTTAGCGTGTGCTGCTGATAACACCAAGGTTGCAGGTTCAATCCCTGTATGGGACAACGGCATATTCCTGCATCACAGGGGTTGGACAAGATGATCCTCTGGGTCCCTTCCAATTCTGATTCTATGCCAGTGGTGGGTGGAGCCATGGATGCAACACCTACCTTTGTACAGTAGGCTGCATTCCAGCTGTGTGGAAGTCAGAGGTGCCTCCATCCAGGCAGACAAGAGTCACTGTTGCAGTTCAAGGGCACCTTCCAGCCAAGCAGAAACACTTGAGGGTGTGGAACAAGGCTGAGGAAGAATGTGGCTTGCGGAGAGGGGTGCATTGCCTAGGGCAGAGGTTTTCAACCTTTTTGAGTACACGGCTCCCTTGACCAATGACATTCTTTCTGTGGTTCCCCTGTGGAGAAACGCACTCCAAACCTCAGAAGCCCAGTTATGTCACACCTTCAGAGCCGGCAGCCCCTCTCCTCTTTTTGAACCTTGTTTTGAACCTTTTTGAGCCTTGTGGAGTGTGCCCTCAGCCTCTTCTCCTCTCCCTTCTCCTTGGGAGTCCTCCAGCAGCAGCTGCCACTGCCCCTGGTTTCTGAAGCACACACACCGCCACAAAGAGAGGTGCCTGCTCATGCCGCCCTACAGGGGCCTGGTGGAAACTGGCGAACATGAGAGTCACCTTGGCCTACGTGGCAGAAAGGCTCCCCTTCAGCAGACTGGCTGGCTGGGCTCCCTCACCCACTTACTTGCTTTCTCCGAGGCCGCCTCAGTTCCTGGCAGCTAGCACCCCTGACCAGCCCCAGAGGCAACATTCACCTCAGGAGCTTGCAACAAACAGGTGCACAAGCTTTGGGAGGTGGAAACACGAGAGGGCATCAGAGGAGGGAGGGAAGGAAAGAAGGATGGGGGGCCATTATTGCCTGCGGCACCCCTGACCATTCAAGGCACCCCAGGGTGCCACGGCACACTGGTTGAAAACCACTGGCCTAGGGAGATTTCGGAGTGGACTGAAGCCCCTGGAGTCAAGGCTACTTACCCTTGCTCTAAGGACACATGGTTGGTTTGGAAGGAACCGATTCTGCTCTAACAACTATCCCTGTCCATTTGGGTGGCTGCTTGCTTTCTCTTTGCCCATCTTGCAAATTCATAAATAGACAGACTCTGCACCAACACAGTAAGTCTGCAGTGATTTCTGCAACAAGGGATGAACCTTACAAAAAGGGGTGCTCCTGTAACTTTTTTATCTCTCCGGGAAGCACATACGACAGTATATAGTATGTACAAATATACATCACAAAGAGTAGGGCGCCTCTAGTGGTTCAGGCAGCTGTATGTTCAGTGGTTATCTGCTGTGTTCTCCTGACACTCACATTTTGAGGGTTGTGTCTGTCCTATGCTGTCACACGCAGTCGCCTCTTGTCTGATGCTGCTGCCACTTCACACCCACAGTTGTGGCAAAGCTTCTGTCGCTTGTCCCGACAGACAGCATGCAAGATGTGCTCTCACAATTATTATTGATTAGCCACTTTCCTGTCAGCGGGCAGCAGAGAGGCAGGCAGGCACAAATATTTAGTTCAGGGTCTCCTTGCTCATTCGTTTCCAAGCAGCCATCTGTACTGGGAGGGGATTGCAGAAGGAGATGGATGGTTTGGACCAGAATGAACTTGCTCACTTCCACAGCGAAGAGAAGAGGCAGGGGCTTTCAGATGGGATGCAAATGCACATTTCATCGTGGCCAGCTCTTTCCCCATATGGCACATGTTCCTCCCCACACATTCTTCCCCCACCCGCCATTCTGCAGTGTTTGAACTCTCTTCCGCACGGGTCTTCAGCAACTCAGATTCTTTCTCCCTCGCCTACCCATTTTACTTTCTTGGCCCCTTTCCTTCCCTGTCTTTGCTTGTGTTGTCCTGCTTCCAAAGAACACATGGTGCAGGCATTCCACCACTCTTGTTTTCTGCTGGGCAAGTCTTATTTCACTACGTTTATTAAATCGCCTTCATCTCTCATTTCTCCACCTATCTTTTCGTCCATGCTCCTCTTCTCATACCGTTCTTCAATTTATTTGCGGATAATGTTGCCGCTAATCATGCATGTTTCTTTAATTCTCTTCCTTCCTTTCCTACCTCGGATCACTTTCCTGTTTGCTATTCCCTCTCCCCTTTCCAGTTTTCTTCTCCATTTCTATTTATTTTGAAGGCCTTTCTTTGTATTCCCCCGCCCTTCTAAAATGGGTGGAGAACTGGTGGTCCTCCACATGTGGCAATACTCCAACTCCCATCATCCCTGACCATTGGCCATGATGCCCAGGGCTGATGGGAGCTGCCGTCCAAGCTCATCTGGGTATGGATGTATCTTAGGTTTCCCACCTTTGTTCTAAACCAATGACTCATGCACTTGATCCTTTTCTATCTCTTCTATTAAAATCTCTTGGGCTCACCATTCTTCCTTTACCATAGTTGTTTCATTTTTTTAACTCTCTTGTGGCATTTGCCCATCTTTCACGCTTTGGGTGGGGGGGGGGAGCTTCTCTTGATCCTTCCTCCTCCTTTAATTATCATACTCCTTCTCTTTTGCCAATCACCTTGACAATTCTTAAGTGCTGTCTTTCTCAACTCCTCTGTTCTCTTCTTAATTTTGCTGTCCATCTCCCCTGCCCTGTATCTCACTGTACTGGTGTTTCTGCTTTGTTACTCTCCCTTCGCTGGATCCTGTCTCCGCGTATAATCCAATATTAAGTTACTGCTTTTTATTTTGGTTTTTTGAATCTGTTCGCTCTTATCTATCAGCTCGATCTCTCATCTCTGTTTGTGTGCTTGTCACCTCTGCTCTCCTGATACTCTTCTCTTGTCTAAAGCTTGGGTTACTCTTTCTGCTTATGGTTTCACCCTTTCTCTCTCGCTTCACCCCCTTCTCTGAAACTCTCTGCGCACCTCGCCTCCTGGCAGGGATTGAAAGCTGAAACAGCATCTGAAAAATGTATTTCTTGGAGCACTCAATGAATATGCTGCTTTGCTCTTAGGGCCATGTTGGAACATTTGCATACAAAAGGTGCCAAACTCAATCCCCAGCATCTCCAGGTAATCCTCAGAGACCCCGGGCTGAAAACCTGGAGAGCTGGTGCCAGTTTGTGTAGAAATGTAGGTAGTATTGTGCTATGGACCAATGGGCTGATTTTGGTATAGGGCAAGATTCTTGCTTTGCTTTTCTGAGCCCTCACTGGAACTAAGGGGATTCTGTTTTCAAAGGGCCGCAACAAAATAATAATAATTATAGAAATGTTCCTCTTCAGCCAGACCTTTGGCTGATTAATATTCTATTGCCTTTTGAATGTGTTTTGTTTTTGTTTTACTGTTTATTTTGTGTTTTGATCCTGTATTTTTATGTTGTGAACTGCCCTGAGATCTTCGGATGAAGGGCAGTATATAAATTTAATTACTACTACTACTACTACTACAGCAGGTGGCGCTGTGGGTTAAACCACAGAGCCTAGGACTTGCCGATCAGAAGGTCAGCGGTTTGAATCCCCGCTACGGGGTGAGCTCCCATTGCTCGGTCCCTGCTCCTGCCAACCTAGCAGTTCGAAAACACGTCAAAGTGCAAGTAGATAAATAGGTACCGCTCCGGCGGGAAGGTAAACGGCACCTCCGTGTGCTGCTTTGGTTTGTCAGAAGCGGCTTAGTCGTGCTGGCCACATGACCCGGAAGCTGTATGCCGGCTCCCTCGGCCAATAAAGCCAGATAAGCACCGCAACCATAGAGTCGGTCACGACTGGACCTAATGGTCAGGGGTCCTTTTACCTTTACCTTTACTACTACTACTGTACTACTACTAATATAAATAAAATAAAATCCTTAGAGTGTGCAAAGCATATCACATACGTTACCTTAATAATCCTTACAACAACCATATGAACTAGATCAATATTATTTTACCCACATAGCAGAGAGAGACTTGAGGCTCATAGAATTTTAGAATTGGAAGGGACCCAAGGGTCATCTAGTCCAACCCCCTGCAATGCAGGAATCTCAGCTAAAGCATCCATGACAGATGGCCATCTCACCTCTGCTTAAAAACCTCCAAGGAAGGGAGAGTCCAGAACCTCCCGAGGGAGACCGTTCCACTGTCGAACAGCTCTTACTGTCAGAAAGTTTTCCCTTCATGTTTAGTCGGAATCTCATTTTTTTGTAACTCGAAGCCATTGGTTCAAGACCTACCCTTCAGAGCAGGAGAAAACAAGCTCTTCCATGTAATAGCTCTTCCATGATTTTGCAAAGTTTTTTGCAGATAAAATCGCTCAGATTCAGGAAGAAGTAGACTCCACCGTGGGAGCAGAGCCAGGGCGGGAGAGTGCTAGAGTTCTGTCTAGTCAAGTTGAGTGGGATCAATTCCAATCTGTTACCTCCGAGGATGTGGACAGGCTGCTTGGACGAGTGAAGCCAACCACCTGTCTCCTGGATCCTTGCCCATCCTGGCTTATAAAAGCTAGCCGGGAAGGACTGGGCGATGGGCTTCGTGGGGTGGTGAATGCTTCCCTCCATGAGGGAGCCTTCCCAGACCCGCTGAAAGAGGCGGTTATTAAACCGCTTCTTAAAAAACCATCTTTAGATGCGGCCACGATGGCCAACTATCGCCCAGTTTCAAATCTTCCATTCTTGGGCAAGGTGATTGAGCGAGCGGTGGCCGAACAACTCCAGGCACGCCTGGAAGAAGCGGACCATTTGGATCCCTTCCAGTCGGGATTCAGGCCTCATCATGGGACTGAAACTGCCTTGGTCGCACTGGTTGATGATCTTCGGCGGGCTAGGGACAAAGGTGAGAGCTGTTTCCTAGTTCTGCTGGATCTCTCAGCGGCGTTTGATACCATCGACCATAACATCCTTCTGGACCGTCTTGAGGGGCTGGGAGCTAGGGGCACTGTCATACAGTGGTTCCACTCCTTCCTCCTGGGCCGTGTTCAGAGAGTGGTGGTGGGGGATGAGTGTTCAGACCCCTGGGCTCTCACTTGTGGGGTGCCTCAGGGTTCTGTCCTCTCCCCCATGCTTTTCAACATTTACATGCAGCCGCTGGGAGAGATCATCAGGAGGTTTGGGCTGGGTGTTCATCAGTATGCGGATGATACCCAGCTCTACCTCTCTTTTAAATCAGAACCAGTGAAGGCGGTGAAGGTCCTGTGTGAGTGTCTGGAGGCGGTTGGAGGATGGATGGCGGCTAACAGATTGAGGTTGAATCCTGACAAGACAGAAGTGCTGTTTTGGGGGGACAGGAGGCGGGCAGGTGTGGAGGATTCCCTGGTCCTGAATGGGGTAACTGTGCCCCTGAAGGACCAGGTGCGCAGCCTGGGAGTCATTTTGGACTCACCGCTGTCCATGGAGGCACAGGTCAAATCTGTGTCCAGGGCAGCTGTTTACCAGCTCCATCTGGTACGTAGGCTGAGACCCTATCTGCCTGCGGACTGTCTCGCCAGAGTGGTGCATGCTCTGGTTATCTCCCGCTTGGACTACTGCAATGCATTCTACGTGGGGCTACCTTTGAAGGTGACTCGGAAACTACAACTAATCCAGAATGCGGCAGCTAGACTGGTGACTGGGGGCGGCCGCCGAGACCATATAACACCGGTCTTGAAAGACCTACATTGGCTCCCAGTACGTTTCCGAGCACAATTCAAAGTGTTGGTGCTGACCTTTAAAGCCCTAAACGGCCTCGGTCCAGTATACCTGAAGGAGCGTCTCCACCCCCATCATTCTGCCCGGACGCTGAGGTCCAGCGCCGAGGGCCTTCTGGTGGTTCCCTCATTGCGAGAAGTAAAGCTACAGGGAACCAGGCAGAGGGCCTTCTCGGTAGTGGCGCCCGCCCTGTGGAACGCCCTTCCAGCAGATGTCAAAGCGATAAACAACTACCTGACATTCAGAAGACATCTTAAGGCAGCCCTGTTCAGGGAAGTTTTTAACGTGTGATATTTTATTGTATTTTTGCTTTCTATGGAAGCCGCCCAGAGTGGCTGGGGAGGCCCAGCCAGATGGGCGGGGTATAAATAATAAATTATTATTATTATTATATTATTATTATAATAGCCCTTGAGATATTTGAAGATGGCATATCATAAGATGGCTTATGGTGGCTTACCTGAGGCCACCTAATGATTTCAAACCGGAGGTGAGATTTATACCAGAAGCTTTCTGGCTCACAGCTCGTGTCATGGGTCTCTATGCTACCTGAGAAGCCAAATATGCTGTAGCAGATGGGGACATCCTCACTGAGGCTTAGAGATAGTGGCTTATTTAAGTCTAGCTATTGATTGCAGGTTTGCTTTGCACCAGGAACTTGCTGGCTCATAACTTCTGCTATCCAAGAAGTCAAATATGCAAAGCAGCAGAAGCCCACGGCAAGATCACAGTCGGGGTATGGGCAAATTGCCCTGTTTCCAGAGGTGAAGCCCATGGGTTTCTTGCAAGCGAGTGCATATGAACTCAGCATGCAGCAAGCACCGGTGATGTTAACATTCCCATCTGCCCACAGAAGCTTACAGACCCGGGGGGGGGGGGGTTGAAGTTCTTGTAACTTACTGAAATCCACACGCAGGTTGGGAAATATAAACCCACTTGCTCGTTCTGTACTCTTTAAATAATGCAAAAATGTTAGGGCCGTCTGCCGAAGCTGTGTCTAAACGAGGTAAATGGCTGAGAAATGGAACACGTCTTTGGGGAGATGATTCTGGTGCTGTGTTTTGATCTTCTTCTTTTTTCCAAGGCTTTTGTCTGTGTCAGTTGAGTTCACATGAAACATAAACACAGTTGTCCAGATATGGGTTGGGATGTTTATTTCCTTCCTTCCTATTATCTGACCCAAATTGTGAGGAATTGGGGTAGGGGAAATTAAATTTCATGCCCTGGTGGACCAAGATACCAAACTCCCGCACCGTGCGTTCGGAGGAGATAAGATTTGATTAAGAAAGGCCGCTATTAATTTGTGGCAAGTACACTTACTATAACAGAGAGCTTGCTTTTAATTAATAGCCAGAAGGAATTTTAAACTCCTGGTCTCAGCGGGGGGACAGATAGAAGAAGGGGAAGACAAATGTGATCGGAACAAAGTGAGTTACAAAGATTAATAGACGTGCCCACAATTATCCGCTATACACAAAAAATAAGGGAAGAGCACAAATTGGAACAGAAGGAGCAAGGGGGATGTTTGCCTATTGCTTTTTAATTGGCCTTTTTGTCCTGTTTTGCAGCGAGGTGGGGAGGATGAGTTGCTCCATCTGGGAGGGGATGTTGAGCCCATATGCTGCTGTGTCTTGGCCCATCCCTTTCCATGGGAAACTTCTGGTTGTGGGCAAGTCCTAACATCTGCGTGCAGTCCTTTTAAAACTGATGTTAAGCTGCTTAAGTTTTCCAGGCAGCAGAGATCACCCAGGAGGGAAACCCTTTCAGAAAAGTTCTTCATTACCTGTGCTAAATGTTAGGCTTCGGGGCTCCTTTAGTCACCTGGCTGTTGCTAAATATGTTGATATATAAATCTTAAGGCTGGAAGAATGCCAAACATTGAGGAGGCTCCGGCAGTCTACATGCCACCCTTCTGTCAATTTCTTCTCCTTCTCTGATCTTCGCAATTCCCAATTCTCTCCTTGGTCACCTCCTAGAAATCTTCCACGGCTACCATTCCACCAGGCACATGTCCCAAGGTACTTCCTAGTCTTTAGGGATGCTGTACCAGTTCTTCATAGCTAATCCTTTTTTTAAATATGGAGGTGGGCAGGGGGGCTGTTGTTCCTTACCTGCTCTCCACCGGAAGTTGTTCTTTGTTCCTTTTTGCTGCCTTGCAATATTGATTGATTGATTGATTGATTGCATATGTGTGTAGGAAAGGGGGAGAGAGAGTGCAAATAAATTTAAAAGTCCCCATTTTCAACTCTGCCTCTAGCTTTCACCAAACAATAAAATATGGCGGATGAACTGCCATCCTTCTCACAGGCTATCTGTGTCTCCTCTCCTTTCTGTATGAGGAAAGCCTTTTTTTTTTTAACAGGAAATTCAGGAGGAGATTCCTCTGTTATGAGTGTAGGGACAAGAACTACTAGCCAGTTCTCAGCTGGTGACTAAATAGCCGCTATGTGGCAATCAGAACAGAAAGGTTAATTCACCAGCAGGCCCCTGTCTTGTAAATGCTTCTTTCTCCATTAGAGTCTCCCTGTTTTCTGATTTGTAGGCTTAATGGGATCATGTAGCTTTGGGCACCCTGACTGAACTGTAGATCTCGTGGATGTAGTACTCTTTCCTCCTCGTTATAAGCAGTAGAGGACTTAAAGCTGCAGTCATTGATATGATATGAGTGTTCATATCATATCTGCCCAGCTGGGATAGTTGTGTTGAATTCCCTCAAACACAAACACACATATAATGAGGGAGAAGTTTTTATATCTCAGCAATCGCAGAACACATGCTTTGTGTTAACCACTGCATTTTGTGATTTATAGCTAAGGCTATGCATGTTTAGGGATGTGGGTGGCGCTGTGGATAAAAGCCTCAGCGCCTAGGGCTTGCCGATCGAAAGGTCGGCGGTTCGAATCCCCGCGGCGGGGTGCGCTCCTGTTGCTCAGTCCCAGCGCCTGCGAACCTAGCAGTTCGAAAGCACCCCCAGGTGCAAGTAGATAAATAGGGTCCGCTTACTGGCGGGAAGGTAAACGGCGTTTCTGTGTGCTGCGCTGGCTCGCCAGATGCAGCTTTGTCACGCTGGGCACGTGACCCGGAAGTGTCTCCGGACAGCGCTGGCCCCCGGCCTCTTAAGTGAGATGGGCGCACAACCCTAGAGTCTGTCAAGACTGGCCCGTACGAGCAGGGGTACCTTTACCTTTACCTATACATGTTTACTTAAGCAAATCTAGCTGTTTTCAGCAGCACTTACTCTCAAGGAATCGGGCAGCACACGACTGCTTCCTCAGTCTATATTCTTATGTTCTTTGCTACTGAATACCAGCTGATAGGGGCCCAAAGAGCAGGAGAGTGTTATTGTACTTATGTCCTACTTGTGGGTTTACAGAGGCATCTCACAGGCTACTAGGAGCAGGATGCTTGACTCGGTGGGCCTTTGATCAGGTTCAGCGTGGATCCTTTTTTGTTTTGTTTTGTTCTAATTATGTATGAAAAACCAGCTTAAAATGGGCCAGCCTGGGAATCATGCCCTTAAGCTTTCCCCCTGCTAATCCCAGGTTTGCGGGCAACAGATAAAGAATGCCATTAATGAAAGACACTCTGCACATTCTAAGTATTCTGTGATTTGTGTGTGTGTGTGTGTGTGTGTGTGTGTAGACTGATGCCAGCACTGTAGAAGGCGGTTCTGGTTCTGCCTTGCCTGCTCCCCACACCCCAAAATCCTCCCCCCCCCCATATTTTGCAAACCCTTCAAGTGCCCCTATTTTCCAGGGATAGTCCTGGATTTACAGAAGCCATCCCAGTTTCTGATTTGATTGCAGAATGTCCTGCTTTTCCTTAGGACGCCCCTATTTTCATTGGAGAAATCTTGGCAAGTATTAATTTATGTGACAAGAGACAAGGAGATAAGTAACTATACAACCTTTAGAAGACACCTGAAGGCAGCCCTGAATAGGGAAGGTTTTTTTTTAATGTTTTATTATGTTTTTATACATGTTGGAAGCTGCTCAGAGTGGCTGGGGCAATCCAGTCAGATGGGTGGGGTATAAATAATACAATTAGTAGTAGCAGCAGCATCATTGAATAGAATGCCCCTGTTTTTGTTGGAGAAATGTTGGTGCTAATAGGTTAAACAGAACTTGTTTCTGTAGTAAAGTATGGGGCAGAGAGGGTTTCGTCCTTGAATGCTAATGGGCATTTGGCTTTGGCTATGAGATATACGGTAGGTGATGATGATGCCAGTGTCCTTCTTTTCAGAAAAATAGTAAGCAAAATAAGGCCTTGGAAGCATTTTTCAAAGCACAGCTAGGACCTTGTCCTCAAGCTGCCTCCTGCTACTATTGTCCAAGGTCAGTCATCTGTCTTCCCCTCCCTGCTAGTTATGGAGGTTTTTGGCACCTGCCTCCTAAGTCCTCCCAAGCCCTTGGAAGAGTGAGAGCCCATGGCCCCCTCCCAAAACTGCCTGTCATAAGTAGACCCTGACCTTTCTTCTGTCTTTCCCCCCATCACTGCTAGTAATTAGAGAGCTTTGTTCCCCTTAGTGCTTCAGGGAAAGTGTGTCACCTGATGAAAAGTCAAAATCTGCATCTCAATAGAGATTGCTTCCGAAGTGCTTCTGATAGCCACAAGTCTGTCATTGATTCCTGTGAGGAGGTCTAGTCTGAGAATGCAGCCATATCACCTTACAGGGAAAGAAAGATTCTTCATTGCTGCTCCATTGGAAGGGAGGAAAGTGAGGAAATGATACCAAGATCTGCCCACACAATTCGCTTGACACAGTGCTGCTTCAAGGAAAACATAATTCCAAATATGAAAGGGTGTGTATTTGTGTGTTACAGGGTGAGGAAGGGAGAGCCTTTTTATTGTCATGCCATCACTGTACAGAGTGCTTTATGGAATGGCATAATCAAAACGAGGGTGGGTGTAGAAGGGATAGAAAGCCCCATCAAGCTACCAGAATTCATTGTGCTGACTCTCAAGGGAGTTAGTTGAATCTGGCCCAGGTAATTGAGATCACTATTAGTATACTAAATCCAAGCTTTCACTGCTGAGCCATTGAATTCTTTCCCTTCCCTGAGAAAAAGATAAAACAGGGCGGCTCATGCCTTTGAACTCTTGTCCCAAGCTTTTTGCAGTTGACTTTAGGTAGCTCTCTCTGAGACTATCAGAAGGAATTAGCTGCCCCGCTGCATGGTAATCATCACTTGGGTAACTTTGAGTGGACAAGTTCATGAAGGTAAAGTCCATCAGCGGCTCCTAGTTGTAAGGAACCAAACCCACCAATTTTCAGGCATCTGGTAGGCCACCGTCTCATTAGATGGTCTTGTTCAGCAATAATTCTACAGGTTACTGTTTCTTTTGCTAATATAAGCCAAGAGAATGGGCCCTCATTCTTGTGTATATGTTACAGCTACGCATTCCTATTGTCCATGCTGGAATTTCAGAAGCAGCTGAGAGGGGAAGGGAGGTCAGTGAAATGAAAGTAAAGCTGAGTTGGTTGGGGTGCAGGGTCTGCAAACATAAGGCATCTCCCATGCTTGTTACACCAGGGATGGATTTTGGTAATATTTCATAATATGGCACCCTGTGTGAGCCCAAAATTGGGCACCCCCCAAATGGATCTTCTCAATTATGAATCTTCTCAATTTTGCTCCCCCTTGGCTTGGTGCCCTGTGCAGGAGAAGCGCTCGCACTTCCCTGAATCCGGCGCTGGTTACACTCACCTCTTTTGTCCTCTCTCCCCATACCCTATTGCTCATACAGAAGAATGGAACTGGAATAAATTCAGTAGGTTTTCACCCCAACCCCCCAACCTTGACAGGTGCTTGCATACCATCTCAGCCTTCTGTACATTTGACTGCATGGATTTATTGAACGTGTTCATCTCCTAGATCAGAAGAGAGCTACTACAGTGCATGTCAACCTGTTCATTTCAGGATGATTTTTTCTTGCGTTGGTGACTTTCATCTTCACCTTTAGTGTATCTTCGACTCATGGCTCCCAATATATTTCAGGATTTAACTTCTTCACCCTTTCAGGCGCTATTCTTGTCCGGCACCAACCCAGAAACTCAGTGATTCCCTCTCTCCCAACTAGCAGGAAAAGGTCAGAAGGGAAAATTAGTTTGATAGCTAAAGAACTTGAACTGTAAGTACAAAAAAAAACCCTGTAAGTATATAAAAAACTGTAAGTATATATATATATAAAAAAAGAACTGTAAGTACAAAACTGGGGTGGGTGTGGGGTGGAGAGTGGGTGTGTAACGGATCGGGGCTCTGGAAAACCTCATTTATTTACCTGGATAATTGATGACCTCATAATTCAGGAGTGTTGGAGTGGAGCGGTGCCCTGAGCAAGCTTTGAAAGGTCATCAATAATGTTGCAGCGATAAACGATGTCAGCCCCGTTGTGCCTTCCATTCTACGTAAGAGAGCAGGGTGATAAATGAGCTTTGCTGGGGAGGACAGGAAGGACGGGGCCAAGCCGGCCAAGATCAAAGTGAAGGGGAACGTTCTTCCATGGCAGGCCTTAGTCTCTGTCTCCGGGGAAGGTCAGGGAACAGTTATTGGCTTGTAAAACATGCTGCTTTGGGCAGGAAAAGATAGGAAAATGTGAGCCGCAAAAGCAGGAGGCAAGAAGGGAGCAGGAAGAACCTCCAACCCAAAGACAGCTTTGATCTGACTTGGCCAAAGGTGGAGCAACCAGGTCCAAGGCAGTACGGATTATCGTCTTCCAAGAGCAATGTGAGCTACTTTCTTCTTAAAGCTGCCATGCCGCTAGCCCTAACCTGCTGCTACTAGCTTGATCAGCGTACAAAGGTCATGTGGTGGGTACAAAGGAAAGATGTGGAGAGGAAAGCATGCTAATTCCTTTTCTCAGCCATTTGTTGTAGTCCCATAAAAGTACAGTGGTACCTAGGGTTACGTACGCTTCAGGTTACAAACTCCGCTAACCCAGAAATAGTGCTTCAGGTTAAGAACTTTGCTTCAGGATGAGAGCATAAATCGTGCTCCAGCGGCACAGCAGCAGCAGGAGGCCCCATTAGCTAAAGTGGTGCTTCAGGTTAAGAACAGTTTCAGTTTTAAGAACGGACCTCCAGAATGAATTAAGTACTTAACCCGAAGTACCACTATAACCTGAAATCGATTGTGCCAGAATGCAAGCTGGTGGGGGGGCTCAGTGGGAAGGAAGAATGACCCTGGCACACAACACATAGCTAAGCCATAGAATCCAATTCCCCAAGGCATGAAGAAAGCCACCATCTTAAATAATTTTAAAACGAGGATTATTAGACTACTTCATAGAGGATAAGCCCACCAATGGCTACTAGTCAGGATGTATATTACCTCCAGGACCAGTATGTCTCTGAATAACAGTGGCTGGGGAACAAGTCTGGGCGTAGGCTGTTGGCCACCTGCCCTGCTCATGGGCTACTACAGTGGACAATAGAATGCTGGACCAAATAGGCTTGGGTTTGATCCAGCAGAGCTCTTACATTCTCATGCAATGACATTTTATCTCCCCCCCCCCCTTTTAAACAATCTCCTGTGGATAAATATTTGTTCTTTGTTTTTTTAAGCTTCAAAATTTCTCTCGGCATTGCATGTTAGCACACACAACACGCACACTTGGAGATGTGGAAGCTCTCCATCGTGTTAGGCTATATAGCCTGTAGCTGCCAATGACAGTCAAAATACAAACAAATCTCTTGCAGGCAATACTGCATGTTTGGTTTGGCTTTGCTCAGGTACTGCTTTACCTCCCCTCCCCAAGCAAACTGAAAAATAGGTTTGGGCAGAGACCATGGAAAGGACAGGCAAAAAGAAAGAGAGAGGGGGAAAATAATGTGTAGAAGGATCAGGCTGCAAGTGATGGTAAATACACTGGACTATATGGACAAATAGTCAAACATGATATAAACAGTAGCAATGTGTAGCAGGATAGGCTATAACACTCCCAACAGCAGCTGTATCTGTAGGCCCCAGGAGTGAAATTGGTAGACCTTCTGAATGTTTCAAATCTGTGGTGGCAAGCATATGGCCTGCAGGCTAAATCCAGCCCACCAAGCAACAGGAAATGGCCCCTGCAATTTCATCTCACAATCTGATTGGGAGATAAAATCTATTATGAAATGGGTGATTTTGTTTTTATCTTTCATCACAGCCCTAAAGCACCACAGCGCTGAGATCGGAGATAAGCCCTCTGCCTGCTGCTTTAATCTTAAAGAGCAGGTAGAGGGCTTATCAGAGGTAAAATATCCCCCTATCTGCTTTTTAAAGATGGACAGTAAGAGATGGATCATTTATCTCCAGTTTTTAGCACTGTAAGATTGAAGATAAAGCTGTTTGCTGCTCTTTAAGACAAAAAGGTAGCATTTCCACCCCCAGCTCAGTGTTGCCTTTTAGCTCTTACTCTGGTTTTAGTGCTGTGGTGCTTGTGCTAAGATTGGTGATGAAATTCCTCTGCCTGTTCTTCAGGGCTCTTCTCTAAAGAGGAGGCAGAGGGTTTGGGTTTTTTTTAAAATCTTCAATCTCATTGCTGAGTTCCATGGGCCCACAGCACTACAATCAGAGAAACTGCCTGCAGTGCTGCCTTTTACTTTGCACAAAATATTTCCAGTTGTACCCCACTCCAGTACATGTTGACGTATGTCCACATTTGCATGTGTGTTTGTGTGCAACAGTGTACGGAATACTGTTGACTGCATTCAAGTGTTTGTGACAAAAAGGGAGCAAATCCCATACATCTGGGGAGTGGGTATGCTATATGTATAATGAGTCTATGTGCGTGTGATCTCTAGGGGAGGTATGTGTGCATGTGTGTGCATGCCTTCATGCCTGCATACATTGGCCTCACCCATTGCTACACATGGCTCTTGGAGGAATGGCTATCAAGTGCAGCCCTCGGGGGGTGGCAAACATTAGCCACCCTTGATTTAAGGAGTCAGCCTTGCCCCACACAGTTGCAGCAGTTTCCTCCCCTAAAGTTTCAAGTCTCATCTGAGGGAAGCTACTTCCCTGTTCGAAATAATCAGAATCAGCTTGCTTCTTATCGCTAGCCACCAGTGAAGCACTTGCATACAATTCTATATTTAACTCTCCGGCACTATCCAAGCCATCCCTTTCAGTTTGCCACCAGAACCATTTGATAACTCCAGAGCAGATTGGGGTGGGGAGAGAGAAATATCTTCTGAAAATTAGGAAGGAGACCTTTCTACCCTCTTAAACTGCTTGTGAAGCTTCAGCAGCTTCTTGCTATTTTAGTTTTGCTTCTTTGGACTCCAAGAGGCCGTTTTGCAATAGCAGATGCTGGCTCAGAAAACCAGCAAAATGAGGCCTGGTTGTCATTCTGACCTGCGCTCTTAGAGCTGTGCATGTGCGCCATAGAATCAGCATTGTTTCTGATGTGGCACCACATTCCACTGGCTGATCACTTTGAAAGACTTTCCCTCCATCTGTTCCTCAGATGGGAATAGAATGCCCTAGCATATGTTGAGGGTCTGGCTGCCTCTCCCTGTTATGGTGGAGAGGGGGTTCCCCTGACACTAAGAGAAGCTTCACCTAGCAATTCAAACGGATCTGGGGTGAGCCCTTGGCATCCTTGAGCAACTGCGAGACCCCAGAACCCTCCACCGTACTCAGTGATCCCTGCACCAGGTGAAACTTAGGAAGCTGCCTTACATTGATTCAGACCATTGGCCAAGTTAACTCTGTATTGTCTATACCAGCCTTCACCAACCTGGTGCCCTCCAGATGCTTTAGATTGCAACTCCCGTCATCCCTGCCAGGCTACTGGAGGTTCACCCTAGTTCTACAGTCATCTCATGTCCTCCATGCTAGATGGACCAATGGGTCTGACTGCATTTAAGACAAGCCTATGTTTGAGAAAGGGACGCAGGTGGCGCTGTGGGTTAAACCACAGAGCCTAGGACTTGCCGATCAGAAGGTCAGCGGTTCAAATCCCTGCAATGGGGTGAGCTCCCGTTGCTCAGTCCCTGCTCCTGCCAACCTAACAGTTCGAAAGCACATCAAAAGTGCAAGTAGATAAATCCATTCTGGGAGTCTGTTCGACTCCCAGAACCGCTCAAAAACCACTGCTCTGGCGGGAAGGTAAATGGAGTTTCCGTGTGCTGCTCTGGTTCGCCAGAAGCGGCTTAGTCATGCTGGCCACATGACCCGGAAGCTGTACGCCGGCTCCCTCGGCCAATAAAGCGAGATGAGCGCTGCAACCACAGAGTCGCTCATGACTGGACGTAATGGTCAGGGGTCCCTTTACCTTTATGTTTGAGAAACTGGGGAGGAGGGGAGAGGCTGAACTTCCACATTCCTCATGTCTACCATGCATTGGTTCTCTTCAGATTCTTTTTAAACCAACTTTTCCTCCACCTCCTCCCTCCCATATTCTGCAACATAAGTACATTTCTGGTTTTCTTTCTTTTTATGCCATGTAAACTCGGTTTCCTTTAAGCAAATTCAATCTCACTCTTTTTAATTATAATCCTGTGCCTCGGGGCTATTCACACTCTGCCCACCCACGATTGCTCTTGCTATGCGCTACCCAAGTTTGACTAGACATTTCAAACTCTTTTATTTGCATTCCTTTCCATTCTATTTAGAGGACGGTTTGACTCAAGCATCTCTGGAGTCTAGGGCAGCCAGGGCAGAGGCAGCTCTACTGAGGTTTTTATAAGTTGCGGCATCTCTGATGAACCGGGGAGACAACAACTAGAAGAGTGAGTTGTGAGTTCAGAATTAATTCTGTGCCCCCAACATCAGTGCTTCACTTTATGGTTGGACAAACCAAAACTTTTATGATACTTTAGTTGCTCCTAATAGACGGTATTACACTAAAATGGTACCTTGGTACTCAAACGGCTCGGCTCCCGAATGTCACAAACCTCGAAGGAACTGTAAGTTTGTGAACGTTTTTTGGAAGCCGAATGTCTGATGCTTCCGATTGAGTGCAGGAAGTTCCTGCAGCCAATCGGAGGCCGCACCTTGGTTTTTGAGCGGTTCTGGGAGTCGAACAGACTCCCAGAATGGATTAAGTTCAACAGCCAAGTTACCACTGTGCTGTCTCTCTTTGGTTTATAACAATTGTGTGGAGCCTTTGGCTCTCTAAATGTTGCTGAAATGCAGCTCCCATCAGCAAGCATGGGCAATGGCCAGGGATCATGAGAGCTGTTGTTCAGCAACATCTGGAGGGTTCCCCACACCCAGATTATATATAATGTGATGATCACATGAATGCAAAACAAGAGGGTTTTTGATGGCAGAATGTTATGCTTTTTAGGCCTGAGGTATTGATTCCTCTATCTATGACCCCACACCAATGCTAGAATCCTTCCATGCCTCTCTAGTGCTTTCCCCTTTTCCAGTTGGCAGCAACAGTCTTAAAAAAGACTGTTTTCCATATCTGGCAACCTTTAGCCAGCAGAAAACAAATTTGCTTGATGAATATGAGTGGGGGACAAGAGATGAAGATGTGTCCTTCCTCCTTGATCAGCCCTTGTGCTTATATCCACTGAGTCACCTGTCATAGCATTCGGAGTCCATCCCCACTGCAAGCACCAGACTAAGAAGCTGGGCAAAGGGATGGAAGATAAGACGTTTTCTTCTTGCGAAAATTGCTCTCTGCAGCAGCTAGGCTCCCTGGTTCCAATGGGATCAATCAAGACAAAGTGAACTATGCTATGCAAATGCTTCCTGCGCGGTGTGATCTGAGCTGTAGGGAGCTGTGCACTTGCTAGGAAGTGCTAATAAAGTCCCCTGGTGATGATGCTGGCAAGTGGAGGAGTTGATTATCTCCCATGGCAAAGAGGGAAAGCAGCCCAACCCAACCGGCGGGGGTGGTATTCCACCTCCTTTGGACATCCTCCTGGAGTGGAGATCACAGCGTTGCCAGCTACAACCAGCCAGGTTGGCGTTTATCCAGGAGGCGAGACCACTTCTATTAGGAGGCCTTTTCTGAGCAGTAGCTGCAGCGGCTGCTATTAAAGGTTTTATGGGCCACTTAAAATCTCCTCCCCAAACTGAGCTACGGTTTATGGGCTCTATGGATGACTTACTGGAACCACCCTCACTGCAGAGAGAGAGAGAGGCCTTTTGAGGACTTTGTTTCCTGCTGGCAGCCTGATAGGAATACCTGGTAAAGCATCATCTGCCACTGCAGAGAGCAGCCTACGTACTCAATTCAATTTCTGAAGAAATCAGAGTGAATTCCCTGTCCAGCCGGCTGTAGGTTTTACATATATATAGTTATGAGTGGCAGCAGAAGGGTGACAAAATATTTGGGACTGTAAGAAGTTAGGAACATAGGAAGCTGCTTTGACAAACCTAGGATTTCCGAAATTTGGGTCTCCAACTGTTTTTGGACTATGGTTCCCACCATCCCTGACCACTGGTCCTGCTAGCTAGGGATGATGGGAGTTGTAGTCCATAAACAGCTGGTCAAATCATTGGCCCCATCTTACTCAGTACTGCCTACAATGCCTTTCCTAGACAAACCTAGAGATACCTGAGATTGATCATGGGATCATCTGCACTGCTCTGAGACGTAGCCCTTCTTAATTCTGGCAAGACTTGCAGCAAGTGTGCTGTGGTCATTTATGGATTTCTACATTTCAGGACTCCTGGGCTGGAGAACACACATACGCTTCATGCCTGTGTCCAAGTGCAGATTCTCATAGTGTAAAATACTTGTTTCCTTATTAGAGCTGGGCAATATATTGATATATCATCCAAAACAAGTTTGAAGTCCATATCGTGATACCAGTTTCTTAGTTTTTGACCTGGCAATATATCGTGAATCATGATGTGTGTTATGGCTGGGCGATATATCATCCAAAACCAGTTTCAAGTCCATATCATGATATTGGTTTCATAATTTTTGTCCTGGCAATATATTGCGATTCATGTGTATGCACGCTATGCAAAAATCACGATGCGGGGAAAACCATGAAGTCAGCCAATGCCTCCACAATGTTTAGCTGGTGATATATGTATCACGAAGTTGAAAAACAGATGTCGCTCAGCCCTATTCCACACGAGCTGTCCTCTGTATTTGCTTAGGCACAAATTCATCACCAGAACATGTAACCCCCTTCACTGTATGTCAAAATGACAAGTCATATAAAGCACATGTGTTCCACTGCCCACCCATCCCTGCTTATAAAATGGAAGTTCCCTGCATAGTTCTTGCACTCCACACATTCCTGTTCCTGCCTGCCCATACTCTCTTGAGCCCAGAGTCTGCTGAAAAGGCAAAGGTGTATCACAGCCCTTCTGGGTGGCCTTGATTTAGTTGCTCTGATACCACCGAGCTTGGCAGCCTGGAGTTGTTTGGATTGCTCAGGTTGCATCACTGAAAGCCACTGTTGCATAGAGTGTCGGGCTAGGACTTGGGAGACCAGGGTTCAAATCCCTAGTCAACCATACAGTGGTACCTCGGGTTACATACGCTTCAGGTTACAGACTCCGCTAACCCAGAAATAGTACCTCGGGTTTAGAACTTTGCTTCAGGATGAGAACAGAAATCATGCTCTGGCGGCGCGGCGGCAGCAGGAGGCGCCATTAGCTAAAGTGGTGCTTCAGGTTAAGAACAGTTTCAGGTTAAGAACGGACCTTCGGAACGAATTAAGTACTTAACCTGAGGTACCACTGTGTAATAAAACTTATGTACAGTACTGTATAACACTTGACAACGGTGGCTTATTCTAGGGTTGACTTGAGTGGCAATGAAACACAGCGAGGGTTAAGAGCATTCCTTGCTGATCTAAAGCTCCTGTTGGTTGTTTAGTATAGTATTGGTGTATGTCCACATTTGCAGGCCAGGCCAGGCTACTTTGACTGATCTTTGCTGCTGTTGCGGAGAAGCTGAGGCAATACAGGAGGGGTAGGGAACCTGTGGCCCGCCAGATGTGGTCAGACTCCAATTCCCATCAGCCCTAAGGCCAGTGATATTTTTCTAGGAAAACAGGTGCCAGAACTCACCATGAATGCCTCCCTTGTTCTCTTATAATGGCAATGGCGCCCACCTGAGATGTGCCAGAACTGAGTTCCAGTGAGTTCCACCTGAACAATGCCTTCGTTTGAACAGCAGTGTGATGTGCAGACATTGTGATGTGCAGTGTGATGTGCAGGCAACAGCACTTTCCTCCCCAAGAGGTGTTCTCTTATAATGGCAATGGCACCCACCTGAGAGGTGCCAGAACTGAGTTTTTGGTTCTGGCTGGGAAAAAATGCCCTGCCTAAAGCCAATAGGAATGATGGGAATTGGATTCTGACTACATCCTGAGGACCACAGGGCCAATAGGGATGATGGAAGTTGTGGTCCATGTACGTCACATAAGAGGGGCAGAGGAGCCTCTGTTACTTTGACACCCCCCATGCTAACAGCATGATCCAGTTTTATTAGGCAGAAGACAGAGGAGCCAACTTGTTGTCCTTGCACGTAAGTGGGCAGAAATCACCCCTAATTACCATTTCTTTTCAGCCAAGCATATTTACATCTAAATATGTCACCTAATCAATGCAAAATGCAAATTATCAGATAATGTGTTTTATGGCAATCTAGTAGCTAGTTGCAATTGATTTTCTATTTCTGAAGAGCCAACCGTGTTCAGTTAAAAAGATACCCATGTATCGCATGCCTGTGGTTACAGGGAAAACACTGGGTTGCTGGTGCCTTGGAGCTGACTATCCTTTTGTACCTCCTGCAAATGTAACTTATAATCGGACCGCTGTTGCTCAGGCTGCCACTTTGAAATTGCTTGCATTCCTTTTGCGGCTTCCTAAATCAAATGCATTTCTCTTTAGCAACAAATTAGCAGCTACTAGACGGAGTTTACAATCCCTGTGTCTACACAAGCACCATTGACTGTCATGTTCTGTGCCACTGAACTAGCTATGATGGAAGAGTTTTCGATTCCCTCCTTCCAAAGTAAAAAGAAAAAAAAAGTGTTGCAAAGTGGTACTTAAAAATACAAAGTGCTATGAGGGGGCCCAGCACTGCCACTTCTTGTGACATCATGCAGATCCCAGCAGCTCAGCTGGATTGGGTTGCAGCAGTGCAGACGATACGCCGCATTGTACCCAGGTTGCATTCAGTGTGCGCTCCACACAGGTTGCTCTGTGCACTAAAACATTGATGATAAACTGTATTATTTCAATTCATAGAATTGTTTGGCAATCATAAATATATAAGTGAGGCTTTCAGAGACAATGAAACCAAACGGCAACCTTCCATAATCCACTCCAGTCTTCCGTGTAATGAAACCATTGTTGTAATAGAAAATAATTGAAGAAGATATTAATGCCTTAAACTGGGACTAATTAATTGTTTCCCTGGGTGGTAAAAAAACCACTCAGGTAAATACAACGCTGCTGGCACTGAGCAATGTTGATCGGCTTACTGTTTTTCTAGGGTTGCAGTTGGGAGTGAATGGGGTGGGGAGAGAGATTACCCACTTTGCCTTTCCTCTCCCCTTTCTTGAAAGGGGGCACAGGAACATAAAAGTGCCTTGTGTTTTGTTGTTTGTGCGCAAGTCAGAATGGCCTGCAAGTGCCTGTGGTCCCTTTAATTGGCTCTCCTAACAGCTCTGTGTGGAGCGATATCTGTGCTAATGGCCTTGCCGGAGAGCACCCGGGAGGCATGTGCAGTGCTGCTCATCAGGTTGGAGTTTAAGGTCATGTGGAGGGTTTCTTAGCTCAACACTTAAAACCCAGTTCTGGGGAATCCTTCTCTATACAAGCCATTAAAACAGGGCAGCTCGCAGAGACAGCCCCCACTGGGCTGGGCCAGGAAACATCTCCACCCAACCCAACCCCCTGGCCCAGCATAAAGAGGTTGGGGTTGTGCCCTAAATTAGGAGGGGGTGCGTGGGCAATATTTCAGGACGACAAATTTCCAATATGGCTCCAGTGTCGGAACTATTTTTTTGTTTGGGAGAGGGAAGCAGGATACAGTGGTACCTCAGGTTAAGTACTTAATTCATTCCGGAGGTCCTTTCTTAACCTGAAACTGTTCTCAACATGAAGCTCCACTTTAGCTAATGGGGCCTCCTGCTGCTGCTGCACGATTTCTGTTCTCATCCTGAAGCAAAGTTCTTAACCCGAGGTACTATTTCTGGGTTAGCGGAGTCTGTAACCTGAAGCATATGTAACCTGAAGCGTCTGTAACCTGAGGTACCACTGTATTGGAGACGCACTGACTTGCTCTAACCCAAACTTATTTGGCTTACTGCCCCCTTTTCAGAAAACAACAACCCATTGCTCAGCGCTCCCCTGGAAATCTACCTTCTTTAAGCGAACAAACAGAAAGATGCAGGCAAATGGCCAGGCAAGCTGCGATCCACTTCCTGGACCTGGGTGAATCCAACAAGGGTTCATCTAAGCCCAGAGCCCAGGAAAACCCCTCACCTCCAGGGGAGGCAGGATCGCCATCCCACAATGGTGCTAGTCTGGCCTTGGTTTTGAAGTGCCTTTTGCCAACTTTGACTTAGAAAGGCAGGTTTTGGTTTTACTTTAGTTGCTTGTTTTATTGCTGCAAGCTGCTTCAAATATTTTAATGAGAAAATAATCAAGGATGATGGGAATAAGCTGGCCCCAGCACCCATTCTGGAGAATGCACATCTTCCCTAGAAAACAGACGTGTGTGCCTCATTCTTCTTAGAATACTTTGCTTCAGGATGAGAACAAAAATCGTGCTCCGGCGGCGCAGCAGCAGCAGTAGACCCCATTAGCTAAAGTGGTGCTTCAGGTTAAGAACAGTTTCAGGTTAAAAATGTATAACTTGCTGCTGAAGTGGAATACACAAAATGAAACGGTCAAATCGGCTATGATAAAGTGGGCACAGGACATTGGATATAACATTATGTTTGAAGACTGGGAGAGGTTGTGGACTACTGGGCTGAAGTTTACTGCATGTAATGCTTTGAAAGAAAATGTTATGAAAATGATATATAGATGGTATTTGACCCCAGTCAAACTTGCAAAAATATACCACTTGTCTGATAACAAATGTTGGAAGTGTAAGGAAAATGAAGAAACATTCTTTCACCTCTGGTGGACCTGCCCTAGAGTGAAGGCTTTCTGAGAAATGATATATAATGAGTTGAAAAAGGTATTTAAGTATACCTTCCCTAAGAAACCAGAGGCCTTTCTTTTGGGCATTGTTGGCCAGAATGTGTTAAAGAAGGATCAAACATTTTTTATGTATGCAACAACAGCAGCACGGATACTTGTCGCCAGGCATTGGAAAACACAAGATCTACCCACACTGGAAGAGTGGCAGATGCAACTGATATGGAACTGGCTGAGATGACCGGCAGAATCCGAGACCTGGGAGAGGAGACGGTGGAAGAAGATTGGAAGAAATTTAAGATTTATTTACAAAAATATTGTAAATTGTATGAATGTTAAGAAGGATGCTAGAATATAAACAACTGGGCACCATTGAGTTTAAGGAAGTGAATTATGAAGATAAGATAAATTTAAGAAATGATAAAAATTTTGGAATATGTTGGTTATATCTAAACCTTTTAAGATTTGAACAAAACGATAGTCAAAATTTGAGATATAACATTGGAAAATTAGCGATGAAGATTAAAAATAAGGGGATAAATTTGCTGAACAAAATTATAACCAGGAACGCAGGAGCGGGAGATGTGAGGGAGTCCAAAGAAGTGAAAAGATCTATGTTAAGAGATGTGATATTGTATTGTTTTATTGGTATTGTGATTTAAACAAAAAATTGTTAATAATTTTTTTTTTTTTAAAAAAAAGAACAGTTTCAGGTTAATAATGGACCTCCAGAACGAATTAAGTACTTAACCCGAGGTACCACTGTACGTCCATCATAAGCGGAGGTTTCCCCACTTTTGTCACTGAGTTATATAAACTATGTCTGGACTGGATTTGAAAATTTAGTATAGAGTCTAAACCCATTTCTGAGAAAGAAACATCTTTCAGAACTGGACATGTGCAGTATCCTGCCTTACCCGCCGCTCCCCGTATATTCATTCATTGATATCTCACAGGCATATATATGCCTTCAAAAAGGGCAGTTAACTAGAGCTGAAAAGTAGTATTCAAAGTGAATAGGAAATGAAAGGAATTTTATAAATGCCAATTGGAAAGAAAAAGAAGAGGATGTGTACACCAGCTTTTGCAGCAAGATTGGCAGGCATTTGTGGCTGTTAGGGTTAGTGCCCCTTTCATTGCTTCCTCGCATGTGTTTGTGACATAGTCATTTATCATTAACACATTGGCATTTCAATAGCAGAGATTTAATTTGAATATAGACAGGCAGGCAGGCAGGGAATGTAAATCCCTATCTGCTTTCACCCAACCTGCTACAAACAGCTGGCCAAGCAAAGGGACTATAGGCTTAACCTAACTGGTATTCAATTGCTTTTTACAGGTTGACTTGTTTTAAACTGTTTGGGTGGCTCTGATTTATGCAAGCTAGATGCATTAATTAAACAACGATTGATTCTGTGCGGACAGTCCTTAGCAGTAAAAATTCAGAAGCTTGTGAGTGTTTATCTGCTTTTGATTCCTAAATGTTCATCACATCAGTGCATGCTGACAAGATTGACAGCTGTAATGACTCACCCATGGAGCTATCCTTGAAGATAACTTGGGAGCATCAGCCAGTTAAAAATTCAGGAGCAGCCAGGCTGCCAAATGTCACAGGTTATATGGATCGCATCTCAACGGTGTTGAAACAGGTGCCTTTAACCTTGTAATGACTTAGGAACACAAGAAACTGCCTTATACGAAGTCGTTCCATTAGTCCATCTGGTTCAAGCAGGAGTCTTTCCCAGCCTTTGTCAGGAGATGCTAGGAATTGAACAGAGGACCTCCCATGAAGTTCTGCATGACAATAAAATGCTCAACCACTCAGCTACTACACTGCTTGGCCAAGACCCCAGGGATTTGAAGGGCTACCTGCTCCAAACTGAATCTTCCTCAGATCATCTAGTGAGGCTTAGGTTCCCCTGTCTATTCAGGTCAGGTGAATGGTGCCCCTTTTGCAGAATACCCTCCTTATTTCCACACCTCTGGTACCTAACCGTGCAACTTTTCAGCAGTGGGAAAATTATATTTTTTTATTAACCCAAGCACTTTAACACAGGATCTTGAGCTTTATCTGCTGCTGTTTCTAATGTTGTTTTGTTTTAGTTCCAATTTGTGAATTGTGTTAGTTTTGCATGGTGGTTTCTTGCTACTTGATGTTTGTTTGTTTTAACCGAAGAGGGCGAACAATCTGAAATGTAATTTGCACAATGCAGGGGTACTGGACATGGGGGAAACAGCTGATACAGATCAGGGAAGTCAGCTGTTGCTGAACAGGATTGCAGTTTCCCCCACCTTAAGGACTGTGTTCATATATTGAGAGGCCTTCTGGAAGTTGCTGGGAGCGCTTTTTTCCATCTTGTTTCAGTATGGTAGCTGTGATCGGATCTAGGAAGAGCAGACCTAGTCAGTTTTGTATGTAACAATTACATCAAGACTAGATGAAATGTGTGCTCCTTGGGGCTGCATTTGAAGATGACTCAGAAACTTCAGCTGGTAGAGAATGATATTTTTTGAGTCTTTGTTGGGGATAGATGGTTAGATCATATCCCATTGTACTTTTTGCCATTGTGTTTCTGGGTCCAATTCAAGGTGCCGGTTTTGACCTTTCAATGCAGCCCAGGTTCTCTGAAGGACTACCTGCACCCATATGAAGCTACCTTCAGAGATAGGGCCTCCCCTATCTTGTCCATTCTGAAGGCTCTACAGACTTTTCTGCTTTCCCTGGCTTTTATTTGAAGGCTAATTACTTTACCACTAGAGTTTTTAATGGCATTTTAAAATGTATTATGCTCAATTTGGTTTCCTTTCATTTTCTTATTCCATTTTCTTATTCTGGCTGTATACCACCTTGATATCTTTTTATGAAGGTCCTTACCAAAATATTTTAAATAAATTTGTTTCAGCTTGTAAGTGACCTTGAACATTTGTAGAGAGGTGGAGGTAGATATTAAGTACGTTAGGTTTTCTCCTCCCCTCATCTTGCCCCTGAGACAGCAGGGATATTGAACACATTTGGGGCACATGCTGCCTTTCCTTGTGTGCTTTAAGCATAGGTCAAAAGCTCAGTTTTGCTGCTACCTTGACTCTCTTTCATGCAACTCAGCTTCACCAATGGCTGGGGAGGGAAGCTAGTGGCAGCCTTCCCTATTATACTTATCCCCCCGGATAGAGAGAGGCACGTCTGATCTCAGGGGTTCTTGATGTTCCAGCCGCAGGAAATTCATTCCCAATTTCCTTTTGCAAATACAGAGAGTTAAACATGGGGGGGCTTCAGCTGCTGTCTTCTCTCATCCCAATTACTGAGCTGTCAGTCCATCTCGGTGTGCGGAGTCGCTTAGAGATCTGAGCCTGGCTGGGCTGGGATGTAGAGGCAGCATTTGATTGGCAGTGAAGACACTGTCTGTGACAAATCCTCTTTAGCATGTGCCTTGGCCAGAGTAGTGACTGCTAGCCTGGGACTGAGGGAGCCCTGTTTGCTTGCTTGTCACCCTTGTGCCACGAAAGTGAGTGGCAGCCTGTGACAAAGACTGGAAAACAGTTTCTTCACTCTGTAGGGGTCAAGACTCTGATTGGCACAAAGGAAGTCAAAGAAGCAAGTGGGTTGCAGCATGCAGGGAGTTCAGAGGGAAGTGGAGACTTGGAAAGAATACTCCGTTTTGGGAGGGGAGTTGGCACTGCAGAGTCAGTACTGCTTTTGTCTCCTACAAGAAATGGACATTGGAGAGGTCAGTGGCTGCATTGAACTCCCTTCCCCAAACTACGTGCTGGGGTAACCCGGCCAGGCAAGCGGGGTATAAATAATTATTTATTTATTTATTTATTTATTTATTTATTTATTTATTTATTTTTAAGGGTGCTTTATACATTCACAGAATCAAAAGATCTACCGCTGTTGTCTCACATCTAGCTCTTCTTCAACAGGGTGAGGTTTGAGAAGCAAAAGCCTCTTACTCTTCCCTGATATTGTAGCGGAAGAGAACCCTTTTCTGTGACGGTTTCCACTGAGAACTTGGTTGGAAGGAAACAGCAAAGTTCTCAGTGGAAACGGTCACAGGGCAAGGACGTCAGTGGCAAATCACATGCTTAAGTGCCAGGTTCAGTCCCCAACATCTCCGTGCTCCTGGCATCTTATATTCTTTATGGTAACCATATGGCGGAGCCAGTAGACTTTTTGGGTCTTCCCCACAGATGTCCCCACATCATCACACCAGCTTTGCCTTAATGCTTGCAACCTAATCTATGCACTCACTGCTGTCCTGCACCAACCTAGATAGGATTCAAGCCCGATGCCAGGCTGAATTCTGCAGCGTTGCTCCTGGAAATGAAGGTGGAAATGCATACAGGTTGCAGAATGCATGTGGAAGATTGGAGGTTCCTCATTTGGAATCTAAGGGACGGGTGAGAAGTGTTGTCTGTGAGAGGTGGGTTTGCTGTCTGCTGGGAGGATGAATAGTGAGGGGAACTGCATGATGCTGGGATTCAGAAGAACCATGTCCAACTCCATCGCATAGTCTTTTCTAGTGGAGCCATTTTGATTCCATAACATAAAATGGGGGTCAGAGACTTGTCTCCTGGGTTTCTGCACTGCTGTAGTTGTGTAATGCGTGACAGAGATGCTCAGCCAGCATTCGCTTCCTCCTCTGGGCTGCGGCTGTAGGCCTGTGCGTTGGAAGTGCTGTCTGGTCCCTTGCCTCCTTCCCTTGCAAAGCGTAGGCTCTTGTATTTAATTACGCTAGCATGTAGTTATTGTTCCTGGGTAATTGTTTCCAGGCTGCCTTGGGACGAGGGGATGAGCTGAGCGATTAAAGCACAGGTGCCTGCGAACAGGAGGGAGAGAGCACAGATTTCGGTGACTCTGAGGAGGAGCACAGTAGCCTAGTTCTCAACATCTCAGCCTAGACACACACTCAATGTCTCCGTCCTCAAGCCCTTTACTCTGTGTGTGTGTGTGTGTGTGTGTGTGTGTGTGTGTGTGTGTGTTCTCTCTCTCTCTCTCTCTCTCTCTCTCTCTCTCTCTCTCTCTCTCTTGTTTACAGCTTGAATGGCACTCAGAATCCCAAATTGCCACATCCAAAAACGCCCCTTTTTGGCCATTCGCAGATCCGGCCTCTTGGTCCCTGACCATTGCTTACCTGCTGGACTGGGCATGTCTGGCTTTGCATGTGTCAACAGATGTTTTCCATCCTGGGGCTTCCATGCCCCAACCCATAAAGGAAGCTGCAATCACAGGGCGGAGTGATGTGTTCAGTTCCTTCCCCAGTAAGCCTCAGATGGAGAATTGCTTGCTTGAATTGCTTGCTTTGTTCATTTGCATGTCTGTGAAAGTGAAGACCTTGCTCAATGGTGCTTTATTGCCAAGACCCTTCTACCAGCTAATTGCCAAATGGCTCCTTAAACCTAGGTTAGGGAATGTCTAGGCATCTCCAGCACCAAGGGCCTTCTGGTGGTTTCCTCACTATGAGAAGCGAAGTTACAGGGAACCAAGCAGAGGGCCTTCTTGATAGTGGTGCCCACCCTGTGGAATGCCCTCCCACCAGATGTCAAAGAAATAAACAACTATTTGATGAATTATTGTATTTTAATATTTTGCAGGAAGTCGCCCAGAGTGGCTGGGAAAACCCAGCCAAATGGGTGGGATAACAACAACAACCACCACCACCACCACCAAAATTGTTGTTGTTGTTCATTTCATTTATATACAGCTTTATATTTTAAAGAAAAAATATCAAAGTGGTTTTCAACGCATTAAAACATCAAATCAAACAGTCCAGAATACTAATTCAAGCATTTGTATACAGCTTTATATTTTAAAGAAAAAATATCAAAGCGGTTTTAAACTCATTAAAACATCTAACCAAACAGTCTAGAATAATGCTAATTCAAGCTTCAAGGGAAATATTTCAGATCCTTTTCTAAGCGACATTTTGCTTTCCTCATATTTATTTACCTACTTAATTTATATAGGTGCCCCATAACAGAAGAACTCTAGGAAACCAGTGTAGTGTGGTGGGGTGAGTGCGTTGGACCAGGACCTGGGAGACCAGGGTTCAAATCTCCACTCAGTCATGAAGCTCACTGGGTGACCTTGGGCCAGTCATAGCCTCTTAACCTACCTCACAGCGTCATCGTAGGGATTAATTGAGAAGAGGGCTGGACTCCTTGGAGAAAAAGGTGGGATATAAATGCAGTGAATTAGGTCTTCTGCTTCCCTCCTTAAGAAAGCTGGAGGGGCCAACCAGATGGAGATGTCAGTCACTAACCTGGCATCCAGAGATCTCCACTTGGTCGCAGTTGTACCCATGCCAGCCGCAAAATGTGCCTGGCACCTGATTAATTTCTAACACTGCCTTCTACCTATGCAAGCTGGGGTCTTTCTATGAGAGGGAGCTGGGATTACTTTGCATGAACAAGGTACTTTGGAAGGGTCATTTTTACATACCTGCCAACTTGGCCTCTTTGGGTCATTGACCTCTTTGGGTCATAATAATAATAATAATAATAATAAATGTGTTCTTGTTTATCTTCCTTCTGCTGATATTCCTCCTCTCAAAGTTCACTTATCTTGTTAATCTTTACAATACAGTGGTACCCCGGGTTAAGTACTTAATTCGTTCCAGAGGTCCGTTCTTAACCTGAAACTGTTCTTAACCTGAAGCACCACTTTAGCTAATGGGGCCTCCTGCTGCCTCCGCACCTCCAGAGCACGATTTCTGTTCTCATCCTGAAGCAAAGTACTTAACCTGAAGCACTATTTCTGGGTTAGTGGAGTCTGTAACCTGAAACGTATGTAACCTGAAGCGTATGTAACCCGAGGTACCACTGTACCACTAAGCATGTCTTCTTGTGCATTGAGCCTTCTAGTGTTATTTAACAACTAAGCTTCTCAAGGTCTGGAATTGCTCCCATCAAGGCGGAGAGTCCCGGTCCAAGCTAAGCTTTGCAAGACACCAGCTGCAGGTCAACATTTGCAATTGTAGGAGAATTGCAAGAAGGCCCTATAAAGTAACTTTAGTGTGACATACATGATGCAGGTGGATTAGTCACTACACTGAACACACTTTACTTCCTTAAAGAGCTCAGAACAGCTTACACACAGTTCTTAGGCAGGTTATTATACAGTCAGACTGCTTAGCTTCAGCAGCAAGAATTGCACCGCATTGCTTCAGGCAATTTCCTGGTGTTATCTGAGTGAATGCAAACATCAAGATACTGAGCCCAGTTTTATTCTGATTGCTTTTGAAACAGGCCGGGTGGGGGGGGTGATGAAAGTGGCAAGATTGGGGCTCCTGGAGATTTTTTTTTCCAGATTCTAGTAGATTACTGCAACCCTAGGATCACTAGAAACAGCAACAGCTCTCTTCTTTGAACAGTTGTTAGGGATGCTTGAACAATTCCGTCTCTTCCAATTCTGATATGAGCTGACCTAATAGCTGGGATAGCTCAGATGGCAGAGCATGAGACTCTTAATTTGTCTCTCTCTTGGACTAGCATATGGGTGGGAACTTCTTCTTCTTCTTCTTCTTCTTCTTCTTCTTCTTCTTCTTCTTCTTCTTCTATTAAATTTTATTTATACCCCGCCCTCCCCAGCCAAGGGCGACTAACACAGGTATAAAAACAATTGATTGAAATACAACTTAAAAACAAGATTAAAATACAACATTAAAATGCAGCCTCATTTCAGTAGGAACTCAAATCAACTTAAATATCCTCACTTATCCAGATGTTGTAAAACAGTTCTTAAAAGTTTTAAACCAATGAAAGTCCTTTAAATAAATGTGGTGAGAGAAATGTATTCAGTAATGCATATATGTATTTAAACACATAATGCAGAGTGTGTGTGTGTGTGTGTGTGTGTGTGTGTTTTAAAAATGCAGTTTAATGCAGAGAGGTGTTCGGAATGGGCTTGCAAAAGTGAAAATGAGCAAATTGCCCACCCTTAGTAGTCTTCCTAGAGCTGGCCTTGGCAAGTGTCCCTTTACAAGTTCATCTGGGGCTATATCATGAGGGGAACAAGAGTAACTAGGTAAGAGTGGAGCTTTTTCGACAATCTCAACTTTGAGCTGCCAGGGCCAGCAAACATTCTAGACATATATCACCCAGCCCGCCCTGTTT
Source organism: Podarcis erhardii (assembly GCF_964252035.2). NCBI lineage: Eukaryota > Metazoa > Chordata > Lepidosauria > Squamata > Lacertidae > Podarcis > Podarcis erhardii. The sequence continues at coordinate 27,939,734 of NC_138498.1, read as the reverse complement.
TTTGTTGTGTTTTTTACAGCTCTAAAGTCACTCTTTTGGATTCATAAGCTTGGGTGACATGTCAGCCATCAAAGTATGGAAATGTGGTGTTTTTCGGTAGCTGTTCCGCTGTGGATTTACAGCAGCCGTTGGGTGTGGAGCAAAAAAGCACTTTATTTGCTGGGTGAGTTGTGGCTTGTGGGTGGCTTAGAAGCCTGGCAGCTTGTTATTCCAAGAGAAACAGGGTTGCAAGTACTTCTTGCAAGCCGCTTCCCAGGCCGTGACATTTAGTCTGCATTAAGTGGGCCCTGCTTGTCACATATATATATACATGGCTCTGGCTGTCCCTCCAAGGGTCAGGGAGAGGGGTGTTGAAGTGGTTTGAGTTGTGCATTTTTGTAAGGCCACTTTTGCATTAATTTAACTTCAAGAGTTAAATTACTACTGCTCACATTAACGGCGAGAAAGTATTTTTGCCGCATGCTTAATCCAGTGTTTTCTTTTTAACCTATGATCCACTCACCTCGTCCCTTTCTCTAGGCCCCTCCAGGCTGGTTGTGGGGCATATTAAGCACAATGTTCTTGACATGGTAGTAGTGCATTAGTGGTGGTTTTATTCTGCCTTTTTGGCTGTTCTGTGATGCTTCCCCGTTCAACCGCATTATTGCTGTCTGGAGGAGCTGTAGTGCAATCAGAGCACACACACACACACACACACACACACACACACACACACACATATGAAAATTACACGAGTTCAGCAGGAAATCATAGGATATGTACTGTTTGAAAATGAAGCAGTATGACCACTGCAAAACTCTTGCAGGTTCAAATAGCACCAAGTGCAGGATTCCACAACTACTGCAGTAGCATGGTGAGCATAAATTGCCATGAATACGCAATAGAAAGGTAATCTGGAGAGGCCCTCTCTCAAGCACATACATGTCCTTTCTTTGCTCAGCACTGCCCAGGGCTTCCTGTATCACTCTTTTCTCACTGAAACCTTTAGCATGCCTGTCAGGTGGTGAGGTGGTTGCTCATGAGTAACCAGGCAGGACTCAGACCTGTCTTTTGCAGGTTTTTATTTGTGCAAACTATTTACAGTGCAGAACCACAAAGTTCAGGTCCGTCTTAGTCACTTGCAGATTCCGGGAGTGGCCCCTTCGGGTTTCTCCCCCAGCATAAGAACTTAGACACCCAGATGTTCCCATCATCCTTGGGCATTCGCAGATTTTCGCTGGGACTGATGGGATTTGGAGTACAACAACATCTGGGGAGTCGCAGGCTTCCCCATCCGTGTGTCAGAATGCTAGACTCTACTATTGTTTCTGTTCCCCCTATGTTTAGACCAGCCCTGTGCTCCACCCAATGTAAAAATATACAGTGGTACCTCTGGTTACATACTTAATTCGTTCCGGAGGTCCGTTCTTAACCTGAAACTGTTCTTAACCTGAAGCTAATGGGGCCTCCCGCACGATTTCTGTTCTCATCCTGAAGCAAAGTTTTTAACCCGAGGTACTATTTATGGGTTAGCGGAGTCTGTAACCTGAAGCATATGTAACCTGAAGTGTATGTAACCCGAGGTACCACTGTACAGGGAGGTTTGTTTGTTTTAACAACAGCAGCAGCAGCAACATTCAGTATTCATTCAAAATTGTCACACCCCTGTGGTCCACAATTCTGCTGCCGTTGTCTACCTCTTCATTCTGCATAATGTGTTGAACAGCTCTTGGACAGCAAGTGGGTCTGGTGGAGTGAATCATCATCATCTCTGCCCTCTCTCCCTGAGTCCTCATGAATCATGAGATGAACAGAAGGAGGGGAATTTGAACCAGTGACCTTGAAGACAAAGGTTTCCTAATTCATCGCCAGCAGAATAATTGTGAAGTTCAAATGTTGGAGGCATGCTTCCCACCTCCCGAAATCAAGGTCGCTGTGCCACCTGGCTGTGTTCTGGTGTTCAGCTTTGAATGTCAATATCCTGGCTAGTGTTTAGCCTGGGAAACGTGCATACATTTGATTTACTGACACCTGTACTATTCATTCTCTGTGGGTTGGGGAGAGGAGGGGGGGAATTAAAACACTCAGCATAGTCATTCAATCCCTGGCACCTACCAAATCAATTGCCTCTTACTACCTCTCAGGGGCAGCCCATCCCATTTCACCACCTGAGATGAAACAGGAAGGTGCTAGCCTGCCAATGAAGCCTCCCTTATTTGGTTTGTGCAGCAGTGCCTGCAAAATAGCAGTGGCAGGTTCCCACAAAGCCACTACTTCTCCATGAGCGGCAGAGGCGGGCAAGGTACCCACAGGGGCAACTACCTCTTGGGGTTCTCAGGCCCCTTCGCAGGCCAGACTGATGGACCGTGTGTTCTTAGAGAACCACAGTTTGCCCAGCTTTCTGTGCTGTAGAGCTACTATGTTGGGTGTGCAGTAGGGGGAGATTTAACAGTAGAGGGAACATTTCTGGCTGTTTACCAGCTTTGGAGAGTGCTAATTGGGCCACAAGGGCTCTGATGTCCTCCTTACATAGACACCCCCTCAGGCTGTGAAATGAACTCAGGTGGCTGTTCGTTAGCTTGAGCAAGGGCTACCAGAACGCTAGCACTGCTGGAGATGGAGGAGGAGCGGAGCTGCCCATCTGGGTGACTTATCCAGGCAGGCAGTTCAAAGCATGCCCCTGCTGCACTTTAACCTTTGTGTAGGGCATGGGGAGGGAATAACCTTGCAATTCCTGTTTCAAAGGCAGCTTTACAAAATACAATCTATACATAGTTGGGGGGGGGATAGCCTGGATGCATGTGGAAGGGAGAGTTGTGTAGTTGCCCCCTCCCCTTAAAAAAAAAAGTTCCCTGTCCACTTGAGTTTCTAAAAGGCAAAGTGCGCAGCCTGAGAAACTTGCGCATGAGAATTGAAACAATTGTTTTTCAAAGGGGAACTAGATGTGAAGTGCACTGCTATCACTTGCATAAATAAATAGCACGCGCAAGGGACATGCGTGCGCGCGTGCACGCGCACACACACAATTCTGATCAGGGTTACAGCAAGGTCATGGGTAACTCAGTTATGGCCATGATTGGAAGAGGAGGAGGATGGAGATGAAGTGGAAGTAGGGCTTGAAGACTAGAACCCGAGGATGTAGGATGACAGTTCTTCCATTGCAACTCCAGATGTCAGAGAAGGAGAGGCAGAGCCTCATTACAGTAGGGTAGGACTTTGACCAACTAGTGGAGGGAGGGGCTGAGCAAGCAGACGGTGCTGGAGCTGGAGTGAGAGGGGCAGGATGCAGTGTTGCCAAGAACCAGGTGCCACCTTCATAGGTGGTACCAGATGTGTCAGGCACGATGCAGCACACATATGCACGCATGGCAATCTCCTAAGGTGAGGCAGTCTTGCAACTGAGACTAGGAGGTAAAATACTCCCTCTTCTTGTCCTTTTAGAGAACTTCACAAAAGGGGGGGGGGGTTCTTCTGCTGCTGATAACAGTGCTAAGCACCACAGCACTGAGATGGGAGATAAAGCTCTCTGCCTGCTCCTTAAGAGTAAAAAAGATAGCATTTCTCCCCACCCATGTTCTAGTGTTCCTGTGTGCTTTATGTGTGGTAAATGTATGGGTCTGTGGTCTGTGTGGATATACGTGTGTGTGGATAAATGCTACTCCCATTGCTGGCATGTGGTTGCTGACAGTGAAGCTCTTGATTCAATAAAGGTTAGCCACACCTGGATTAGGTCAAGCAACATCTTGGTTGCAGGCTTGCCAGGGGCAAGATGGGATGGATGAGAAGAGAGGTCAATCTGCTGGCTCTTCACTTATTGGAGGAGCTGCCAGAGAATAAAGGACATGGGGCAGAGTTCAGCTAAGTTGTTGCATGCACAGAATGAGGCCTTCTTGGGCAATAGGGCTTCCCCCACTCCTATATGCTTCCCATGGCCCCTAAAACTGCTCTGGAGAGTTGAGGGGAAACCCAGAACAGGTCTAGGGGAGCATGGGGGAGGAGAAAAGGGGAAGTCGCATTTGACAGTAGATATTATTCTGTGCACACATAACCCACTTAGTGTTATGTTGAATTCTACCCACAGTGGGTGGGCCAGGTGGGTGATGCAGATGATATAGAGACCTGAAAGGCCTGTGGTGGTGGTGGTGGTGGTGGTGGTTTAGTTGTGTCCAACGCTTCGTGGCCCCATGGACCAGAGCACGCCAGGCACTCCTGTCTTCCACTGCCTCCCACAGTTTGGTCAAACTCATGCTGGTAGCTTCGAGAACACTGTCCAACCATCTTGTCCTCTGTCATCCCCTTCTCCTTGTGCCCTCAATCTTTCCCAACACCAGGGTCTTTTCAAAGGAGTCTTCTCTTCTCATGAAGAGAAGTGGTAGTGTAGCTATTTTGTCCTGTATCTGGACATCTGATTGGAAGCGGGGCTTGGTGCGAAAAGCATATCTTGCCCACAGAGTTTGGCCCAGGGGTTTGTGCAAGGCACACCAAAAGTTGCTGCATGCGGTACAGCTGCCACACGGAAGCTGCGCTTTACAGCACTCCATGTGACAGCTGTCACCGTGCGCTAAGCCATTCATGTGAAGTAGCTCGCCACACCATTTGCCTGCTTTTCCTCCGCAGCATCGCAGGCTTCTTCTTTGCTCCATTTTGGGTGGCGTCTGTCGAAATGGGAAGCTCTTTCATACAAAGAGATCAATCCGTGGCGGCAGCTGCCAGGTAGAAGTACTTAGAGTTGCAGTGCGTAGCTGAAGTAATAGGTTCAGCCAGCTCTGAGAGCCAGGTTAGTAGGAGAGATTCAGGCAAGTGCTCATTTCTGATCTGCCCTCTTTTGCTTCCGTCTCCCATGTCCACCTTAATGTCTTCTGCCATGGCACCTAGGCCATCTACCTGCCACCTACTTGCTCTCTCTTTGTAAAGCCACTTCCCTCATGCCCACTTCTTTAACAAATCATTTCATGGATCCTTTTAACCCATGCCTAACCAGCTGGCATCCACGCTCGCTCTTGCTCTCGCTCTCACACACCCGCATACCAGTTCATTTCCTTGACCCTACTTCGCTGCTTTGTCCGCCTGCAATGTATTAATGAGCCTTCCAGCCAGGAACTCTATTGTTTGTGCATTCCGTACAGCATCTCGAGCTCTGCAAATGTTCACTCATAACAGTGGGTTGGGGGCACACTAGAGTGACTGATGGTCAGGACTGGGATGTCTTGCTAACTCATTTGGGAAAACTTGCGCTGTGCCTCTTGCTTTAAATTCAACACACACACCCATTTTTCTCTGTGATAAAATGGGGCACACACACATGCACACACTTAAAAAAAGAACCTTAAAGAAATTTGACTCTAAATAAAACCTTTCCCTGAAGCTGATCACCGGCTCTGGCTCTGTATGAAAAGCTCTTTCCCCAACGCCAACCGCTGCATCTGTGAGCCGCCCCACGCTTCTCCCTTTAATGTTCTCACTTTTAACAAATGCATAAAAATTAAACAACTTACTCCCCTCCGGCTTCTATTCCTGCTTTAGCAAATATTTACTGAGGTTAGATTTTGCCTGTGGCGTTTGTGTGACTGAGGGAGATTAGAGCGGTGGAAAAGGAGTGCTCTCTTTTTTCCCCACTTTTGCAATTTTTCCACTTTCCAACAAAGGAGCTGAGGGAAGGAACCCCCTTTGAAACACTGAACCCCTCAGAAGCCTTTGTATCCCTGCCAAGGCCAGCCTCTCCCACCACAGATGTGTGGCTGCACTTCAGCTTGAGTGCCTGGAATACCCTGTCCGCACAGGGGCAGGCCATACATTAGGCACAAATGCAATAACAAAGCATGTACAGTATTTTTTAAATGAAAGGCAGCCTTGCCCAGAGAGAGGCAGGGAAGAGGGGGATGTGAAGGAAAGGGACTCCTTAACTCTTTCCCCATTTCCATGCAAAATCTATCCTCTGCGTGCTTTCCTCCATGCAGAGTTCCATATCTTTGTTTACAATGCTAAACAGGGGTGTGTCAAAACACCCAATCCTGTTGCACCATCCTGTTCATGGGCTGTATGGTTGGCTTCCCCTTATAATGATTTTTTGAGGGGTGGGGGAGTGGGATGTCTGGACAGGAACAAAGTACGTGTCCCACTTCTGGTGGCAATTGTCCTTCTGTGTTACCATTTCAGAGGAACCTAGGAAATTGGGGGGGTTTTGTGGTGTGTGTGTGTGTGTGTGTGTGTGAGAGAGAGAGAGAGAGAGAGAGAGAGAGAGAGAGAGAGAGAGAGAGAGAGATTTGGCTTGGTGCTGATACCATGCAGGAAGTGCAGTTGGGCTACATGTTTCTTATCATTTATTAAATTTTTATACTGTATTTATGGCTGAAGTCAAATAAGCACAACTCTTTACAATGAAATTTTTTTCCTTCCAGTAGCACCTTAAAGACCAACTAAGTCAGTTCTTGGTATGAGCTTTCGTGTGCATGCACACTTCTTCAGATACGTATCTGAAGAAGTGTGCATGCACACGAAAACTCATACCAAGAACTGACTTAGTTGGTCTTTAAGGTGCTACTGGAAGGAAAAATTTTTTTTTGTTTTGACTATGGCAGACCAACACGGCTACCTATCTGTAACTCTTTACAATGAGTTATCCCATGCCTTGTTTTATTTCCTTTACTTAGAAGTTTGGGTGCTTGCTCTAAGTTGCTTACAATAAATCCATAAGAAAGAATCGTACAAATACATTCATCTGTCAGAGAAGGGACTAGGCCTAGCAGTCAAAAAACCCCAGTGGGAAATTGGTGCCATTTGTGTAATTTCTGGTGGGGCTTAGGGGACTTCCAGTCTCATTCACTTCCCAGCAGAGAAACATGCTTTGCTGAGGCCCCTGGACCACCTATCGCCATTGTCTGCTTCCTTCCCTTAACTCGATTAAAGTAACTGAGCCTTTGAGGCAAGGGGCTTGGAGCAGCAGTAACTGGTGTCATCACCCATGACCTCAGTACCCCAAGTTATAATCAGAAGAGCTTGAAGTGCTGGCTGCTTCATCCAGGCAAGAGCTTTCAGTGCCTTCTCTCATTTGCTCCCTGTCAGAGGATGTGGCCTTACCTACATCCTTGGATGCCACCTTCCCAACCTCACAGAAAGCAATGGGTGCAAAAACAGACAAAGGCCCTTTAAAAAAATACAACTAGGTCTTCCAGACAGGCAGGGCCAACTAGAGTGCATGCCTTATCGGCCTACAGAAGGCTTCAGCTTTCTGCTGAGACAACATACTTTGGTAGCTGCAATAGGAAGGAGAGCTCCAGCCTGCTGGTGCACTGGGAGCTGTCCATGGTTCTGACTTCCCTGATTAGCCAAGTCCAGAAGAAACTCTGCCTGACTGTGTCTACTTTCACTGTGAGGCTCAGTAGCCATTGGATGGGATTCCTGCATATTTATGATATATAGAAAGGTGCCCTCTTAAATATCCCACACAATGTAAGGCTTTAAGAGTTAAAACTGGGAACATTACAAACGTGTAGCTAGTTTGTATGATTCTATGTGAAAGCTGATAGAGAATGGAGAGTAGAGCATCAGAGAAGATATAGGCTGCCATGAAATGCCATGTCTATCTAGCTCAGCATTGTCTATGTACTCTATACAGACAGATAGAAGCTTAGGCAGAGTTCTCTCTCAGCCTTACCTGGAGATGCTCCAACACTAAGCCATGACCCTTCAAAACTCAGTCTCTTGGCCATTACACTCTGGTGGCTGTGATGCGGTGATGGGCTGTCAGACCAGCCTCTGCAGTGACTACATGACAGTGGCTCCTGTAATATGGCTCCCTGGTCCCAGAAGTATTTAAAGAAGTGTACTATCTTCAAATTGAGAGTTGGGAACCTTATCTATAAGGCAGAATGGCAAAGTGTACCCTGATGATCCATGTGGTGCACTAGGGAGCAACCGAACATAGGAGATGCCGTTTTGAATGTTATTGGGGAATCAAAATTTAAGTAAAAGTTTAGAGGTACCTTTTTGCAAATGCCCTCATTTGGATATGATATTCCTCCAGGAAGCACATTAACAAGCTCCTCCACAATTCGCATCAGCTGCACAGGATTCCTTGATAGTCTGGGAAAGGTAATTTGTATTTGGATCCTTGGGACAAGGACCTGATTTTGGTTTTGGTTTTTTGTTGTTGCTCTTGCTGCTCTTTAAATTGGCCTTGTGCATTAGCAGAGCTGTATTTAATAGTAAATTTAAATATTGTAGATGGTGGTGACTTGTAATGTGTATTTGAACTTCAGGATGTGCTGTATGCATGTGAGCTGCACATGAACTTTTTACAGGACAAAGGCAGTTTCTGAATGTGAATGGCATGTTTGGGCAACCGTGCCTCAATTCTTAGACCAGCCTACCAGAGATACTGTATTTGCCCCTTTTTTTAATGTTGTATTTTAATCTTGTTTTTTAAGTTGTATTTCAATCAATTGTTTTATATCTGGTGTTAGCCGCCCTAAGCCTGGTCTTGGCTGGGGAGGGCAGAGTATAAATAAAATTTATTATTATTATTATTATTATTATTACCATATTTTTCGCCCTATAGGGCGCACCGGCCCATAGGGCGCACCTAGTTTTTTGGGGGGGGGAATAAAGGGGGGGAAATACCCCCCCAGCCACGGGGCGGGGGCGGGGGAAGCCCGAGCTTCCCCCAACCCCAGCCCCCAGAACAGGCTGCTATCCGCAAGCCTTCGGAGCCTGGCGGGAACTCCCGCCGGGCTCAGAAGGCTTGCAGATAGTTGCCCGAAGCCCAGGAAGCCCAGCTCTGCGCTACGGAGCGCTCCCCAGGTTTCGGGCTGCAGGCTGCTGTCTGCAAGCCTTGGGAGCCCGGCGGGAACTTGCGGAGAGCTTCCTGAAGCCTGGAGAGCACACCGACCCCTCTCGCTCTCCAGGCTTCAGCGAAAGCCTGCATTCGCCCCATAGGACGCACACACATTTCCCCTTCATTTTGGGGGGGGGGAGTGCGTCCTATAGGGCAAAAAATACGGTATTATTATTATTATTATTATTATTATTATTATTATTATTATTCTCAAAATGGTGGAGCCACCCCACCATTGAAGGGAGTTTTCCATGGTAAGAAGGAAACCATGGCCTGCAACTCCTCTCTGCAAACAAGAACGATGGGATGCAATTTTGCCATTGCTTCTACCCATTCACATAAGTGCATTCGCACAATGGCATTATCTTGCACAGTGTGGAGTGTTGCACACCAACTGCATATTCACTATCAAACACACACTCACCTGCGTAGCCTCTTCTGTTTATGAATGGTCATGCAAAACCAACCCTCCTGTGCATGCTGTTTTGCATCTTTCTCGCACACGCACACAATCTCTGCCATTTAATCAGCACAACTACCTTCCCAACAGCTGATGAAACATTCATGTCTCCTAACCACATGCTGACATTTTACAAGCAGAAAATGTAGCGTACACAATACAAAGCTGCTCCAGCCCCAGAGTGAAGACAAGGCACAGCACGATCCCATCCTTGGCTTTTGTGTCCCGGCTTTGTCTCCTCACCTGGCTTTTCCTCTTGCAGAGCCTGAGCATCCGCTTGTTAAAGAGGAACCGTGGCCTGGTGTGCCTTTGTATTGGAGCACTGATCGGCGTGCCATGGAACAGAGGGCTAGTTAGACAGCAGAAGGGGGCGGCAGCCAACAGTGACTGTTTGGTGCTTCAGGTCTTTAACCCTGAAGCATGTGAGATGGAGAATGAGGTCTGGAACATCTGGGGCTTTAGAAAGTCCAGAATTCACAGCTCACCTTCAATCAAAGTCCTAGTTTGCTTCCTTTTATCCTTCCTTTTTGCCTCGTTATATTTTTCTCTTTTTTTCGCGGCTGTGTTGACTTCCAAAGTCATCCATTGTTATCCACAGTATTCTTTGACAGTGTGTTCCAAAATACAAAACTCTATTATTGATCAGAAGTTGCCCATAGCCAAGAGTGGGGCCAGTTCAGACACTTGAACATGGGGAAATCGTTCCCTCTCTCACTACATGCTAGAGATGCTGCTGAAGATGTCCTGATTAGTCTGGTCTTACTTGTTTTGCCACTTTTAGTCGTTTGGACCCAAACTGATTCTTTTGGAATGCATGTGCACACAATACTATATTTGTGCAAGGGAGGAAGTGGGAACCCCCTTTTTTGAATAGGTATGTGCATACGGGGATAAGAAATGAGCCTTGGGGTAGAAAGTAGGACCTTGTGCTTATGTGCCTTCATATGCATATTTGTTTTAAACATTTCTATTCTGCATGTCTGTCTGAAATGGGAAACTTGGCAGCTTACATTGTGTCCAAACTCGTGATCGCCAGCATCTGGTATTCAGTGGCATGCCACCTTCGATGCTGGAGAGCCATCACAACTAGTAGCAATTAATACCCTAATCCTTATCCTCTGCGAGTGCATTGGATAGATTTTAAAGTTGCACAACGGGGCATGTTTATGCAGCCATGTGCTATCCACACTGATCCTGACCAGTGCTGTTGGAAGGGACCCTGAGGATCGTTTAGTCCAACCCCCTGCAATGCAGGAATATGCAGCTGTCCCATTCAAGGATCAAGCCTGCAGCCTTGGCATGATGAGCACCATGCTTTAACCAGCTGAGCTATTCAGCTTGTTCACCTCCCCTCCCTGCAGCATTCTGTGATTCCTTCTCCAATGTTCAAAAAAGGACATGGCTTGGGCCTAGTTGATGAAAGCAGCGGGGAGGGTTTTTGGCAGCTTTGTGGGGGCCAGGGGTGTGTGTATAGCTGTAAAACTGGGAGCCTGGCCAAAGGAGGTTGTGTCTGGGAAGCCGGGCTCACACTTGTTCCAGCCAAATGAGCTATATTTAGCAGAGGGAAAATCTTGCTTCATCAGGCGAGATGAACGGCAGGCCAAGGAAGCAAATTCTGCAAGGGCTTGACAGCAAAGGCAGGGCTTTTGTGTGGCTGTTTTGAATGGCTGCTATCAACCAATCAACTTCTCAGGTTAAAAAAAGAAAGTCTTTCAGAGAATGGGATTGCTCCAACTATCAGTGCTGCCATTTCTGACTGTTGAAAATCTGAATTTCCCTCGGTCATTGTGGCTGAGGGCCAAGAGGACAACAGGATTCTAGGTCTCAGAGTGATACTTGGTTGGAGGGTGGGGGGAACCCGTGAAGATTTAGGCAGCAAGGAATTTAAGCAGTTGGGATTATCCTATAAAGTGATGGAATTTATGGAACGGAACACGCACGGACCTCTTCATTCTCTTTTCCCACCCCCTTCCCTGTCACAGAGTTTTTCACGTAATATACATAATGATTATATTAGCAACCCAATGCTTACTTGCCACCTGAAGTCACTCTGCTGATCTCCACTACTCTGACCAGGAGAGAAAGGAGGGCCAGAATAGAGAATTCACTTCATGCCACCAAATGTCCTGGGTAAAAGGAGCCATTTGGCACCTATCTTATATGTCTGAGTTTCTAACACTGTTTCCAGGAGCGCTTGCAGTCCTGGCAACTCGCTGTTTCTTCACACGCACAGACCACAGCTTTAAATATTTAATAACAACGCAAACCACCCAGAATCTGGGATCTGCATCTGAGGCTGTTGTCCGCTCTCTCTTGCTATCAGAAACCAGGAAGGGGGCAAATAGGAAGTGGGATCCTGGTATACGTTACCCTGGGCTGCAGAAGCGATGATTAGGTTGTGGGAGAAACAGGGGAGGGAGAGGCAGCTTCATCCCTTTCTCCCTCCTCCCTTTTATCCATTTCAGATCATCCCCCTGCAAGCAGCTTTTAGCCTTGGGAGGCAAGGAGATCACATGGGTGTGTATGGGGGGGGGGGACAGGGAAGGATAAATTGAGTACAGAGAAAGGGTTAAGAGCCCCTCTCTGCCTGCCACTGTGCTCTAAATTCCTCCCCACCCCTCCCAATGTTAGTGTGAAGTGTCCACCAGGTCTGCTAAGAGCTGCAAGCTTGAAATAGACCTGCCTGGTTGGTCCAAGAACATGTGAAGCCTCCTTCCTTCCCTCCCTCCCTCCCTTTGCTAGCCTATGCCCATGTTTCATCTAGATTAGCTGAAAGGCAGCGTCTGTTATACAAAGAGTGTGAAGTACATGCATATGTTTTTTTCCAGGACCACATGATATTTTGGCATCCATATACTGTACTCCTCTCTGCTCTGGTCTCCTCTGATGAATTTTAAGTACAGTGGTACCTTGGTTCCCGAATGGCTTGGCTCCCAAACAAATCGGCTCCTGAATGCTGCAAACCCGGAAGGAAGTGTTCTGGTTTGCAAACGTTTTTCAGAAGCCGAATGTCTGACGCGGCTTCTGCTTGAGTACAGGAAGTTCCTGCAGCCAATCCAAAGCTGCACCTTGTTTTTTGAACGGTTTTGGGAGTTGAATGGACTTCCGGAACGGATTAAGTTCGAGAACCAAGGTACCACTGTACCTATATTGAATCTGCATTTTATCCCATTGAACTATAAAAAAGAAGAAGTAAATAATAGCTTTAGGGGGATTTATACTGGGGAATGGCTTTAAGAAGCTTTCTGTTGTTACCGCTGTTCCAATCAAAATCAGAGGCCACAGGCGAGAAACAAAACAAAGTTTGGCATCTATTTGTTCTGCCCTGGTCAGGATCTGCCATGTCCACTTTTGGTGTGGTTCTGAGTGCCAAGTCACACCCACCAATGAGATAGGGCAAGTCGTCTGCCTTGAGTGGCAGAAGCCAACAGAGAACTCACACCTTTCAGCAGCACCTGTTTCTGGTGAGATCTCACAAGGTTTCACTGAAATCTCACGAGATCTCATGGAGCACACAAGATCTCACCAGAAGTTGACATTGCAGGTAGTGCTTTACCAGCACCGCTGTGCAATTCAGGTGAGAGAGGCATGGTGGGGGCACAGCAATGGGGGGGGGGGAGAGAGAAGGCATATTTGTTTCATCTCGAGCAGTGAAATGAGCCGTGCTGCCCCTACTGAGTGCCCTGAAAGATGTAGCACTTGAAACATAGGCAATTCATTCAGCCCTTTGAAAGAAGTGAAGACCTACAAGGTGAAGATTTCCCACCAAAACTCCCAAGCTGCAGCAGCACCTGGCTGTTTCCCCCTCTGATTTGCTGAAGTTTTCGCTCTCAACACGCTAGTGCTGCAGGACACACCTCCCTTGCTGAAAGAATTCAGAAAGAAACTAACCCATTGCAGCACAACTCTCCCCCACTTCCATCAAGCTGTAGGGACGCAGGCGGCGCTGTGGTCTAAACCACTGAGCCTCTTGGGCTTGCCAATCACTAGGTCAGCAGTTTGAATCCCTGGGACTGAGTGAGCTGCTGTTGCTCTGTCCCAGCTCCTGCCAACCTAGCAGTTCGAAAGCATACCAGTGCAAGTAGATAAATAGGTATCACTGTGGTAGGAAGGTAAACTGTGTTTCTGTGCACTCTGGTTTCTGTCACAGTGTTCCGTTACGCCAGAAGCGGTTTAATCGTGCTGGCCACATGACCTGGAAAGCTGTCTGCGGACAAATGCCGGCTCCCTTGGCCTGAAAGCAGAGATGATCACCACACCCCATAGTCAAATTCAACTGGACTTAACCATCCAGAGGTCCTTTACCTTCACCTTACCAGCAAGTTGTCCCCCCTCTTTCTAACACTTGCTTAAGACAGAATATGATTGGGATATGGCTGGTGCTAGTGGTGGTAGCTTTCTGTTTCCCAAAAGGCATCTGGTTGGCTCCTGGGAGAACATGAGGACTAGATGGGTCATTGGCTAGCTCTAGTAGGCTCTTCCTTTGTTCTTTATACAACAGTATTACCCCCCAAGGCTTTTTTTCAGCCAGAACTTGCCAGAACTCAGTTCTAGAAAAATAGCACTGATTAGCCCCCCTGCCCAAAGATCCATAGTTTTGGGAACCACATTTATTTTTAAGTCATGTTCATATTACACCCTCCCACTCCCATGTTTCCCGCTATTGATTCCTGTAGCATAAATGGGAAAGTTCCTCTAATATACTTCCGTAATTATGTGAATTATAATCTGCAAAGAACTCTGCAGTCGTCACTTTTTGCGGGGGTGGGGAAATTGCAGGAGGGGAGGGGTGATAAGCTGTGCACATACACACACAAAGTGCGAGAGGCAGTCCCAGCATTCTCTTCCCAGGTCTTCACGCTCTTAACTTCAGGTTGGTCTTACTTTCAGCCTGGCAGTACAGTCCCGTAGCTACACAGATCCCAATGTGTGCCGCACAGGTCAGAGGTCCTTTCCGAATTGGCAGGACCTCATCTCAAGCAGTCTTTGAAGCTGGGCTGTAAAATTTTAGAAGCTCCGATATGCCCAACGGGTGTGAAACTGTCAGAAATTTGGGGGCTCAACACTCAAACACGTACGTCTCTCTCCCTCTCTCTCTCTCTCTCTCTCTCTCTACACACACAGACACACACACACACACACACACAGAGAGAGAGAGAGAGAGAGAGAGAGAGAGAGAGAGAGAGAGAGAGAGCGCCTGTTTACCCAGATGTACAACCTCTTCCCTTCAGGGCTGGAGAATTATGCCTCAAATATGTTGCACAAATGAATAATAAAAACAAAAGAAAATGACCCTCTTTATGGAAACTCATTTTATGAATAAAACAATTATTCTGGTAATTGAAAAAATGTGTCGTTAAATTAAATGCAGTGGTTCCTATTAAAATTTTAGTGGGTTTCTTTTCTTTCTTCCCCACCCACCCCTACTCTCTCCCCCCCCCTTCCCTCCCTTTCCCCTCCCTGCCGCTGCTGGCGGTGAAGGGTTGGCAATTAGAGCGGAGGGTTTCGTTTTTCTCTTTATTGTTTTTTAATCTCGCTTCGTGCCGTGCAGCTCCAATGATATTTTGATGTCAATGAGATTTAGAACAATATCCCTGTTGTTGGGAGGGGGAAGAGGCAAAGATGGGGAGGGAATGAGAAGAAAAACAGCTGCTCTTTTCCTGGGCCTGAGCATGCAGGGGCAATGCGTGACCATTGCCGCTTCTGCTCCTGGGCAGTAAGGCAACCATATTCACATGGTCTGAACAAGCTCTGAGCCAAAGAAAACCCATCTTTTTTTTTTCTTTTTTCTTTTTTTTTGGGTGAAGCGTATCACTCTGCCCCTTAGAAACCAAAGGGGCTCTGCAAAACGTCTCCACTGCTGGCTGGAGAGTGTCCTTGGTTTCCCATTTCCGTTTCAAAACAGGAAGTGCAGGAAGGGGCAGCACGAGTCTGCAAGCCCGATGGCTTTGACGTGGCAGGGCTGCCCGCTGCCATAGGGTAGCTCTCACTTTCTGATGGAAACCATATCTGAGTAGATGCAATAACGGAGGAGGATGGGAGATGGAGAGGTATGTTTATGAGGAATCGCTGAGAGAAGAAGAAAGAATAGGGCAGACCCCTGTTTTGAGGGGCTGCCCATGCCAGACATTGGGAGGTTGGAAGAGTGGGAAGAACTGAGGTTAGAGGAACACAGGAAGCTGCCTTATACATTTGCCCATCTAGGTCAGTATTATGTATGTACAGACTGGCAATGGCTCTCCAGGGTGTCTGACTGGTGACATTCCCAGGCTTTACCTGGAGATGCTGAGTATCCAACCTGCGACCTTCTGCATGCAAAGCAGATGCTTCACCACTGAGCCACAGTCCTTCCCCATGATAATGTGTTGGGGCATAAGAACATAAGAAGAGCTTGCTGGATCAGGCTAGTGGCCCACCAACATTTGGCTCTCACAGTGGCCAGCCAGATGTCTACAAGCAGGACCTGAGTGCTAAAGCACTCTCCCCTTCTGTGGTTTCAAGCAGCTTGTACACAGAAGCATTGCTGTCTCCCAACAGTCGAGGTAACCATCATAGCTAGCTGCCGCCTTATCCTCCAGTCTTCTTTTGAAGCCATCCAAGTTGGCAACCACCAGCGCTTCTTGTGAGTCTGAATTCCATAGTTTAACTATGAGCTATGTGAAAACATACTTTTCTTTGCGGAGTTGAAAGAGACCCTTAGGACCATCTAGTCCAACTCCCTGAAATGCAGGAATATGCCGCTGTCCCAGATCCCAGCGTCCCTGGCGTCATCAGCACCACGCTCTAACCAACTGAGCTATATTCCAGCTCTCAGCTTCAGTGGATGTCCCAAAGTTTGTACTGTTAGGACTGAGCCCCTAAATTCAGCCCACCCATAAAAAAATAAAAAAATCTGAAGCAGCCACTGCATCTCCTCCCATCTGTGTAGCACACAAGATTCTGATCTTACTTCCTTGCATGTCGATGACAAGGATGGGCAGTGCAGGAGAAGGGAGTGTTGAGCATGGAAGACACATCAGTTGTATCCTCTTCTGCTGCTTCAGGAATTTTAAAGCAGGGGGAGTGGGGGCCTCCAGATGCTGTTGAGCTACAACTCCCATCATCCCCATCCAGCATAGCCAGTGGTTAAATATGCTATGAGTTCAGCAACATTGGGAGGGGCAGCGGTTACTTTCCTGTGGTCTTTGTGCACGTTCACTAGACTGCATGTTTGCAAAGACCAAGGTGCCTCTCCCTTAACCCTGTCCGTGAGTACAATGGGCAGTAACTCAGTGTAGCTTTTGCAAAAGCTTGTGAACATCTTATTTTGCCAAGGAAGAAAAAGAATGCATGGTTCTTTGGAAGACGATTCCATGTCTACATGAGCCTCCAGATTCCATGGCTACACTAGTGTCACAAAAGAACCAACACAATCATTTCTTTAGGAGCATCTTTCCCCACAAGGCTTGGACACATACTTGACACTGGATATGTGTGGCTGCCGTGTCTTACATGTCAGGTTAAATGCTGATGTTCCAGGGGCTGGAGTTGCAAATTGCTCAGGCACCTCGAAAAGCGCCAAGGCACTTTGCCAAGCATTCAGAGCTGTGCAGGAGGCATGAGCATCAGCAAAAGTGCTCAAGGATATGTACAGAGGAGGTACCCAGGGGCTCCAAATGAATGGATTTCCCTTCCTTGGCTCCTAAAGCAAATTACGTGGCCTCCTTCCACCCCCCCCCCCCATTGCACCCCTCACCATGTAGAATTGCAAACAAAATATTCTGCTTAAGTG
Source organism: Podarcis erhardii (assembly GCF_964252035.2). Classification (NCBI taxonomy): domain Eukaryota; kingdom Metazoa; phylum Chordata; class Lepidosauria; order Squamata; family Lacertidae; genus Podarcis; species Podarcis erhardii. The sequence continues at coordinate 27,922,691 of NC_138498.1, read as the reverse complement.
GGAGGCATCTCAGCTTTTAGCTGGTTCCTTGTGTGTGTGTTTAATGGTGTATAAATAGCACATAGGCTTTTAGGCAAGCACCAGGCCAGCTCTTCCTTTGGGGATCAACTTTTTAATCATAGCTGTTTGAGTTAGTTTTTTTCTTTAATTCTTCTCCTCTCTCTCAATGCCCCTGGAACGCTCTCAGCTGATGGGAACAGGATTGACAATCCACCTGGTTCAGCATTGCTGGTGCATTTTTATTACAAATACTCAGGGTTTATGGCTTGTGGACTCAGTCCAAAGGCAGCTTTTGTGTTTAAAACCAACTGCTCTGTCCACATACAGAAGGATGCTCCAATAAGGAACTGTTGAGCATCTTCTTCCTATTCTGCAGTATGTCTCAAATGCTCTGCAGTGTGACTGGTTGTTGTCTTCAATGGAAAGCCCATTTGCACCTGCCATGGGAAAATTCAGTGGCCCTCCTTTTCTGCTGAATTGTATGCACAGTCTAATCATCCTTGGAGCAGAAGTAGTCTACATCTTGGAGTCCTGGGGAGGAGTAGAGATACTGGGTCTCTTTGTGGAAGGAGCAATAGGATCTTCCCCTGGAAGCAATGGCCCAGTGAGAGGGGATCAAGAAACATTTTGCTCCGCCTAAAAAAACACCCATTCACATCAGAAAAAAACACCCTCAAAAATACAGCATAGCATTAATAGTAGCCCTTGGATTGGTATTTCTGGGTTAGAAATTGTGAAAAATAATGAGTGTGGAGATCTTCTAAGTTCATCCATGGGCTGTGGGGGGGAAGAGATGAATGTGGACATTTAGTCCTTCCCAAGTCATTGCTCTAGAGCAGTGTTTCCCAACCTTGTGCCTCCAGCTGTTTTTGAACTACAACTCCCATCATCCCTGACTAGCAAGACCAGTGGCAAGGGATGATGGGAATTGTAGTCCAAAAACAGCTGGAGGCACAAGGTTGGGAAACACTGCTCTAGAGGAGGGTTGGGGAGCCCTTTGAAGTCCATGGACCAGATCCATATAAGAACCTAGCTTCACAAGTTGAGTTTGACGACAGGGTGGGGCCACCCACCTGTCAATCACCTGGCATCACAATGACATCAAGTTATTGAGTGCTTTGATGTCCCAAAGTTCCGACCTTGGCCTGTCAAAGCACCACCCAGGGCTTGCAAAGACTTCACTGCCCAGCAGCTGAGGGATGGAAGAGACAAGGCCTAATAATGAAAGGTGCAGGGTTTCTTTAACTCAGTCAGTAGGGCATGAGACTAAATCTCAGGGTTGTAGGTTCAAGTCCCATGTTGGGCAAAATATTCCTGCATTGCAGGGGGTTGGACTATATAGTTTTCACGGTCCCTTCCAACTCTACAATTCTGTGATTCTGTGATGTCACACATGACATAAAGTGAGTGCAGTTTGGAGGAAGGAGCCTCATGGACCAAATTTGAATCCTAAGTGGGCTGAGATTGGCCCACAGGCTGGAGGTTTGCCTCCTCTGTTCTAGAATGTTAAAGCGGCACATGAGAATTGCTATACAGGGCCAGATCAGTAGTCAAACAAGCCAGTGTTCTGTCCTTTCTGATGGGCAACTGTGTACAGTGGTGCCTCGCAAGACGAAAAGAATCCGTTCCGCGATTCTCTTCGTCTAGCGGTTTTTTTGTCTTGCGAAGCAAGCCCATTGACAGCTTAGCGGATTAGCGCTATTAGCGGTCTAGCGGCTTTTAGCGATCAGCTGTTAAGCGGCTTATCAGCGGAACAGCTGATAAGCGGCTTAGCGGCTTAGGAAGGGGGGGGGAGCGAAAAAAACCCACGGGAACTCGCAAGATTTTTTCATCTTGCCAAGCAACCCCATAGAGAAATTCGTTTAGCGAAGCGCCTCCAAAACGGAAAACTTTCGTCTAGCGGGTTTTCCGTCTTGCGAGGCATTCGTCTTGCGGGGCACCACTGTACAATACAGGAGAAACCAACATACAAAATTGTGCAGTAATTTGATCATGCAGAGAGGCCCTGGATATACCTTAAAAATATTTATTTATTTATTGATGCTTTGGATTTCCAAATGTTGGCAGGTGCATGTTCAGAAACATGCTGAAACACGTTGGTGAGATTACATCAATCTTTCTGAGGAACGGCTGCTCCCTGGCTCCCCTACATGTCTGCAGTTGAGCTCCCAGGAGGTCTGTGAATTAGGCACCACTGCAGCCTATTAACGTGTTTTTGGCGGGGAAGAGCTGGAGACTTTCCATGGGTCTTTAGCATCATTTTCCACTGTAATGTTTCCCAGCTGTTGCGTTGCACTCCTTGGTTAAAGAGGTTTCAGGCCCGTGGCTCCAGTGTGCAGGCGGATGTTTTACAAGCTTTGCGCCACGCTCACCGAGAGCTGCTGGTCTAGTTGGCTGGCTGGGGACCCCCATCCTTTCCCCCACACCATGTGCATGACGCACCGGCCCTTCTATGCACAGCATCTACTTGGATAGAGAGCTAATAGAGAAGGGAGCGAATCCAGGGCATCCCCCAGTTGGACCATTACTGGAAAGATGTCTGTTTAAAATAACCTAGTCTTGGCTGGCTGTGGGCCGGAACATAAATGAGAAATGCTGGAGGCAGCTTTGCAGGAAACAGAGTGTGTCTTGCGTGCCTGCGGCTGTGTTGGAGACACGAGCTTGGCTACGCTGAGCCAGGACCTTGGCCTTTCCCCGCTCTCATGGAACGGAACAGTCCCCTGCTGCTACAAGCCGTATGCCCTTGCCTTGTTCTCCAGCAGAAGGTCTCCTGGTTTGCACTTAACTCTGATACACACAAACACAAAAACTTTCTTGCCAAGACTCTGTGCAGACTGCAGAGTTCTGCTCTGCCTCTGGGTTTTGCTTCGTTTTTCTCCGCTGCAACTCATTCCAAAGCCGGGATTTAAACCCCTTTCAGACAACTCTTTTGCACCTGGCGCACTGGGGAGCTCCCGTGCATTTCAGATGCTCCTGGGGCACATTTCTACGGTGCAAAGTGAGCAGGGGGCGCTTCCGGCCAGACCTGTCGGATCTCATTATTGCTCTGCATGAGCAGAGACAGCGCTGTTGAACATGCGCAGCCAATTCTACCCCCATGGTTGTGCATCACAGGGGACAGTCGTTAGTGCTGGGCAAGCTGTCTTTCAGCATGTGTGCTGCTGCTGGTTTTCCCACTGACGAATGCCCCGTAAGGTTTAAGGATCCCCAGGGTTTCCTGGGAAACAGACTGAAAGCCACCGTTGTAGGAGAAACCAGGTTAAGTCTGTTGCAATCGCAGAAAAACGGCTTCAGCACTTGGGGCGAGTGGAATTGTGGGCGCACTGCTGAGCAACGTCTGATTCTGAAGGAAACTGAATGCAAACAATAAATCTGACTGCTCACATCTCTAAGGATTTATCTAAACTGCAGAATTCTGGCCCTTCTTGTTTTAGAATCCTGTATCTCTGGGACATAGGTGCTTTTAGTAAATTCTGAACAAGTTTTCAGTATTTATTTTCTATGACTTTCAAGGCTAGAAACTTGCTTTTTTTAAAAAGGAACCAAATCCCATTGGGCATGGCACAGAGCCTTATTCATCTCTCTCACACTCCCACAGCTATGACCTGCCACTGTAACTTTGTTACTCTTTTGAAAGTGGTTTTTTAAGATCTTATTTTAGGACTTAAACAAGAAAAAACCTACAAGCTCTATTGGATTAAATCAATATCTCAAATATCTTAATGCACCTCTCTGAAGCATAGAGTGTCCACTGAGTTAGACAATGAAGCAGGGGAAGTCTCAACCACATTTTGCTTCTTTTTTAAGGTGGCGTCTTACTTGTTAGAAACAGAGTAGTGGCTCTGGGGAGTGCAGCTGTGTGTATTAGAGAAAGTTCAGAAGAAGTGATGTTCTGAGCCTGCATCCAGCATTGATGAACTTTATACCAGTCTCAAGAAACGCCCTTGTGGATAGCTTTCCCTTTTGCCACCCAGAATATAAGCAAATATGGAAAGCTCCCAAACCGAGTAGAAACCCAGAGTACATATATTCAGAGATGGGCAGTTTGAAAGCCTTTCCTGCCAGTAAGCCGTTTTTGGAAAGGACTGTGTGTGCCAGTTCTCCCCTGGTTTACCTGGAGAATGAAGACAGATGGCCGCTCATTTTGCCAAATTAGCACCTGACCTTTAAACTGCTTACTCGCCATTTTCATTCATCGCTTGTGCACCTGTGCCAGGGGTGGAGAAACTGGATTCCAACCCCTGATGGTCAGGAATGATGCAAGTTGTAGTCGCAACATCGTCAAGAGGGCCACAGGTTCCCCGTCCTTGGCCTCATTCCACACTGTTGCTCAGCTGTATGGCTCAGCTATTCTCTCCCACAACTGAGGCAGATAACATTTCCTCCTGAATGAACAGTTTGCCAGACTCACTCTTGTGACATATAGGTGTGTGCAGACTGGCAGCTTCTTTATGTGTGCTGGATGGGGGGCGGTAAAGTATTTTATTTATTTATTTCCAGATTATTATTATTTTTCATCACAATCTTATGGATGTTTACTAAGAATCCAGTTCCACTGTGTTCAGCAACATTTACTCTTTAGTAAGTGTGTCTCAGATTGCAGCCTGGATAGCTCACTAGGCTAGAGCTTGGTGCTGATAACTCCAAAGTTGCAGGTTCAATCCCCGTCTGGGACAGCTGCACATTCCTGCATTGCAGGGGGTTGGTCTAGATGATCCTCAGGGTCCCTTCCAGTTCTATGATTCTATGTGATCTGACTGTGTGCATATGCCTAAAAAGATAGTTTACAAGGTAGACCATAGGCAGCAGGTAAAGTCACTGCCCTACTAATCTGCATTATGTCTGTATTTATTCATTTGTACTTCTGTTTGAAATATGTACACCGTAACTTTCCACCCTATTTAAAGGGCCTTCATTGTGACTACAATGTACTAAAAATCACAATTTGAAGTAATCTAGTAATGAAAGCAAAGCAGAAGTCATTGATTTTGATATTCCCATTCTGCTCCGCTTTGAAATAATGCAGGAAGCCACCGCAGCTTCTAGGTAGGTATAGCATAAAACTCTCTTTATACTAACGAGCATGTTTGCTGCAATCTCCAAGGTTATTGCTATTATTATATCATAATATCTTATTATATTTCCCAAAAAAAAGGCTCAATGTGTTGACTGGCAACAGCTCTCCAGGGTTTCAGATGATGCGTCTCTCTATCTGGAGATGTCAGGGAGTCAACCTGGAATCTGCAGTAAATCAGACAATTGGAAGGGACTTAGAAGGGACCTTGAGGGTCATCTAGTCCAATCTGCTGCAATGCAGGGATGCATACAAGGCAGATGCTGCACCACTGAGCTATGGCCCTTCCCCCCATTATACATAATACCCAGTAAGGTAGCAGAATACTGGACTGCAGCACTTTAGAAGCCAAGTTACAGGGAACCAGGCAGAGGGCCTTCTCGGTAGTGGCACCCGCCCTGTGGAACACCCTCCCACCAGATGTCAAAGAAAAAAATAACTACCAAACTTTTAGAAGACATCTGAAAGCAGCCCTGTTTAGGGAAGCTTTTAATATTATTGTATTTTAGTCTTTTGTTGGAAGCCGCCCAGAGTGGCTGGGAAAACCCAGCCAGATGGGCGGGGTATAAATAATAAATATTATTATTATTATTATTATTATTATTATTATTATTATTAGCATGTAATAATGTAGCCGACCTTAAACCTTTCCCCTTGGTGTACTAGTTTACTCCACGCAGGCAGCTTTTTACAGATGGGTGATAAATTCTCCCTTATGACAACTAGAGTCCTCCCGCCTCCTTCTCAAAGCCTAGTTAGTGCTTGAGAAGAAGGTGGGAGAGCTCTAGGACCCTGACAGAGCCTTGTGCCTCCTTCCCAAAGCCTGGAGCCTCACTTACCTGCCTTTGGGAAAGCAGCACAAGGGCTGGGGAGAGACGTCAAATACTGGCCTCGCACCCCACCCCACCCTGTACATGACAAAGCTGTGTGCGGCCACGGGTTCTGTGTCAAAGTAGCCTTCTGGCTCACTTGGCATGAAAAGTTGAACCTCCCTGCTCTAGGGAATCGGATGACAAACTCTAAAACCTGTTAGCTGAAGGCAGACCATGCAGTTTGCCACCTGAATCTGTAGGCTTGTGATGGAGTAAAAGGTAAAGGGACCCCTGACCATTAGGTCCAGTCGTGGCCAACTCTGGGGTTGCAGCGCTCATCTCGTTTTACTGGCCGAGGGAGCCGGCATACAGCTTCCGGCATGACTAAGCCGCTTCTGGCTAACCAGAGCAGTGCACGGAAACACCATTTACCTTTCTGCCAGAGCAGTACCTATTTATTTACTTGCACTTTGACGTGCTTTCAAACTGCTAGGTGGGCAGGAGCAGGGACCAAACAACGGGCGCTCATCCCGTCGCAGGGATTCGAACCGCTGACCACCGAGCTTCTGATCGGTAAGTCCTAGGCTCTGTGGTTTAACCCACAGCGCCACCCATGTCCCGTGTGATGGAGACGGCATGCAAAAAAGGAGCAGACGAGAGCTGAACCATCAGCTCCTATGCACAATGTGGCCTGGACGCCCTTGGATAATAACAACTGCCGTGTGTGGAGTGGGGGCGGGGAGTCCTGATTGTAAGGTCAGCTCTGCCAGAGATTAGATCTCAACTCTTCTTGCTGCTTTGATAGGTTCTCCCCAGCCACCCATAGGACTTAATCAGAGCAGAACCTTTTTGTAGGCAGCCACAAGAGGGTGCCTCGTTACCTAGTCCATGCCCAGAGAGAGTTCTGTGCAAAGCTTAGGTTCCCCCTGGGGGTTCACGAGACACCTGCAGGGGATTCATAAATGCTGAGGCCTTGGGAGTGATTCAGTGTTTCTGGAAAACAAACAGCAGCTCCACCCTCTGCCTTTCCCAATTCACTGAAGGAGGGGGGTTCACATGTTACATATTACATTGAATGGCTTCAAAAGAGGATTAGACCAATTCATGGAGGATAAAGCTATCAGGGGCTACCCACTATCAGTAATTTCCAGAAACAAATGCAGACACTTTTCTTTTGTTCTGCTGGGTATTTCCAGCTGGATTAATGGGGTCTCTGCCATGAGTGCCCTATTTATTGATTTACTTAACATCCCACCTTTCTCCCGGTGCTGAGATACAACTGTTTTGTTTTTAAATGCCTCTGCTGGTTTTTGTGTTTTTTAACTGCTTTTGTTGTTGCCATGTTTATTGTACATTGCCTGGAGGCAGTTGTATTGGAAGCAATTCATAAAACAACCACCACACAACAACACACGGCACAACAACAATTTCTCCACTGTCAGAGGCAGTACAGTTGTACCTGGGATCCCGAACGCCCTGGAACTCAGATGTTTTGGCTCCCAAACGGCGCAAACCCAGAAGTGATTGTTCTGGTTTCTGGCGTTCTTTTGGAACCTGAACATCCGACGGTGCTTCCGTGGCTTCTGATTGGCTGCAGGCACTTTGTACAGCCAATCAGAAGCCACAATTTGGTTTTCAAATGTTTTGGAAGTCGAACGGACTTCCTGAACAGATTCCATTTGATTTCCAAGGTACGACATGTATACCACTTGCTGGGGATCAGAACTGTTGCCCTGCAACGTTCAACGAGTGTGCAGTCCACGTACACAATGGTTGAGTCGAATGGTTAAATGAATGTATGGTTTTTTTCACTAACACTTAGATATGTGCAGAGACAGTGTGCCCCTGTGCTTGGTTTAATGTGCGAACAAGCGACGAGTTCGTGCAGCAGGCAGAGAGGGAAGAGCTTGGGTCATGCCTGGGATAACTCACTGATGGGCTATTGGGTGGGGATGGGGGTGTTGCAAGGTGAGGAAAAGTGAGTGGCATTCTTACTAAAGCAAACTTCAGTATTTTAATATTCTGTTGGAAGCCGCCCAGAGTGGCTGGGGAAACCCAGCCAGATGGGCGGGGTATAGATAATAAATTGTTATTATTATTATTATTATTATTATCTTTACAGTCTACCATTTCGTACTACAGGATGATAATAATAATAATATTTTTTTATTTATACCCCGCCCTCCCCAGCCAAGGCCGGGCTCAGAGCAGCTTACAAGCAATAATAAAAACAAGATGAATGATTACAAACTTAAAAACAAAAATAAAATACAACATTAAAATAATGGAACATTAAAATATTAAAATGTAGCCTCATCGCAGGAGGAGAAGGAAAAGAAAAAAAAGAGAGAGAGAGGGAGGGAGGGAATCAAATTGGCTCCAAGCCAAAGGCCAGGCGGAACAACTCTGTCTTACAGGCCCTGTGGAAAGAAATCAGATCCCACAGGGCCCTGGCCTCATGAGGCAGAGCGTTCCACCAGGCCGGAGCCAGAGTTGAAAAGGCCCTGGCTCTGGTCGAAGCCAATCTAACTTCCTTAGGGCCCGGGACCACTAGGGTGTTGCTATTTATGGACCTTGAGGCTCTCCGTGGGGCATACCAGGAGAGGCGGTCCCGTAGGTACGAGGGTCCTAGGCCGTGATGTGTGATGTAGGATGCCAGACGGGTGCAGGTGAGGGCAAGGAACCTGAAGAGAGAGTAAAAACCGTTATAGTCCCTCTAAGCACTGTGAAGGTTTGTGTGGGCTCTTCTGTGCCTGAGCAAACCCGTTTCTTGCACGCACATCCATGCAGAGACTCAAGCTAATGGATTCTGAACATATGAGAGCAGCTCTCCAGTTCCCTAGCACCAGCCCTGATTTAGTGTGGAAGCATGGCTTGTGTTTGCTCGGCAGCCCTGGGGTGGTCCCTTTGGCTGCCGGAGGATCCCTCAATTATCTCAAGCATATGGCACCCTAGTCCCTCAAATCTCCTCCAGCAAACAGTGCCTTGATGGATTTGCATTTGCAGCCAATGCACTCAGAGCAGCTTTAAATTCCCCTGCTCCCCCCCCCCCCCGTCTCTGTCTTACCACGTGCCAGCTTGTGTTGAGTAGAGAGATTAATATTGAATGGGATGGGTGGTGGAAGGGAGGGGAAGCAGGGTTTGCTTGCTGCGTGAGGTCGAAGAGCACAGGCGGAGCTGTGAAAGCGGGGGAGGGGGTATGTGAAAGCAAAGGTAAGAGCCTGAAAATGCATCACAACTCCCAAGGCTGGGCAGAGAACTTCGGGGCGCCTTCATACCTTTGGACAAAGAGACCTGAGGCAGGGGCAGTGAGACTATGGGCAGGAGGAGAGCTGTTGGAAAGCAGAGACTGCAAGTGTTGTGGGGTGTAAGGACAGTTGGAGGGCACCAGGGCAGAGGAAACAGGGAAGCTGCAGTTGAAGCAAAGTAAACAGGGGCCAGAGGGACGTGGGTGGCGCTGTGGGTTAAACCACAGAGCCTGGGACTGCCGATTAGAAGGTCGGTGGTTCGAATCCCCGCGAAGGGGTGAGCTCCCGTTGCTCGGTCCCTGCTCCTGCCAACCTAGCAGTTTGAAAGCACGAAGTGCAAGTAGATAAATAGGAACCGCTCCGGCGGGAAGGTAAACGGCGTTTCCGTGCGCTGCTCTGGTTCACCAGAAGTGGCTTAGTCATGCTGGCCACATGACCCGGAACCTGTACGCCGGCTCCCTTGGCCAATAAGGCGAGATGAGCGGCGCAACCCCAGAGTCGGCCACGATTGGACCTAATGGTCAGGGGTCCCTTTACCTTAAACAGGGGCTAGGGCAGGAGTCCAGCCCCAGCTGTGTGCATTCAGGTATGCAGGCCTCAGTGTAAGTATTAGACACATATTTTCAAATTCACATTGAAATCAACCCCAATTTAATACTCACCAGGTTTGACTGAACTGAACTTCCTTGCCACATTCTTGTTCAACCTGCTTTCCATGATTTCTCGAGGCCCATCAAGTTGCAATCTGGATAGTTGTCAAAATGGGAATAAGGCCAGTGCTTGTGGGTGGCATAATGAATAAATCTTGTTTGTGTGGTAGGGGGCACTCAGTGTGAGGTCAACGTGCAAGTACTGGTTGAGTTGTCATCACACCTTAAACCAGTTTTCCCCAACCTGCTGCAGTCCAGATGTTTCGAACTCCTGCTCCCCTTTTCCTGACCATGCTGGCTGGGGATGATGGGAGTTAGAGTCCAACTGCAACCTGGGATGGCACCATGTTGGAGAAGGCTGCTGTACACAATATTTCAGTGCACTGAGTTTTCAGTTTTGCATGCTGCTTTTTGACTTTCTCTCTGTGTATGCTCATGTACACAGACACACAGACACAGACACACACACACACATGCATTACTGTCGCAGGGCTTTGCCACTGTCTCCCATGAATTGTCCATTTGACTCCCCATCTTTTGCCCACATTGCCCTATCATGTCCTTCTTTGGCCTCGCATCCATTCCTGATGTTGTTGGAGGTTTGCTCTTGCCAAGTTGTGGGAACTTTCCCCTTGGGTGTCTGTCTTGCCTCTTTTGAAAGGTAGCTGAGCTATGAGGACCCTTGCCATTGCAACAGGGTTGAACTACGTCACCCTTGAGGTCCTCCATAGTTCTTATACTCTTGGCTTTCAGCCCAGTACAGGCAGCTCGTGATGTTTCCTAGCAGCTGCTGTGAGGTGCCACCAGCTCAGTCAGCCAGCGAGGGGTTGCTGCACACAGCTGTCAGCCACTGGAGCTACCCAGCTAACTTTCTCACCCAACAGCTGTGATGGGATTAAACAAACCACAGAGATATTGATACGGATTTAGCATATGTGGCAAAGGGAAGGAGTGGGAAGGGAGGGGCAAGTTCGTTTATGAAAATGTAGGGAGGGGCTGACTTGAAGAACAGAGAAGCCAAACTTCCCAAGTCTCCTAAGTTTTAACCTTTTATTTCGTTTCATTTTTAATTTCTTACAATTGCACCCCACCTTTCCATTCTGAACATGGAGCTATCGAGAGGGCTAATAACAAAGTAACAGCAGTCTAAAATAATAACCGAAACAGCAAAAGCAAGAAACAGAGATAGAGCAGTTTGAACCACCACAACAGGAAAGCAGCAGCAATTTTTAATAAAATACTCCAGAGGGGATAAAAGTCAAGACAAGGTCTTTTGGAAACATCATCTGACACTGGAAGACCAATAAACAATTGGCAAGATTGTGATGGTTCTAGAGGTTGCTCGTGCGTAAATCAGCGCCACACCTGGCTGGGTGGCCTGAGTGAACCTTTTCTGTCCAGACAGCCACTCGCCCATGGCTGTCTCAATCGCTGGCAGTATCCGTCAGTGGGCGTTTCTTGAACTTCTTCCAGCAAAGAAGCTCTTTGACGCCTAGTCTCCGCCTACTCTCCCTGCGCAGAAGCCTTCTGCGCAAGGAGGGTGTGGGCAGCGGAGGACCCGTGCTCTCCCCGCTGGTCCCCGGCGAGGAGTCGTGGGACCGCCTCACCGACTCCCCCATCTGCCCCCCTTCTCCACTCGTGCTACGCTGATTTCCTTCCCCAGAAGATGGGCTGCTTCTCCCCATCCCGGGACGCTCTCCGGAATCCCTCTGGAGCCCTCCCTCTCCCTCTGGCTCCGATGGCAGTTCCCTGACAAAGATGGAACTCCCAGGACCCAGGAATTCCACACCCTGTCTTCCTATTCCCACCACCAGCACTTAAGGAGGGGATCAGAACACATGAAACAGCCTCTCCCACTGAGTGCAGTAGATGAGCAAAATTATTTGGGAGGAGATGGTTCTGCAAACTCCAGGGCTTGAAGACTTTAAATGTAATAACCAGTTCTTTGAGTTGTGCCTGGAAACAGAGTGACAGCCAGCGAAGCTGAGAGAAAACCTTTCTTTCCCCCAGTTTGCCTATTATTTGGCTGTTTTGTTCAATACAGTGCTTTTCAAAATATGCAACATTATTCACAGTTCTCACCTTGCTAATTTAATGTATATGACACCTTGGCAAACAAACATGACTGTCTGTAATTATTATACCCCGGGGAAATAATCAGCACAGCGGTAGCGACGGGGCATTTCCCGAAATTCAGCTGCTTGGTTTTTTCGTTTGGTTTGGTTTGCAGGAAAGGACCATCTAAGTTAGCTTTTGTCAACCTGGTTCCCTCCAGACATTTCGGACTATAGCTCCCATCAATGTCAAGCAGAATCCTAACCCCAAATGACCTTGACCACTTATTTGCCATGCACTGAGCACAGGCTTGTATGCCACACTGCTTCCCCGTCTTCCCTCTACCTCCTCACATTCTGGTACTTTCCGATCTGTAAGCAGGCACCAGAAATGCTGAATCAATTTACACCAGAATCCATACAGTGTCCTGCATGGCTTGCACAGACAGCTTGCCTGCTAATGGATCTTTCTCTTTCTCTCCCTCCCTCCCTCTGCCTGCCGCCTTCCAACACACAGGAGGCGGCTGGAAATTATCCACCACTAACAAATCACCCCAAGGGTGTCTTTTTAAGGGTACACACAGCCAGATCGATTCTCTTTGACACAAGCAAGAAGGGTAGCGTGAAACTGCATCAGGGTACATTAGTTGTGATTCACAGCAGAGAGGCCAGACCTACTTGGATCAGGGCCAGTGATGGTTGCAGGATTGAATGGCGGAGGCACCGGTGTTGAGATAACACTTTAAAATGCACACACATGGAGCTCAGTGTAGTTCCAGCGCTGCCGTGCTGAAAATCACATCTGTCTGAAGAGGAGTAAATTGCCTCGCTTCCATCTTATCCCTCCACAAACATACGTGCAGATGAAAAAGAATTCATGTAACATCACAGCTGTCATTTGTAGGCAGAGCCTGTCATGCCCTTCTCCTCCTTTTGACTTTCCCCAGCTCAAAGATGAGATGTTAGCTGCAGGGGCGGGTACTGGTGGTGGTCGTGATTACTTGCAAGCAGGTTCGGGAGAAGATAGGAATGAGTTGGGTAAAGCGATTCTGAAAATGAATCAGAAACAAAGTGTTGCTGATGGGAGACCAAACCACAGTGCCGTCTGTATCTAGGGGAAAGCAACCCAAGAAACTCCCAACGTGTGCAGCTTTTAGTACAGAAACACAGGAAGGATTGGGCGCAAATGGTGCCGTGAGTGATGCCAGCCCCATCCCCATTCAGTAGAAACAAGGAAGCTGAACGGTGGAAGTTTCAGGACAGGTCAAAGAAAGTCTTCCTTCACGCAGAAAGGAGGCAAGCAATGGCCACCAACCTCCATGGCTTTAAAAGAGGATTAGACAAATTCATGGAAGCAGAGAGCTATCGATGACTACTAGCCATGATGGCTGTGCTCTGCTTCTACAGTTAGAGGCAATAATGCTTCCCGGTACCAGTTGCTGGAAACCACAGGAGGGGAGAGGGCTCTTGTGTTCAAATCCTGCTTAAGGGTATCCATCTGGCTGGCCACTGGGAGAACAGGATGCTGAACCACATGGGCCACTGGCATGGTCCAGCAGTCTCTTCTTAGGTTCTTATGTAACACAGAGTGCAGAAATATCCCATGTGTCAGAAGCCCAGGTTCCCAGCTTGATAACACAGTAAGCGTAGGTAATTAAAAAGGAGGATTTATTGCAAAAACAAACAGATAGCTCCGGACGGCTCTGACAAAGCCTCCGGCATCATTACTCAAGATGACCCTTCTGAAGACTTCTTCCAGCATCTCCAGAAGATACTGAACTTTCGCCCCTTATGTCTTGCTTCCTATCTAGCAACCCTCTCATTCGTCGACTCCTTGGACTGATTGGATTAGTTCCCGTCTCTTCTTGCTCTGACAAACTGTCTCCCTTCCTGTTCGTGCCTGTCTGAACTTCCTGAGAGCTTTGGCTGGGTTCCAGCCCACTCTCAGTCGTTTCCTCGGCAGCCAGCATTCCAAGGGGCGGGGGAGTTGCCCTGTGTACTGACTGCTGTTCTGCCTGTATCAGATCTAACTCTCTCTGTTCTGCAGCAGGCTGTCAAGTTACACTAGGAGCAGGCTCATTCCTGACACCATGAGAGAGTTACCCATCTATTTGGCGTCCCCGTTTCTTAAGATTTCCTCCTCCCTCCAATCATTTCTTCCCAGAGATTCCATATAGGGGAAGGGACGCAGCTGGGTGGTAGATAATCTGGCTTTGTGCACAGAAACTCTGCTGCATCGCCAGGCAAGACCTCCCTGCCCAAACTCAGGAGATCCCCTGCTGTCATTGTGGACAATGCTGATCCTGTGGTGTGACTTGGTGTAAGGCAACCTCCTGTGTTCCTCTATATCTGGTGTTCTCCTCCCACCATCTTTCTCTTAACAATTGTCTCATTCCTTCCGTGTCCAAACCGCTGCGAAACCCAAAGTTTTAGCAACGCCCATTCTCATTGGCCTCTCCTCCGTCCCACTGGCATGAATAGGGCCTAGCCTTAAATGTGACATCTTTCTAACGTCGAACCAGTTTTTTTGGGGGGGGGGGTGAGGTATGTGACTGATCGGTATGTTTGGTACACGGTGGAACGTACGGATTTCTAATCCCCTTTTGATGGACTCCTGCATTATCTGCCTTGTTAGCAGCCTTGTCCATTTGGCTGCCTGGTGGGGAATCCGCGTCAATTTTGCAGGCTTAGGAAAAACCACTGTCCCTCTGTACAAAGGGATTTATTGGGAGCGGTGGAGACAGTCGCTCATGCTCGCTCCCTCCCTCCCCTGACTCATTATAGGTGGCATTAGGTTCCATTTGCCCATTATCAGAGTCATCCTTGGGCTATCCCAGTGCTCTCCTGCCCTATATAATGATTCACCGCCTGCCCCCTTTCCCTAATGCATGGGGCTGCATACTGAATGTCCGTTATGTAAATAAAGTGGCAAAGAGTTTGATCCCATTAGGAGGGATTAGCCCCTTCTAGTATTAAAAGGCCAGCAGGGACAAGATAGGAGGGAGGTGATTATCTCAATTCTTCCTCCCCACCCACCACATTCTGTTTCCCCCACAATGCTCACCCACATCCAGTCCAAAATCCTCTTAGTAGCTTCATGTCTCAGACAGTTTGATCTGGAGACGGCCTTCAAGCAGGGGAGTCTCATCAAGGGTGGGGTTTTGTTTTGAACAGCATCCCCAGCAATGAACAAGCTGTCGGTGGGGGGGCGGGCGGACAAGGGCAGATAATGTTTTTCATACACCCGTCCTTTTGCAAACATGTGGACAGAGTTGAGACCAGAGTTTTGAAATGGGTGCAATCATCTTAAGTATTTCTAGCCTGCCCTCTTCTTGAAATCAGGGTTGTTTCCTGCAATTAAACAATAAGCATTTTTATTATGTTTTTTAAAAATTGTAATAAATGCTTGTAAACAGCCTCTTGCCTGACCCACACGAAGACACATCTTATAAATCGGAAGGGAGCTGGTTTGCTTTGTCTTGTGAGTCATCAGTGTGCAAGAAGTGTTTTAAGTGGGCAGGTAGGCTATTAAATGATTTTCTGGACTAGTGATTCCCATGGGTTTATTTGCAGGGTTGACATCATAAATAATCATAAGACCCAATAATAAATGGAATGTCATTCAGTCTTGTTGAGGACAGGCGGTGGCTACATTCATCGTTGCCCAATCCTTCAGTGTTTGCTTGTGTGTGGCCAAAAGTGATTGTGGCTCATTCTGGCATGCATGCAAATGGGCAGAAATACCCACGCTCATTCTTGCACGCATGCAAATGGGCAGAAAGACAAAGCCCCCACTCTTCCATGCAGATCTGCTGAAGATGGGCATTACTGACCCCTCTCCACTCAAATTATCGATACACTGCTGCCCACCTCAGCACTGTGGCTACTTAAAAAAAAAATACAACTAATGTATCCCATCAGTATTGGACTTTCCATTTGTGCAGTGGGACTTCTCCTCCTCCCACTGTCCTCCCCAGATCTGCTCCAGAGGGTTGGGGGAACCCTAGAACAGATTCTGGGTGGGGGGCACAGTGGAAGGAAGTCCAGTTGCTATAGCAGAAATCCTTGTGTTAATAAGATGGATTACTCAGCACTACTTTGGATACACCCCGATAGCTTTTTCTGCTGCTGTCAAAATTGGTGTGGTCCAAAAATGGTTATTTGTGTAAATGTGTGTTTATATGGTATGTGTGTGTAACTGGTTATACCTGCTACAGTTCTGGACATACAAAGGGACTTACCATGAATCTGAATTTTGTTGGGCCTCAGTGCTTATTATAGTGGAAAAGTCAGCTTGGCTTTTCCGCCACAAGAAGGTTTGCGAGGCACTTCAGGGGTTCTAGCTTGCCAAAGAAGATTTGGGCAGATTGAAGGATTGGGTTGAAGAGCCCAAGGTGTCTTGTTGGCAAAGAGCAGTCATCTTCCTGCAGTGTGTGAAGTTCCTGTATGAATCATAAAAAATAAGGGATCTGAATGGCGGCAGAAGGGTTGGGGAGTTTGGGTTGTATTTTATTGTTGTAAGCTGCCCTGAGCCTGGCTTCGGCTGGGGAGGGCGGGATCTAAATAAAAATTTATTATTATTATTAATACCAGGAGGGCTGTTGGACACGAGGCTGAAAGGTGTCAAGGAAGCTACAGGACAGGCAGGATTTAGGTGAATTAATGCGGAGTGGAATTCAAACCCAAGGGGGTTGTGATGGTTCTGATCTGCGTCACAGTTGTAGGTGAGTTGGAGTGGGAGAGAAATACTGGCAAATGTACCTAATTCGCACTTCCTGAAACAATTCATGCGCCAAAATGCATTTATCCTTTGAAACTCACATTCTCTGAATTTTTCAGTCAGTTCTCCACCAAGTAATGTGTACAGAATTGCATATATGAGGCAAAGTGCACCTAAAGATGCATTTATTAGATGAAACAGCATACGAAATATAGGGGAATTCCTTGCAAAAATGTGTGTATTGGGCAGTATATACAAAAAAAGAAAGAAAGAAAAGAAATTCACACCACAACACTTGATGAATTTTCATGAGGGCCTCTTTCAAAAAACACACAAAAGAACAGAATTGGTGAATGGATGTTGGAGAAATGAACTTCATATCTGGAAAGAGTAGGAACCAAAATCGAGATATTTGCCTATCCCTAGTGAAGAGTGCCCTTGAATGTTCGCTGTGCCTGGCCAAAAAAACTGGACACCGGCCTATCCTGGACACATTTGCTGGACCACCCTGGCTGTAAGCTGCAGAACAGATGTTGCTGGCATTGCCGCTGGCTTCTCCCCACCACTATGTGTGTTTGGAAAGTGATGAATTTCTGCACTCACTAATTAGTCTCTAATTAGCAAGCAGAGTGTAAACAGCCACAGCAGATGGGCAAAGAAAGGATTTAGAATGAGCAACCTTTGATGGTGGGGGCCAGTCTGAGCCACCACCAATTGGAAAGCATGGCAGAGATAGCGGGCTCCTGACACAGATGCATGCAGTGGTAAGAGCTGGGGTTCAGGCTTGGGTGTAGACCCATGTGGGCTGTGCTGGTGAGGGCAGGTGTATATTCCTGCTTGTGTTTGTGTTGTGCAAGGTAGAACACTTACTGAACTATGCTTGGATGCAGAGAGAATAATACAGAGGTGTGTATATCTGAATTTTTGTTGACTCTGTGCTCACTTACAAGGCATGCCTGGTAGATCAGCGAGCATTTCAGGCAAAAGCATGAACACTCGGATGTGCGTGTCTGCACACTTGCATGCATTTCTGTCTCTGTGAGTTCCCTATGCTTTTTTTTCATACACCGCAGATTTTTTCTTCATTCTGGCATCTCAGTCCAACTTGGCACTGGCCATATACTTGGCATGAGTGGGTACAATCCTTGTACAATCTGCTCCCAAGAGCAGCAGCCAAAGCATATTCAGGTCCTGGGAGAATTTGGAAAGATGAGGCTGACACATTTAGGGCACAACAAGACAAGTGTTCACATTCTGGAACAGGAAGGCACGAGTCAAATACAGTGGTACCTCAGGTTAAGAACTTAATTTGTTCTGGAGGTCCATTCCTAACGTAACCTGAAACTGTTCTTAACCTGAGGTACCACTTTAGCTAGTGGGGCCTCCCGTGCTGCCACTGCACGATTTCTGTTCTCATCCTGAAGCAAAGTTCTTAACCCAAGGTACTATTTCTGGGTTATCGGAGTCTGTAACCTGAAGCATCTGTAACCCGAGGTACCACTGTACCAGGAATGTACATGGACAATGAACACACAGTGTTGTTTTCAAGGATCCATATAAAAGCAAGATCAGTCTCCCACAACATAAAGCAATCATCAGACGATCCTGACATTAAATGGCTTGCAGCTACTTCCTATACTAAAGAAAACCTTACTTTTGCTTCTGAGTCTGGGGAGTTCCTTTGGCGCATATGGAAAAGGTCTATGCCGAAGAAGAATAGCCAATGTAGTGCCCTCTTCCTACAGCTCCCACAGCCCCATCCAGCAGGGCAAATGATCAGGGATGATGGGAGGTATGGTCCATCAACATCCAAAGGGCATCACAATGGCCACCCTGATCTAAGACTTGGGTTGAAGTCCAGCCAGCTGCATTTAACAATAACAAAAAGAGAAGTGTACCCCACCTATTGAGTAGGGAAGCAGGTGGTCACTGGATTGTTTACTGCTCCCTTCCTTACTTTAAAACACGCATTGATGTGCCTTCACCTTGCTTTCAGCTTTGGCCGAGCTTCTGTTGATGTTTCAGCAACCAAGGAGTCCTTCCTTTGTGAAAGGCATGGGATAGATAGCCTTTGCTGTTCATTCCGCCCTCCATTCTACAGTTTTGTGAATGGATTTGGAATGAGAAGGAGCCAGGGTTGGTGAGGTGGCGGCGGCGACAATGAATTGCGAAGTGGGAGGCCTGTGTGGCTGCTGCCACCCACAGGAAATGGAGGGATTGAACAGGCAGGTAGGTAGAGAAAAGCAGGAGATGTTGTGAAAATCTGGTGGTTAAATGGAATGATTGGTCAGGTTGTGAAGGGTCAGGAGACTGGGGGTGGGAGAAGGAAGTTTCAAAAGGGAGTGATACTAGTTGAAGGCGTAGGATGAGAGTTGGAGAGTAAAAGAAGAGAAGGAGAAAGGTTTGAAGATTGGGCAAAATGCCATGGGAACGCCAAGAGATTGGTGCTAATATCACAAATGCATTTATTCCACTCCACAACAAATTCAGGTTAGCGTATGTGAGTTAACAGATACATATTTTGTCCTCCATAACCACTTTGTAGGGTTGGTGACTCTGATGTGTGACTTGCCAGGAGCTATTCAGTGAGTTTCTTGGCTGAGCAGGGATTTGCATGTAGGTTCGCCATGTCCAAACCCAACACTTTGACCACAGCCTTAAACTGGTGTGGGGGGGTGTAACAGTTGGGGGGGGGGTGTCCTGCAGCTTGACCCAAAGATCACTTCCTGTACCTCCAGTGTGATACTGAAGTGTATGACTGGGAAAGTGGGAAGCACCTTTTCACCTGGATGCCCCATGGCCACAATAAGTAGTCAGTTGTGAGGACCATGAAGACCCTTCTGTGCCCATGACCGATCCCCATCACTTGCCAGACCAGGCTTGAAGCACTCCTCTGGTGTGAACAGAGTGTGGGTCTTCAGGAATTCTGTCTCCCCCAGTGAAAAGCATCTCAATGTGTTTTGGCTTGGACCTCAGGGCTGCCCTTGTCTGCCTGGACTTGAAGATGGAGTGTCTGTGCCTGGCATCCTAAGAGCATTTCCCCCAAAATGTGCTCTCAGGTGACTCCAATGCTCCAAGGGCCTGTGGGAGCAACAGCATTCAGATCAACATCTCTCCCCTCTCCGATGTGCGAGCCAGGAATGATTTGTAGGCGACAGTGTCTGTGTCACTTGGATATTTTCTGATGCTGGAAGGGAAGCGGCAGATTGTTGGGGAGGGGGGGTTAGAGGGGAATGAATTACTCTTCTCCTGGGCAGCCGTTGATTGCAAGAAGTGAATTGGAAATGGCCTGTTGATACACCCAGCCCATCAATCACGGCCGAGTCACCCAAGTTCCCTCCTGACAATATGTCAATCATCCTCCATCCCTTGCTCCAACTGAATAATGACATCGTCGGTTACCATTAAGGCTGCCTGCGAGGTGGACCCCATTCTGTACTCCACATGCAGTATCGCTGACCACTCAGATGTCTGGAGGAGTTATTGGCTGGGGTGATAAGGGAGCAGGCAGGTAAAAGCAGCACCAAACGTGAGCCTCCCATGGACCTAATGTCCAGAAGGAGTCCAGAGCCAGAAGAGCTGGATGGGGACAAATGATTATTCTCCTTACCCCGACTACACCTCACTATTGTGTCTGCTTAGCACCGAGGAGGGAGGAGCGCTTCTCATATATGTAGCACTGTCAGTGAGAGGGAAAACGGGGGCTCTGCCCTGAAGAGCATCCAATCTGTAGATTTTTGACAGAAGGGGGCAAAAGGAGAAGAGTTGGAAAGGCAACACAAGAAGTGGATGTGCAACATGAGCATCCCTCTTAGCAGTGAGCACATGCCTGGGAGTGCGTGACTTAGGCAACCTGTGCTTCCATAATAATAATAATAGTTTATTATTTATACCCCACTCATCTGGCTGAGTTTCCCCAGCCACTCTGGGCTGCTTCCAATTGAGTGTTAAAAACAATACAGCATTAAATATTAAAAACTTCCCTAAACAGGGCTGCCTTCAGATGTCTTTTAAAGATAAGGTAGCTGCTTATTTCCTTCACATTTGAAGGGAGGGCGTTCCACAGGGCGGGCGCCACCACCAAGGAGGCCCTCTATCTGGTTCCCTGTAACCTCACTTATCTCAATGAGGGAACTGCCAGAAGGCCCTCGGCACTGGAACTCAGTGTCTGGGCTGAACGATGGGGGTGGAGACGCTCCTTCAGGTATACAGGACTGAGGCCGTTTAGGGCTTTAAAGGTCAGCACCAACACTTTGAATTGTGCTCGGAAACATACTGGAAACCATTCATTGTTTCACTTGTTTATTCAGCATGTCTCAGTCTGTTTCCCCTCTCTCAGGGCCAAACTGCACTTTTATTCATGCTTTTTTTAAAAAGTGTGCTTAAATTATGGTCAAGAAGCAGCTGTTAGTTCCCAATTTGGAACACAGGTACATACACACCTGGCTTCTGATCTGGATCAAGGGCCCCTGTGTCCTTTTGCTGCTGGAAAACAAATTCCCCTCTCTGGTTGCTGTCTTGTTTCTCTGTTGCAAGCAGCATCTGTGGGGGCAAAAAGCAGGTGTGGGCGAGTGGTTTTTGGTAGGAAGCTACAGTGATTTTTAGTGGGCCCCAATCTGGATTGGGAGCACAATCCATCAGGCAGAATCCTTTAAATGCACGCAGTGGGATTTCTGCAAGCAGAAAAACGGGGCAAGCACGCGCTTGCATGGAAATGACCTCTTGACAAATACAGTGGTACCTCAGGTTACAGACGCTTCAGGTTACAGTCGCTTCAGGTTACAGACTCCACTAACCCAGAAATAGTAACTCGGGTTAAGAACTTTGCTTCAGGATAAGAACAGAAATTGCACCGCCACAGTGTGGCAGCAGCAGGAATCCCCATTAGCTAAAGTGGTGCTTCAGGTTAAGAACAGTTTCAGGTTAAGAACGGACCTCCGGAACGAATTAAGTTCTTAACCAGAGGTACCACTGTACCACATTAATAGGGCTTCCATTTCCATCTATTACTTCAGTCCGTCTTACAAATCTTTCATACCTTGCATGCAAGTTTCCTTCTCTCCCAAACTGCCCCAGTTTTAAAACCCTCTATACCTTCTTCTCTAGTTGCTTTCTTCCCTGCCACTGTAGCTTTTGCCCTTTAAGACTATGCTCTTGCCCCCACCCCCCAGCTGAAATGCAACCTGCCCAGGTTACATCTTCTACCTAGAAAACTCCCCCCCCCACCCTTTCCACTCTCTCCTTAGCAAATTTTCTGGTTTGGTTTTCCCAAGCATGAGCAGAGTGGCTGCCTCCGGCAGCAGCCCTTGTTGTGCAAGTGAAGGGAACAGCTGTGAAGGGATAATGAGCCTTTACCGTTTAGCCTGGGTCTGTGCACTCAGCAGCGTGGCTGAAATGCAGCCAGTTCTGGGCTGGAGAGTGGCAGCTGACCATGCGAGGCATGCTGAGGTCACAGCTTCTGGCACCAACAAAGGTCGTCTGAATGATAGCCCGGCCTGTGCGTGTAGCAAAGGCCAGAATGCAGCTGGCCTTTCAAGAGTGTTTCCCAAAGATAGCTGCCTGTCACTACCCAGTGAGCCCTCATGTGTAAATAAAAAACTGTCACCTTGGTTGCGTTGTTGCATTGTCAAGAGACTGTGGCTGTCGGGAATTGCTGGGTCTACGTGTGGCTGCCCTGTGTGGTGAATCACTGAACTGCAGGGGGCAGCTTCTCAGTGAAGTACTTCTTCAGGTCCTAGACTGACTCCACCAACCCATAATGGCTGTTGGATTCCTCTGGGCAGGCAGAAGTATAAGGGGCTCTCTGTCTCAAGATAACATGGGTTATCTTGCTCCTGCTTCCCAGCATGCCTTTCAGTTGTGACTTCTGGCTTGCTGCTTCCCTGTGCTTTGGTCCTGATTCCATACCTTAATAATGATAAGAATAATTTTATTATTTGTATGTCGCCCATCTGACTGGGCAGCTCCCAACAGAATACAGTGGTACCTCAGGTTAAGTACTTAATTCATTCCGGAGGTCCGTACTTAACCTGAAACTGTTCTTAACCTGAAGCACCACTTTAGCTAATGGGGCCTCCTGCTGCCGCCACACCGCCAGAACACGATTTCTGTTCTCATCCTGAAGCAAACCTGAGGTAATATTTCTGGGTTAGCAGAGTCTGTAACCTGAAGTGTATGTAACGTGAAGCGTATGTAACCCGAGGTACCACTGTATTAGAAACACGATAGAACGTCAAACATTAAAAACTTCCCTAAACAGGGCTGCCTCCACATGTCTTCTAAAAGTCAGATAGATGTTTATTTCCTTGACATCTGATGGAGGGTATTCCAAAGGGTGGGTACCACTACCGAGAAGACCTTTAGAGCACCATTACGTATACTCCTTTAACAGCAATGGCTTTCTCCAAAGAACCCTGGGAACTGTTAATTTGTAAGGGGTGCTGAAAGTTGTTAGGAAACCCCTATTCCCAGAATTCCCTGGGAAGAGGAGTTGACTGTAAAACCACTCTCAGAATCGTAGCTCTGTAAGGCATATCTGGGGAACTTGTGGCCTTCCAGACGTTGTGGGACTACATCTCCCATCAGCACCAGTCATCAGGGTCAATAGTTAGGGATAATAATAATAATAATAATAATAATAATAATAATAATAATAATTTATTTATACCTCGCCCTTCCTGGTTCAGAAAACCGGGCTCAGGGCGGCTAACAACAAATTTCAAACACTTAATTGTAGAAGCAGCATAAAATACATTATAAAAACATGAATAACAATAAAATTCAAAGTTCAGAAATCAATTTGGGGAAAATCCATCTAATAAGCATTAGATAGTCACCAGGGCTAGCTGGCTGAATTATTCTTACTTGGGCTAGTGTGGAGGCCAGGGGAGAATTAGTTGTGGGGTCTCAGAGCGGGTAATCTTCATAAAAGGGGAGGGGGAAGGAAAAGAAGGGAAATAAAAGATCAGGCTGAATTCAAATTAAAGGCCAGGCGGAATAGCTCTGTCTTACAGGCCCGACGGAAGGAGGTTAAATCCTGTAGGGCCCTAGTCTCATGGGACAGAGCATTCCACCAGGTCAGAGCCATCACTGAAAAGGCCCTGGCCTTGGTGGAGGATAGTCTGACTTCCTTAGGGCCCAGGATGTCTAAACTATGGTTATTTATGGACCTTAAGGTCCTCTGCGGAGCGGTCCCATAAATACGAGGGCCCTAAGCCACAAGGGCTTTAAAAGTCAAAACCAGCACCTTGAACCTGACCCTATACTCCACCGGGAGACAGTGCAACTGGTAAAGCACTGGGTGAATATGCTCCCATGGCAGGCACCCTGTGAGGAGCCTCGCTGCAGCATTCTGCACCCACTGGAGTTTGTGGGAGTTTCAAGGGCAGCCCCGCATAGAGCGAATTACAGTAGTTAAGCCTGGAGGTGACCGTCTCATGGATCACTGTGGCCAGATCGGGGCGGGAAAGGTAAGGGACCAACTGCTTGATGCGGCGAAGATGCAAAAATGTTGCCTTAGCTGTTGCTGTAACCTGCACCTCCGTGGAAAGGGAGGCATCAAGGATTATACCCAAACTCTTAATGGATGCCACTGGCACTAATTGGGCCCCTGCAAGAGAAGGGAGTTGTAGTCCAGCAACAGCTGGAAAACCACCAGTTCCCTGCTGCTGTTGTGAGGAGAAGAAAGTCTCAGTGTGCAGGAGAGGTTTTCCAAACATTACAGAGGTCTCTGGCCTGAGGTTTGTTTTCTGGGATATAGCAGATGGCACTGAGGAGCAGGGAGCATTGAAACAGCTAACTCCAAAGGCTCTGCCGTGGCCTAACAATTGCATGATCAATAGAGAAATTAAGGAACACTTTTCTCCTGCATCTGTGCTTCTTCTCTACCTTGAACACAGAGCAGATGGCACTGGCACTTCACAGAGACAAGAATAACCTTAGCTGTTCTAAAATCAAATTAGAAGTTGCACAAACTGCATTACAAGCCATTTGGGAAGGTTCATACCATGGCAGCTCCTTCCCACCCCAGCTGGATCTCTCCCCACCAGGGATCAGAGCTCACACTGATGGAGCACAGCAGCACTAAATGCATCTGATGGGTCTTTCATCCTCTCAAGACGTTGGTGTATGTATGCGTTGTTTGTTCTGAACCAGTCCTAACCACTGCTGATTGGAAAGCATCTTCATGAACCAATGCACCATGGAATTGTACCTATTATACCTTACCATCTGTGTGGGGTTTGATGGGACAAACCAAATGTGTTCCTAGTCATTCAACAAAGTCCGTAATCGCAGCCCCAACTAACTGAAATGCCTTTATTCATGCCTGCTGTGTCTTTTGAAGCATAACGTTGCCAGACTAGTATATAATTTGATCACTGAAGAGGAGCTACTTACTTATCCCAGTTAGTCACTTCTAAACCAAGAAGGAGAACCGTAGCCCAGTGGTTAGAACATCTGCTTTGTATGCAGAAGGTCCCAGGTTCAGTGCCTAGCGGGGTGGGAATGCCTGAAACCCTGGTGAGTCATTGTTAATCAGAGTAAATATTGTGCTAGATGGACCAATGGTCTAGCCCAGTTTAAGGCTGCTTCCTATATTCCTAAACTGCAAGGGATTAATAATCATGGCAGAATGGGGAACCTCTAAGTGTTGTGTAGCCCCCACCATCATGACCAACAGTCAAGGATGATGGAAGCTAGAGCCCAGCAACACCTTAAGGGCTGCAGGTTCCCCATACCTGTTCTAAAAGTGCATGATGTGCTGAAGCAAATACCCTCCAACATTTCTCCAGTGAAAATAGGGACATCCTGTTCTATTATTAGTATAATCATCACCATCACCATCATCATCATCCTGCCCATCTGACTGGGTCGCCCCAGCCACTCTGGTTGGCTTCCAACATATATAAAAACAAAATAAAGCATTAAAAAACTTCCTTATACAGGGCTGCCTTCAGATGTCTTCTAAAAGTTGCATAGTTACTTATCTCCTTGGCTCAGGGGGCACATAAGTGCATACCGTCCGATGAAAATAGGGACATCCTACCATACCCTCCCAAATTACTCTGATGAAAATAGGGACATTCTGATGAAAAATGGGACATTCTGGGAACAAATCAGAAAACTGGGGTGGCTTCTGTAAATCTGGGACTGTCCCTGGAGAAACTTGGAGTCTGGCCCTGGCCCTGAAAGACATCTGGATGGGAGACTGCCAGGAGACCAGTCTGACCCACTTGAGAAGATCAGAGTATAAACGTAGTAACTAAGTAAAATGTTCAGGTGGCAACCAGTGGGAGGGTTTGACATTGCCATTCCATGTTTGTAAACATGATGGTTTCTTGTCAGGCTGCTTACTTTCTGTTTGGACTTGTTGCTTTTCACCAGCCCAGATTCTAACATGGCCCAACAGTTACAGGAGCACTCTGTCCTGGGGACAATTTGAGCCAAAAAATAAACCTGCCTGAATAGGAAAGAAGTAACCAGCCAGTCAGACATATGCCCAAGGCATACATGAAGCTGTCTTCCCGCTTTTTCACCATTTCCCTGTGCGGCTAACCCTGGTTGCTTATGTGTTTAAACATCTCCCACAACGTACCCAAGAAGTGACTCTATTTCATCACGTAGTGACTGTCTGGTACTCAAGTCAGTGTTGCTATGTATGTGTGTCGGAGAGTAGGCCGTGCCTCACTGAGAAGTGGCTCCATTACAGTGCTGGCTGCACCGCTAATTGGTGCATGTTTTATTTGCTCCCTTAATTACAGTGGGTTACTGCTGACAGAAATGACAGAAATTGCAGACTTAGCCAAAGAGAAAATATTGGGTAGGGGGAGAAAACAGAAAGAGTTATATTCTATCCCTCCCTCTTCTCCTACTGTATTCCTGTTTCCATTTTTCAGGAACCACACACACCCACCCAAAATTGGCTTAGATACCTCTCCATCATTTGAGCCCTTGCCTTTCGGCTCCAGATGCACCGCATGCTCTTTCTAGCAAGGCACCGCATTGAGTCAGAAGCCATTTGCCCTCTCTGCGGCCTTCATTTCATCCCTGCCCGGGGTTAATTAAAGGACCATGAAATCTGACTTCTCCTTTGCCAATTTTTCTGGGAGAAGCTAATGGAATCACTCTGGTGTGTCATTTGCAGCAGAGAGGGCAGCAGCGTATGAAGGAGGAGGGGAGTGGTGGGTGGCACTGACAAACAGAGGCTGGAGCTCCCTAACAGGCTGAAGTGTAAGCCATGCCAGGCCTCAGAAACCCAGTGTGATGGCCTGGGAATAGGATACGGACGCTGAACCTGAGGAATCCCAGCCTGCACAGGATTCCCTGCCTCCAGAACCAGCTGAGCCGGGGCTGGGGCATGAGCCTGAAGGGTCCTCACCTGTGCTGGATCCTCAGGTGCAGGCACCAGCTGAGTCTGCTGTGGCTCCTGAGGTGATGGAGGACCCGCTGCCTGCAGGTGCTCCACTCTCAGCCCCGTCAGAGGAAGCTGAGGTTGCCTCTGGGTCCAGTAACCCTCCAGCCTTTCCTGAGCTGCAGAGGCTCAGGGCAGAGAAGCGTAGGGAACTAAGTTCCCGCAAGAGGAGTGCTCGCCTCCAGGCCAGGAGAAGCAAGTCACCTGAGGATCAGTGCTGCCCTATGCCTTGGGGGAGATAAAAGCCAGCCAGCCCCAGTCCCAAGTTGCGGGAGCAACACCGTTGGTTGTCAGTTCTCGCCTGATCCCTGACCTGCTTCCCTGCTGGAGCTCCTGACTCATCCGACGCCCTATCCTGCACCCAGCTTCAACTTCTATTGACTGCCTTCATATTGCACCTTCGACTTCGGACTGGACTCAGACCTCACCTCTTGGTTAGCCCCCGGGACCAGCACACCAAGGTGGAGGGGCAGCGGACGCAAGTCATATCAACCAATGGCTAGAAGCAGGGAGGGAGCAGTGAGTTTGAGGCTGGAAACCGAGGCACAGTGTAGACAGGGGGAGGGAGGTGTGGTCCACATTTATCATCTGTACCTAGAATGTGAAACAGGATAACAGTTAGAGCAGCCAAGGGAATAGTTCAGCGGTCCCAGGACTTTCTTGAGAAATAGAATTTGAACTCCACCAGACAATTGCTCTCCTTGAAAAAAGTGGGAATCTCTGCTGAATCCGGGGTTGGAGACCCTCAAGCATGGGGGCTAAATGTCTAGTTAAAAAAGCAGAGACATCACCTTGCCAACAAAGGCCCGTATAGTTAAAGCTACGGTTTTCCCAGTAGTGATGTATGGAAGTGAGAGCTGGACCATAAAGAAGGCTGGTCGCCGAAGAATTGATTACTGTTTTACTGTTACTCACCTGTAACAGCTGGGAAGAGTCGCTTTTGAATTATGGTGCTGGAGGAGACTCTTGAGAGTCCCATGGACTGCAAGAACATCAAACCTATCCATTCTTAGGGAATTCAGCCCTGAGTGCTCACTGGAAGGACAGATCGTGAAGCTGAGGCTCCAATACTCTGGCCACCTCATGAGAAGAGAAGACTCCCTGAAAAAGACCCTGATGTTGGGAAAGATTGAGGGCACAAGGAGAAGGGGACGACAGAGGACGAGATGGTTGGACAGTGTTCTTGAAGCTACCAGCATGAGTTTGACCAAACTGCGGGAGGTAGTAGAAGACAGGAGTGCCTGGCGTGCTCTGGTCCATGGGGTCACGAAGAGTCGGACACAACTAAACAACAACAACAAGGGAGAGACGTATTTTGTTGCAGCTGGGGCAGATGAAGATGTCTGGTGGTGTGCTGCAGACACACCATGACGTTTCTTCTCTCTGTGCTCCTCCCAGTGGTCCTTCCTCCTATGGTCACTGCCGTGGATGCATGACCTGACTGATTGTTGCCAAACGCTGCGGTCGTCTACAAGCATTCCCACATGGCGGGGTTAACACTGCCACCCTACATGTCACATTTGCAGATGTCTTTGCAGCTTCTTTGTATAGAAACCTCCCCCCCCTTTTTTTGGGGGGGGTCAGGAATTGATGAGTTTATTTGCTATTGTTTACCATCTCTGGGATAGCAGAGATCTGGGGGCAGCACCAACCTACCGGTATGTTTGATCCTGTCTAGCTGACAAGTAGTTTTCCTCCCCAGTCCTGGTCCTAGGACTGCTACATTCAGATTAGCATTAATACAGATAAATTGGCAAGCCGCTCCGCTGGGATGGGTAACTCGTGCTGTTGCCACATGGCAATTGATCATAACGTGCTTGCAGAATCGACCTTAAATGACGACACACATCCCACCGAAGGTGAAGGCCAAAGAGGTAAAATGGTGGAGGAGCTGATGAATCTTTACTAGCATAATGAAACAACTTGTGTGCTTGTGTCCACCTGTAACAGCTGGGAAGAGTCGCCTGCCACGTTACTGTGTCTAGGAGGAGGGGAAGGGAGGACCGGGGCTGACATAAACCAGGACACAAGGAGGAATTCAGAC
The DNA here is from genome assembly GCF_964252035.2 of Podarcis erhardii. NCBI lineage: Eukaryota > Metazoa > Chordata > Lepidosauria > Squamata > Lacertidae > Podarcis > Podarcis erhardii. The sequence continues at coordinate 27,893,678 of NC_138498.1, read as the reverse complement.
ATAAATTAGCAGGTCATCCTTGTGAGCACAACATAACCAGGGAAAGAGACGGGAGGATAAGCCAGGAAGGCTCAAGGCCAGAAAAGAATAATAATAATAATAAAGAAAGTGTAACAAATGCTTTGGGGGGGGGGGAGTTAGTAAAGCTGGTCAGAATCACATTGCACCCTGTAGAAACTCCAGGAGCTGGCTCCAGGATTTATTTATTTTTAAGTACAGTTGTACCTCGGGTTACAGGCGCTTCAGGTTACAGATGCTGCAGGTTACAGACTCCACTAACCCAGAAATAGTACCTCGGGTTAAGAACTTTGCCTCAGGATAAGAACAGAAATCATGTGGCGGCACAGCAGCAGCGGGAGGCCCCATTAGCTAAAGTGGTGCTTCAGGTTAAGAACAGTTTCAGGTTAAGAACGGACCTCCAGAATGAATTATGTTCTTAACCCAAGGTACCACTGTATGAGTTTCCTTAGATTTGGGAGAGTTGCTTGCTGAAGGCTTTCAACAGTAGTGCAGTTAGGTCGATGATCCTCAGGATTCCTTCCAAATCTGCGATTCTATGATCTTCTGTCCTGTGGACCAGCGGGGCTCCAAACCAAGAAGCAAGGCTTTACAGTTGGGGGTATAAACAATAAAGCATGCCAGGCAGTCTGAAGCAGGTCACCATGAGGGTGTTCTATTGTTGAACAAGGAGGCTGTTCATTATAATACCCTGCTTGCATGAATTTTAGCTCTTTTAACCTTATTGGCACTGTCAGTTGTTCCAGGAGGGCAGAGAATCCTTTTCTGCCACTCACTAGCCATGGAGCTGCCATAATAACCTGAACCTAAGAACTGCATTCTCAGTATTAATCTCCTTCCACTCCAAATCTCTGTCGTCCAGGATTGGGAAACCTGTGGCTCTCCAGATGCGGTTGGACTACACCTCCCCTCATCCCTGACCATTGGCTGTGCTGGCGGAGGCTGATGGGAGTTGTAGTCCAACCAAGTGCCTGATTCCCACCCAGATCTCTCTTTACCAGGGAATGCCTTTGTTCCCTCCTGTGCTCTTGGACTGTGGCTTTGCATGTTGGCGCCCTGTGAACCAGGCATCTGTAGTTGCCACCCTTCTTTGCTTCCTCTACCTCTTCCTTCTGCTAGCGCTCTTGGTTGCAGCTTTTGCCACTGATACAGAAATGAAAGTGATGAATGACACGGGTCGTTTTCTTTCAAACCACCCTAAAGTTTCAAATTGTTCTTCAGCCATAGTTCAACTGCTCGAGCAGTTGAAACAAAGAAAATCTCTGCATGGCATGTTCTCTCTGGTTCCCACACTGCCAAACAAGCAAGAACTAGAGAGGACGATCTGCTCCCTTTTCCCTATTAGTGAGAAAAGCAATCCAAATATGCAGCATACCCTCTTTAGGGAGACACCCCCCCCCCCAAGCTTAAGAAGAAGAATTCTGACTTATGTCTAGTTCCGAGGCTTGAGATGCATTCTTGAGTCCTGAGAGCCTCTTACTGCATTTCGCAAGCAAGCAAACAAGGCAGCGAGGTTGTTTTATCCTGGGCAGCAGAGGTATAAAAACCCAGGAGCCTTTTGCCAGTGCAACTTTCCAAGGTGGAAAATTGAAGCTGGATGTGTTCCAGTCAGGAACATTGAAGCAGAATGTTTACAACCATGGGACCTTGTCCAGACATTATGGATATTATGCGAACAAGTGTTGAGAGTAGTACACCAGTGGAAGTCTGAGAGGGGTGGGTTTCCAGTAATGTACATTTTTTCAGATAAAGGCATGGTTAGATCGTAAGGCTGCAAACACACCATACAATTTAAAGCACATGACTTTCCCCCAAGGAATCCTGGGAACTGTCACGACCCCCTCACCAACCTATAATTACTAGCACCCTTAACAAACAATAGTTCCCATAATTATTTGGGAAAAGTCATGTACTTTAAATGCATAATGTGTACACAGCCAACAAGTGTGATACAGGCATATTGTAATTATTATTATTATTATTATTATTATTATTTTATTGCTTGTTAGCCACCCTGAGCCCGGCCTTGGCTGGGGAGGGCGGGGTATAAATAAAAATTATTATTATTATTATTATTATTATTATTATTATTATTATTATTATTTTGTCCTCATCATGTGTGCGCACACTTCTTGTGTGTCACTGTCAAGATTGAGAAAATCCAAAAACCTGCAAAACCTTTTTTCATGAGACATATTAGCGGGATGAGAGTACACACCAGAGGCAATGATGCCTCTATTATCATATCACTTTCAACTGTCTCCTGTCTGAATTTCTAAAATGCATGCTTTAGGCAAATTAAGATGAGGTCGGCTACACACAATACCTGCAAAATAGGTTAGTGGTTTACAGGTATTGTGCGTAATGGACCTCATCTTAATTAACCTGAAGCATGCATTTTAGAAATTAAACGAGAGACAGTTGAAATTGGTATGATAATAGAGGCATCCATTGCCTCCTATGTCATTTTATGTGGTTCTTGGGTTGCAGGTACAATTCTAAAACTCAGATTTATTTTTAAACATATGACAGTTTCTGGCCTTCATTGTACGAGATACCTATATAAAAATGCAGAAAAAATTCCAAGTGAGCAGAAAGAGAGTAGTAAGTAAAAACAACAAAAGGTCAATTTTCCATTTCCCTCCCTTTCTTTCTCTTGCTCCCAACTCTCATCTTCTCCAACTCATTATATGCTAAGAATTGTTAAGAGCTGAACTGCATCCTTCACATCAGAATATTGTACAATAAACAGAAGACTGCAGTTTAGCATATGCTCCGTTCATCTAAATGCTATGCAAATTCCGGCTAATTACATGGCAGGAAAGATGTAAATTAACTGCCGCCTTAACACTTATTACATATTTGCATACTTTAATTTATTTAAATGTATACAAATTTCAGAAGTCTCATTACCTGAGGATGAGAATCACACACACATGGGGTGGGTGGGATAGATCGTTTTAAAACCAAGTATATGTAGTTCATGAAAGAACTTCCTATGGCCCTCCCACTCTGGGAAGGGATGGTCCCAGTGCTGTTGAATCAACTTTCAGTTAGCTCCTGAAGTTGCTCTTCACAGCCTTCCTGTTTGTACCCCATCCTTCCTCCTCTCTGCCACTAATTTTTAGCCAATCCATTTTCGCCTTGTTTATTTCCAGAGCCCACTCCCTTTCTTCTCCCCCTCCCCAAATAATCTGCTAAACAGGCTTTCCCCAGCTGAAGAGCTGTTCCAATCTTCCTCCCTCTGATCTCACAATTACCCGACAGTTGTGCCCGGGAGGCTGGCAGCCATGCCTTTCTTCACTAATGGGGCCTGTGAATTGGCTTTGATTATCTGCTCAAGCTGCATGGCATAGCGCAAGAAACAACATGGACATTCCACTCACTCACACTAACTGCTTTCTAAAACAGGAGAAATCCTAATTGGGTGCTACTAAGTTTAGAAAGAAAGAAAAAATAGTAGTAGAAGAAAGAAGCCCAGAGGTCCCCTCCCTAGAAATCATGTGCTTCTCAGAATCTCTCTTACCCAGGGGTTCTCTTCCAGAGTTGCAAGAGGACACACTTGCAAATTCTGTTCCTTGAACAGTAATAATGAGCCTCATAGTGCGATCTTGTACATGTTTAACTCAGAAATAAATCCCACTGTGATCAATGGGCCCTGCTCCCTAGTAAGCACTTTAGCATTGCAGCCACAGAAATGCACCCAGTCGCTGCTGTAGCTAATCTGAAACTAGACAGCAATAATAATAATAATAATAATAATAATAATAATAATAATAATAATAATTTATTATTTATACCCCGCCCATCTGGCTGAGTTTCCCCAGCCACTCTGGGCGGCTCCCAATCAGTGTTAAAAACAGTACAGCATTACATATTAAAAACTTCCCTGAACATAAACAATGGATGCAAAATCCATAAACAATGGATGCAAAATTCTGGACCAAATGAGAGCCAAAGGGCATCTCCCATGCCTTATCCTGAACATATACCTGGGTGGGGTTGCAACTTTTCTCCAAAAAAAGGAGGGGTCAACAAGAGAGCAGTTTTCAGGAAAAGGAGGGGAAATTTTAAAGTAGCGGATTAAAGAGAAGCAGGTCAGTTTGAAACTATCCAGGTAGCAACTTTGTATGTATGCTTTGCACTTGACTTCCTTATTATGTCAACAGGGTATCATTGTGTATGTTTCCTGCAGTCACAAAATGAGCCCCCCACTCGGTACGTGGAGCTGTGGTGCGCGTGATGTCTTAGAGCATTTCCTATTTATTGCAATTCAATTAATCCTCGGCATCTCTTCCATATGTATACTTTCCCCCATAATTGTCCTGAGACCCTCAAGCAGCTTCATCCTGTATACAAAGAGCCAATTCAATCCAATTACTTTATCTGTATCAGCTTTGACACATATCCTTTCATAGGAATCAATAAAATATAAAACACAGCCCTGCTATGAATGGCAATGAATAAAATATTTTTTAAAAAAAGAACACTACAATGTGGTAGAAATGTCTAGAACATCTTTTTTTTTTTTTGTCTTATGCCGTAATTTCTGTTGGCAGGTAACATTAACTAAATGAGCATATGTAGCAAATGAACTAATCTTATTTAAAAATCAGTAAAAAGGAAGCTTTTATGGCATGGATAAGTGATGAAAGCTTGGCTAAGAGCTGCTGAAAGGTGGGAGGGCTTGGGTGATTCTGTTCAAATGTTCATAGCACAGGCAACTCTCTTTGGCATGTCCCTAGCGATTCCTGTAAGGTAGCTCTCTGTGGAATGGGAGGAGTTGTTTTCATCACTAATTGCACCACAAACAATATTCAACAGGGACATCCCCACAACTGTTCCACATAGCACATGCATTGCTCTTGTGATTGCTGTCTCAGGAAAGTCAATTATTTCCCCCATCACTAAATGCTTGCATTGAAGTGCTTTGGAAACATGACATAGAAGTACCACCTTCAGAATGTTTTGCACAATAAATGAGACATTTTGATTGTGTGAGATGTGCAAAACGTCCTTCACATGCCCTAAACTTTTAGAATTGACAAATTGGGGGGGGGGATTGGGAGTATATATTTGAAAACTTTGCCTTGAATTGCATGCTGTTGTGTTTGGTGAAACGATCTTGGGAAAGCTCTTAAAAGTTTTGCTTTAAGAAACCCAGGTTCTACCACACATCTGCATTTAGAGTTCATCCACACTTCTGTTTTTTCTGTACCTAGAAAGCACAGGTCCGAGCGGGTTTTCCATTTTCCTCGCCATTTTCCCCGGGAAAACCCACTCTTTAGTGCTGAATCGGAGCAAACGTCAATCCATGGAAAACCCAATGGACATTTGCTCCGATTCAGCGGTAAAGATTGAGTTTTCCCAGGGGAAAGTGGCAGGTCAAATGAAAGTCTGGATAAGCTCTTAATATGGAGGGTGAACTTTCTTACCACTTGGCAGGGTGTTGCAGATGATTGAGATGAGAAAGAGCTCTTGCCATGTTAGCTTGATGGTCTACATGGGTACAGAGTAGATGAAATGGCTGCCTTTAGAGCAACCTTCCCCAAGATTGACTCGTCCTTTGTTGTTGGACTACAGCCTCCATTGTCTCCCCAGCCAGCCATCATAGCCAGTGGTCAAGGATGATGGGGACTGTAGCCCAGCAATACCTGGAGACATAAGTTTGGAGATGGATGCTTGAGACTGTGTGAAGTGAAAGTCAAGCTGAAAACCTTTCTAAGCAGGAGAACTATAACTGGAAATTACTAAGGAGCCCTTGAATCTTCAAGGAGGCCTGTTCCTGTTCTCTTTGCATTCCTCTCCCCAACAAAAAGTAACTAAATTTGGTGTTGATAATGGTCTTGCCTAGATTCCTTTCTCTTTCTTTCACCTTCTTCTCCTCCATCCCTGATTGGTATCCTGTGCCTCTTTCCAACAAGGAAGTGCCTGCAAGTGATGTCACTTCAACTTTACTGGTTTCTGTGTTGCTCCAAGACTGCTGTCACCTCCCAGCCAATTGCTGATAATGACAGTGATAGGCAGCTTGCCCTGCCACACAAGTCACAGCCCTGTCTGTCCTGAAGGCTGCCTCTTCTTGCTTGTTCTGCCACGGCCCTTCAGATCAGCTGGAGATGCCCTCCTGGAGGAATCTTCTGTGTGCCAAAGTCAGAACATCAAGGGCAGGCAAGGAGGCAATCTCAGCTTATGGAACGCCATTCTCCTTGGAGGCTAGTTTGAGCTCCAGAATGTCAGAGGCAATGCAAGACCTTTTAATACAGACTTGATTTTTTAGCAGCCTGCGATATGGTGAAGGCTGATTTTTGTTGCCTCTTTTTATTAGTTTTGGGAAGTTGTATACTGATTTTATTGTGATATTTTATGGTGGTGTCTGCATAGAGTGCTTCCCACCCCCACCTCCTTGTACACTGCTAAGTCATTGAACTGGTGGTATATAAAAAACAACAACGATCTCTCTGTAGTTGGTGTGTATGTGTAGCAGAATGAGGCAGAGAGAAATAAAGAGAAAAAAAGATGAATCAAATTCTTTCTCAGTGCAATATAAAGACTACATACAGTGGAATAATGATGCAGATTTTCAGTTTTTGAATTGTGGGAGGATGAGTACTTAGTAACATATTTAGGTCTACCAAGTCGGTCACTGGTGTTTATAGACTGCAAAACCTTACTTACACACAGCCAAATTACTGTCACTTTCTCAATAAAGGAACTGATAGGATCAAGCCTTGAAGTACCTCCTGAACTGGCACTGTCCCTTACAATCAGTGGCAGCTTAAGATTCCTCCCAACTATGCCTTCCTCCTGAACGGGAGCAAGTGCCAGGTGTAATCCCAGGCCACTGCTGTTGCTGTGCACAAGCTATGCTCCCTGCATGCGCTGACAGCGATTGCTGCTGCTACTTTCCCATGAACAGGCCAGTGGGTGGACTTCCTTACCCTCACTCTTCCAGAGGTGATAGTCTCAAAACTTAGATTAAGGTCTCAGCCACACTTAGTGCTCTTTCTAGTCGCAAGTCTGCACTTAAAAGCTCAGTGTCCGAGTGTGTTTTTGGCTTTGCCCCAGAGCTTTCCCCGCGAAAACCCTCTCCTTGGCGCTCAGTTGGAACAAATGTTTTCTGCAGTTTGCCATTTGGTCTGATTGAGATTTAAAGAACAGGTTTGTGGACCATGACTGGAAAAAATGTGTAGAAAGGGTCAGTGTGCATAAGCCCCAAGGAGAAAGGAGTCTGTTCCTTTTCCAGTTGGGCATCAGCTGCTTTGCCCACTCAATCACCTTCTCTTTCCCCGTCTTCTTGTAGCTACCATTTTGGAAAAGGAACTAGAGCTTAGAGGCAGCTGTTTTGAGGAAAGAGGGAGCGGTCCTTTTCTTGAGGCTTGCATTCACCAAAATGCCTCTGCAGAAAAGGGGCTAATTCATGGGCCAGGCTAGACTGGTGGCTGGTGGGAAATGACCTGTTTTCAGTTTTGACAGCATTATCATCATCCCGTGCTTCTCCAGCCAAGGGAGCAATATGAACGGACAATAGGTCTCTCCATTATGTTCATTTCCACTGCAGGAATGCATCAAGATGGGGGCGGCTCACACAGAAGACCTTTGTCCTGATTGGCATCACTTGTCCTTTCTTCTGGCCTTCTTAAGACTTCAGAAGTTTTCTCAGTCTAAAGTGGCCGACTTTGTTCAGGGAACAAAGAGTTAAAGGGAGCGGCAGATATCCTCTCTTTGTCCCGTCCCCCTCCCAATCCGTCCATTAAAAATCGAGAAAGAAAAGGGAGAGGAGGAAATGCAGTTCAGCACTGCCATCATGGGGACCATTTTGAGGCTGAATCTTTGGAGTCTGAAGCGGATAAAAGATGTGTTTAGTGGGTGAATTTCCAAGCCACAAGGGACGGCAGTCGGACAGAATGTGACAGAGATCAAAAGCTTGTGCTGCTGCATGAGTGACTGGAAAGAGTCAAAAAAATGCCTTTAATTATTTTCCTTGGTTCTTCTGTGGTTTTTCTGCTGTGATAAAACTAGAAAGTTTAAGGCAGGAAAAAACCTCTACTGTAGATCTTCCCCATATAGGCTTCTCCCTTTCTGGGGCTCCTTTCTTTTCTAAAAAGCAATCTATGGTATCTTTTTCCTGCAGTCCTTGCCTTCTGGCCTCTTTTAATCACCCTCCTGCCTGCAAGCCAGGGAGGGCAAAAAGGATGCGACTCCCCTGACTGGTCATTTACATTAGATTTATTTGTATCAGTGCAGCTCCATAGGCAATGAGGCTTAATTGGAATGTCTGCGAGAGCTTTGACTTCATTTAGTTGGCGAAGATCACAAATTTCAATATTATTCACAGGTTCAGTTAGGTTAACCTGCACAAACAATTTAATTGGTTTCTGTTTCATGTGGTGGTGGCTTGCAGCACTTTCCAGTACATTTGTGCTTGCTGATAATGCGCGTTGTGCTGTTCCCATAACAGAAGCTACATCTCATGTTCCTTTCAGCTGAGCTGGGCTGTGGCAAATGGGTTTCTTTCCTCCCGGACATCAGGAATTTCCCAAGATTTGAACAAGAACTCTGGCAAGCTTAGGTGGAATTAGGCTAGCAAATAACCCTAATTTCGCATACACATCAATAGGGCCTTTGAAATATACTCGGAGTCCTGTAGTGATTTCATGCTCTTTATTGCAGCTTGTAAAACAGTGATTGAATTGCCCCGCAAACCTCAGGCTTTTATATACATTATTTACACAATGAGTCCCGTCTGATTGGCTGATTCTGCTTCCCTCCTGGAGCCTGATTGGTCTTTTCCTGCAGGCCAATCGGTTGTTGCATTCTACAATCCTACCAGCCTAACAGGCTGATTAACTTCCTCCTGGAGCCTTATTGGTCTTTTCCTGCAGGCCAATCAGTTGTTGCATTCTACAATCCTACCAGCCTAATTAACTTCCTCCTGGAGCCTGATTGGTCTTTTCTTGCAAGCCAAACAGTTGTTGCATTCTAGGATCCTACTTGCCTATTGTTCTAGGATCCAAGCTTAGTACGTAACAGCCTTAATTAGTGGTGAATGACCAGAAACGAGGTTGATGAAAATGTTGATCCAGTGAGCAATTCCACTTTGGGGGTTCTGAGGGAAAGGGGGGGTCACTTTCTGGGTTGCATGGAGAAGCTGTTTTCAATGGAGCCCAGAGACGGAAGCCTGCAGCTGTATTGAGGCAGCACTAGGTGTTGAAATTTTGCACCCCTAACAATTTTGAGCCTGGGGCAACCTGTGCCCCCCCCAACTCTACACCACTGGTTAGGTCACCTGTGGGGGCCAGCTACTGCCAACAAAGAACACCTTGCTTGCAGGAGCTGCACTGACTGCCAATCTGATACAAGGCCAAGTTCAAGATGTTGGTACTAACAAACAAGGCCCTATGGAGCTCAGGGCCAGGTCACTTGAGAGACCTTCTTATCCCTTATAAACCCAGTAGATTCCTGTGGTTTGTGGGAAAGTTTCTTCTGCAAGTTCCAAAGACTTAGAAGCCTGCTCCACAGTAATTCAGAGCAGGGCTTTTAGCGTGGCTGACTCTGCTCTGTGGCATGCCTGTGAAGATAAAACAGGAACCCACTACCAGCACTTTCTGGAAACAATAGAATACATTTTTTTTTTTGTTCTGACAGACTTTCTCAGCTGGATAAACGAGTCTTTGCCACGAGTGCCTGCTTAGTTAGGGTTTTCGTTTTGTTTTAAATGGATTTGCTGTTTTTGTTTTTAACCGTTTTTAATAACCCTTTGTCTAAATCGCACCGAAACAGATGTTTAGAAGGTGACTACTTTATCAGCGATGACAAAATAGTCACACAAAATTTTGTCTGTTATGTTTGCGACTCAGCCTTTAGGCAGGGCCTATGACAGGGAGAGTTCTCACATGCATATGCCAGCTTCTGTGTTTTAAAATAATTTGATGACCATCAGCTGAACCTTTCCTCCTGGCACGGTGATGAAATTGTGGGAGCTTTGAATGCTTGTTTTCTGTGGGTCACGTAAAGGAACAGGAAAATGGAAGAAGAAAAAAAGCTCTATAGCCATTAACAAAATGGTGGGTTGTAAGAACTTCATGGTTGTTAGCCCCATAACTTGCCAACACTATTAGGTGAGTTGACAAGGTGTGCCAAGGACAATTCAGCACAAAAGTCCAGCATTTATGTAGTCTCAATTCATATGGTGGTATGAAATTATAAGAGACTTCTCTGTAAATTCTCCTTGTACTTCCCCTTAGAATACTGCCTTCTGCAGGAGCCTAGCAACGTATTGGCAAATGAAGATTACTCTGGCTCTATTTTATTTTCAGAAGATTGTCAGATCCCTAACCCTTGCATGAAACTGCGATACCTTTGGAGTAAAGTGTGCACTTCAAGCGTTTTACTGCCTTGAAGTTGACACTCTTTAGTTTGTTCAGCTCCCAAAAAGCCCCAGAGGACAAGAGAAGCAATAAAATATAAATGCATACCTCACAGCAGATTGCCCTGCGTGGGGGCCTGAAAAGCTTAAACCCTTTTAACATTGTGCTTTCTGCATGTGTGTGTGCTGTTTGTTTGTTGAAGTGGCTCTCCACTCCACCCCCCCTCCATTTTTGAATTGGTCCCACATGAAAAGAGGAATTTAATCATACAGGTCCTGGAATGTTATTGTTTTATAACAAATTGATACCAGGAACTAAAGCTGAGGAGGGTGTTTGGATTTTTTTTTCTCCCTTCTCTTTCTCTTTCTCTTTTCTTTTTTGTATGTGAAAAAAATAAATGTGATTCAAAGTACACTTGAAAGCTGTTGGGAAATATGAATGTGCTTTTGAAGTAAAAAAGAATTCCATTTGTTAAACAGAAAATGAAGCTGTGCACTTCAGCTTTCAGTTTTACACCGCAAATAAAATGGCAGACTTTTGCTTTCTTGTTTCCCCTCTTCCTCAGACTCCCCCCAACCCCGTTCCGCCCTCTATCTTAAAAGCCCAGCATGGTGTTTAAAATGCTAAGAAGCCAGCTGGGAATAAAGGAAGCTAAAGCAGCTTAGAGAAATCCTAGATGGACTTTAAGCTCTTGTTGATATGGTTACTAAATGGCTCAGGTAGGAGCAGGGACGGCAGAGCGGTCAGAACTGTGTCACTGTGGACAATATGGCACAGAATGCCAGGTGTGGAAAGGAGCAAGGCTGGGTCTGCCTGGGAAATGTGAATTCAGCTCCCTGGTTCATGGGTGTGCACTCTGCACAGCCTCGAAATAATCTCCATTCCCTTCATACATAAGGAATCCAAAGGGAATATAGCATGAGGAACAGGTCACACAGTCGCTGGCATGTTCTTTGGTCTTGGAGGGATTGGGGACAGGGTTTCAGTTTGCTTGCGGTAAACTGTTATTGACTAATCTGAGGCTGTGCTACAGGTTGGGCCCACCTCTGAAGGGTTGGCGTGCAACTTCTTGACTTAATCTGAATCCGTGATTAGGTGGCCTTATGTTCTCCCCCCTCCTCCCATGAAATGAATGAGTAACTGGACTCATTCAGCCTTCCTTTTTCTGCTGTACCTTCCAAGCACAGGCCTGCGCTTTAAACCTCTTTGTCCTAGAGAGGTTGTGGTGTTGGTGTTTGTTTTGTCCCCACCCCCATAGGAAAACCCGCAACTTACTGGTCAAGCAGAGCAAATAGCAATTCACAGAAAACCTGATTGCCATTTACTCCGGTTCAGCAGCAAAACTCTGGTTTTCCTGGAGAAAGCGCTGGGCCAAAAAAAACACCACTTGGACATTAGGCTTTAAAGCCTAGACTTGTACCTAGAAATATGGCACAAAAAGGCTGAGTGAGCCCTATGTTATTGGTGGCATTTTTGAAACAAGCAAACAAAAAAGTGTTAATATACTCCTTGTTATCTGCATTGGCCCTGACAATATTAACCTAGTTTGCTTATCAGGTTGTTGCAATGCATGTAAATACCAGTAAGTTCCTAAAAATATGTACAAATGTGACATTTTGTTATCTGCATGTGCAGAATCTTCAGTTTTCAGCATGGAACCTTGCAAAGAAATTGGATATTTTGGCTTAGCAAAAAATCTTAGGAATATACAGTATTTGAAAACATGCATTCAAATGAATCTGTTTGGGGGCAGCAGAGCAGTGAGAGGGGACGCTTCCGGGTGTAGATAGCAACGTGTCGGGTTGCCTGTGGTGAACAGAATCAGCCCTAGGTGATCAGGCAAGGGAAATGAATTGTGTGGAAGAGGATGAAAGTGGGTTACAAAGACAACAGGTGGAATTTTCAAAATATTGTGCACTGGTAGCTTTCAAGGACTTCTTAATCGAGATTGGGGAAATCCACTCCTTGCCAAAATTTGGGGTGGCACATTCGTGTTCCTCCCACTGCTGACATGTTTCACTTTGCTGCCATTGCTCTTTGGAACTGTGCCCCCTGCACTCTTGCAAAACATTGTGAAGCGTAACAGCTTGTGTAATAGGGGAAGGGTTGTAGCTCAATGTTGGAGCACTGGCTTTGCATGCAAGAAGGTACCTGGTTCAATCTCCAGGTAGAGCTGGGAGAGGTCCCTGCCTGAAACCATGGAGAGCGGCTGTCAGTCAGTGCAGACAGTCCTGAGCTAGTTGTGGCTCTGAATAAGGCTGCTTCATTCTCTGTTACTAATAGTTCCATTTCTTGGCTGTCCATCTTGTATTCAGAGCTTCTTTATCCACAGCTGCTTACATTCACGGGAATGGTTGGCTTGAAATTCCTTCTGAAAACCATCAGGGAGAGTCAGCTGCTTGCTAACTACTGTATTTAACGCAATATGGTTTGTGCAGCCGAGCCAACTAGACAAAATAATAAAAGGCACCCAGCCCATTACTGCATCGCCCAGACCACAAACCAAGGAGTCGCCAGCTCACTTTCGCATTCCCAGGCCCTAAAATGTGTGCTAAAAATAGAGGATGGCTTTTCTGGTTAGGCTGCTCCTCCGTTCTCAGCTATTTTGGTGGAGAGAAGAATACAACGTGCTTGCCAGGGGGAGAGAGGAAAGCATTTCTGTGAAGCATTTATTGAGAGGAAATGTAGGTTTGGGGCAATGCCTGGTAGATTATGGGCACAAAGCTAATAATGGCAGAGGTGAATAACAGGAAGTGAGAAGGGGGATAAGAGAGGAAAGACTGCTTCCAGACAACAAGAAGACAGATAGGAAGTTGCTTTATACAGAGTCAGACCATTGCGCCATCTCATACCACTCAACTGTCCCGGGAAAACCAGGACATCCTGTATTTTCGTGCGAGAGCACGGTGGCCGTTTTTAGGTGCCATGAATCTCGCACCACAATCTCACCCCGAAAAAAGCACTTTTTGGAGGGCTTCAATCTCACACAGGTCACATGACTCACACAGGAGTGTGACCCTGGAATATGACGTCCCAGTTTTCCCCAGTATTATCTACACCAGAAGTATCTAACGTTGTGCCAGCTGGACTACAATTCCCATCAGCCTCAGCCCACCAATGGATGATGGGAATTGGAGTCCAGCAACTACTGGAGGGCCACCACTTTGGCTATTCCTGGTCTACATTGACTTGCAGCCATTTTCCAGGATTTCGGACAGGTCGTCTTTTCTCAGCCTTACCTGGAGATTTCGGGTTGAACCTGATGCCTTCTGCATACAACACTCGTGGTCTACCCCTGAGCTTCAACCCTCCCTTCCAATGGTTTCTCAGATACTTTAAAACCCTCCATACATTTGAATAAATGTCCCTTCCTCTTGGGCAAAAGTAACCATCCTACTTCCCACAACCACCTCCCCAGCTGTCTTCCTGCCCTGATTCCTGGACTGACTTTTCATTTCCCTCCACCAGTCTTTTTCCCTATCTGTATCTCTTCCCTGCTGCGTAGGTAAAGGGATGCGTTTTCCCTTCCTCCTACAGCTGGAGATTTGCCACCGCGGCCAGATAGTGGTTTTGGCATTCTACCTTTTATTCAATTCTAGTAAATACGGCTTTTAAAAGTCTGCATGCACACGAATGAATTAATGTATCTGAACTTTGCATCTGAACAGCATCTGGCAGCGCTTTTCATGGCAGGTTGGGGACAAAGTCATCGGTTGTCCTTGCTCCCTCTGCTGGCAGGAAGTGAAACTTGTGACAATCCGAATGGTGCTCTTTCTGTAGGTATTGTGTTCATAGAAACCCTAGTTTCGAACTCTTGGGAGTCTGAAATCAGGGGCAAAAGCTAGTAAGAAATACAGTAGATGTATGTAGGAACAGAGGGGGCAGCTGGACTCAAATGAGGGAGGTATTCAGCATTGTTCAGTTACCCCAACCCATCTCACTACCCAGTTGGTGTTTGCTTTGTTGGGGTTTTTTTTGCAAGCATCTCCAGTTGCTCATCCCCAGTGTGGGCAAGGACCTCTGGACCAACTGGCTATGGACTTTGAGGCTAACGTTGTTTGATTTTGGAGTGATATTTTCTTAAAAAACAAAACAAAAAAAATCTATTTTTATTAAAGCTTGAAAAAGAAAGAAAGAAAGAAAGAAAGAAAGAAAGAAAGAGAGAGAAACAATTTACAGGAGTTAACATCAAATATCAAGCATTTTTTTTAAAAAGCAAGAAAACCAAAAGAGAGAAAATTAAAAAAAATGGAAAGTCTTCCATTTCTCCATCTATCAGCTGTAAAAACTTATGCAAAACTCTTACTCCATAACATCAAATTATTCTGCTTTACATAAGCTATCCATCTATGGCCTGTGAACGTGTGGGGAGGTGGACTGTTATGATGATGATCATTCTGTATTCACTACCCTGGAAATCTTCTAGTATTTCTATGACACAAGAGGGTCAGTGCCAGCAGCCACACTTAGGATTCATTCACACATCTGTTTGTCCCCCGAGGCATGGGCCTGGTAGGATTTCCTTTTGTCCTGCCACTTCCCCCGGGACAACCCGCAGTTTACTGCTGAATTGAAACCAATGTCCATCGGGATTCAGCACTAAACCACAGGTTCTCCCAGGGGGGAGTGGTGTGACAAAAGGGAAAACCAAAACAAAAACTCTTGGACCCATGCCTAAAATCATGGGACAAGCAGAAGACATTGCAAGACACGTGGGTGGCGCTGTGGTCTAAACCACTGAGCCTCTTGGGCTTGCCGATAGGAAGGTCGGCGGTTCGAATCCCCGCAGCTGAGTGAGCTCCCATTGCTCTGTCCCAGCTCCTGCCAACCAAGCAGTTTGAAAGCAGACCAATGCAAATAGATAAATAGGTACTGCTGTGGCAGGAAAGTAAACAGTGTTTCCTTGCGCTCTGGGTTCCGCCATGGTGTTCTGTTGCAGCAGAAGCGGTTTAGTCATGCTAGCCACATGACCCAGAAAGCTGTCTGTGGACAAACGCTGGCTCCCTTGGCCTGAAAAGCGAGATGACCGCTGCAACCCCACTGGATTTAACCGTCCAGGGGTCCTGTACCTTTACCTTATTGCGAAACAAAGAGAAGGGTGGGTGAGCCCTTACAGAAAATTCTGTCTAAATACAGTCGGGGGGGGGGGGGATGGTGATGAAAAACTTATAGGGGTTCCGGTTAAGAGAACTGCAATTAATTTATAACCTTTTTGCTTATTGGTTTTTGCTCACCCAGTCAGAGCAATAGAAACCATTTATATAGGATGATCCAGAGACCTGGTATCAGGTTTGATATTTCTGTAAATTTCTGCCGTGAAATAAGAGACAGGGAATGGTACAATAAAGGATGCACCCAGAATTGCCCTGTAGCAGCCTGCCCCCCCCCCCCGATATTTTGTACCATGGAACCCATCATCCCTGGGTGACACAGTACATCCCTGAGATTTGCAGTACAAAACAACTCCCTGGAAAGCACATGTTCCTTAAGGCTTCTCTACTGCTTTCCATTCATTTATGTAGCTCAGAAAGACCCAATGTCACAGAGAAGATACTGGACGAACAAGCCCTTTGTCTGGCTCTTGTGCCCTTTAAATTTGGCAGGATGCTTAGAAAGAACATACAGCTTGACCCTCTCTCCTTCCCCTCTTCTGTGTCCTTTGCAGATGACGTTTCTCCCTATTTCAAGACGGAGCCGGTGCGTACACAGGTTCACCTGGAGGGAAACCGCTTGGTCCTGACCTGCATGGCAGAAGGCAGCTGGCCTCTGGAGTTCAAATGGCTGCACGACAACAGGGAGCTGACCAAATTCTCTCTAGAATACAGGTATGTCGCAGGTGGCCTTTCGCTCTTCGGCGCTCTGTGAAGTGGCAGCGAGCGTTCCTCCCTCCACCTGAAGCCTTGTCCCTGCAGGCTGCTTCCTGTCATTATCCCCATGGTAGCAAAAGCCCCTGGGGCATGTGTCATCTGCAGCTCTCAGCTGGTGCACAGGAACCATTCCGGGTCTTTAATCAATTTATTTTCTTTTATAGCAGCTAAAAATAAATAAATAGTGGCTTTGGGGAGGGGGGTGGAGAGCGTTCACTTGTTTGACGCATGCAAAAGGTCACACACGAAACGCTAGAAGTGTGAGATTTTCTATGAAGTCTGTGAAAGCTAGAAAGGTGAGGGGGGGTGACAGTGCCCAGAGCAAACAGGAACGCCGTGAGGCAGGGCTTGTCCACACTTCTACTAGTGCTGTGCCTATAAAGTAGCCTTTCTCAACCTGTGGGTCCCCAGATGTTGTTGAACTACAACTCCCATCACCCCTAGCTAGCAAGGCCAGAGCTCAGGGATGATAGGAGTTGTAGTCCAACAACATCTGGGGACCCACAGGTTGAGAACCGCTGCAAGGATGGGTCCTAGTGGTTTTCTGCTTGACCCAGGCCTTTGCCCTCATCCTTTCCAAGGGAAAACCCGCTCTTTGCCAACAGATAGGAACAAATGGCTATCCAGGGGAAAGCTGAACTGTTTGCTTTGGTTGAGTGCTAAAGAATTGTTTTCCCTGGGGGGAAAGTAGCTAAAGTGTGGACTTAAGCAGTCAGTTAACTCTAACCAAAGTGTGATGGATCCCCCAGCTCATGAATCCTTAAAGCCAAAAATGGAAGGAACGTTTTCAGGGAAACTATATTTCGTCCTTATCTAACATCTCCTTAAAAAGACAAAACTGAACAGAATTTGTCCACCAGTTGTCAGTCAAGCACCCCTCTCCCCGCAGGGCTGGCCGTTCCCAAATAATTCGAAACAAACTCCCTCAAAGATGCAAGCAGATGTAGCAGTTGCAACATCATGTTTATTGGGCCAGGTTTGCCCCACTGAAAAAAGTAGATTCCTTCTCTCTAGTGTCTCCTTTCTTATTACTGATTTGCAAACTAGCGCCCCAAATTCTGCCTCTGCCCAAGATGGAAACTTGCTGCTTAGATCAGGAGTAGGCACAGTACACATTTGCGGAATCTAGTTTTGGTTGTACTAGAACTCCCAAGATCCGCCAACAAGAGCAAGTTTTTCTTGATTTTAATGTTCTATCTTTTTTGTGGACGCGGGTGGCGCTGTGGGTTAAACGACAGAGCCTAGGACTTGCCGATCGGAAAGTTGGCTGTTCGAATCCCCGCGATAGGGTGAGCTCCCGTTGCTTGGTCCCTGCTCCTGCCAACCTAGCAGTTCGAAAGCACGTCAGAGTGCAAGTAGATAAATAGGTACGGCTCTGGCTGGAAGGTAAATGGTGTTTCCGTGCGCTGCTCTGGTTCGCCAGAAGCAGCTTAGTCATGCTGGCCACATGACCTGTATGTAGGGAGCTGTATGCCGGCTCCCTCTGCCAATAAAGCGAGATGAGCACCGCAACCCCAGAGTCGGCCACGACTGGACCTAATGGTCAGGGGTCCCTTTACCTTTTAATAATAATAATAATAATAATAATAATAATAATAATAATAATAATAGCAGCAGTGTGATTTTTTAAATGAAATAAATAAATGGGAGAGTTCAAAAGATGGGCTCCCTCTGCCCGAAACATCTGGCCCCTTGGTGAGCCAGTTCCAAACCCCCTTGAACTGGGTTCAGATGTGAAAGGTGTTCCAACACACTACCCAGTTCACCCTGCTATTGCCCTGCCCCCATTCACCAGGGAAACAAAGAACATAAGAAGACCCTTATAAGATGAAACCAGGGGCCTATCAGTTCCAGCCTTCGCAGTGGCCAACAATGCCTCTGTGTAGCCCACAAGCAGGAATGCAGCATCCCTCTCCTGCCCAAGCCTTGCCTTGGGAAAGCGGGAGGGTGCACCTATTGGGAGATGTTTGCAAGGAGGAAACTGGCAAGGAAGGCTGCAATGTTTCTTGCATTTGGGCATTTTGAGAGTTCCTACGGAACGCTCCAAAGGGGAGGGGGTTGGTGCATCGCTGCAAACTACTAAGTGCCGATCAATGTAAAATTCGCTTCCCTAGAGTATGGCCTCGTTGGCCATATAACAAATTTCCTGGCTTTCATATCCCTCAGTTTCAGGAAGACCTATAAAAAAAAAAAAATCCTTGCTGACATGATGTCCTGCAAGCTTCAGATATGAGACTCGCCCTAGCCGAATTAATCCACCCCTAATAGGAAGACATCCTCTCTTGATTTAAAGGCTTCAAGTGATCTGGGAGCTCTTCTCAGCCTCCTCTGGTGAGCAATTCCTGTGTTTTAATTACTGTCACAGCTAGGAAATGCACTTATTTTAAGCTTGTCCAATTACTTCTCCCAGGTACGGGAACATGTTAGCCCTCTGACTGCAAGATTGAACAGCGTGCTACGAAGCTGTGGCTTACCCGTGTTCAAATATTTATATACATTGATCACATCTCCCCTTCAGCCCTTCTCATGGTTAAGCCAGACAGATAAAGTTCTCAGTGAGAGAAAAATGGGGATGGGGTGTTCGTACCAGCCATTTGGAAGTGTTAGCCTTACCACAATGTATATATATTACCCCCCCCCCTTTTCTTGTATACAATTCATGCTTGCATAAAACCAGATAACTTGCTAAGCTGTCAGATGGCAAAGGTGGTTGCTCACGAGTAACCAGGCAGGACTCCGACCTGTCCTTTTCAGGTTTTATTTAGGTGCAAAGCTATTT
Organism: Podarcis erhardii; assembly: GCF_964252035.2. NCBI lineage: Eukaryota > Metazoa > Chordata > Lepidosauria > Squamata > Lacertidae > Podarcis > Podarcis erhardii. The sequence continues at coordinate 27,874,647 of NC_138498.1, read as the reverse complement.
ACAGTGCAGAACCCCAAAATTCATGTCTGCCTCAATCGCTAGCAGAATCTGGGAGTGCTTGTTTCCTGGACCTCCCCCAGCATAAAAGTATCGTTATGCCCAGCCTTTTCCTTCCTTCCCTCTTTGCACTTTAGACTTTTGTGCAGGGTGGGCGACAGAATGGGTGTGCTTCCCTCCTGGCCAGCTTTGCCAGGAGCGGTGTTGAGGCTCCTACTAGCATCCTCTGGTCTTTTCACCTCTTCCCCAGTGGAGGTGGGGTTTTCCTCATCACCGGAAGAAGAACTGCTTCGCAAGATTTTCGAAGGCTCCCTGTAACACAACTGCCCCTCTGTTTCCCGCCCCTGTTTTGATGGCAGCTCCCTGACATAAGCGCTTCACTTTTCTGAGTTCAGAGCCCCATCTATAGTACCTGGTGCACATTTGTTGACTACTGAAGAGCCCAGTAGAACAGACCTTTGCTTCTCATTGACTTCTGAGACTATAACAGGGCAAATCTGTACTCGGAAGTAAGTTCCATTGTGTCCAATGGGATTTTTCTCTCATCTAAGTGTGCATAGGGTTACAGACTAATTCGGGTTGCGGGTCCATGTTATATGCAGCTGCAGCGCTGCAGCTGCTGGGGCAGAGATGAGGAGGGGCAGTGGAGAGATTGGGGGAGCTTCGTGTTGGTAGTGGCAGCATCCTGCAGGGATGCAGGAAGTTGATGCCACCAACCCAAAGCTCCCCTTCCTGATGCTTCCATTTTGAGTTACTCAACCTGAGCGCACATTTAACTGTTCATAGACTGAGTTGCACCTGATTATCTAGTGGCAGAAAAGCTCATGGGAAGAGGAGGAGGAGACAGCAAAAGTAAATTGTGATAGTCATTTCCGGCAGTGGTTGGTTCCTGGGCTTTAGACTTTAGCCGTCTTACGGTAACCTTGCGTAATATAAATAGAATACACTGATGAGCATTGAGTGACAGGGCACTAATTCTAGATCACATCTTTTTATATATATAAAAAGTTAAAAGAAAAAAAATATTACAAACTGAACCTTAAGGCATAGTTCTGATGTAAAAATAATAATAGTAAAGTTTACACAAGGACTGAAGTGGAGAGAGACTGCAAGTTGCTAGTATAAAAGTCTTTCATGGTTTTTTCCCTAGCCACACCACATTTTTGCAATAGTGTGATGTCTCAGAAAGTGTGATGTCCCAACCCAAATTACCTTACACCGTTTCCCTACATTTAAACCCTTTCCTTCTTTCCAATTTCTAGCTGTCAATATTCCTGCTGCCATCACTTCTTAACATTGCCCCTTTGAATATCTATACTTCTGAGATTCTTACTTTATTTGCATTTTCAAACAGGAGACCTAAAACTGATAATAATAGCTGAGCTTTGTGTCCGAGCTAGCCTGTCTCTCAAGCAGATAGCCCCTTGTGCATTGGCAAAATATACATCAGATATACCAGGTGCCGAAGAACAATTGTCAATCTGGCTTTCGCTGCTTATTAATTTGTGTAATACTTGTCCTTCTCTGTTAATTTGTTGCCATTTTGTCTGAGCACACGGAAGATGAAAAGCACCTCTAGTTGCTTTTGACGCTTTTGTAGAGTTGTTCCTTCTTCAAATAGCTTGTTAATTACCCTCCATTCTGATTGCTATCGTTTATCTGCCGTTTGCTGGTAACTCTGTGCCTCCTGGTTTTCAGCAGTCTCTCTCTCCATCCTGCCTTAGAAAACTGACAAAAATAATAATAATAATGAAAAGCTTCCTTCCATCTCTTTTGCTCACACTTGGGCCCTGCCGGTAATTTGAAAAGAAAGCGGGTGTCATGGAGTCACAGCCATTTGAGGCTTGTCTTTAAATCAAGCTTATGCTTCTCTGCATCTCCTCTGTGTATGAATGTGTGTGTCATCCTCCCCATTTTAATCAATAATTCAGCCCGAGACAAGCTATTTCCCCATTTAAAGGCATCAAACTTGAAGGCATCTTGCTGCCATGGCAACACCTCCTCACTCTAGGACCCCAGGAAGAAAGGCAGTGTCGCCAAGTGTGCAGTCCCTTCACTGACAGATGCTCAAAAAAGCTGCCTTCGATGCCAGGCCTACATCACACGCTGTGGACAGCAGCTTCAAGTCTTACCTCAGAGGAACAGAGGAAAAACTTCCTTTTTCAATGCAGCATCACACAGCTATGTCTTAACTGAGCTGAGGATCTGAGTGTTTCTGTCATGCGGAACCCCTTTGAATTAGGTTGTGGGTAGGAAAGCCAGTATTTGTTGCCAAGGTGAGCAGCTCTTAGAACCAGGGACTGTGTGCATACCAGCCCTGGTCAGCCACAGCCAGCATGGTGAAATGGGATGATGGGACTTGTAGTCAGTCATCACATTGGCACCACATTGACTATCCCGGCCTCACAATCTCAATAGTGTCCTGGTTGTTCCCCGCCTCACAAATAATTTGCATGGCTAACATATCATGATCTGCTGTTAACCATACAGCAGTACCTCGGGTTAAGTACGTAATTCATTCCGCAGGTCCGTTCTTAACCTGAAACTGTTCTTAACCTGAAGCACCACTTTAGCTAGTGGGGCCTCCCGCTGCCGCCGCACCACCGGAGCACAATTTCTGTTCTCATCCTGAAGCAAAGTTCTTAACCCAAGGTACTATTTCTGGGTTAGCGGAGTCTGTAACCTGAAGCGTATGTAACCCAAGGTACCACTGTATTCCATTTGCATCAGGTCGTACACAGGAGCTGGTCACTCCAGAGTTAACTTCAGTCGCTGTTTCATACTCAGAATTGTAAGCATAAATTAAGCTAATTGAAAGGTTTATCCAGTGGCACAACTGTAGCTGCAAAAGTTGCTCCCTTGTGCTTCTGGGAACCACAGTTGTGGGGATATATTTATTCCAGTTCCTTTCAGTTGTATAAGGAAATGTTCACATTGCTGCCGCAGGTCTGGCGTAGGCACTTCTTCTGGGATCTAGGAAGTGGATTCAAACATTTTCGCAGCCCTGCAGAGCCACACAGCTGAGCAAAGGTTTTGCCTCAGGCCTGCCTGTGTCTCACCCCACTGACAGACATGCCTGAAAGAACAGGGGAAAGCCACTCTTCAGCTCACCTCTTAACAGGTTTTGAGGGTGTCCAAGTTTGCTGCAGGTTGCTCAAGTGCTGACGGGATCAAAGCCCCGAGGGTCCAGAGGGAGAAGGCCATCACCCAGAGGCAGCCAGAGTGGTGCAAGTCAGGAACCCAAAGTGGTGGCTTGGCCAGAGGCAGGTATTATATTTCCAAATCAGGTTCTCAGGGCAGCACCAACTGCAATGGAAACTGACCACCAGGAGGCCAGCTTGCCAGCGCCTTCTCTGCAAGAGACAAGTTTGCTCAAGCTTTGAGGCTTTATCAGTCCAGGTGGATCTTCCTTGGTCCCCTGGGTCATCTGACGAGGTGCCAAGTCAGCTGATGGGGCTTCTGATGCTGCCTAAGTGATGCTTCTGTTCCTTGGTAACAGAGGTCAGCCTAAAATTTGGCTAGCAGCCATACTGCTTCAGTGGGGCAGTAGGTGACGTACTGGAGCCTGGCTACCAGGAGCGCAGGTTGAGACTACTGGTTCATTGCATTAGATTGAATTAGGGAAGGGGTGGAATATTTGAGGCCCTCAATATGCTTTTGGACTCCTTGGACCCAGCTGGCATGACCCATCGTCAGGGATAGTGGGAATCCAGCATGATCTGGGGAGCCACAGCTAGTGTGGTATAGCAGTGAGAGCAGTGTTTCTCAAACATGGGTCCCCAGCTGTTGTTGGACTACACCTCCCCACATCCCTAGCTAGCAAGACCAGCGGTCAAAGATGATGGGAGTTGTAGTTTCAACAGTAGCAAGTTCAAGTAACCCAAGTTCAAGAAACACTGAGTGTGTTGGACTAGGACCTGGGAGACCAGGGCTCAACCTCCCACTCGGCCAGGAAGCTCACTGGGTGACCTTGGGCCAGTCACTGCCTCTTAGCCTAACCTCCTTGAAAGGGTGGCAGTGGTGGTTCAGTGAGGAAGGGGAGAACCACATAGGCCACTTTGAACCCCCTGGAGAAGAATGTGGGATATAATAAATTCAATAAATAAATAAGCCTGGATAGCTCAGTTGGACAGAGCATGGTGCTGATCATGCCAAGGTTGCAAGTTCAATCCCCGTATGGGACAGCTGCATATTCCTGCACTGCAGGGGGTTAGAGATGATCCTCAGGGTCCCTTCCAACTCTACAGTTCTATGATTCTATGAAATACCTCGGTTAGGGCTAAACTACCCATGACGCTCAGGTTGGTTGGCTTCCACCCAAAGCAACTACAGTGAAAGCTGCCATTTCAAAAAGAAATTTGCATGTGGAATAGTAGGTGCTTATTCCTTTGCCGCTAAGCTTTCATGTCCAATTCTACATTATACCAACCCTTGAAAACTATATATGAGCACAGGGAACATTATGCATTACAAGAGCCTAGAGATATGTTCTCCCAGCCCTCACCCCATTCAGCCTTTGATCATTCATCCCAGACAGTGATAATACATCAAAGTTGATTGTTTGCTGGTAGAAGAGAGGAGTATTCCTTTTTACTTTATTTGTTTTTCATTTGTTGTGGCACAATATAATCATGTGCCACTACAAATGAAGTGCAGTGACCTTAATGTTAAATAGCAAATGGCTGTGTAAACCAGTTTTGCTCAGCAGATGTTCTTAGAGTATTTCTAACATGCACGGAGTGCCTGAAAAACAGCAGATGCATAAGACAAAATATTCAATCACTGTTGGGAGCTTCTGTGCTTTTTTCTTTTTTGCCATTGTTAAGATTAAAACCATTTTGTGCAATTTCACTAAGTGGTGTCATCATGGTGTTATAGGAATACACACAACCCACTTGACTTGTTGAATTTGCCATGCTGAAGTTATTTTTGACACTTTCCTTGACTGCAATTATGTATTAGAAAGTGGCAGACCGAATTTGGAAGTGTCCTTGGAAATTGTGGAAACCTGTGGCATTCCAGATGTTGGACTCACATTCCTATCAGCCCTAGCTAGCATGGTCAGTTATCACAGATGATGGGAGTTGTAGTTCAGTAACATCTGGAAGGGCACACTTTCCCTGTTCCTGTAGCAAACGTACGGAGGCACCAATATATTCCTTTCACGTGTACCATCCAACAGGATAGGATGTTGCAAACTTTTGCTATACCAAAATTAAACTCTACGAGAACTGTTTCCTGCTCAAATCTTCATTGATGCCCGGTACCACTAGCAACAGTGACCAGTCTGGTTAATTGCCTTTGAAAACTTGAGCGAACCCTTAGATGTAAACCCAAACTTATTTGAAATGCACATTTAATTGAATCATTTCTCCCATAGCTATTCCTTGTTAAGTAGATTCAAATGCTGAACTCAGATCTGCACATGTGGCAAACCATGCCCAGCCCACCCCCCTTGGCCATCTATGTACAGTAGTACCTTGGGTTACATACGCTTCGGGTTACATATGCTTCAGGTTACAGACTCCGCTAACCCAGAAATAGTACCTTGGGTTAAGAACTTTGCTTCAGGATGAGAACAGAAATTGTACTCTGGCGGCGCGGCAGCAGTGGGAGGCCCCATTAGCTAAAGTGGTACCTCAGGTTAAGAACAGTTTCAGGTTCTTAACAGACCTCCAGAATGAATTAAGTACTTTACCCGAGGTACCACTGTATTTTTAGACTGGATGTTGTAAAATGGAACACCGGTCAGTGGTAGAATAACGAAGAGGGCGGCGGTGTATTAGCAGTCCTTGAAAACCTCACCTGGCTGTTGAGAGTTAAGAGTCCAAGCCTCCATTTCAGACAGCTCTGCCCACTGTGAAAGTTGCCAGGGTTACACCTGTGTTCCTCACAGCAATCCCATAACATACATGCAACTTTTGAGCACCAGTGAGCATGGGCTACGCTGGGAAGGTAAGATACCTCCTTGTCTCACCAGAGTGGACTGTCTCGCCAGAGTGGTGCATGCTCTAGTTATCTCCTGCTTGGGCTACTGCAATGCACTCTACGTGGGGCTACCTTTGAAGGTGACCCAGAAACTACAACTAATCCAGAATGTAGCAGGTAGACTGGTGACTGGGAGCGGCCACCGAGACCACATAACACCAGTCTTGAAAGACCTACATTGGCTCCCGGTACATTTCCGAGCACAATTCAAAGTGTTGGTGCTGACTTCTAAAGCTCTAAACAGCCTTGGTCCAGTATACCTGAAGGAGCGTCTCTTCCCCCACCGTTCAGCCCAGATACTGAGGTTTAGCGCCGAGGGCCTTCTGGCGGTTCCCTCACTGTGAGAAGCCACGTTACAGGGAAGCAGGCAGGGCACCCGCCCTGTGGAATGCCCTCCCACCAGATATCAAAGAGAAGAACAACTACCAGACTTTTAGAAGACATCTGAAGGCAGCCCTCTTTAGGGAAGCTTTTAATGCTTAATAGACTACTGTATTTTAATACTTTGTTGGAAGCCATCCAGAGTGGCTGGGGAAACCCAGCCAGATGGGCCAGGTATAAATAATAAATTAGTAGTAGTAGTAGTAGTAGTAGTAGTAGTATTGTGTCAGGTTCCCCAGATACTTGTATACTAGTATTTAAAGATACAAATATAGGCATGTGTTATCTGCACATGTTGATGCTCTCGCTACAGCAATATGTAGAGCTGCCCTTTACAGCAGCAAAAGTGAGAATAAGTAAAACCTCTGTAGGGGAGACTGTCTAGAAATGGACCGATCATCTCCACGAAGCTGATGAAGCCACAAGGACTCTGTGCAAACCACTCTCAAACCACCCATTTCTTCTCCTCCCGCTCAAAGTGCCACATGCTGCCGTCTCCTTCATTCAGCCCTGCCGATGAGAGAGAGAGAGATCCTCTCTTTGGAGATTTAATGCAGTGAGACGAGGTTTCGGACATCTTGTCTGGCAATTGAAGGCTGCCGGTGAGGAAGCTAGGGCAGCAGAATTAGTTATGATGGGCATAAATTGAATTTTAATAGAGATGTAGATGGCACTCAGCCAGCTTACTCAGGCGGTAATTAAAAGTTAACGGGTTTAGAAACATATTAATCCTTTGGGGAAAGAGAGGGCTGTCTTTGATCGCAGGGGAGGGCCCTTTTCTGCACGGGGCAACGTGTCCTGAATTTGCCACTCAGCTGGGCTATTTCAGGAACTATCTTGGTGATTGGGAGGCTGCTGCTAGGTTACTCAAATAAGGGATAGTGGACCAAGGATAATTCACAAGCGATTGTAAGAACACTTTTACTGCCTAATTCACGGCTTCTGAAACTTGCTAATATGATACAGAATATGAAAGAAACCATTTTTTCTGTAATTGCTCGAATGTGATAATCAACTTGGCTCTATTTTCACACAGGTTACAGATGCAGGAAATTCTAATACCATTCTAAGTCTGCATTCAAACATGGGGTTTCTTGGGGTAGCTTTCTTGGTTATAATGCTGGCGCTTCTGTCCCAGTTTCTAATGTTCCTTTTATCCTGCAATTCCTGCTCCATTATGGAACCGTGGCTTTTGGGTCAATATATTGACATGTCATGCTAAACTTTCAAAAGCAAGAAAGAACTGCATGCCAGGATACCGCCACAAATTCCATCCCATGAAATTACAATGCAAAACTCCTAGAGTTGCAACAACTGGCATGGAACGATTGTTAAAGAAAAGGATGGAGAGGAAGCTGTAGAAGTAGAAGTTAGAAAAGAGGTAATACATTCTTGAGGTCTTCTAGGTATTTGCGAAGAAAGACACGGCTGATGCTTTTGCTTTATAATTTATTGTTAGCCAACCTCGGACATCTTTGGATGGAACAGCAAGGTAGAAAATGCTAACTTAAAGAAAATAAATGCTAGCATTAAGTAGCAGGAGTCTCCCTTCCTTCAGAAATACCCCACTTGCCAGACCATTGGCTAGACAAGCTAGGGCCATATCCAAATCCTTGAGCACCTTGCAAGTCTCTCCACCACCACCCCGCCCCACCCACCACTCTCTGGCTGTGCAGTGCCTAATACTGTGCTGGGTGTGTGCAGGACTTGGTGTTGTACAAATTTGTGCTGCTTTGCAGCCCCGCATTCCCCAAAGGTCTCCTTGCAAGATGCAAGAACGTGACCTGAAATCCAACATGCCAGCCTCTCCTTTTCATCTGAGCCAAGGCAGGTCTTGCTGCTGACTCTCTGTTCCTAGCGTTTTGCAATTCTTGCATTTATGAGGCACTTTGTGCAAATAAAGACAATCACTTGGGGTTTGGTTTAGGAAAAAATGAAGGGGCGGGGAGCTGTAGGATTTCCCTCCCCCCCACTTTTTTTTTAATAGTGAAAGAGGGAATAACTGCACAAGTCAAAAATGTTTAGTGCTCCCGTTCTCCTGATTGTTCTGCACTCTGCAAAATTGCTCTGTAGTTGTCCCTTAGCAAAGGCACATTGCAATTAGCAGTGAATGGGGCTGCCGACGGCGAGATTCTTTTCACCTCGCACGTGCATCAGACAGATGTAATTGCATTATAGATTTTCTTGGGCTATGGGTAAGAATGGGGAGGGGGATTGCTGGTTGTAGGTGCTGGAGGTGGGTCTCTATCTGAGCAAGGTCTTCTCATCTCTTTGTCCCTGTGAGGCTGTCCACCTGTTAAGGGCCCATTTGCAGTGCTCCGCAGCCCAGGGTGATGGCAAAAATTGGCCACCACTTTATTGATTACAGATGTAGGTGAAATTTGGCTCAGGCTTTGGGTGTATGTCCATCTCAGACTCAGTGGCACAGAGATGACTTGATAACAGGAATAGCTTTCCAGATGTTGTCCAGCTCCCATCAATCCCAGCAAACATGGTCAGTGGTGATGGGATAGCAATTGGAGGGCCACAGGTCCCCCACCCCTGTTAGGACTGATTATCAGTTGTCTGACCGACTGATAGAAACAGATCTAAGGATGGTATTGAGGCTAAATGATGACTCAGATCAAAGACAATCCACTAGGACATTCCCAAGGTAGGAAGATGTGATTAGTGTAGCCAAGGAATCTAAAGCAGTGTTGGAATTGGAAGAAACATTAATCTCTATGGTAAAAGGGCAAGAGAGCCAAGGTTTCCCACAGGCATCTGGTTGGCTTCTGTGACAACAGGATACTGGACTAGATAGGCCATTGGCCTGATCCAGCAGGCTCTTCTTATGTTCTGCACAGGCAGGAAAACACCAAAGCCCAGCAAGCAGTAAGTCACCAGAATGAAAACTTGGAGTGGGATTTCCTAGAGGTACTAATTTATATAGTTACCCTTAGCCAGTGAGACATATAGACTGGAAACAAATCAGGATCCAAGGACTGCATGGTGAAAGGATGGAATATGGCGAGATATTATTTCTTCCCAGGCCTTACTGAGATGACTGAGAGATTGTGTAGTCTACACATTTGGTGGGGACGGGACGGAGGGGGTGATAATATGGCTCTCCTGGAACTGTATTGCCATGGAATGCCAGCAATAATTTTGTGTCTAAATCCTGGCCCATATCAAAACCTCCCTGCTTTGCTATAACTCTTCTCCCTGAAATGCTAGCTTCCGCTAGGCAGTGAGATTTTGAAATCTCCCACCTGCATTTTGAAATGGTACAATTCCAGGATAGTTGTACCACATGCTCCCCCCCCCCCCGCCCTGAATTTGTAGATCAGGACTGATTCCTGAGTAGTAGAATTCCCCGAGTAATAATAATAATAATAATAATAATAATAATAATAATAATAAATTTATTTATACCCCACCCTGCCCAGCCAAGAACAGGCTCAGGGCAGCTAACACCCGATATAAAACAAATTGATTGAAATGCAACTTAAAAAGAAGATTAAAATACAACATTAAAACATTAAAATACAGCCTCGTTTCAATGGAAACTCAAATCAAAAACTTTTTGGGGGATGAAAACGTCAAGTCTTCACCAAGGCTAACTTTCCAAACTGGTCTTACATGGGCCAGAAAAAAGCCAGGGAAGTCCCCAATAGGAGTTCCATCACAGGAGGGGAAAGGAAAAAAGAAGAGGGGGAGGGAATCAAATTGATTCCAAGCCAAAGGCCAGGCGGAACAACTTGGGTTGTGTTAAAAGAGGAGTAGAAAAGATGATAAAGTTATCATTGGCTACCAGCCACAATGGTGTTCTGCCTCCACGGTCAGAGGCAGTATGCTTCTGAATACCAGTTGCTGGAACTGCAGGTGGAGAGAGTGATGTTCTGCTTAGGTCCCGCTCGTGTGCTTCCCCTGGGCCAATGGGGAATGAGAAACAGTGTGGTGTAGCGGTTAAGAGCGGTGGACTCGTAATCTGGTGAACCGGGTTCGCGTCTCTGCTCCTCCACATGCAGCTGCTGGGTGACCTTGGGCTAGTCACACTTCTCTGGAGTCTCTCAGCCCCACTCACCCCACAGAGTGTTTGTTGTGGGGGAGGAAGGGAAAGGAGAGTGTTGGCCACTTTGAGACTCTTTCGGGTAGTGATAAAGCAGGATATCAAATCCAAACTCTTCTTCTTCAATGGAGGCTGATCCATTTGTGCCAATGAGACACTGGCCCACCAACCTCAGCCTGTCCTCAGTCAGCCTCTACCTGCCTGCCTTCTGGACACCTCCAATCACCTTCCTCCTCCTTAGTCCCACCGTTGCCCTTATACAACTCCTTAGGGAAAGGATAGGAACAAGCTAGAATTTAGTTGGTTCTGCCTACCACTGACTGCAGCTCTGGTTCTGCCTGCTGGGGGCTCTGGTCCCACCTACTGATGGTCTCCCTGCTTCACACCCTGCCAGTCCTAGTGGACATCACTGCCCTGGGCACCTGGTTGCCACTCTGAGAACAGGATGCTGGACTAGAAGGGTCACTGGCAAGATCCAGCGAGACTCTTCTTATGTTCTTATGTAATGCTATGCATGGATTGTCTTATCCTGGCATGCAATTCAGTGAAGCCGTTTCAAAGAGAGTGCTCTTGCATCCTCCCATAAAGTTTGGGGCGCTTTGTAACGCAGGTGAAAAACATTACAGTTTTCCAATTCCGCGTGGATCTAAATTGTGAAAAATAACTGTTCACATCAAGAGTGGAAGGCTTGGCGTGTGTGATTGCAGTGGCTTGCGTAGGCGCGCTTAACAAACAATTCCATGGAGTCTTGGGTTTGTTTTCTTTGCCCCCACAGTCGTTGGCCAAAACTCATTCAGCGCACTAATTATGGGCCTCAGGCAAACTCATAAACAGCTGTAACCTATGCCATTAATTCCAGCATAGTGCTGGATTCAGCACAAGGATTCAGAAGGTGTGATTGTTTGAGTATTATGTCAGGATAGGGCAGTACACTCCCATCAGCTGTTTTTAGCTGTGGCAACCACAAATTGTTGGTTTGGAGCCGGTGCCCACTCTGGTCCCTCAACCCACCTTTTACTGGCGTCCCTCTTCCTACCTAACCCAGTACCCACACACCTTCCCAAGAATGCTGTGTGACCTCAATGCTGTGTGTGAACGAGCATGTAACCTGCAACCAATTATGTCACCATAATGGCTTTCCAAGCCACAACTGAGCAGTTTTCTTCACTTGGGGAATGTATGAGATGTATGGAAATTTTACTGCTAACTTTTTTCACTGTAACTCTTTTCTTCCCTCCAAATTTGTCAGACGTTTTACTCAAGCAGGGGTTTGTTTGTTTGTTTGTTTGTTTGTTTGTTTGTTTGTTTGTTTGTGTTATACCACCCTTCCTCTGCAGATCCCAGGGCAGTTAACAACATAAAATTGCAATATAAAAACCACAAAATACATAGTTAAAATAAGAACAACCAATAATCTCCCCGCCCCCTCCACAACACATTTAAAAGGGCATCAGATCTCAATCAGCCCAAGGTTGAAGAGGAATGTTTTCCCCTGTCACCTAAAGGTGTATAATGAAGGTGCCAGCCAAACCTGGCTGGGGAGAGCATTCCACAAAAGGGGAGCGACTGCAGAAAAGGCCTGTTCTCGTGTTGCCACCCTCTGGACCTTGTGGAGGAGGCACATGATCTCAGGGTGTAGGTGATTCATATGGAGAGAGGCTGTCTTTGAGGTATTGTGGTCCTGGACCGTGTAAGGATTTATAGGCCAAAACCAGCACTTTGAATTAGGCCCAGAAACTAATTGGCAGCCAGTGTAGTCAGGCCAGGACTTGTGTAATAGGTTCAAACTGTTTTGCCCCACCTGGCTGCTGAATTCTACACCAGCTGAAGTTTCCAAATAGTCTTCATAACATGTTGCAGTAGTTAACCAGAGAGCATGGAGAACAGTAGACTGTCCCTGTCCGGATAGGGGCACAGCTGGGCCACCAGCTGAACCTGATGGAAGGCACTCCATGCCACTGAGGCCTCCTGAGCCTCAAGTGACAGCAATGGATCCAGAAGTATCAAGAGCAGGCAACCTCCCAGCTACCCGGTCTAGGGAACGATGCACTAACAGTGCCTCGGGTCTTATCTGGACTAAGATTCAGTTTGTTGGCTCTGATTCAGTCCATTACCAAGGCAAGACAAGACAACAGTTCAAGACTTCCACTGCTTCACCTGCAGATGTAAAGGAGAAGTAGAGCTGTGTGTCATCAGCATATTGTTGACAACATAACTCCATAGCTCCAGATAACCCCACAAGGTGGAGACGTGTAGATGAAATTCAGTGGTGATTCTCATCCAGATTGATTTAGGAGCGCAACACCACTATCTGCTGATGGATAGATAAATAGATGATAGATAGAACCTACTGCTAAGAATTATCTTCTTGCCTCACACACACCCTACCCAGATTCACCCTTAGCTAGGTAATGTGATATATATTGACTGAGCTGAAGTTTTATAATCCAAAGATTATTACTTCACACAAGGAAAGGCTGCATATATGAATAGCAATGACTGCCAACGGTTCCCATTATTCAGTTCCATGGATGACCAGTATGAGGAAAAGAGATGCATAGGGGGTAAATGATGCAGTTGTATTACATTGAGGAAGGATTCCTTGGGGGTTGGGGGTTTCCAGAGCATTCTACCCCTTTGAGTAGGGAACCCCTCTGAGCAACACTTCCAGTTTCCACATGCCTCTGGCGGGTAGGCCCAGAGCCAAAATTTTGCTTTTGTACAATAGGACGTTTTCTGTCCTCCACCCAGGCAAGCAAGAACATACCCTCCCAACATTTCTCCAATGCAAATAGGAGAAAACTGGGACTAAGGAAAACTGGGGCTAAGGAAAGTGGGGTGGCTTCTGTAAATCTGGGGCTGTTCATAGAAAATAGGGACACTTGGAGGGTCTGCAAGAGGCATTGTCGGATTTGGGTGTGTAGAGCTTTTGGCAGCCCTGTGTTTGTTCCTCTTTTGCTGGCACCCCAAAAGTTGCATGGTAAACCAGTGTAGGCATTAAAGGGTCCTGCTGGGAAACAGGAAGCAGATTTTTGGCATGGGCTACTCATGGGTCCTTGTTCTTTACCTCTGTTCTGCCACCTCTTGGTTTGTCCTGCCATGATAAATAATTGTCTGCCAACACACTTGTTCTGTGTCTGAATGAAACCCAGTTTGATGTCCCTGCTTTCAGTCGAAATCCTCAAATGAGTCCAGTTCTTGTTTTGATTCTTATCCTGTCTGCAGAAAGCTGTTCAAGATGGCGGTGGTGGCAGTGGTCAAGTTGTCCTGCCAAATGCAGGAAGTTAGAGGTTGTATGTATGTATATAATTAAATTTAGACCCCATCCACCCTCCGAAAGAAGCCCAGAGCAGCAAGCACACAACTCGTAAAACAATTAAAACATCTAAAAACAATTCCCATACAGTAGTAGAATAGGAAATAACTCTACTTTAAAGGTTTGTCAGAAGAGAGAGGTCTATAGCAGGCACTGAAAAAGCAACAGAGTCTGATATTTAACAGGAGAAAATTCAAAAGGGAATTTCACAACACCAAAGGCCCAATTTCTATATTGTGTGGGACAGACCTCCTGATAAGATGGTATCTGCAGAAAGCCATCTCTTGCAGTGGGGTGAGACCATCTTTTAGGTTTCATTTCAATTACACTGACCCTTGTAGGATGGAAAGTGGGGTGTCTCAGAAAGAGAGTGGCCTGTGTTTCTACCTAGCAGCCTACTAAATCCCACAGTGCATATATCTCTGCTGCTGTCTCTTCAACCCAGATGAGACATTTGGCATCCCCTGTGTCAGTGTGGTATCTTCAATAATAGGGTATTTATTTGGATGCAGGTGGCCGTGCCAACCTCTAGATTGTCTAATAAAAATAAAATAAGGTTAGAAAGGAAGCCAGCCCCATTTGGAGCATGTTGCAACATGAACCCTGTTGCCCCCCTGGATGTGGTCCCACCAGCCATCAGCAGCCTTCACCATCCTTTGATTCCATCTCTCCTTCGCCGTGGTGCTTTGGTTGCTGCTTGTTATTAAACAGCTGCCTCCTTTCACTCAACAGGTGGTTGCATCTCAGCGGTGGGAGCAGCTATTCTCATCCACCGTTTAATTCCGCAAAGCACGTAGGAACCCTTTGGGACAAAAGAGACGAAGCGAGATCTTTAACTCACGCTTTGCCACGTAGACTCAGATCTTTCGCATGCTAGATGTGCGCATAGTCCTTAAACCCGGGGGGGGGGGGGCGGTGTGTGAATACCACAGCTTCCATTCATTGATCTAATGCCAGGGTGATGCTGGATTGCTGCCAAATATAATCTGGGAAGGTCTCCCTTAACCCCACATGTGCTCTGTTTTTCTCCCTTGCTGCTTCCTCTTTCATATGCTACCTCTCACCCCTGCAGGGAGGAGAGACAAAGGGAGGGAGGGCCAGGCAAAAAAAGTCTCAGATTGTTGCATGGGAGGGAGACACACGGACAGATGAGGCCAGTAACACCCCTGCCATTCTTGTAACCAGTCAGGACGCAATGGGATGAATTCCTGTTGCTCTGTCCCAGCTCCTGTCAACCTAGCAGTTCGAAAGCATACCAGTGCAAGTAGATAAATAGGTACCACTGCGGCAGGAAGGTAAACAGCGTTTCCATGCGCTCTGGCTTCCGTCATGGTCTTCTGTTGTAGAAGAAGTGGTTTAGTCATGCTGGCCACATGGCCTGGAAATATGTCTGTGGACAAATGCCGGCTCACTCAGCCTGAAGCAAGGTGAGTGCCACACCCAACAGTTGCCTTTGACTGGACTGGACTTAACCACCTAAGATCCTTTACCTTTACCCTTTTTTACATGACAGGGACAAAACTGACCTTCCTTGCCCCCTTAATGCTTCAGAAGAGGATATTTAGTTTGTCCGAGACTTAAACATTGGACTGTGTTGAATGTAGAATAAGCTCTCACAATGATTAGCTGCTATCATGATTAGGTGGTCACTCATTCATCCAGGCACTGACCGGACTTAGCTTCAGCAAGGTGGTAGCCTCAGTGCGCCTTAATGCCGTACACTAGGACCCCTTGCACATCTAGCCAGGGCCCTCCTGCTCACTCCAGAGTCCCTCCGCTGCAATAACGACAAGAAACAGAAGAAAGAGTCTTCAAGGCAGCCCCCCCAGGACTGAAGGATTCACTGTTAAGTAAGATAGATCCACTGGTGCCATCCCCTCAAAACTATCGGGAAGTAAAGCTCATTTATTATTATTGGGGAAACTAAAACACCACAGGCCATTTTGTGATGAAACTCTGCTTCTGGCAGTCGCATCTGTATTTTCAAATTTATGGTATTGCTTTTATTATATTTCTGCAATATAATAAATATATCCCCATATTGTGCAAGGTGCCTTGAGTGTAAGCAGGAGGTGAGGGAGAGATTTATATATAAATAAAATGTTTATGGGAAGATTCTCGCACAGTTATATTAATCTGTTGTTTTGCTCCAGATTAGTAACCAGGGACATTTTCCTGTCACCAAAACAGATTATGCTTGGATCCTTTAAATGCGCTTTGGGGGGAAAAATGGGAAATATCCGCAAGCATTCCCTACAGGGAATGGGGAGGTGATTAGAATATGCTTGCTCTGCTCCATCTTTCATCAATTCAGCCAGACATGTGTAATAAATAGCGGCCCTGACTAGGCATACACATCCTCGTCCACATCAAAAGATGCATCCAGCCAGTTCAATGAGGCTTGAATGAGCACTGCAGCATGTAGCATCTGCATCAGCTGCGGGTGCAGAAACCCTGCATACTTGGACTGGGGTGACTCTGAACCTTCCCATTCTTAAAAAGCATCTGAGGTTGTGTGGAAGCAGTCCAGTTTGTCCTTCCCAGCTGTGAGGCTGCAACTGTCCATGAAACAGACAAATGTTTTTTCCCAAAGCTGCCTCTTTATATGTACTGGATTTGGGGGGTGGGGGGGTGGGTTCTGTTATATCTAATGGGTTTTTATGGTTGCTGCCCACCTTGAGGTTCATAAGAAGAAAGGCTACATAAAATAATTTCCCTGTTTGCAAATGTAACGTGTGGAGTATGCACCAATTTGCGGGGCTGACCACATGACATTGTTAACCCACCAGTAACCTCCAATAATGCCACTTAGGTCCTCCAGTTTGGTTTTATTTTGCCTGGCTGTTTTTTGGCTCTCAGGAAAGAAATGTTTTGTCATTTTGCAACACACACACACACAGCATTGCATGGACAATCAATTGTCGTATCATTCCATGCATGCATGCGTGAGATGAGCCAGCCTCTGCATTCTGCTTGACTTCTGCTGCTCTCCTGAACTGCAATGATGCCAAGGAGAAACCTGAGTTCTTTTTGCCTGGGCTGGAGTTGGAGATTATGCTCACCCAACTCCCAGGCTCACTAGCAGATGGAAGGGGATTGGAGGAAGGGATCATCTGGACCAAATCTGGGTTTGTGACTGGTTTTAGGACCAAATCAGTTTTGGCCCACTAATGAATGCCCTTTATCAGGAGCAGGAGACAGGTGTGTGTGAGACCCTGGTGTTCCTCCACCTGGATCTCTTCATGGCTTTTGGTACCATTTACCATGGCACTTGCTGGATTGGTTCCATGGGTTAGGAATAGGAAGCACAGTGATACATGGTTCTGCGCCGAATTGCAGGGCTGTTTCCAGAAGGTGGCATTGAGAGAACCGCACCTCAGTCCCTTGCCCATTCGTACTGTGGATTCCACAGGGATCCATTGTGTACCAGGGGCTATTCAACAGCTACATCAGGTCCCTGAGAGCGGTCATTAGGGGATTTGAAGCAAAGTGTCACCAGTATGCAGATGATACCCAGTTCTGCAGAACTGTGCAAATCCTGGATCAGGGTTTAGGTGCAGTGATGGACTCAACAAGAGCCAATACATTGAGACTGAATCTCACAAGTGATGGCTTGTGGGTGGTTCCTAGGTTCAGGGATTAGACAGGTTACCTGTTCTTGAAGGCGTTGCACTCCCTTTGAGGGGAGAAATATGGGGGGGGGGTGCTTTAACTGGAGGCACAAATGGCCTCCATGACCAGGAGTACCTTTAGCTAGCTTTGACTGGTGTGCCAGCTATAGCTGTTCCTGGACAGGGGTAGCCGGGACTCTGTGAACCAAGTGTTCATAACCTCAGAGTAGGACTGCTGTTGTATGTTCTATGTGGGGCCATCCTTATAACTGGCTTAGAAGCTGCAGCTAGTGCAAAATGCTGCAGCCAGGTTGCTAAGTGGGGTATCCTGCCGTGTTTACAAAACACCCTTTGTGAAAGGATTTTGTATGTGGATGTATTGCTGGGTGGCTGGAAAAAATTAAGCACATTTGATAAACAGGTTTTTCTGGCTTAGTGTATTGTTTCCACCATGGCTCCCTGGTCTTGTACCCCAACAAGGTACTAGAAATTTGTGTTTCAAGAGCTTGCAAGACGAGTGCAGCCCAATCCTATGCGTATTGCTCTGAAAGCAAGTCTCACTCACAAGAAAGTGTACACTGAATTCCCTCAGTCAATTTTGTTTCTTTCTGAAACGTTTATAAAATATTGACAAAATAAAGAAAGAAAGAAAGAAAGAAAGAAAGAAAGAAAGAAAGAAAGAAAGAAAAGGAGAATGTTCCTGACCTGAGAGAGTGGCATGCAGCTTTCAAAGACTTAACATCTTTTTAGAAATTTGGTGGCAGGGGGTGGAATCTTGAAATTCCCTCAGACTATTTCTTTTTTCTTTCTCAAGGCTATATGATAAAATTGTGGATGCATCCACACTCAAAACAAGTGGATATACAGTGGTACCTCGGGTTACATACGCTTCAGGTTACATACGCTTCAGGTTACAGACTCCGCTAACCCAGAAATAGTGCTTCAGGTTAAGAACTTTGCTTCAGGATGAGAACAGAAATCGTGCTCCGGTGGCACGGCGGCAGCAGGAGGCCCTATTAGGTAAAGTGGTGCTTCAGGTTAAGAACAGTTTCAAGTTAAGTACGAACCTCTGGAACGAATTAAGTACTTAACCCGAGGTACCACTGTACGAACTTGTTTAGCTGTCCTTTAATGTGCATGCTCCCCCAAATAGACAAAACTTTTGAGAACTGGTCTAGGCAGTGGGAGAAATGTGACGCTTGGCGCCAACGATATCAAAGGCACTGTCCAATAGATATCAACGTCAATCACAAACCCACCTATGTCAGAAGTTCTGGTGACACTGCCGGCAGCTGGTTTCAGCTCCCCACCCACCCCAATATTTCATTATTATTTCATTTCATTTAGCCATAGTCTCTGCCACAAACAGCACTCAGAGGAGACGTTACTACCAATATTGCTCAAAGTGCTTTGGAAACAGGACAGGCTTAAACACCAGATACCACGATGGCATAGCAAAATGAGAATATCTGCTGTAGGGAAACCATATCTTTTCTGTCGTACTCCACATCTTTGAAATTTGTCTTCTACCCAGGGTTGCAGCATCACCAGAAGAATCGCCATGTGATTGGTGGCTTCTTGTTTTTGAGTGTCAAGCCTTCAAAGTTTGCCATGCACCTCCTGCTTGCCAACATCCAATTTCCCCATGGCCACTTGTCCTTGTTGTTCCTTTACATCAGTGTTTCCAAACTTTTTTTGGGGGGGGGGCACGGCCCCTTATTTCCATCAACTCATCCCCAATGCTCCCTATCCTATGAACAAGCATTATTCAGAGTAGTGGTTTGTACAACTCTCTAAGGAATATAAGAACACCATAAGATTCAAAATGCATTTGTTCAAAATGTAATTGAAACTATTTAGTTTTGATCAGTTCAGCAAAACTGATGAACTGTAATCTTCAAAGTCTGCTAGTCATTTAGACCTTCAGTCCCTCCTGCCCCCCACTTCCTTAGAGCATCCCCCTAGGTAACCCTCTCTCTTGGCTGGTGCCACCCATTTTAGATACCACTGCTTGACAGCATTTCAGTAGCACCTTCAGTGAGTTCCAGGTGTTGTATAAGGACCGGCTGTGTGGGGTTTTTTTAACGGGCAGTGAAGTAAAGAGGGTGAAAAAAGCAGAGCATCTTTGTGAGTTGATTAGCACAGCATGAAGTCCAGCAGCCTCTGTGCAGAGCCACACTTTACTCATTATGTCATCCGAAGGCTAATAAGTTGGTTTCGTTCCCTTATTATTTCTTATTCTTCTTTTCTTTCAATAAAGGAGCCTGTCTTCCAACATTTGCGTTGTTTCCATAGCAACTGCATCTTTCCTCTTCCTTTCATAACTTGTCTCCTGGACTACAAGAGAGGGGAGAGATGAGAGATGTGCTGAAAGCGGGGGGGGGGGGGCGTGTGGGCCAGTGGTGCTGTTCAGAAGTGTGTGTTGACTGTGAGAATAGATTTTCGGGCAGCTAGGCATTCAGGGAAGGCTTTGTGTCTGTAGGGTTCCCCTCCTGCGGCCCACCTTCCCTTGCAAAGCAGGCCTTTTGCCTTGTGGGAAAAGGAGACAAAAAAGGGAGCCTGGTGAGGTTCCCTGGCAATACAATACGTGGGATGCTGCCAGGCTCTGCTCCTCGCAGGGGTTCTAATAAGCAGACTTGCTGGGATTTGTCAAGGTTAGGGTCTAACAAGGAACACTTTGATCTAATTTCGTATCCCACCTGTTGTGTTTGGCTGAGCTGTCCTCTGAAACAACACCCCTTTCCCTGGCTTATTCTCCCCTCCCCCTTGCCCAGTGCAGAGAGACTCATAGATTTCTGAGGTCAGGAGACTGTTGAGATGATCCAAGCTAAGCCACGATGAGACAGATCGCTTTGCTGCAGAGCGGGAGTTTCCTTCCCATCAAAGCCTGTGATGTTCCTCAAGGTCGGTAGAGTTTAAGCCCCTCCTCCCCTCTCGCTTCCCCTCCCTGTAGTCTTGCCTGGCGCTGCACTTTGCATCCTCATTTATGCTACCCACCTCTTTTCTTTTCTTCCAACATGCACTTCGCCATCCCTAGGCTAATATAATTTCCAAGCTTTAATCTCTCCAGTGCATGGATCTCTTGTGGGTTTGGGGGGTGTTCTTCTCTCCTGTGAGGAATCATGAGATGCAAATCAGGCCATTTTTGATGTCTTTAATGAAATCCTCCCGATCCAGAGGAGATTCTCTAGCGATTTGAACATATTTACTTCTTGCACGAGGAATTTAACATGCAGATTGGTTAGGGCTGATAATTTATCACATGAGATTGTCCTATTAGGGGCCTGGAGCTTGAAATTACTGGAGGCGTGCATTACCGCGGCTTATATGGGCTTAGGGCCTAGAGATGAATGGGGCAGGTAAAGCAGTATTTCAATGCACATCTGTCCCTTCCAGAATGTTCCCTCCCTGCCTCCACATTTTGGCTCCACATCGCATCTGGTTCGAGAATCCAGAAGTCACCTAAAGGATTTCCCATTTCCCCCCAAGAGCCTCTGTCAGAGGCAAACTTAATTAGGTCTTTGACTCTCATATTAGCTCCAGCAGACACGCAGCTTACCCAGGAAAATAGAAATCCTTACATGAATAATTCTTCCCAAATGCTGTAGCTTGGGTTTCTAAAGATGATGATGCTGCTGCTGCCACACCAGCCCAGAAGCCTCCTGCTTTTCTTAAAAAATAAAAATTAAATAAAGGAATGCTGCTTTCCATTATGATGTACTGTTATTTCCACCCCACCCTTGCACCCCACACTTGCACAAGGCTTGGTGTGATTTTTAGTGCTTTGAAAGGATGTTTTTAAAAGGGGTGGGGAGGAACAGTGCTTTTCTGAGCAGGGAATATAGCAAACTGACTCTTGTGGTGCGCTTATTTAGCGAAACCCTCACCCCCATCAGCGGTACACTCAGAGCACGCAATGCAAGCTATGCAACACTCACATTTGTTTTTCTGTGTATACTTGGAATGCTGAAGTCACGCCCATGTGTTGCTGGTTTGAATTTTACAAAATGTGTCATTTATTTGCCATTTATTGAATTTATACCCCACCCTTCCTCTCCAAGGAGCATGCACACTATATTTTCTTTTCACCACACTTCAGTGACACATTTCACTTCGTCTTAATCATGCCAGTCAGAAATACAGTTCTGACGCAACAAATTTTATGTGGCTCTCACACTTCCCAGGGAAGGGAAATTGGAAGCCTATGAAACATCTTTTTTTATTATCAATGAGGGAAGGAATAACTTTTCAACAATATATAATACCCCTACAAGGGTACGTCTGTCCTTGTACAGTAAGCTAACGCTACTACCTATTCCCCCAGCGGAGTCTCTTACGGTGCCATTGTTGCCCAGGGGTTCCCATGAGACAACGTTCCCATGGTCTTCCTTGATGTTGCTGTCCTGTTCCATCTGTATCCACCACAGTCACTCCCAGAACTTGATCATAGTCTCCCCTTCCTTCTTTTCTCTCTCTCTCTGGCCTAACTACCCTAGTGGTCACTTGCCTCACTCTCCGGGAACAGTTGCCAAGACAGCCCAGAACTGTCTCACCTTCCTCCCAACTAATTACGATCTTATTTACCCCTCTTTTTATCAGGCAACCAGCTTTGTGAAATATACCAAAGCAGAAACATTAAACACACATTTCATCCCCTAAGCCCTGTGAATATACATACATCATCTGCCACATTGGATCACTGCCGGGTAGAGACCATATAAAACATTTTTTAAAAAAACAAAAACATACAACAGCGATAGCATTGACTTAATGATGTATAGAACATTCACAAATCCCTCAGGAAAGCCATATTTTACGCATTGGCAAAGCAATGGCATCCTGGAGGCTATTTGTATCCTGAAAGTAATGTGTTTATTTACAAAACCAGTGTGGCAGAATTGTGGGAGTTGGCGGCTTTAATCTGATCTCCTTCAGCTCTATTGCTTCCAAGACAGTCTTGCCCAGCGTGGCCCATTTCTTTGTAGAGGTGGTTCCCCATCACTCCTGGTGCCTGGCTCACAGCCATAGCAGCATAGCAAGCATCTGCAGAGAAAGAAGTGGCGTCCTTTCCATGCATTGCTGCTACAGGAGCAACAAACAAGCTGCACAAGTGAATGGGAAGGACGTTTGGAAGTGGGCTGGAAGGTCAGGGGGAGAGCATGAATTCTACGGCTTAGATTTTAATCCTAAGCTACAGAAGAATTTATGAAGGCCACGTCACATGGCTTGTATTTGAAGTTATAGATTCATATTTACAAATCAGGAAATAAGGAATTTTGTGACACCGACAAAGTTCTCGTTCTGATCGTAGTCATGATTCTGATTCTATCTGGTCAGAGCTCCCTCTCCCTATGCTTTCATAGGTTGCATCTGCTTAAAGCACATGCCCCCCCCCCCAATCTTGGGAACTGTAGTTTGTCAATGGTGCTGGGAGTTGTTGCTGGGGGGGGGGGGGCTAAACTACAGTGGTACCTCGGGTTAAGAACTTAATGCCTTCCGGAGGTCTGTTCTTAAGCTGAAACTGTTCTTAACCTGAGGTACCACTTAAGCTAATGGGGCCTCCCGCTGCCACTGCGCCACTGCCACGCGATTTCTGTTCTCATCCTGAGGTAAAGTTCTTAACCCAAGGTACTATTTCTGGGTTAGCGGAGTCTGTAACCTGAAGCATTTGTAACCTGAAGCTTCTGTAACCCGAGGTACCACTGTATAGCTCCCAGGATTCCTTGGGTGGAAGCCATATGCTATATGGTGTGGTTGTGGCCCATCCCATGATCCCCTCTGGCCTTTTCTTATTACAGTGCTTCATTGCCAATCTGTCTGGTCTCCCTGCAGTTCCCTCCTTTGGCCAAAACTGAATGGTTGTGAGCTGGAACTCACAGAAACTCAGTTTTGGCATCTCTCAGGTAGGCACCATTGCCATTATGAGAGATCAAGGGAGGTGTTCATTGTGAGTTTCTGGCATCTCCTTTTCTAGAAGAATATCACAGGTGGTGTATCAGCAGATCCCCACTTAACATCCCTCAGGTCCCAGGGTCAGCTGCTGCCACAAGCTTAAGCTCTGACAGCTGGGCTGTGCATTTCACAGGGCCGTATGATCCCAGCCTCAAGAGATCTTGGCGATCAGACGCACATAAGACACTTTTAAATGGGGATTTGGTACAACAGAGCATCTGGCTGCCAAGTTGTGTTCACAGCAATTTTTCTTAACTGAGTAAAATAATGCTCAGTCGTCTGTGTGTAGGACCCTCGGCCAGTAACTCTTCAATTTGTTATGATTCAGAAAGTTTGCGGCAGGCCTTTGTTTCTTTCCGGGCTTCCATATAATTAAATTATGCCACACTTTCTTCTGCCATTGCATCATTAGCCCAGGAGCGGTAATATCCATGCAAGAGGCTTTGTGGTGTGCACAAAGGATGGGCCCTCAGCCACTTGACCTTGGCGGTGTTGCCTTTCAGCTCTGAAATGTGCGTCGCCGCTGCCTCGCCTTCGCCTCTCTCCTCCTCTTCCTGCTACTTCCCGCTTTCTGTTAATGTGCAAGCATAAATTATTAAATGACTTGTTGTAGCGGGGCCAGTTGAGCCGGCGATTTACAAGGGCCTGGGATTCTTCCGGCCATTGCGGGAAGGAGGGGAAGGGGAAACGGTTTGATGGCAGCTCGGAGGCAGCAGCAACAGTTCTACCCGCATGTGTCAAAAAAAAAGGGAGGGCAGCCTCCTGGAATCAGGATTCAATAATACAGTTAGCATGCACTGATTAAATACCAGGGGGATTGTTAAAAACATATTGATTGAAATTCCTGCTGTTGCATGCCAAGGACAGCTCTCCGTGTTTGGAGGTGTTGTGTATGAGGCTCAGGGAGCTGTTTAAGAACATACTTAGCAAAGGCTTAGGACTCACTTGACATTTCATTATTCCACAATAACTATTCAAATGCATGCCCCCCCACTAGAATTAATTAGTCCTTCCGCAGCATGTTAATAAGAGGGGCTGTGCCCAGGATTCTTCAGCCAAACCTGCTCCAACTCCTCATTGGCTTCCGTAAAGACAGCTTGGCAATATTTTATTTGAAGCACTCGCATGTGTGCAAGGAAAAAGCTTTTTATTTGTCTCTCCCTTCCCTTGAAAATAACGAATGAAGGTTGGGGCAAGCTAGGCTTTTTTTGTGGTTTGCAGGCTGAATTTCTATTAAAGGTTCAGTGTGGTGTCGTGGTTAAGAGCGGTAGTCTCGTAATCTGGTGAACCAGGTTCGCATCTCCGCTCCTCCATGTGCAGCTGCTGGGTGAAGCTGCTGGGTGACCTTGGGCTAGTCACACTTCTCTGAAGTCTCTCAGCCTCACTCACCTCACAGAGGGTTTGTTGTGAGGGAGGAAGGGAAAGGAGAATTTTAGCCGCTTTGAGACTCCTTAGGGTAGTGATAAAGAGGGATATCAAATCCAAACTCTTCTTTTCTCCTCCTCCTCCTCCTCCTCCTCCTCCTCCTCCTCCTTCTTCCTCCTCCTCCTCCTCCTCCTCCTCCTCCTCCTCCTCCTCCTCCTCCTCCATTGAGTGAAGCTTACAGTCTCTTGTATTGCAATTGTGCAGGACATACCCCAAACCAGTCAGGTATTCTGATACGTAAATAAATGAGGGGGAATTAATAATAATAATAATAATAATAATAATAATAATAATAATAATAAAGTAATAAAGTCATGATATCAAATGACAAAATACATAATAAAAAACAACAACCCAATAGCCCCACCAAAACCCAGTTATGGTGGGAACATGAAATGAGTTTGATTACCCTCTGGTTCAAAACACAATATGAGTTATATTTGCCCGAGACCAAACTTCCTGAATCCATTAGATTTTGTTCACCCAAATAATTTTACTTTAAACTACATGTAAAAAGAACAGACCAGCCAATACCTGGCCACCAACAGAGATTCAAGGAATGTTAAAAAAAACTGACAGACATAAAGTCCTCAGAAATCAAGGCCACTGTTGCAGAAGTGGTGGTGGTTATATTTATACACCTCATGATTTCTAACCCTAGAACCAAAATCTGAAGGCGTGGCTCACCATTTTGAATTTGGGGGCTCAACAGAAATAGACTTTTGGTCCACCTACCTCTTCTTTCCCTTAAGATTCCTGACAGCCCAGTTCTGTCCCCCTTTTCTGAAGTTATAACTTTTTTTAAGAAAAGAAAGGAAATCCACTGTAGGGGAAAGCTTCCCGCTTCCATTTTATTAAGCCCCAAGAGTGGAAGGTCAAAGTTTGACAACTGGAGCTGGGCTACGACACTAATATTAGCTTCTCATATTCCCACCCAGCCTGCTCATGCCAGGTGTACATGCAGTAACTTTGTAAAGTTACTACTGCCTCTTGAGGAATTCTGCACTCGAGTTCGCAGCAGGATATCTTCTGGTCTTCCAGTGGAAAGGAAGTTGCAGCTCAGAACTTTGCAGGGGAGGTGACAATTACTTCCCCGACTTGATGCTGCCTTAGAATGGATGCAGGGACTTGCCTGTATCTCCTGACCCTCTTTTGAAGTGATTGGCAGCTCAAGGGAAGACCCCTTTGCTTTAGCTTTCCTCCTTGCTCGCCTGGCTTGACGTTCTTCTCTCTGGCTTCAAAGGGAAGGCCCACCAGCCTGTGTCACTCCCAATTTACTGTTCAGCAAGTGAGATTTAAAACATGTCATTGAGCCCTGGGAACTAATGTGTCGTGGCAGTGCAGGGGGCTTCTAACGGCCCTGACCTTTTGGGCCGCTTAGTTTCCTCCCATGGGCCCAGGAGGGGAGCTTAATTAAGCTGTTACTCATCAGGATGTCAATTAGCGTAGGGTTTTGCCCAGTCATATATAAACTACAGGAGAGGGCTCCCTGAAACACTGAGAGGGGAGGGTGTCTCAAAGCACCTCTGAAGCAAAGGGGTTTCACCAAGATGCCGCCATCCTACATTGCCACAGCTTACCCATCTCCTCTCTGCCCCCTTTTCGAGAAACCCATTTTGTGGTGTGGCGGAAAGGTGACGGAACACACAGCTACTGTACTTCACACATAGAAATACAGTTCTTGACTTGTTTGTAGCTTCCCTCAAGCACTGTGCTTTCTTTTCTTTTCTTTTCTTTTAATTGTCTCAGCCACTGTATAGCCTAAACTGAAAGCAGAAAGTGGGGAGATATCTAGACTATTGTGTCCTTGCTTTCTCCCACTAGCGTGAGCTTTTGACCCCTTTCTGCATGGTTATTGTCCTGTCACAGTACATCAGCAGAGCCCAATGTAATTGACATTTCAAAACTGGCCATCAGGCTGTAGGCCTGTATGCAATATTAAATCACTCTTTGTTCGATTTTTTCCCCCTCCTGATCCTCTCACACAGGCATATCCCGTCCCTCAAGCATGGCATTTCTTTGCCTACATAGCCCCTATAAACTGTTCGTCTTTATTTCTCTATAAATGCCCTCGCACCTCCCACTCCATTGCTTTGTTGTAGAGTCATAAATTCATGTAAATACAAACCTAGGGCAACTATTCTACAAAAAAACATAGCTCTGGGTGCAACACCACAACCTTTGTTCAGAGATTCAGTAACATAATATGGGCCCAGAGTTTGATCTGGTGTGAATCAGACCCCTAGAACTGTCCCTGACACCCTTTCCCATGCTGTAGGTTACCTAGACCGTTCACAGTAGAAACTAGAGCCAACAAGAACCACAAACATGGAGATTCAAGCCCTCTCTCTGCCATCTGGAAGCAGCTGGGAAACCTGGGGACTCACAGCCCTCCTGAATATAATAGTTTGGTATTGTATATTAGGAAACACAAAGGCACATGCTGATATCCCCAGTATTTCTGATCTGGTCAGTGGCAGAGCCAAAAACAGAACACTCCATTGAAATTCACTTTCTTTCATGGATGGAAAAGCATTGTATCAGGACTGTATGATATAATTGGCTTGTCCCAATAGTATTGGCATATATATATAGTTTGACTTCCAAAATGTTCGAAAACCGAGGCGCAATGGGTGGTTGACAAAATCCATTGAGAAAAAAGAAAAACATGCAGCAGAAGCCATTCGACATTTGAGGCACGTTTGAAAATGGAAGCAACTACTTCCGGGTTTTTGGCGTTCGGCTTCCAAAACGTTCGGCTTCCGAGACACTTGAAAACTGAGATTCCACTCTGTGTGTGTGTGTGTGTGTGCGCGCATTTCTATATTTTGTTGAGGAAGAGCAGAGACCTGAAGTGCTTTGAGTGTCTTACAGATACGTACAATAGAAATACTAAAATTGCAACGCAGCAGTAAAATAAAATGAGCAGTGCAGCAGTGCAAAACAAAATCTTAAGAGTAGCCTCCCCAACTCACCCCAAATCTCAGTGAAATATTTCAGCTGAGCTGATATTCTGAGCAAGATTCCAGATATTTATTACAGCAATAGTTAAAATGTCAAGCACTTTGATTCCAAATAAACAAGTTTGCAAAAATTAAAATGAAATAAAGTGTGATTCCCTTTCTTCGATCCTACATCAGGACTATGAATTAATACAACATGGGGATGTTTATCACACTAGTTTGGATTTTTTAAAGGGAAGTTAGCACTCGGTACTCAGGCCTAGTCACACACGCCCAAAAGTGGACTTGGTTTTATGTGAAAGAACGCCACACTTTCTCTGGAAGTTCCAGATATTTTCTGAGAGATTGGCTCTTACATTATGAGAGTGACATGCTTAACCACTCCACTCTCAGGATTAGAACTTAGAACACCTAGAGACGAAAGTCACGTGGGAAGGGCCACTTTTTATGCCCCAGAGTTCTCTAGAGGCATAGCCTCATTGGTGCAATACCGTGGTGAGGAACCTTTGATTCTCCAGAGGTTGCTCCCATTAGCCCCCAGCCAGCACTACCAATGGTCAGGAGCCACCGGAGTTTGGGGGCTCCTCTATACATCCTTTTGCTCTGCGGCCACAGGTCTGTCTGTCTGTCTGTCTGTCTGTCTCCACACAAATATATTGGCATAGTAACCTTTCGGGCCATGTCTCACATATTTTCATCCCCAATTAATTTCTCCCCATGCAGAAGGAGCTCTGGTGCTGCCTTTTGTCAGGAATCATTGAAAAGCCTTTCGCTGAGGAAGATCAGAGAGAAAACAGGATTATACTTAACTTGACAAAGGCTTGCACGTACAACAAAGTCTTCTCACTCTTTATTTTGTTAATGACAGAAAAGGCGCACAATGCTGAGTAATTTCTTTTCTAAAAGCTATTTTCATGTATTGAGGTGTGCAGAGATGAGGGGGAGAAAAATACCACCCCTCTTTAATGGTCTCTTAACTTCTGGTGGTGAAGTGAAGAAGTCCATTAATTGGGCCTTCTGGGGTGGTTCACATCACAGACCTGGTGGTTTTTTTTGGGGGGGGGGGAGCCTCTTAATTCTCGCATCAGAGGCCAAGGGAGATTTCACAGTTTTGTCTGAAGCACTCTAGAGAGGCGAAGAATGAAAAGAAAGGCCAGCAGCCGAAGAGACCAAACAGTTTGACAGAATGCATGGAATAATCATTAGTGAAGAGTTGGATCCCACTGAATTTTGAGCCTTGTGCTGGCAGCATTTCCAAGGGATCTGGAAATGCCTGAATTGAGCAAGGGTGTGTAAGAGACAAAAGGTGGGCCTCAATCAAATGCAACACAAACACCTATATACATTGATGTTCTAGGAAGGTATCTATATGCATGTGTTTGTGTGTGTGTGTTGCTTCCTACATTGTCCAAATTTCCTCTCATTGATTCCAGCAGGAGGGAATTAACTATGCCAGCTTCAGGGCTGATTTAGTTTAGATCCATTTAGCAACATGGTTAACATTGGGAATGGGTTTTTCTAATCTTGTTTTTAATTGTGGCATTATAGCACTATAGGGAACAGGTGGCACTGTGGTCTAAACCACTGAGCCTCTTGGGCTTGCCAATCAGAAGGTTGGCGGTTTGAATCCGCGTGACGGGGTGAGCTCCCGTTGCTCTGTCCCAGCTCCTGCCAGCCTAGCACACCAGTGCAGTAGATAAATAGGTACCGCTCCGGCGGGAAGGTAAATGGCGTTTCCGTGTGCTCTGGCTTCTGTCATGGTGTTTCATTGTGGCAGAAGTGGTTTAGTGTCATGCTGGCCACATGACCCAGAAAGTTGTCTGTGGACAAACGCTGAAAGCGGAGATGAGCGCCATGCCCCACAGTCGCCTTTGACTGGACCTAACCGTCTAGGGGTCCTTTATCTTTTACCTTTACCTATAACACTATACTTCTGTTTCGGATTGATGGTAGGTAGATATAGCCAAGAAAGTGTTTTAGTGATACTTAAAATATCATTATTATTTTTTAAGACATAAAATGGCACACACCATAAAGGTTATAATGAATGTGTGCTGAGCTATGATAGTTCACTTAGCCAAAAACCATGGAGATGAGTACTGAAGGCATCTACATCTTTTTTTTTGGGGGGGGGGGAATCAGTGTTTCTGTCCTCTGACCCTCTGGTGGAAGAACCACAGGGAAAATGCAGCATGACAATAGCTGGATGACAGCGTCATGTGGCATCCCTGTAAAAAGTGAGTGAATGAAGCATGACAATTCTGCACTAAACACTTAGTGCGGAAGCACCTCTAGATTGAGTGTCCTTTGTAACCCTCATCCCCAAACCGGTTTTCTGTCATCCTTTTTGTGTGCAGCCGCCATGCTTATAAAGTCAGCCCAAGCTGACTCCTGTCTGCAAGAGCTACGCCCTCAGCTGTGCCTGTGGAGATTGGGGTCTTGGTGCACCATATCAAATACTCAAAAATCAGCATTGGCATACTGAAAACTGATTTGCACTGACTTCTGCATGGACCACTGGCATCCACGCGATGACAGTGCACAGCGGCTGTGGCAGCAAAGTCGCCACAGATTGCCTGGAAATAGAGCCTGCCACAAACTGGGAGCGCTGTAGGAATAAGCCTATTCAAATAGCACTCATATTGATCCAGACTTCCTATTATACAAATGTTTTGAATGCGTACCGCCCTCCTTGCGCTATTCAAGAGGCATTACTGTCTTTGTCTGACATGTCTCTCTAGTTATTTGTCTATCGATTGTGTGTATTACTGGCCTATGAGGGGGGGGGAGGACCATGAATAGTACCCAGAAGATGAACAAGGCACTATGACTCAGCACTTCTCATAATCCCAGAGCCGCCTAATTAAATTTGCAGGCTGAATCTTTTAAAAATAAAACAACAATAGATGACAATGAGAAATGGGGCTTGCCTTATTGCCCTTTGGAACTCCATGCTCCAAGATATTTGCATGGCCACTGTTGTTATAAATACAGTGGTACCTCTGGTTAAGCACTTAATTCATTCTGGAGGTCCGTTCTTAACCTGAAACTGCTCTTAACCTGAGGCACAACTTTAGCTAATGGGGCCTCCCGCTGCCACTGCACAATTTCTGTTCTCATCCTGAAGCAAAGTTCTTAACCTGAGGTACTATTTCTGGGTTAGTGGAGTCTGTAACCTGAAGCATCTGTAACCCAAGGTACCACTGTATTGGGTTCAAAGAGATCTACACTGCAAGAGCACTGTACTTCCAGAGATCGCCGCCAGCCCAGGGATAAGAGGACATCTCTAGCTGTACACCCTGAAGGCTAATGGAACCTAGACCTGGCAGGGTCCCTAGGAGGTCATGTGGGTGATGCCTAGGTCTCCATCCTCCTCCCGTGAAAAAGAAACAGTGGGCACTTCAGGAGTACAGTTGTAGCGAGTACTTAGCCGCAAATGTGAGTTATCTTGCTTCAGAAAGTGTCCCTGCTGTCAATTGCTTTTCTGCTGGGAGGAGCCATGCGTGGTCCCAGCCTCTTCTCTTCATCTCCCTATCCCTCTCCGTTTGAGAGCCAGTGTGGTGTAGTGGTTAAGAGCGGTAGACTCGTAATCTGGTGAACCAGGTTCGCGTCTCTGCTCCTCCACATGCAGCTGCTGGGTAAACTTGGGCTAGTCACACTTCTTTGAAGTCTCTCAGCCCCACTCACCTCACAGAGCGTTTGTTGTGGGGGAGGAAGGGAAAGGAGAATGTTAGCCGCTTTGAGACTCCTTCGGGTAGTGATAAAGCAGGATATCAGAATCCAAACTCTTCTTCTTCTTGTGAGGAAATGGAGGAGACCATTAAGCGGTGCAGTAGGACAACTGCTTGCCATCAGACGCAACTGAAAAGTGAAAGTTTAAATCCTCTTCAGAGCTGAGAACGTTCTCTCTGCCTCTGCTGTTGTCATAGGTGCAGTGACGAGGAGTCTGGGCAATTTCACCATTTTGCTCTAATTGTTTTCGGAGATTCTTTCTCCAAAAGAATCCTGGGAATTGTTGTTTGTTATCCATGCTGGCTTAGAGGCGGATAGGGACTACCAGGCTCAGGGACCAAATTCAGCCCTCCAGGCCTCTCTGTTGGGGCTCAGGCCACCCCCTCTCCAGTCCTCTGAGTGTTTTTGACTAACTGAAAAAATATCTTTGGGTTTTTTAAAATAATATTTATTACTTTTAAACCTTACAAAAAAGAAAAAGAAAAAGAAAAGAAGCAAAAGAAAGAAAAAACAATACAATACCATATATAAACAATACACAACACAACATTAACACATTGGACTAAACAAAACAAAGCAAAAACAATTTAAAAACATACATCATACCATTTCAATGCCTTATCTTTCATTCCCTTGTTTCATCGACCTCCTCTCACCTCCCTTTTTGTGTTCCACTTCTATTAATTGTTTCAGCAATTCCTTTCCATCTTTCTCTATTTTCTGTCATATAATTATCTTAACTTATTTTAACCTTATTTTCCATTAATACTATAATACTTATTTATGCTTAACTCCTTATAACATTTCTACTAAAGCCATATAATTTCATTCCAACATTTTTCTGACACTCATTAATTTTACAGTATTTCTATAAATAAACTTTAAACTTTTTCCAATCTTCTTCCACCGTCTCTTTTCCCTGGTCTCGGATTCTGCCAGTCATTTCCGTCAATTCCATGTAGTCCATCAACCTGGTGATCTTCTGTCCGAGGCTCTTAACTCTTTTCCAAGTCCCTTCTGCAGGTCTTCTTCATATTTATACATGCAGTTTGCTTTGTCTTCTGCTGATCTTGTTCTTAATTTCCTTCCTTTGATACTGAAGAGTAGATCTCGGGGAAGCTCCGACCTAGCAATGTTTTTATTCCTTCTCGACAGGTCAGCCAAATCTCCGTAGTTAAAACTAAAATCCAAAAGATATTTCAGGACGTGTTTCAAAATCCCTCCAAATCTGAAGGTCCCCACAACTCCAATCTCCTCCTGACCCAGGTCCAGGTCCCAAAGGTCAGTAAGTCCCTGCATGAGGTGATCTGTCCAACTTTCCTTCTCCAGTCCAAGCAGGGCTCCAATCCTCAAAATCTGACTTTCTCTAAATTCAATCGTAGAAGGCAACAACTTATAGTTATCAGATTGCCTCTGCAAGGCTGGGGCTCTCTCCCTCTCCACTTGTATTACTTTAGGTTCAACAACAACAACTTTCTCCCTCGCCTTCTCCACAGTTTGCCATGTCAAAGTAGGTTCCTGTATCGATTCCTGAATAATTTCTGTATAGATGTTCACTTTTTGTTCCAAATTAGTCACTTTTTGTCCTAAGTTATCAATTTTAATAGTCATCACATCCGTCTTCTTGTGGAGCTGTTCCAATGAATCACTTATCTTACATAGTGCAATCACTAAGGCTTCTTCTGTCGACATTCTTAGCTGATCCAAGGTCAATCCCTGGTTCTCACATTTTTTATCTTGCAGCTGGAGAATCCCCCAGCTCAACTCTTGTAACAGTTTCAAAGGCTCCCTCTAGAGGGAAACAATTTCTATTTGTATCAATCCTTTTAAGCACAGTTCAAGCAATAAAATTAGTTTCAATTTTCAGTTACTTTTACTCCTTTTTAAGGAACTTTTACGCGATCCAAAATTTCCCCCCCTCGTCTCCTGCTTCCAAGGGGGGTTTAATGATTTTAGCCGATGGAAGTTTAATCCTTTACAGAGGACTTTCCAAAACTTTAGCTTACAAGCTCTTTGCTTCAATCTATTTACAAAAGGGGAAGGCGGACTTCCTGTTTGAAACCTCCCCGTTTTGGTGCCAAATTAAGACGTTTAAAAATCCAATTTTCCGTTCTACTCACGGGTAGTTGTTTAAAATCAAATTTTCCACAGGAAAAAGTCAGCGCTCTCCGACAACAGCAATGTGGCTTCACTCCGTGAAAGAAGCAGTCAATTCGAAGCACCGCGCCACTCACCCCACATTGCTCCGGATCCCCGAAACCAGGTCTTCCCGTGAGTAGGGGAGGTGCAAAAGGTGCCAGCCGAATCCCATGTTCACAGGCTTCTCCCGCCTGTGATTTTTAGTGGGTCTCCGCCTTCGCCGTGGCGGCCAGACCCTGATTTCCACAGGGCTAATTCCTCCCGATCAGAGGAATTCCGCCATTTGCCGGAGGCGCCAACCCGGAAGTCCTGAAAAAATATCTTTGGATGGAAAGTAAGTAAGAGAGCTCTCATCTCACCAGCCTTTTCTTACCCCACCAAAAAAAACACCAAACCCCCCCCCCCTACAACTCTTTCCATGTGGCCGATCTAACTCTCTAGCAACTTTTCACTATGCCTTACTTGCTGGAGAGTTAAGATGCTCTCTTGCAAAGCTGGGTATTTCTTGTAAAGTGCGGTATTTGAGTGGGACTCTGTGGGCTAGTGGTTTGATAGAGGTAAGGGAAAGAAGAGCATATCTACCCTTAAATTTCCTCTGCTTTTTCCAGGCAAGGTCCATGCTTTAAAGCTCTGTGTTCAAACACTTTGTTTCTCTTTTTTTTGCCCCAGAGCTTTTCTCGCAAAAACCCGCTCTTTAAAGCTCAACCGGAGCAAGCAGCAATTTGCGGAAAACCCATATTGACATTTGCTGTGAGTGAGCAATAAGGAGCAGGTTTTCATGGGGAAAGGGTGGGAGCTTTTAAGCACAGACCTGTTCCTGGAGAGGTTGGGTCAAAAGTTAAGTGTGAGTAAGCTCTAAGGTGTTGTGAAATGGGGAGGAGAAATGCTGTGGTGAAGCAAGGAGGGAGTGAAATGGAGAAGGAATATGATTATTATTATTATTATTATGGGATAAGAATTGGATGAAATTTTCATGCAAACTTATCTCTTCTGAGGACATGAGTCCTGCCAAGTTTGGGAAGGTGAGATGCAGTTGTTTTCATGCTAGGGCAGCCTTTACGGTTTTGAGGTGAGTAAAAAAAGGAATCACTTAATCTTCCTTAGTGTTTTGTTGGCAATCGGTCTGAAAATTGGAAACTAGAGAAAGGTTACTGCGCTTAAGAAACCTGCCAAATTGCAAACAAATAGACTTTTGTGCTAGGCACTTTTAAAGGTGATTGGGGGGGGGGAGACAACAGAAAGGGATTTGCTTTCCAGGTTATAGTATTCTCTCTGATTGCAGACTTCACCTGTCAGCCACAACACAGCTCTCCTTCTGCCCTCTCCCAACTCTGGTGTTTGCTTCTCTTCTCCCATCACCTCACCTCGGTGATGTCTTTTATAGGATCAGATTAGAGATGCTTTTACTTTTAGCAGACACTTACCTGCAGCATTTTTTAAAATGCCTGGCTCACTGAGGTGTCATGAACTGCTTCAGGGGTCCCTCACTTCAATTAATGGTGCCTCATACAGGTCCCACTTCACTTCTGGCAAGCACAAGATCCTTCCAAGGTACTGTGCCTTTGCTTGGGAACCTTTCAAATTAGATGCTCACCTGACCATATGCTGTTAGAATCACAGACCAGTAAGTTGGAAGTGACCACAAAGGCCATCTAGTTCAACCCCCTGCAATGCAGGAATTTTTCTGCCTAAGACTGAGATTTCTGGGGTGGTGACAATTAGCCCTAATGAACCAGTCACCACTGCATGTACCTGTAAAGGAATCTGGTCAGCCTGAACGCTGACTATGGGTATATAGAAGCTTATCTTGCACTCTGAGGTAAAAGTTCAAATTGCATTCGATTTGCAACCCATCTGATTTTTTCGAGCTTTGCAAATCCATTCTAAGCCAAGCAAAACCATGAATTTCTGCAAAAATGTATGCAAAGGCCTGTTTGTTCAGTAACGGCACCTCAGTCACAAGGATGTTGCTTACATAATACATATGAGTAAGTTCACCTGTTTTTTGTGATGCCTGCCAGGGTGTCACAAAGCTTGCACAGGCTACAGAGAGTGGAGTGTTTTGCAGATGAAAGGTACTAGAATTCCACATTAAGCGCACTTACATGCCTCTTTATGTGGAAAGGTCTTTACCTTCAAGCTGTACGTATCACAAATATTAGTCATCGGCACAGAGAAGGAGAGATGACTCAGTCTGGAGAACAAAGGTGATGCACATAAGTTCTGAACAACCAGTTGCATGGCTTACATCAGCACAGTAGTGATTTGCAGCGCAGGGTGGGGGTGCTCAGCTGTCCTCCTGTCACCCACATTTCTGCTGCTTACCAGGAGGCAGAGAGGGAGGTGGTAGCAAGGTTAAGTGTGGCGTGAACACACCAGCAGAACCAATCCACTGCTTCCACCAGGGGGGTTTGCACCTCAACCCACAACACCACTATATTGCGCCTCTTGCTCTACCTCTCAGGAAGTAGCCGCAACATAGGCAGTGATGTAGCATGGGTTGCCAGTGCCCAGGGCTGGACAATACACATTCAATTGCCTTATGGTGTCTGCATCACCCAGCCACAGAGATAAGAAAAGAAGAGCCATTCCGTCGTCTGGAGAGATCACTTCCTGGTTGGCATGGAGAATCTGTTTTCAGAGGAGCCCAGCGACAGAAGCGCACGGCTGAATTGAGGCAGCACCGGGTATTGAAATTTTGCACACCTAATCATTTTGCGCTCGGGGCAAGCTCCCCTGTGGTCCCCCGCCTCTCACACTATGCCACTGAGCAATGGGAAATCAGGTGAACCCACCACCGACTGTTTACAGTGGTACCTTGGATTAAGAACTTAATTCTTCTGGAGGTCTGTTCTTAACCTGAAACTGTTCTTAACCTGAGGTACCACTTTAGCTAATGGGGCCTCCCGCTGCCGCCACTCCAGTGCCACACGATTTCTGTTCTCATCCTGAAGCACAGTTCTTAACCCAAGGTACTATTTCTGGGTTAGTGGAGTCTGTAACCTGAAGCGTCTGTAACCTGAAGCGTCTGTAACCCGAGGTACCACTGTACTAGATCAGTTAGCAATTCTGACTCCAATTGCTTAACAACATCAGCAACAAAATGACAACCTTAAAAAAAAAAGCACACTGCCGAAAAGAAGGAAGTTTTTGGGTGGGCTGGGGTAGAGATGAGGAGTTTCTGTGTGACAGGATTGTGAACTCAATTCAGTTCTGGTACCCAGCACAAATTCCTGAGATCTTTTCTTCTACATGTATAGTATTTGCGCTTGGCTCTGGTTGGTGGATCTCAGGGTAAGAATAATAGTAGTAGTAATTTGATGGTAAATCCGACATGCGTCAATTCTTCCCACCCTTAGTTTAACAGACCCAAGCTCTACAATCTCTACATCAGCACCCCAACCTTGAAGTGCATTCCATGCATGCAGTCTCGTGTTTGCATGATCAGGGCAGAAGAATTTCTGCATCAGCAACCCAAAGTAGTAATATCGTGGAGAGCTGTGACCTAAGCCAAATTCACACACTGTATCTCAGCGCTCAAGGGCTGGCGGAGGCAGGCTCTATCAGCCTGCCTGGAATGGTTGCTGTGCCCCAGTGATCATTGCTTTCTGGCTGACGGCGGAGGAAGTTTCTGAATGGCTGATCAATCCCATATGGACAATGTTCACTCACAAAACAGAGCTCGATGGGGAGACGAGGGTGGGAGTCTGTGCGCAGTGGAAAGCACTATGCTTTGTTGGCTGCCGCTCAGGCATGGGGTGAACAGAAGCATAGATTCTGGGGGGGAATCCTTTGCATTATTTGAAATAAGGATTGCTGGGTGGCACAAACATGCGGTCCACTGTTTACATACAATTGTGAGTGCCTAGAAAGGATGCCGGATCAGGAGGTAGCAGGTGTGGTCCTATAAAGCTGTGCTCTGCTGGCAGTACATGTGATCTGCGCTTTGCTATGAATTGTATAGATTGGGGTGGGTCTGGAACTACTAGTTGCTGTTTGGCTTACAGTGGTGCCCCGCAAGACGAATGCCTCGCAAGACAGAAAACCCGCTAGACGAAAGGGTTTTCCGTTTTGGAGGCGCTTCGCTAAATGAATTTCTCTATGGGGTTGCTTCGCAAGACGAAAAAATCTTGCGAGTTCCCGCGGGTTTTTTTTGCTCCCCCCCCCCTTTCCTAAGCTGCTAAGCCGCTTATCAGCTGTTCCGCTGATAAGCCGCCTCTCAGCTGATCGCTAAAAGCCGCTAGACCGCTAATAGCGCTAATCCGCTAAGCTGTCAATGGGCTTGCTTTGCAAGACGAAAAAACCGCTAGACGAAGAGAATCGCGGAACGGATTTTCGTCTTGCGAGGCACCACTGTATTTGCAGTAGATCTTCCGGGATTTCTAACTCCCAGAATTTGAGCAATAGTAACTTACACACTATGATAGAATACAAGTCTCTGGGATGACTGACCTTTAGTTAATCACTTACCGGTACTTCTCTGCCTGGTGTTCCTCACCTGTAAAACAGGGGTATTAATTGGGACGTTTTGACCCAGACTTGGAGCAGCTCTGCTGATGATTTTGGGTTGTTGTTTTTTTAGAGTTTTATGTTAGAATTCCTGATCCATAATAACTCAAATGTAGATATGTACTTATCCCAATGTGTGGCTTAAGAAGTGCAGGAGCTAAGTCCCCCTTCCAACAGCATCGTTTACATCAGGATCCAACCCCCATGGCCACAGTTTTGTGCCTGGCAAATAAAGTAGAACTTAAACAAGTATGTGAAGTCTGGCCGGATAGGCTGATGATTCTTCTCCAGTTGATGTTTTTAATCCGAGCAGGAGAAGAATTTTGAAGTTTGTAAACCTTGCCTTTTCTTTCGAAGAAAGGCCTTTACAATCCCCCAAAGCTCATATCCGAGCCTTAGCTTGGAGAGCTTCACTGGCATCTCTAGTAATTTTCTGAATTCTGAGAAATAACTCAGATACTATAAAAACCCCTGGGTTGTAAAAATAGCAGGGCTGTAATCCAATGTTTGATTTCTGTTCATAGCGCACAAGTGAGATGCTTTAAGACCTTTTCAAAATGAGGAGTTGGAAGGGAAACCTCCAGTATATGACTGGGTGAGCAGAGAGTGGTTGTTCTTCGCTGTTGAGGGCAGGCCCCTGAAACTGGCAGAGAGCCATTACAAATAATCTTCCCTCGGGACAAACTGCAGTTGTGACCTAGAAGCAGGGAGCTGGGAGTACGTCATATTTTATTGAACACCCAGACTTTGATTCTGACCTGGATTTACACATCTACATTGCAACCAGAGTCCCTCTGCTCTCGATGTCCTCTCTGAATCCACACTTAGTCTCACTGCCACAACCTCCGTGGGATAGCTGCGGAGGGGGAAGGTTAGGCCTAGCCCACATAGGCAGTAGTGGCCCAAGCCTTGTGCTTGACTGCTTTGACTAAGAGTTGTTTCACGCCAGCATTTCCTGCAATACAGTGGACGCTCGGGTTGCGAACGTGATCTGTGTGGGATGCATGTTCGCAACCCGCAGCTACACGTCTGCGCACGTGTGGGTTGCGATTCAGCGCTCATCCGCAAAGCGCGGTTTAGCGCTTTTGCGCATGTGCGACCGCCGAAACCCGGAAGTAACCCGTTCCGGTACTTCTGGGTTTCTGCGGTCCGTAACCCAAAAAAAGGCAACCTAAAGCATCTGTACCCCGAGCTATGACTGTACTAATGAGTTGTGTTTGCATCTTGCTCTTAGGAATAGAAGGAAGATGGATGGTGGTATTCCTCTTGGAACAGGAAAGGGAGAGGTTAAGTGGGTACCTCTGTTGTCACCCTTAGCTCTCCTAGGTATGTGGGGATGGTACCCTGTGCTTTGTCCTTGTTAGAGTCTAAAATTATGTTTCTAGGTCGGTGTGCATTTCAGGATTTGTGTTACTGTTTGCATCTCTGAATGGTTGGTGTGCCAGTTTGAGGGGGTGAGAGAGAGAGAGAAAGATTCTATCCCTGCCTTTGTCTGCGTTCGTGTTGTGGCTGATTTATTAACTAGGACAATACAAGGAGACTCTGCCCATTATTCCCAGTGTCCGCCTCAGCTCCTGACAGCTTGGTGGAATTGAAATATCTTATTTAAAGCAAGTGAGGATCATTTTGAATATCAGCAGTGACACTCAAGGACTCACAGCTGAAAGGGTGCAAAACAACAGCTGGGAGGGGAGTGTAGATGTTCCTACCACCTTTGCCACTGCTTTCCATTGGGCTGTTTTGCTCCCTTAATGCCTTTGCCTTTAGAATCCAGGCAGTCTGCCTCATCACTGCTCGCATTTCCGTCAGCCAGCTGCCAGAAATATTTTGCCCCGGTCCTTCAAGCAGGTGGCACAAGGAGTCTGACGTTGGTTATCTGAGACAGCACACAGTGTCAGGTATATGGGGAAGTGGCACATCTCGAAACTGAGACTCTGGTAGAAGGACAGTAGCTCAAGAGCATCTTCTCTGCATACAGAATGCCCCAGGTTTGATCCCCAGTATCTCCAGGGAGACAGGCAGAGAAACCTGCCTGAGACCCTGGAGAGTCATTGGCAGCCAGAGTAGACAATGCTAGACAAGATGGACCAAGCGTCTCTCACCTAATGGTTCCTTCAGTCTCTATACTTTTGTACTAGGAGGGAGCTATTTGCCTGAGAGTTGCTCGCCTGCTTCCTGTTGGCCAACCCATTTGAGTTCTCAGATGGCCCATCCTTGCAAATTAGGGCGCCTGCTTCCTTGCTCGCTTCCAGACTTCCAATGCTGGCATGTGTGCATACTGTTAGCCAGTGGATGCTAAACGTTTGGATTCAGTTCAGAGGCAGATGGCGGGATCCTTGTGAGCTTTTGGCATTTTGTATTCAGGGGAAACACAGAGCTAACAGTTGAGGACGTAGTGAGGTTTGAGGTTGGGATGGTACTCACAGGTAGGTCTTCAGTGCAGCCAAGATATTTATTTAGATAATCAACCCACCATTTCTCACAGGTCCCAAGAACTCAAAGCAACCACTAGAATAACACACACACACACACACACACACACACACACACACGTAGCTATTAAATCTAAAATGGTTACCCCCACAGAGCTACATTTTCCGGAATTCCTTGAGAATAAGAATCAAATGTTAAATCACTGAGCATTGTAGATCTGAGGAATACATAAGGTTCTCCTAACAGTATCCATAACAAACTGCAGTTCCCAAGTTTCTTTGAGAGACAGTTCAAAGATGCTTTCAATGTATAGTGCATGTGGGGCCTTAGTTGGAGGGCTGTGAAAGAGCCGCTGAGAATGCCTCTCGTTCTACTCTTATAATGTACACTTGTCATATGGCTGGTATTGTGCATGTAGAGGACAATCTTGGTTGATTTTCGAGAGCAGAAGTCTGTAAGATGCACCAAGGCTTTGTTTTAAGGAAGCAAGCCATAGGTCATCTTAGTGTGGTGTGAGCAGGTCATCACAGCTTGAAATTTGAGAGTCACCAATATAAAGCAAATCCTATCAATTTTAGTAGCTGAGCCCTCACCTGCAGCTTCTTAGACAATATTTAGTGTTGAGCCAATATTCACTGCACCCCACATTTTGCTGTCCCTTTCTCTGTGGCAATCTAGTGTGTGTGTGTGTGTGTGTGTGTGTGTGTGTGTGTGTGTGTGTTTGGTGATTGAAGAATAATTTGGGGGTGGGGGAGCCCCAGCCCATTGCTGCTGCTGTCGTTCTCGGTCATCATCAGCTGGCGGCCACCCTTCTGCCCCCTGGAGAACCTACACCCCCTGGAGCAGTTATATGATGAGATGGTGCTGCTCTGATGAAGGAAATGACAATCTCTGCTTGTGACTGACACATTTTACATCAGAGCAACCACTATATCATAATGTAATGTCAATCCAGGCAGCCTTTGGACCTCCCCCCCCAAAAAAAGAAGGCTGGTAGTCACTGGGGGAGTTCTGATGGTAGCAAGGCCCCCCCTCCCAATTTTAATCCATCCTATGAATTTCCTGGGGCTTGCCCCTGCTCCTTCCCCAACCATCGCCAAAAATCTGAGGAAGAACTTTTTTCTGACTACTGTATCCGATCTTGCATTTCCATATTTTAAAATGCATCCTACAAGGAAGTGGAGGTTGTCGATTTTGCCATCTGTTAAAAAGTACAGGATTTTGCTTTAATGACTAAGCTAACACACTTTATTTGATTCAGTGAAAGAAAGAAAGAAAAGGACATGATACTTTGTAAAATGGATTAATTTTATTCAATACAGCAAAAAGGGGGATTTATTGTCAAATAAAGGTTATGAATTCACTTAGTTAATAGTAAGTTAGATTTAAAAAAACAAAAACAACCAAGCTGATAGTTACATCTTGACATTACACAGAAAGACAGAATGCTATTAGTTATAAATGTGACACCCATTAGAGCACTTCTATAGAATTATAAATATTTATGCCCTTGTATTTTCATTCTATGTGCTGGTGCTTTGCGTTTTTGTTGAATGAGATATTATATTCTACGACTGGTTGTACTGACAAAGTCCTGTTAGTCCAAGCACTTCCTCCTGCGCAGCACAACTTCCTCTCCCTTTCCTCTTACGTTCAGAAGGTCCCAGGAGAAACCCTAGAGAAACACTGACTAGCAGTATAGACTATACGGTGTTGATAAGGGAGTGGGTGGCACTGTGGTCTAAACCACTGAGCCTCTTGGGCTTGCTGATCAGATGGTCAGCAGTTCAAATCTGTGCAACAAAGTGAGCTCCCGCTGCTCTGTCCCAGCTCCTGCCAACCTAGCAGTTTGAAAGCACACCAGTGTAGGTAGATAAATAGGTACCACTGCGGCAGGAAGCTTAACAGCATATCCATGCGCTCTGCCTTCCGTCACGGTGTCCTGTTGCGCCAGAAGCAGTTAAGTTATGCTGCCCACATGACCTGGAAAGTTGTCTTTGGACAAACGCTGGCTCCCTTGGCCTGAAGCGAGATGAGTGCTGCACCTCTTAGTCGCCTTTGGCTGGACTTAACCATCCAGGGGTCCTTTACCTTTACCTTACCTTACCTTACCTTACTGTGTTGACAAACCAGTACAGTGTAGCTGAACCAATAGTTTGACTCTTTCTCTTGACTTAGTACTTCCTAGTGTGGTCCACTTCCTTCCTTGACCATTTGCCCACTTTCCTGTGTACAAACATGACTCTGGGACTAGTTCCTCATCCTTGCAGTGCAACAACATAGTCCCTTGTACCCTGGACTGTTGTTCCAGAGACAGCTCTGGCTTACACCATGCCTGTGTGGCAGTAGCAAACAGCAGGGTGGGACAGCAGGATTCACCTGATCTCCAGTCACCAGCGTGTCAAGGGTGCTCCCCAGCCAAAGCAATGCACACAGTAGATAGTTAACTCAGAGCTGACACTTACAGTAGTTTCCACAGCACCGAATACCCACACACACAAGCCTAGCATATAGGCAGCTATTCCCAGGTCTGCGCTCTATGGAGCAGCTGCAGCGACAGGGGGCCACACGCCCTCCTCCATCCTATGTATCTTCCCCCAATGGGCTGCACACATGCAGTCAGAGACTATGTCTACCTGGAAGCTGCCTCTGCTCTTCTCACTTCAGTTCTCTGCTGGTTCTGGGAGACAGTGGTGTAGGAGTGGGTGGGGAAGCACCTACCCTTCGCTTGCCTGACCTGCCTCTTCTTCACACCCAACTTTTGCTCTATTCTGCAGCTCTGAAGCTTCCCCTGTTTCTGGCGCTTGCCTTCTGGCTGTTACACGTCCCCACAAACCACGAGAGTCAGATACCAGCCCCATCTTCCCCCGATGCACCCTTATCCGCGTCCTGCCAGTCCCTGACACTGTGCCGCTTCTGAATACCAGGACAGAAAAGGGGATGGGGGAGGTTGCTGTGGTGCAAAAGCACCAGCGGAGCCTATCTGGTGCCTCCTGCCAGTGCCTCTGAACCACACTCACCTGCCGCTGCCTTGCCTTTCCCCCTCTCCCTCCCAGTATGCAGCAACAACACAGGTGACTTCAGATCAAGTGTTTTAATGACTGAGCTAACACTCTTTCTTAGATTCAAGGAAGGAAAACAAAGGCACAGTACTTGACGATAAGATAGATGAATGTCATTGAATACAGCAAAGAAAAAGGGGAAAGAGAAACCAGCCACTATCTGCAAGTGCTGTGTGGTCTTCTTTGTCTAGATTGCCTGCTGGCTTGGATTCAGGAGTGTTTAATGTGTCTTTCTGAATGGCTGAGTTCCAGCAGTTGTACCCAGCATGTAAAAATGTTTTCTCTATATATATCTTGTGAAAACGACAGCTTCAATTGCTTAACCTAAAAAGGTAGACTAGGTGATTGAAGCAGTTAAGAGCAGGGCAGGCGTCAGCACTCAGCATTCGTAGGCCCCAGAATGCTGGCGAAGCCCACCATTTAAATTTCCTACAATGCCCCCGATGATGTGTCACACTTGGGTATTGTGGGTTAAAATGGCAGCCCTGGAAAAGGATGAAGGATGAAGGAGGGGACCCACCAATGGAGGAAGGATTGCACCAGAGGGACTTTTCCCAGTGGTCTCTCAGATCTAGAGCCCTCCTGTGTAAGATGTCCTTGTAGACTCCTTGGGCGCAGAAGGGGACCATGTTTAGGGAAGTTTTTAATGTTTAATGCGGTATTGTGTTTTAATATTCGATTGGGAGCTGCCCAGAGTGGCTGGGGAAACCCAGCCAGATGGGCGGGGTATAAATAAATTATTATTATTATTATTATTATTATTATTATTATTATTATTATTATTATTACTCCCAGTTCATGTAGTTAAAGCCTACAACAGGGCTAAAACATAGGAACCACTGCAGGGCAGGCAGCAGGGAGCACACATGGGGGCATTGTATAACAGTGATTTCTCTCTTATGGAGGCTACTTTGGATGAAGACAGACAGAACCTTTTTAAGAATGGCAGAGGAAGTCTGATAGTGCCTCCATTGACGGGTAGACAAATGTACTTTCTCTCCCAAAGAGGGCTGGGGGGGGGGACACTATTGCAGGCTTTCAGATTGGTTCAAATTGAATGGGATGCCGATTGGCTAGCACCTGTGACAACATTTGTGCATTCAGATTCATCTTAAAACATCAAGAAACGTTTAAAAAGTAGTAATAAATACTCCAGGATTTGAGGAGTGTCTGCTTTTAGAACATTTCATTTAAAAAAATTAAAAGGG
This sequence comes from Podarcis erhardii, assembly GCF_964252035.2. Classification (NCBI taxonomy): domain Eukaryota; kingdom Metazoa; phylum Chordata; class Lepidosauria; order Squamata; family Lacertidae; genus Podarcis; species Podarcis erhardii. The sequence continues at coordinate 27,829,880 of NC_138498.1, read as the reverse complement.
TATTAATATTTATATGCCATTAAGTAAAGTAAAATGTTAAAAAGGCAGGCAATTCACCTGATGCACAGAGAAGAGGAGAAAGACTGAGGGCTGGTATACATTTTCATAATGCAGTCTGTACAGCCAGTGAGCAAAGGGTCAATTCTGCCTGCCATTGAAATCCACATTTGTCTTTATCCAATGATGCCATGGAGACTTGTTCATTTTATTTATCTATTTAACAACTTTTTTTTTACTTACAAAAACATTTATACCTCTTGACAGCAGTTTACTAAACCTTCGCCTTTTGTTGCAAGGAAGACCCCAAATATTAAAATGTCACAGCAGTACCAAAGGACCCTAATGCAATATGCACACCTCAATTCCTTCTGTCCATGCCTTTTATGGTTCATTTCAATCCTTCCTTTTCTTCCACTTTATTTGTGCTTGAGCCAAGAGATATGAGAGACAAGAGGGGGCACGCACTGAGCGGGAGCAGTAGCAACCAAGCTTGCAGGCTGTATTTTTAATTATTTCTCTTTTCCTTTTTTTTCATAGCCTAAGGAGTTCCCTAGAAAAACATTTGGAGAGAAAAAACCCACTGTTCATAGAGATTGGATTTCCCTTCATTAAATGCCATCAAGCTCAGTCCCATTTCTAAGCATCACTAACACCTTTTGGGGAATCTGCCTGTTGACATAGTGCCCAAAGGTGACCCAAAGTGATGGTCCCTGCCAATTTGTATCCCAGCTCATTTCTACTAATCACAGATGAATTCCACAATGTCCCCCGTTGGTGTAAAAGGAAGGATTGCTGATAGTATATGGCATGCCTTCCTCAAGCTCATCCAGTGCCCTTTCACTCCTCCAATAAGGCACCAACATCAAGGCCTTGAGAAAAGAGGTTGGGTAATGCAAACTCCCTAAGAAAACTCCTATGGACATCAACCTCATTTAACCTGATTGGTGGTTTCCAAGTAGGGAATCCTATGCTGACACCTACAGGCTCAATTGAGATATTCACCTTTGCAGTGGTATAGCCGAACTCTTGAGTCCCAGTACAGGGTTGAATAGACCAGTGTGTTGAACTGGAGCAAACGCAATTCCCATTTTACCTGTCAGGCCCTTAATGCAGGAGAGGGTAAATATGAGGCGTTTGTGATGACCACAAGCACTGCTATCTTCATGGCCTATATACACAGGATGCTGAAAGTTGCACATGGTACTTGCCCTTGGATAAAATACAGGTTGGCGTTCCAGCCAGTTGGCAAAGGACTTCATAGCTATAAGAAGCAAAGAGGCAGAGAGAGAGAGGACAGGAGCTGGCAAACAGCCCTGTCAAGCCCAGATAGCCCTCAGGTCCTTGTTTACCCTGCCAACATCCCAGAGCTTTGGCATGGAGTTTTGTCCAAACATCACATGGAGTCTTTGGACAGCTGTGCTGGAATTTGTAGCCTTCCCTTGCACGGAATGTGGGTTTGGAGCACCACCGCTAGAAATTAACAACCCCCTCCAATAGGCTGGCAGAATTAAGAAGTTTGGAGCTAGCCTGTCAAAAGGAGAGAAAGGTGGATTTAAGAATGAGTTGAGGATTATGGTCAGAGCTCTTGTGTGATAAGCTAAGTCAAGTCCTGAAACAGGAGAGATAGAGGCAGTTACTGCTGAAAGGTTGGTGAGCCATTGGAGAGGGGATTAAGACTGATGGAGCAATCCGCTACGTGCTTACTTAGAAGTAAGCCCGGCTGTATAAAATGGATTTTACTCCCGTGCAAGTGTGTGGGGGGGAATTGCTGCCTAAGAACTGCTGTCCAGGCCAACTGAGGCCAAAAGACTCATCAGCGGATTAAACCAGAAGGAAGGCCTGTGTTTGCACCCCCAATACCATCCTTTGCAAATCTTCCCCCTCAGCACAGCATTTTGCAGTGTTGAACACTTTTGGTGTAGGTGTGGGGTTTTTGTTGTTGTTTTTCCAGGACCACATTAATACAGGAATGAAAGAGGATGTGAAAATCGAAGGGCACATCACTACTGAAAGAAATGAAAAAACCAAGAAGAAGCCAGGCGATGCTCAAGGGTTCTCGGGAGCCTGTGTCAGCATGCAGACTGGTGATTAATTCGCAGCAGCCTGCTAGGATGAGGATCTTAACGTTCATTGGGGCATTTTATTATTTACTTATTTGTCTCACCAATTTGTATAATGCTTGCTTAAATTTTGTCTCTAAGGGGTGTACAGGTAACTCAATACAACAAAGCTAAAAATCAGTTAAAACAATTAAATCAGAATTCAGTTAAATGCCTGGTGGAATAGGAAGGGGGGGGGAAGAGTCTTCTCCAGAATTTCAGCAGAGAGAGGGGGGCTGTCTGCCCTTAACTGGAAGGGATTCCATAAAACTGAGTCCACAATATTGAACACACTGCTGCTGGTGGATGAGAGTTCTGCATCTGAGCCATGGGATATAATGACTCAGGCATTGCCTGAGTTATCCTGGACCCAAGTTGTTAAATATCTTGTAAATTAATACAGTGGTACCTGGGGTTATGTACTTAATTTGTTCCGGAGGTCCGTACTTAACCTGAAACTGTTCTTAACCTGAAGCACCACTTTAGCTAATGGGGCCTCCCACTGCCTCCGTGCCACCGGAGCACGATTTCTGTTCTCATCCTGAAACAAAGTTCTTAACCTGAAGCACTATATCTGGGTTAGCCGAGTCTGTAACCTGAAGCGTATGTAACATGAAGCGTATGTAACCTGAGGTACCACTGTACAAGAACCTTTAACCTGACCTGGTAGCATATGGGCAGCCTATGGAAGCTTTTGAAAACCAGAGTGGTAGCAATAATCTGACCCCTATCAACAGTCTAGCCAGCATGTTTTGCACCAAAGGTAGCCCCCCAAAGAGCTTGTTGCTATAATCAAGGCTTGGCTCAGTGCAGCAGAACAACTGTGGAGAAGCAAGCGGGGCTGCAATCTCCTCTCCAAGAGCCCTGTTCTTTGACATACCAATCAGGACAGTGGATGAAGAATTGTGAAGGACTCTTGTGTTTATGCATATGGTGGGACCAGGGCTGCTAGAATGGGGAACTTGCATGGAAGATAAGTTGCTTGTTCTGTAAAGTAATCTCCATATATCCCTGGACTGGACGTATCACAGTAAGGGTGATAGCAGCCAGAGACTTTAAATGAACCATTGTCCTCTAATTCTAATGGACTCAGAGGCTTTCTCTGACATTTCAAGTATTCTGGAAAAGCACAGCGACTGCCTATTCCTCCCATGCCCTATTGGCCTTAGCACTTATGTCACCTTGTTGTCTTGAAACAGCCTCTGTACTTCAAAGCCTTCCACCTTGTAACTACTACATGGGCAGCCACTGCGCCAACATCAGGAGGGCAGGCACTCAGCTCTCCTGCTCTGTCCGATGGGGGTCTCTTGCCCTCTTTATCCACAGGTAGAGATGAATTTTTCTGCACGCCGCAGGCAAACAGCAGTGTGTCTGCACTGGGGGAGAAGTGTCTCCAGACTTCAAGGCAACCATTAGATGATCACCTCTCATTATTAAAGTTTAATTTAAACTGCGTATCGAAAAGAAAAATACAAACAAACTCGTATCAAAGGAGCCTCCGGCACTTTTAGTACTTGATTAAATTTTAGGATGTGGGGGCTGGAAGCAGTCTGAATTCCTTCACTTATTTCCTTTGAGTTTCCATCCTCTGGTTTCTTTCATTGCTGCAGAGAAGCTACATAAATGAATGCCTGAGATTAATTCACTCTTTCCAGGTTTTCTGCAGCCTAAAGGGAAAGCTTTTCCTGCTAGCCCCATAACATGTTCCTCTTCAGTTTTTCCATGATCTTTTCCTACTTCATTTCCCAGGCTTTCACACTCCCATGTCCTCAAACTTGTTTCACCATAGCATCCCCATCCAGCTGCCATGCTTAGAAAAACCCACATATTTCAGCAACTCCCCCTAGTTTTCACAGTCTCTCGAAGTTACCATCAGTGGTAAGGATGCTTCAAACCTGTTTGAACATAGATTCATTTCCCCTCCATGACATGTAATTACAACTGCATTTATGAGACACAGCAAAGTTCCAGGCGTATTTTATGGGGTGGGGTGGGGTGGGGTGGAGCAATTCTTTACTGCACAGTGCTGATGAAATAATCTGTGTACATAAAAAAATAAGAAGAGCTTGTTGGATGAAACCAATGTCCCATCTAGTCCAGCATTCTGTTCTCATGGCGGCCAAACAGATGCCTGTGGTTTCCAGCAACTGGGATTCAGAAGGATTACTGTTTCCAACTGCGAAGGCAGAGCATTGCCATCATGGCTAGGAGCCATTGGTAGTCTTTATCCTCCATGAATTGGTCTAATCCTCTTTAAAGCCACCCAGTTTGCTGGCCACCACTGCCTCCTATGGGAAGAAGTTCCATAGTTTATGTGCCCATAGTTTATCTGTACCAAATCTTCCAACATTCAGCTTCATAGCTTCATCAGATGACTGGGAGTGGCCACTGAGACCATATAACACCAGTCCTGAAAGACCTACATTGGCTCCCATTACATTTCTAAGCACAATTCAAAGTGCTGGTACTGACCTTCGAAGCCCTAAACGGCCTCAGCCCAGTACAGTGGTACCTCTGGTTGCGAACGGGATCCGTTCCGGAGGGCCGTTCGCAACATGAAAAGAGTGCAACTCGCAGCAGCGCGTCTGCACACGTGCAGGTTGCGATTCGCTGCTTCTGCGCATGTGCTTGATGTCATTTTGCTCTTCTGTGCATGCTCGAGTGGCAAAACCCGGAAGTAACCCTTTCCGGTACTTTCGGGTCGCGACAGGAAGTAACCTGAAACAACGTAACATGAAGCAAATGTAACATGAGGTATGACTGTATACCCAAAGGAGTGTCTCCACCCACATCGTTCAACCCAGACACTGAGGTCCAGCTCCGAGGGCCTTCTGGCAGTTCCGTCACTGAGAGAACTGAGGTTGCAGGGAACCAGGCAGAGGGCCTTCTCGGTAGTGGTGCCCGCCCTGTAGAAGGCCTTCCCATCAGATGTCAAGGAAATAAACAACTTCAGTGGTACTTCGGGTTAAATACTTAATTCGTTCCAGAGGTCTGTTCTTAACCTGAAACTGTTCTTAACCTGAAGCACCAATTTGGCTAATGGGGCCTCTTGCCGCCACGCTGCTGGAGCACGATTTCTGTTCTCATCCTGAAGCAAAGTTCTTAACCCGAGGTACTATTTCTGGCTTAGCGGAGTCTGTAACCTGAAGCGTATGTAACCTGAGGTACCACTGTGTCTGACTTTTAGAAGACCTCTGAAAGCAACCTTGTTTAAGGAAGTTTTTAATGTTTGATGTTTTATCATGCTTTTAATATTCTGTTGGGAGCTGCCCAGAGTGGCTGGAGAAACCCAGACTATCATCATCATCATCATCATCATCATCAGATGTCCATGAGTTCTCGTGTTGTGGCAGAGGGAGAAAAACTTTTCTCCAGCCACCTTTCCCATGCCATGCATGAAGTTATATACTTCTGTCATGTCACCTCTTAGTCACCTTTTCTCTAAATGAAAAAAAAAGTCCCAAATGCTGCTACCTTTCCTCGCTTGATCATTTTGGTTTTGCCCTTTTCTGAACTTCTTCCAGCTCTAGAATATCCACATTGGGGAATTGCTGGAAATGGAGAGAGAATGGGCAGAAAAGATGATAACAGAGGCTTTCATTTTCACAAGCTATGGGGTAGCCCACATTCCCTTTTTCATTTTTAAAAAATAAAATTCTAAGCAGGACCAAGGAATACGAATACCTCTGAACCTGAAATAGTAGAAGCTCAAGAACTCTGGCCTTTTCTCTGATTTGCTTCATTTTCACGTTTTGTGATGTTCATTTGAAGCCCAGAGTCTGAAAGAAGAAGCCAGGAGTTCAGACGCCCAACAACTTTCAGAAAATCACATGATGGATATTACTTACTGTTCTTTTTTATAGGTCAGCTTTGTCCTTTGTATAATTTCCCAATTTTTATTTCAACCTATCTGTTGTACTGAGAAATACATAATCTTGCACCAATCAACAAGCAAGTTTAATCAAGCAAACTTATCCAAACCTGTAGAAAGTTACGTGTTTTGTCTCTTTTTAGCTACTGTTGGTTTTAAGCATCATTTGAATGCTCTTAAATACCTGTCTTAATTGTTTCTTATTGAGAATTTTAATGTTCTGTTTTATATTTTTGTCAATGGCTTAGAGGGTTGTTGTTGTTTTTACAATTGGTTTATAAAGGTTAAGGGGAAAATAGAAGCAAATGCTGCCTGTGACACTGGTATTTTTAATAGTGTTCATATCCACCCAACATCCCTTCTTATCACATATGAGCCAGTGTGGCAGATATGGTGGTGGCTCCTGGCTACAGCCTCAGAGATGCTAGATATCATTTTAAAGTTCTATGCTCTCTAATTTGGCTAAAGTCCACGCAAGGCTCATAGTACACCCTTGTGCAAATTAATGGAAACAAACAATGTAGTTTATTGTACAAAACTCACATATACATATACAAAACTCACAGATACATTAGTAACAGATATGACCTCTGCTATTTTTAAGCAACATTTGAACACGGTTTGGCATGGAGTCTACTAGTTTCGAACAGTCACTGTTGATTTTCGGATCCCTTGAGTGAGCTGCTCCATAGTCATACAGTCTACAGCACGGAGGCAACTTTTGCATATAGCCCACAAATTCTCAATGGGATTGACGTCCGGAGAATTCCCTGGCCAATCAAGTACCTGTACTTGCTGCTCTGTCATTAATTTCTTCACCACTTTCAATGTGTGACAGGGGGCTAGGTCCTGCTGCAATATCCCAGCACTGTCAGGATACCTCTTTTCCAGCTCTGGAATAACTCTCTTTTGTAGAACCTCGATATATTGTGGCGAGTGCATCATTCCTTCTATTGGCTGCAGGCATCCGACACCATAATGATCAGCTGACTTTTCATGTTTGTTTTGAGTACAGGATTATGAGTAAGATAGAAGACATTCTTTGTTTCAATTAATTTGCACAAGGATGTACCATAAGGGCACGGGATGTACCAGCACTGACATGCTTGATCTTTGCAGAGCAAGAGGGTATGACCACACAATCAAGTGGCCAAGGTGGTTATATGGCTTCTCAGATTCAGAAATGCAGCAGCATGCAAATTCCATGCTTATATTTTGCCATGAAATTACTTCTCCAAGATGCACCAGTGCATGTATGCTTTAAAAAGCAGTACGGCAATACCATTCAGAGTTCAAGGCAGCAACCAAAGGAGTGCCATCTTCCCAACAGGAAATTTTGTGGCTCCCATACTTGGTCCTGATACCAAACCTGAATTTATGGCTCTCTAGCTCTGCGATGTGGGTGGCGCTGTGGTCTAAACCACTGAGCCTAGGGATTGCCGTTTGGAAGGTTGGCGGTTCGAATCCCTGCAACGGGGTGAGCTCCCGTTGTTCAGTCCCAGCTCCCGCCAACCTAGCAGTTCGAAAGCACATCAAAGTGCAAGTAGATAAATAGGTACCACTCCAGTGGGAAGGTAAACAGTGTTTCCGTGTGCTGCTCTGGTTCACCAGAAGTGGCTTAGTCATGCTGGCCACATGACTTGAAAGCTGTACGCCGGCTCCCTCTGCCCATAGAGCGAGATGAGCGCACCACCCCAGAGTCGTCCACGACTGGACCTAATGGTCAGGGGTCCCTTTACCTTTACCTTTAGCTCTGCTTAGCCTGCTTAGTTTAGTCAGGCAGCCATCCTTGGGAGCAATGATTCTCAGCTTCCTTCCCTCCCCACCCAAATATGAGCACTGCATGTTCATTTTATCCAAAACAATGTGGTCAGTTTCTCTCCCACATAGGTTTAAAATATTTTTTTTAAACCACAAAATTGTAGGGACAGAAGGGACATCTTCCGGTCCAAGCAGATATGTAACCAAAGTGTATCCCTCTCCTTTAACTGGAGTGTGACTGTGGGAATGAATCCCAAATTTAAAATGCTTGTTTTCCAAAAGTTCAGCATCATTAAGACCAGTTGCTTACTTCGACCCTTCTCTCCTAGTTTTATTCCAACAGCAGATTTCATATTTTTTTTGGCTTTTATTTACTTTTACTTTTTTTCATTTTTTTCATTTTTTCATTTTTTGTCCACAAAAATGGAGTGTAAAGGCCACCACATAATCAATCGGCAAGTAAATAATGAAAGTTTGTGTTGATATAGGCCATGTCGCCACAGTGTACACAACAGTAATTCACTTTAGCCTATCAGGAGATGTATGAGATTACAGTTGCCCTTACTATCTACCTCATTGATTGTGTATTGCATTGATCTGTTTAGTCATCTCCCCCTCCTTTCTCTCTCTTTTTTTCAAGGTACATGATCACATCCCTGGACCGTACGCATGCTGGCTTCTACCGCTGCATTGTGCGCAATCGCATGGGAGCCCTTCTGCAAAGGCAGACTGAAGTGCAGGTGGCATGTAAGTGGTGGCGCAAGTCATGCTCGAAAAGTTTATAAATATATATATATACAGGGAAATAATCCATGAAGTGAGCTACAGAGCAAGAGGACAAAGGATGATGGCAAAAGAGGTTGACCATTCCCACCACCTTTGGAGTGCTGGGGAGGCCCCAAGACCCCATGAGATTCCAGGGCCACCTGGAGGAACAAGAGCAACAACCTGGGGAATAATTTCCTTGAGTAGGAGCTGTTCCCCTGCTCTGCCAGGATGTCCCAGGCATGCCCATGCTCCCTACTCCGAATGAAGGGACTTGCCTGTTGGATGATAGGGCTTCAACAAAATGACTGGAGGACCAATAAACTATTTGAATATGTGTCCTTCCTGAACAATGATAGGTCTACACTCTAAACCAATAGCAGTTTAATGCCCGTTTTACTGTCATGCCTTTGCCCCAAAGAAACCTGGTGATGGTAGGTTGGCAAAGCCATGACAGTAAAACGGGCATTAAACTGCTATTGGTTTAGAGTGTAGACCTATCATGTGCCTTCTCACAGAATCCCAGTCATGTCATATTCCTTCATTCAAACATTTTCACAATAACCTTCAAATCGAACACATTGTTTCATAAGTTGACTCAGACCTTTTCTACTGCATTATATCTTTAGCTATTACAAAACTTACAAAACGTTTCTCTATTACAAGTATTTTGTCATTTTTCTTTCACTGCTTTTATCTCAAATCCTGCCCTGAATTTCGTTTGACTGTAATATTGTTTTTTAATAGTCCACAAAAGGCCTCCATTCTTATATGAAAAGTTTGTCATTTCGGTATCTTAATTTTGCTGCCAGTTTTGCCATTTCTGCATAGTCCCCATTACTTTCAAAAGCTACTCCTCCCTCGTTGGAACCTTCTCTTCTTTCCATTTCTGTGCATATAATATTCTAGCTGCTGCTGTTGACACATTAATAATTCGGTCATCATCTTTGGAACATCCTTCCCTATTATACCTATAAGAAAAGCTTCTGGTCTTTTGGGAATAGCCCATTTAAACATTTTCTTCATTTCATTATATATCATTTCCCAAAACCCTAAAAGACAGTCTGAAAGAATTCATGGGAAGAGGGAATGACTGTAATGCTAGTTCATTTCTAATGCTGATGTGCCCTTCAACTCCCCTTCCCGCTCTGAGCACCTCCTGTCCTCCTTTTCTAAACTTGTCTAAATTACCCCTTTCCCCATCACAATCAGGAAATGCTCTTTTCAGAGGTTTGTTAGTTGTGGCCTTATTATCACGTGTGATTTCTCTTTCACACGCACAGAGAGAGAAATGTTTCAGTTGCAGCATATCTTTATGACAAGTAGTCAAGGTCATCAGGCAGCAAGATCTGGGCTGCTCTTGGTGAGCAAAATGTTAGGTGAGAAATTATTGGGTGCTAAAGGGCTCTTCAGTTGAGCAGTGCAAAGTGGATTTGGAATCAACAGCTGGAAGGTGGAGGTGGAGGAATGCAAATTAAAAGAAAGGCACAGTCTCTTTACAGGGTGAGTGATGAACCGCAGGGACAGAACATCATCAAACCTGGGCCTCTTTCACCTTCTTCTGATCAAGATTAGAGGACTTTGTAAAGGACACCACTCAGACGGCTGCAGAATTTTTGATACAGCAATAATGAAAGGGTATTCTGTAGCCATGTCCTGTCCATGAGAGGTCACCTTCCAATTTTATCACACTTTATTAATCCTCTGACAACAATGAAGTGACCTTTTGTAGCAGTGCCAAATGACAGAACCTCCAAAGCGATGCCCCTTTCCTCCAAGCTGACAGATCTTAAAATGTCTCTTTTTTCTTTCTTTGTTGGTCTATTTGCTTTTTTTTTTTTTAAGGGGGGGAACCTTTCTGATTTCTCCCACTCCCTGTCATCCCTATTTGCAAATCTCCTATGGCAAGCGGAGCTGGGAACTTGTGAAAGCTTTATCTTTAGTCCCTTGTAATGGAGCTGCAGGAAGAAAACAGAGCAGGACTGAGGGGCATTGGAAGATTGGGAGGCAGGTTGCGAGGGGGTCGTGCGTGCCCCCCCCCCCATGCTAACAGAGCCATGAGGAGACAGGAGAGTAGAAGTGGCAAATATGCATGGAGGAACATTAACGGGACTGCATGTGAATCTCACCCCAAGGAAGAGGAGGGGGCTGTTTGCCTGAAGTGTTAAATCCCTAAGATGGCTTATAACAAAAGCAAGCAGTTCTTCTCGGCAGCACCCTCTGGAAGGCAGGGAAAGCAAACAACGTTTATAACAATTACAGCACCATTGCCTGACGCAGGGACAAGCCGCCCATATAAATCAGCCCTGGTCTCTCCGACGTGCGGGGAGGTAGGGTGGAAGAGGCCGGGGTGTAGATGACAAATCTTCTGCTGGCGACTGAAGATTGTGGCTCAGTTGGCTGCCTCCTGCGGCACTTAGCTAGAGAGCTTCATGGTTCAGCACAGCTGGTGGGTGTGTGGGTCTCTGGGAAGGGGTTTTGCTGTGGGGATGGATCAGACATTTTACAGTTAAGAAAGTGATGGGGAAATGCATTTGCAGTGGAGCCCTTTGATCAACTTTAACTGCACAAACTTAAATGGAATCAATGAACTACTAATGGGAAGGTGTATAAACATCCCACAAGCAAATCAGGATGATTGCAGGACAAACGCACATTTTCATATAGCCACGCTGCAAACAACTGCATGATAAAGACCGAGTATAATCCGACCTCCGTATAAGCTTTGTGAAACAAAATCTGGATGAATGCTCAGCCCTCAAGTCATCTGGAGCAGCTGGAAATGGCAAGCAGGCCTTGATTCTTCTCACTGTTCTAATTTGTTTCTCTTCTGAGATTTGCTAGGTTCTTCCAGGTTAGCAGCGGGCTGCATGGGCAGCAGATCCCAGACACCAAAAGGCTAGGTCTGACAACGGATTCTGCATGCCAGATCAGTGCATGCTGTGAGGACTTCAAAAGCCCGGAGAAGAAGAGAAATAACTTGCTGAGCCAAGAGCTGGAGAAGAAAGCAGAGAAAAGCGCCGTGACCACCAACCAGAGGAAAGGAGCAGCGGGAGCAGGGTGTGTGTGTTAATTCAGGCCTCAGGCAATGTTGACAAGGTACCTGCAAGGCTTCTTGTGCTGTCGCTACACAGACTTATAGAAGCACCGCCTGGGAAAGGGAGATGCCATTTAATTAATCCTAATAAAAGAGATGCTTTGGAGGAGCGTCTCATCTACAAGCATGGAGGGGTGTGTGGGTATCAGAAGCAAGAGAGCATCTCAGCTGGTGAAAGAACAACTCAGAAAGTCTCAGCATTGGTCTCAGCACTGGACCACAATAGCTGATTGCACTCTTCCAAGCCTTAATTCCCTCTTCTCTTCCTTTGATGTTGCTCTTCCGTATCCTTTGCCCACAACTGCAGGAGCCACCATTTTTAAAAATTCACAACCTGCAGTCAGGCTTCAAATAATGCACAAGCACCTTCAAAGATACTTTGAGGTTCCTGGGTTTGTTGGGTTGTGTGTTGTTGTTTTTTTAATTAAGAAAAAAGAAATACATAAGGACACCCATTAAGCGACTCCACTATCCAGAAGCTAAAGAACTAAAACCCACCCTTTTCTAATTGTGTATTCCTTCACCGCTGCGCATTGCTGCTACAAAGTTAATGCTGCAAAGACTGTGCCAGAACCAATTTCTGTATTGTGGCAGTTACTCTCCGTTGTGCACTTAGCTATCTCCCCGCACTTAAGAGAACCAGGAATCGCTTGAAGAAAAACCGAAAACGTTCACGACTCTTGCAGCTTTCGTTTTTTTAAGGGATCTTCCTCCACGGTTACAAGATTCATGATGAAATTACAGGTGCAGGAAGCCCTGAGGCCAACATCTCCAACGATGGGGGCTTAACCTCCCTCTGACGCTCCTTGTTAGAAGCACTTTCCATCAGGAATAATCTTAAGTGGACTTGGTGCCTCATCAGCATTCTCGGGAATGAAGATCTACGAGCCGAAGCAGGGAAAGAAAATTAAAATCCAGACAGCCACTCGAACGTCTTGGCGAGGGGTGGGGAGGGAAGGAGCACCTTGTTGCTTGCAGCCTAAAGGAGTGCTGTGGGGAGGGGACACCCCCCAAGATTTAGTACGCTGAGTTTCATGACTCTCTGCCTCTCTGCCAGGAAGAAAAATAACCACTGAAAATTGGGAAAAGAAAATAATCACCATCAAAAATGGGGGAAAGGGGAGATCTGTGAACATCTCCTAACTTTGAATTTGTAAATCATATTGCATCTACAGGATGAAAACCTCCTGGTCACAGCCATGCCATATATTTAAAGCACTCTCATTCCACTTTAAACGTCATGGCTCTTACTCCCCAAAGAATCCTGAAAGCTGTAGTTCGTTAAGGGTTTCCTAATGACTCTCAACAAAAGACAGTTCCCAGGATTCTTTAGGGTGTCGGGGAGCTATGGCGGTTAGAGTGGCATAGTAGTTCTTTAAATAAGGTAAAGTAAAAGTAAATGACCCCCGGACAGTTAAGTCCAGTCAAAGGTGACTATGGGGTTGCAGTGCTCATCTCGCTTTCAGGCCGTGGGAGCCGGTGTTTGTCCACAGACAGCTTTCCGGGTCATGTGGCCAGCATGACTAAACCGCTTCTGGTGCAACAAAACACAGTGTTGGAAGTCAAAGTACATGGAAACACTGTTTACCTTCCCGCCGCAGCAGTACCTATTTATCTACTTGCACTGGTGTGCTTTCAAACTGCTGGGTTGGCAGGAATTGGGATGGGACAGAGCAATGGGAGCTCACTCCATTTCACAGATTCGAACCACCGGCCTTCTGATCAGCAAACCCAAGAGGCGCAGAGAATTAGACCACATCGCCACCCACGCCTCTTTAAATGTATAGTGTGGGTGAAAGTGGCTAAGAGAACTGGAAGGGGGTGTCTGCTTTCCCCCATGGTGAGCAGGGCTCTCAGGGGCAGCTCTTTATCCCCTAAAAAGTGAGCAAATATTGACATAATAGAAGGGGAGGGTGGTGTACCTGTTGAAATGTGGAAAGTTGTGTAGCCTACAGCAGGAGAACAATGAGCGGACAGTGCTTTTAAAAAGAAAAACCACACACCCCTCCGCCTGGAAGCACCCAAAGACAGAGATGGGGTGCAACAGGTACTCCTGAAAGAAGCATGAATCAGCTGCCCCAAACTCTGAGGGGTTTCAGCCCCCTGAAGCTGTGGCACATTCCAAATGCGACAGACACCGTCCACCGTTGTCAAATGGTGCTTCCTTGGCGTGTGTGAGGCGCCTGGCCAGGTGTGCAGTTTACCTCAGCATTTAACCAATATAAGGCCTATGTTATTACCCAAGCCCTACAGATCACACCTAAGAGATCTGAACACCCCTAATTCACTCCATCATCACCTTCTCCCCCCCCCACCTTCCCCAAAGCAGCCCCCCCCCTCCAAAGGTTGGTGGCAAATCAGGCAGCTAATGGGAAATTAATCAGACAGCTGTGCTAACGCTAATGGCCAAGTCATTAAAAAGAGATTCTTTACACGTTTTTAATTACAGCAATTAAAGCAAGTCAATAAAATGTCTCCCCACGCCCCCCCCCCCAATTTTGTCATTAGTACTATTATTATTAAAGGTTCTATAAATTTTCAAGCACACAAGCAGCTGTGCTGCACGAAGAGGCACTGACCTCCATCCCAGCAGCATCAAGGTAACTGTTGATCAAATGGAGTGAGGAGGGGAAAGGGGAAAGGCACCTCTGAATGTAGATTATATGAGTGTTGGAGGGGGGGCAGGCCTGGGAACTGTAAGTGGAGGGTGGTGAGTGTGGGCGTTTGGGAGGGGAGGTGCACAGATGAACGTGCATAGGCAAAGTGTATAAGCAGAGGAGATTGCATCGAGCGTGGGAGAACAAGACATTTGCTTTTTAGCATGGGTCATTGCCAATTTAAAGCACATGAAACATTAATTTGTGCCATCTATGTTCTAAAGAAACCTGCACGGGCTCAATAATGCCTCGCTGAAAAGCCATACCTGTTTGCAGAAGAGCCACTCTTCTCCACTGCAACTTGTGCCCACTTCTGGTGATTTGCTTGTGCTCTGGGAACCGATTTGCAAGTAGAAAACGCGTATCGTATCATGTCAGCCAAGAAGGGTGCTCACTCACACGATATAAATTGCCACCTTTCGAAGTGCACATGGGCGATGACTGAGAATGGGCCAGGTACTCTTTCCCATCTATTTTTGCAAGGAAAAACCGGCCATTTATACTTAAAGATAGCAGCATTTCATGACTGGCATGATATAAGTGTGTGTTTTGCACTTAGCAATTCATGCCCAAAACAAAACTAGCACCGCATGAGAGCTGACTTGCTGCATAGCCAAGTAAAGGTTGAGGAAATCTATAAAATTTCCAGGTGTCAAGATGACAGCTGCGAACCAACACAGGAATCCTCTAATGAAGTTAGATTATGGCATTTTGATGACACTGGGCTGGATTGCACTGCACTGCTGGCTTGTGCAACTGGGACCCATGGATACAAATGCAGCCCATGAGCACTGCATTGTGGCATGCAGCATACTTGATAGCCACTGCCTCCACCACCACCACCGCGCGTTTATAGTTATAGGCAGAGGACAAGCACAGGAGGGTTATCAGGCCCATACCATGCATATCTGGCAAGCTGTGTTCAGATTGGTGACCCATAAGTTGCATACATTCCAAGTGCCCCAGAAAAAAGGGACATCCCGTTTTGTCTCATGAGATCTTGGCAGCCATTATGTGTCCCGCCATCTCGCATACTCTTGCCCTGGAAAAAAAAATGCTTTTTCAGGGTGAGAGTGAGGCGTGAGTCATGTGACTTGCTCAGGAGTATGTCCTGGAAGACATATGTCCTGGTTTTGCATCAGAAAAAGTTGGAAGGTATGAAGGAGCCTAGTTGCCTTTTCTCATAAACTCTGCCTTACCATGTGGCATCTTAAGTTCTCATTGTACCACCCTGTTCTCATAATCTTCCTGATCCACTTGCATAGAACCTCCATGTATAAATTGGAGAATAGCAAAGCTTTGTGTTCTTGGGAACGTCTTTAAATGTAGTGGTAGTGGAGGACACAGGAGCCTACAACTTACCTGCTGTACAGCCAGGCTCTAAGAATGCCAGGTATTTGGTTTCTCTGCCCTTGCACCTAACCTGTTTGCTGCTCTTTCTTCCTTTCTCCTCCCTAGATATGGGAAGCTTTGAGGAGACTGAGAAGCAGCAGAGTGTGTCTCACGGGGAAGCCGCCGTCATCCGCGCTCCCCGCATCGCCAGCTTCCCTCGCCCGCAGGTCACATGGTTCCGTGATGGACGCAAGATCCCTCCCAGCAGCCGCATGTGAGTACAACTGGCCTTTAGAAGAACCACCGGAGTTTAAAAGAATGCTGGAAGGTGTTTGGGAAAAGCAGCACCCACACACTTTGGATAATGGAACCATGTGCCTTCTTATTATCCTCCTCAAAGGCCTGCTATTTCACCTGCATGTTTGGCTTGATAAACATAGAGGGGAGGACTGCAAGTTCACATTTGGATGAGCTGGAGAAGCACGAGGGACAAAAAGCACAATTACCGTATTTTTCGCTCTATGAGACGCACATTTCCCCTCCTAAAAAGTAAGGGGAAATGTGTGTGCGTCTTATGGAGTGAATACAGGCTCCATGGCTTCGCACTGCTTTCGCTGAAGCCGGGAGAACAAGAGGAGTCGGTGCGCACCAACCCCTCTTGCTCTCCTGGCTTTGCTTCACTGGAGAGGCGCTGCGCAGCTTTCCCTCTCTGCGCAGCGCCCCTTCAGCAAAGTGGGAGGAGAAATGGAAGGGGCTCCGTTTCTCCTGCTGCTTTGCTGAAGGGGCGCTGTGCAGAGAGGGAGAGAATTGTTTTCCCCTTGTTCTCCCCCTCTAAAACTTGGTGCATCTTATGGTTGGGTGCGTCTTACAGAGCGAAAAATATGGTAGGTTGTGCTCCCTCTCCTTCCCACCGTGATGGTGGCATCCAAAGCAGCCCACTCACAGATTAACTGGGGCACTAACCCCTAGAGCAGTGGTTTTCAACCAGTGTGCCGTGACACCCTGGGGTGCCTTGAATGATGGCAACACTGGCCTCTGTCCCTTTTTCCTTCCCTCCCTCATCTAATGCCCTCTCGTGTCTCTGCCTCCCAAGGGCTTGCCCAGTTGTTGCAGCAGCCCTGGCTACAAGCTCCCCAGGCGAGTGGTGGCTCTGGGGCTGGCCAGGGGGTGCTGGTGGCCAGGAGTTCAGGCCGTCTCAGAGTACACAAGCAAGTCTGCCACCCCTTGCTGTTGGGAATGGTCAGACAGGTTCCAGGCCCCTTTGGTGCCCCACATGAAGAGGCACCTCTCTTTGGGGCATGGAACAGCATCTCAGAGACCTGGGGCAGCAGCAATGGCTGCTCAGAGGACTCTCAAGGAGAGGGGAGAGGAGAGGAGAGAAGGCTGAGGGAACACTCCAGAAGGGAGGGTGTATGAAAAAGGGCGAGGGGCTGCCAGCTGTGCAGGCAAGGGATGACACAACTGGGCTCCTGAGCCCCACAGGGGTGCCACAGAAAGATTGCAGTTGGTCAAGGGAGCCGTGGACTCAGAAAGGTTGAAAACCTCTGCCCTAGAGCAAAACCCACAAACCCACATTAGGTTCTTTACCATTACTCTCCACATACATAAAAGCACTATCAAAGCAAGGAGATTGTCCATGCATTCAGACACATAAACCTTTCCTCTGTTTTAAGCAAAAAAACATGACCAATAGTGGAAATTGCTTTCATTCTCTCAGATATCCCTGCTTTGTCTCCCTGTTCATCTCAAGGGGTATGTGCCAGCTTTTTTCAGCGTTCACGTGACATTGGCATCAAAATGCCAGCCCTTTTGCCCAACCCCAATTTAATCCTTTCCAGGGAAAATTTGATAAGTTTTTTAAAATGCCTGTTGCCAGTTACTTGCTTGCAATACCTTAACAACCAATTTACAGTTTTAAGCCCCCCACCCCCATATTAGAAGCACCCAGAGAAGCTTTCCCGCTCCCCTGACAGGAGGCATGCCATTCCCATCTAAGGTGGCCAGCATTTCATCACACTTTGCCAGCTAAGTGTCCCCTCGGGAGCCACTTGCGTAACGGCCCATGTTCCCACCCTGCCTCAGTGACACCGCAGAGTAATGCCAATTGCCTTCCATTCTGGCTCCGTCAACCATATCACAGCAATTACAGCTGATTAATATTCATAAGAGAGTTCAAAGAGGTCCTTCCTTGAAAAGTGGATCCAGCAGTGGCATCTCGTGAGCGAGAAATCCCCAGCCGGTGAATGCTGTTGGCTTGGCAGACGGAGCTGTGGATTCCTGCTGTCTTCGAACAAACTGGATGCTCATCAAACATTTACCTTTGCTCCCATTTCTAGACACAGGTCCGGGCTTTCCAAGTCTGCGTCCAGGAAAGCGTGGCTTAACTGTGCCTAGGAAGCGTGGGGCAAAAGGTCGGTTTGGATGAGCGCTCCTTAGTTTGTACTCCCTGTTTTCTGTTGGCGATAAGCAACAGTTCCTTTCTATGCATCCCATTGAGCTGAATTGTGGCCTGGATCCAGGACTGTGTTATTCAGTTTGTTAATGGGCTCACTCTGCTCCGTCATTAGCACTTGACTTCAGGTCCCGAGTTCCTGTTGCATCCCTCCCTCCCCCCCCCAAAAAAAAGAATAAAGCAAATGAATCTTTAAAGGTAAAGGTAAAGGTACCCCTGCCCGTACGGGCCAGTCTTGACAGACTCTAGGGTTGTGCGCCCATCTCACTTAAGAGGCCGGGGGCCAGCGCTGTCTGCAGACACTTCCGGGTCACGTGGCCAGTGTGACAAAGCTGCATCTGGCGAGCCAGCACAGCACACGGAAACGCCGTTTACCTTCCCGCCAGTAAGCGGTCCCTATTTATCTACTTGCACCCAGGGGTGCTTTCGAACTGCTAGGTTGGCAGGCGCTGGGACCGAGCAACGGGAGCGCACCCCGCCGCGGGGATTCGAACCACCGACCTTTCAATCGGCAAGCCCTAGGCGCTGAGGCTTTTACCCACAGCGCCACCCGCGTCCCTAATGAATGAATCTTTACAGAGCGGCAAATGTGAACATTCGCAGCTGCGTTAGAAAGAAAGAGCAGAGGTTCTTACACACACATACACACACGCAAACACATTCTTTTTTTAACCTTAACTCAGACATCAATCGCCATATTATCTTCAGTACCCTTGCTCTGATGATCTGGGGGTGGGGTTTCTCTGTGTCTTTCCCTTCTCTCCTTGACGGCATTGCTCTCAGCTGTTGTCTTCTTCCAAGAGTCATCATGGATGCTGAAGAGGCGTAACAACTTTCCCAACACCTACAGGGATGTGGGAATTGTTGCAGTCAGCTTGTTACATGGCATGCCAGGGTAGGCGTCTGAGTAGGTTGCCTATAGATAAAAATATGGTTTGGCAACATGCACAGCATTATGAATATTGATAAGCCAGGATGCTTTCTACTCTGAGAGAGGGAGAGGTGCACCCTGGAAGAGGCACAAAGCACATCCTGCAAGAAAACCCGCCGCAACCTCCTCTCCTCAACCTTCTCCCCCATTGGAAAGGCACGAGGCAGACACATTAGCCTGGCTGTTTGTCAGAGAGAACCCTGCCACGTTCCCCTCTTAATGGGAGAAAGTGTGAGGGAATGCGGCAGAATGTGTCCTTGTTAAACTAACATTAAGGATGTTTAACAGATGTCTCAGGCGCATCACATTAAAATCCGGAGATAGACTTGATAAACTAATGGCTTTGTTTATCATGGAGAAAATGAATTTGGGAGAGAAGGGGGGCGGAGAGGGAGAAAGACGTAAGGAAGGGCGTTCGCTCTTTCTTAAGGGTTGTAATACTCTGTTCAAGAAAGAGGGCGAAAAATTGCCATGTCTCCTCATACAGACAGACACATTCATAGTGCGATACAGCATTTCCCCTCTGGCAAAGGGTAATTTTTCACGAGCCGAAGCTTTCCTAGCAGCCAACTCTCTACTTGTTTGCTCCCAGGCACAGCTCACTCAAAAGGGTACAAAGTTGGGGGCTGTGGAGCCCGGCGCACAGAATTAGCATATAGAAAGTGTGCGAAGTCCGACAAATGTTGCATACGTGTGTTCATGCGGCAGTGCATGTGGGGCCCACAATCCAATGAATGGGGCAGCTAGCCCCAGCGTCGCCATAAGGACTTTGCACTTATGCTCCTTAAGCAGTATCACTCTTCATCTCCTACTGTGTGTTCCTGAGTCTGCCTGTTAACTCTTGCTTCATTCATTTCTCCAGTGTAGTGTAGTGGTTAAGAGCGGTGGACTCGTAATCTGGTGAACTGGGTTCGCTTCTCCGCTCTTCCACATGCAGCTGCTGGGTGACCTTGGGCTAGTCACACTTCTCTGAAGACTCTCAGCCTCACTCACCTCACAGAGTGTTTGGTGTGGGGGAGGAAAGGAAAGGAGATTGTTAGCCGCTTTGAGATGCCTTAAAAAGGTAAAGGGACCCCTGACCATTAGGTCCAGTCGTGACCGACTCTGGGGTTGCGGCACTCATCTTGCTTTATTGGCCGAGGGAGCCAGCGTACAGCTTCCAAGTCATGTGGTCAGCATGACAAAGTCACTTCTGGCGAATCAGAGCAGTGCACGGAAACGCCGTTTACCTTCCCGCCAGAGCGGTACCTATTTATCTACTTGCACTTTGATGTGCTTTCAAACTGCTAGGTTGGCAGGAGCTAGGGGATTCGAACCACCGACCTTCTGATCGGCAAGTCCTAGGCTCTGTGGTTTAACCCACAGTGCCACCCGTGTCCCTTTTGAGACTCCTTAGGGTAGTGATAAAGCAGGATATCAAATCCAAACTACTCCTCCTCCTCCTCCTCCTCCTCCTCCTCTTCTTCTTCTCCTTCTTCTTTGCTGTTTCTGGCCTTGTTTTCTGCTCCCAAGTTCCCTCCTTTGTGCTTATCCGTGTGCCTCTCTTCCGACCCATCCTGCTTCCCTTAGGCACAAGGCTATTAAAATGTAGCCTCCCAGTGCCTGATATAAGTAATGCCACTCCTGTTCTGCTTTCAGTTGTGTGCCCTCTGCTAACGGCAAGGGTAATAAGAGCTACTTAGGGGTTTATCCACACTAACGTTTCCTCTGCACTTTCCAGCACAAGTCCGTGTTTTAAAGCTCCTGTGTCTGAGCACTCTTCTTTTTTGCACCCCAGAACTTTCCCTGTGTAAAGTTGCAGGCCCTCCAAGTGCCCCTATTTTCAAGGGACAGTCCTGAATTTACAGAAGCCATCCTGGTTTCTTATTTGATCTCAGAATGTCCTGCTTTCCCCTAGGACGTCCCTATTTTCATTGGAGAAATATTGGAGTGTATGAAAGCTGTTCTTTACTGGCAAACCAGAGCAAACGTTTGTTGTTCTTCAGCTGTAAAGAGTGGGTTTTTGCAAGGAAGGCTTGGGGGGGGGAGCGCTTGGACACAGCTTCAAAGCACAAACCTGTGCCTGGAAAGCATGGGGCCAAAGGTCAATGTGGATAAGCCCTAAGTTAGGTAATATAACTCAAATACTAGCACTAAAGCAATGGTCTACCAGCCTCAGAGGTTGGCCTACCAGGCTGCTTTGGGTGAACCACACCCACCTTTCCCCAGCCTGGTATCATAAATGACATCAAGCATGGGAAAGTTGGCACCACGACTTGGGAGTCCAAGGGCACCTCTATTCCTTCCTTCGCATTTCCGGTTTAAATTCATGCGCTCTTGATTCTTTCATTTGAAGCTGGGTCACCAAATGTTATGGTGATGCCTGGTGATTGACAGGGGGGTGGCTCTGCCATCGAGATGCTGTTCCGCACCCCTATACCAAGAGATGTTATAAGGCTCTTCTACACCCCTATCACATGTTTAGACATGTGTCAGCTCAGCTCAGTCCGCCGCATTAGTTAATGTCTAACGTCAGTGCATAGATAACAGTGAACCATGGTCAAACTAGACAAAGGAAATCTGTGCCTAGATGGAGATGACATCTGTCATTTTCTGGGCTGTGTGATCCTGTAACCTTTTCTCAGTCCCCTAACTCTGATTAAGGCTGATGTCTGCAAAGGCCTGTTGTGTTGACTACACAAAGCACCTTAACAGGGAAGCCAGCCAAGTTGTTCTCACCTTCCGGAATCAACTCCACCTCCGTGGAATGCAGCCAAGGAGCCCAAATTTGATTGGAAAAACAGCCCAAAGGCTAGAGGAATCACCCACTGCTCTCACGTTCAATTTGCAGCACCGCCTCCCCAAAGCTGTGTTTCAGTGTATATATATATATATATATATATATATATATATATATATATATATATATTTCCAGGGGGTCTGATCATGCCTCTCCCGAGTATCTCATCTAATTTGGCCCCTAGAGACGCATTTACCCTTTATTACGTGACGTTTTATTACACGCGCTGTGCACCCGTATAACACACTTCTGCCAAAACCTCCTTCCATTAGGAAGCACAGCAGAAAACACACACACACGTTCTTTAAAGAATAAAAGTACACATGGCGTCCTAGAGTGAACACCGAACTGCTAGGTTTCTCTCCCGTATACAGACATTGTGGTGCAATTGAATATGTAACCTCCATTATGCGGGAAGTGAACTGGTTGCCTTTCCATTTGTGAAGGCGGTTTGAGAAGATAAAGCTCCTTTATCACAAATTTGATGGTAAAATATAGTTCCCCTCCCCCAGCCATTTTATGTCTCCAGCAGATTAGATCATTCTGTAAAAAGGAAAACTATTAATCTAGGAACATCCAACTTGTTCTCCCTCCTGAGCAATTCGTCACTGGGGTAATTTAAAGGCCGGCACCAGGAGATGGGGAAGAATTTTATTTTATTTTTTGCCTTTTGTTTGAGGTGAAAGTAGCTTCAGCATGTTTGGTTGAGGATTGCAGCTGGCTTGTCTTCTGGAGTCACCTGCATGTATTACATGTGTGTATGCAGAATTGCACACACTCCCAAATTTTCTAGACATACCTGGAATACTGCAGCCGAAAGCTGTCCAAATTTTCACTTTTTTAAATATAGCAACCCTAGTTTATGTACATTAATGCATATATAGATCTATGTGAAAAACACCATATGCACAACTACCTAAACCTAACATGCACCCCCCCCCCATTGCCACCAGTCAAGGAGCACACATGCAGGTACTGGTTGTGGTTCCATTTTTAAAGGCAAGCAGGTCAAGCCTTAGCCAGAAGAACCTGGATAGAAAACTACCTGGAAATCCCATGTTGACTGCTTTGAGCTCCTTGAAGGAAAGGCAGTATGCTTGTTTAGCTGCCAAAAGAAAAGATACTTGCACACAAGGCATCCAGGAAATGAGAGGGTGGTAGGTTTGCATTTATGTGCTTTTATATGCATTCTGTGTTTAAATATACACTTGAGAATTAGATTATGTGTGCTCAGTCTGCATACCTGCCTGTATCCCAATCCCAGGCATACACCAAATGAAATCATGACCACACTGATGGTCTTTTCCCAAAAAGGCAGCACTAAAAATACCTGAGTGGAAGCATGCACTTTCAGATATTTATGCAAGTAGGTGTAGAGTGTGTTTATTATTTGACTGTATATATCTCTCTGTCCTGGGAGCTCAGGCCAAGCAGCAGTCCTGCGTGATAGAAAAAGACTTGCTTCTGTGCAAGTGGTGTGGCTTAGTTCCAGAAGTGCCCCCCTGTCCATTTTTTCAGGCAAGAACCCAACACACTCCCCTAAACATTGCTCTAATACAGGGGTGTCAAACTCAAATTCATCGGGGGCCGCATCAGCGGCCGGCGCTGCTAGAGGGCAGACGTTCTCTGGCTTGTAGGCTGCCGTGCATGCGCTGAAGAGGCGGATTTCTTGTGTCAAAAAAAACAAAGCGAGAATAAAAGGTGAAGGCTGGCGGCATGACGAGGTCTGGTGGGCCGGATTCGGCCCGCGGGCCTTGTGTTTGACACCGGTGCTCTAATATATCTATGGTAACTGCAGACATGACAGGGCTCCTGAACCTTTAAGCAGAAGTGGGCCTTTTGGCAACAAGCTACACCTGCTGAAATTCCCATTTCTACACAACTATTAAAGGTGCAAAAAACTCACCCGTGTCCTCTTTTGCAGCTGGCTACCCTAAGTATAAGGGACGCGGGTGACGCTGTGGGTTAAACCAGAGCCTAGGGCTTGCCGATCAGAAGGTCAGCAGTTTGAATCCCCGCGACGGGATGAGCTCCCGTTGCTCGGTCCCTGCTCCTGCCAACCTAGCAGTTCAAAAGCATGTCAAAGTGCAAGTAGATAAATAGGTACCGCTCCAGCAGGAAGGTAAACGGTATTTCTGTGCACTGCTCTGATTCGCCAGAATGCAGCAGAGCTCATAATCCATGCTGGATTATTTGTGGCAAAGCTTGGGTGGAGTCAGTGGGCTAGCTAGCAAAACTTGTGCACCTCTCCTAGCAACCTCTTTTAATGTGGGCACCCGGTGCACTTGAGACGCTCTCTGCTCTAAAGCCATTTCCTCCCTTTCCTTCAGAGCCATCACGCTGGAGAACACCCTGGTCATCCTATCGACAGTGGCACCTGATGCTGGAAGGTACTATGTGCAGGCCGTGAATGACAAGAACGGAGACAATAAAACCAGCCAGCCCATCACCCTCACCGTGGAGAGTAAGTGACCCTTGGGGACGAGGTGGGAGAGACCTCTGAGTGGGAGTTCACAGCTTTTCTAGCAAGGCGTCTATACCTTTATTTTTTTTATATATAAAATTTTTTATTGGGTTTTCAGCTTTTTCAGACAAACACACACATATAAAACAAACACAAAACAGAACATCTGTAATTTCATAGTCTTACATTCATTACCTTCTTTCAGTGACTTCCCCACACCCCCCTACCCACCTTCCAATTTCATTAAGTATCTCAGCAAGTTATTTGTTCATTTCTCTTAAATATTGTTCATATCTTTCTTAAAATTTATCATTTTTCCATTTTTACTTATCATATCCCATTATATACATTGAATCCTTTCTCTAAGGTCGGCCTAATTTCTCTCCCACAAATTCCTCGGTCTTTATATTAAACCAAAAATCATATATTGAACCAAAAATTATAATATTTCAGTTCTAGATCCCAGAGTCTTACCACCCTACACTCCCCTCCCTCCCCTACCCCGGTTTTTGCCCCTTCCCATATTTTTAACCCGGATTTCTCACATCGGAGGCCCTTAGGCCCCAATTAGTCTCTTTCCACCAATTTTGTTTATAGTCCTTTTTGTTGGTCTTCTCTTCTCGGAGGAATTCTGTCCCCAGTTGCTCATATTTTCCTCCTTCCAAATCAAACAGAAACAGTTTCTGTCCAGGATCAACAAATCTCCCCTGTTGCAGCTTAAAGAATAAGTCCCCATCAAACTTGTTCATTCTTTTATAGCTCGATATTCCAGTTATTCCAGGGACTTCCATCTTTCTTTGCAGATTTGTAATCCTTTGGTTGTCTTCTTCATTTCTTTTGTTCCCAAAAGTTACAGACTTTTGATTACTCTCTTCCTCCTGAACTCCCTCTTCTCCTTCTTCTTTTTCCCCCAGTTCTAAAGTTATCTCTTCTTCTGCAGCTGCAGGTTCTTTTTCCATCCGGTTAATTCCATCAACAGAGTTGCTTAGTTTAAGATTGAAGGTCATCAATTGTTCACTCATAGCCGAGCTCTGTTCTTGCAGAGCTCCCACCAAAAAAAACATTTTTTTTATCTCTGCCAGTAATTTTCCTTCAGCCGCCATTGCAATGTCTTTAGTTCCCTCCAGGGGGATTTCCATCATGGTTCTTTTCCAACAGTCCGTTACTTTGTTGTTCAAAATTAGTTTGTTTCCAGTGAATTTAATGTAACACTTTTAATCCAAAAATATATTTGTAGCACAGTTCCAGGTTTTAACTATCCGTTTGACAGCTCTTTTGACAGCTGTCAAACTCCTTATTCTTTCTCTCGGGTTCACACACAGGGCGCTGCCCGGGTTCGGGGGGGGGGGGTCAGCCAGAGAAAACAAAAGAAAAAAACCTCTGAAATTCCCCTCTCTTCACTCCAGCACAATTAACTTTTTAATCCAATTTATGAAAGCTTTTTCTTTAAACACCACAGTTTTTCCGACTTAGTGTTCCTCTCCTTACTTTAAGTCTTTTGGTGGGGGGGGGAGTGTGGACTTCCTTTTTGACACGTCCCCCGATCGTACTCGAATTCAGGAATAAAAACTTTTAGTGCCAAAATTTCCTTCTACTCACGGGTTGCTTTTTTCAGTCCCAATTTCAGGAAGAAAGACGGCGCTCTACGGTCATGGCTCGCGGCTTCGCTCCGCCGAGGTAGCGCTGAACTCTCAGCACCACGCCGCTCCCCAGTCCACTCCGCAGCCTTTAAAAAGGCTCTTCGCGGGTCGGGGAGGGCGCTTGAGGTGCCCACCGAGTTACCAGGTCCGCAAGCTTCCGCGCTTGCGGTTTTTAAGGGTCCCCGTGTCGCCGGCACGGCAAGACCCGTCCTCGACGGAGCCGATTCCCTCCGGGGCTCGGAGGGAATCCGCCATTACCCGTTCGCGCTATCCCGGAAGTCCTCCAAGGCGTCTATACCTTTAGCGGGGTAGGCAGAAATCCTGCAGGAACCAGGAGAAGGATGAAGCACCCGGTTCTGCTTGCCATTTCTTGCTCGCAACAGCAACGGGGTGGTGCGCTAGGAAACTATGCTGCTTGTCAGGAACTTTTGGAAGTAACCGTTGGATGGGATGTCCACATATTTAGCACTGTGTGTGCATATGCATGCTTTTTATGTACACATGTGCATGCTTCTCCGTTAAGAGTTACTGCCTGAACTTTTCATTGCTATGACTGCAATTCTAAAGACACTGACTTGGGAATAGCTCCAACTGAACTCAGTGGGATTTGCTTTCGAGTAAACCTGCATGCGCTGGGGGATGCCTGTCACATTTCTTCTCCTATTTATTATTGTCTAGACGCGGGTGGTGCTGTGGGTTAAACCACAGAGCCTAGGACTTGTCGATAAGAAGGTTGGCGGTTCGAATCCCCATGACGGGGTGAGCTTCCGTTGCTTGGTCCCTGCTCCTGCCAACCGAGCAGTTTGAAAGCATGTCAAAGTGCAAGCAGATAAATAGGTACTGCTCTGGCGGGAAGGTAAACGGCGTTTCCGTGCGCTGCTCTGGTTTGCCAGAAGTGCCTTAGTCATGCTGGCCACATGACTCGGAAGCTGTACACCGACTCCCTTGGCCAGTAAAGCGAGATGAGTGCCGCAACCCCAGCGTCAGCCACGACTGGACCTAATGGTCAGGGGTCCCGTTACCTTTACCTTTAGGGGCTGACAATCCTGGCTTACTTTCCTCACCAAGCCCACTACACCCACCAACCTGCTCTCCTCTTCCCCTTACTCCCTCCTTAAGCCCCCCTCCCTTACTTCCTCTTCTCAGTGAGAACCTTGCCACTTCCAAAGCCAAGGGACAGCTAGGTGGGCAAGGCCTGTGCTCATTCTAAAGTAAGTTGGCTAACCTGCGCCACATTGGATGTTGTTGGACTACAACCCCCATCATCCCTGACAATTGTCCATGCCAGCCATGCTGTTTGGGGAGTTGCAGTCCAACAGCACCTAGAGAGCCACAGCTCCCTTGCCCTGTTCTAGATGGTTTGAACCACTGCCTGTTTGTATGACTTGGGCAAATCACTTGCAGCGTGTTGACCCACACACTCCATCCAGTGAGGCTTGGCCCCAAGTAAGCCTCGCTGGCCCATTCTTGAGGACAACAGCCGCATATAGTCTGGTTGGTGAGGACTATGCGAATAAATAAGGCACAGGCCATAAGGTTCCAAAATGCTTATATAATAAATAATGTTAGCCCAAAGAGCCACAACCAAGTGCGAGAGGGGCTGAGGATGTAGTTTATGTCTTGCCTGTTGTTTTTTTCCCCCTGCAGACCAACAGGTCCCTAAAGCGCAGCCTGTCGCCCGCATCTCTTTGCATCTGGCTTCTCCGTCGCTTCTGCTGGCTTGGGCCCAAATTTAATTTGCAGTAAATCTCTGGCGAAGCTCCGGCTGGTGCTGACTAAACATTTCTGCCGGCTCCAAATTTATTTAGACACTTTGGGCCTCAGCTACAAGAGCTAGGAGGCTCTAATTACATCATGGGCTTAGGCCCCCCATCCCTGCTCCCTGCACCACCCAGACAATATCCCTGCTTTACCAAGATGCCTGTAGCACAGAGAACAGAAAGCTATATGGATGTCACATCAGTGATATGCTGTTCTTCACTCCAAGGCAGCCTTAGCCAACTTGATGCCCTCCAGATGTTATGACACTCACCTTTGAGTCACAAGCCCCTGTTGTTGTTACCTATGTAACGGCCTCGGTCCAGTATACCTGAAGGAGCGTCTCCACCCCCATCATTCTGCCCGGACACTGAGGTCCAGCGCCGAGGGTCTTCTGGCAGTTCCCTCACTGTGAGAAGCAAAGCTACAGGGAACCAGGCAGAGGGCCTTCTCGGTAGTGGCACCCGCCCTGTGGAACGCCCTCCCACCAGATGTCAAAGAGAAAAATAACTACCAAACTTTTAGAAGACATCTGAAGGCAGCCCTGTTTAGGGAAGCTTCTAATGTTTAATAGGTTACTGTATTTTAGTGTTCTGTTGGAAACAGCCCAGAGTGGCTGGGGAAACCCAGCCAGATGGGTGGGGTATAAATAATTTATTATTATTATTATTATTATTATTATTATTATTATTACTACTACTACTACTACTACTACTACTACTACTATGTATTCTGCCTTTCCTCCAAGTAGCTCAAGATCCTGTGCAGGTTTGTTCCCTCTCCATTTTATCCTCAAAACAACCCTGTGAGGTAGGTTGTGCTGAAATGTGGACAGTGACTGCCTCAAGGTCACCCAGTGAGCTTCATGGCTGAGTGAGGATCTAATCATAGAATTAAGGAACAAAGCTGATACTGGGGATACCATAGAATCGTAGAGTAGGAAGGGACCCCGAGGATCATCTAGTCCAGCCTTTGTCAATCTGTGTGTCCCCAGATGTTGTTGAACTACAACTCCCAGCACCCCTAGCTAGCAAGGCCAGAGCTCAGAGATGATGGGAGTTGTAGTCTAACAACATCTGGGGACCCACAGGTTGAGAACCGCTGATCTAGTCCAACTCCCTGCAATGCAGGAATATGCAGCTGTCCCATGCGGGGATCGAACCTGCAGCCTTAGCGTAATCAGCACCACACTGATTATCCAGGCGCTAAGAATGAACCACCCCTCCCCACATTAGCATTATCAAAGTCTATCAAGCACAACACATAAGCGCCTACTCCTTCCCCCCGTTCTTTGCTGCCCCCATATCTATCACTCCCCTTGAATCCTGGTGGGAAGCTGCATCTTGCAAAAATCTCAGCTTCACCCGACCTTCATCCTTTTCCCACACCTGTTATGGGATCGCCTCCCCCTTCTCCAAAGTTTTGTCAGTTCACCCGCAGAGAGGTAGACCTGAAGCACAAAATCCAAATGCCATCCTTCCCAGCAGTAAAAGATAATACAGTCATACCTCATGTTGCATCCACTTCAGGTTACGTGTTTTCGTGTTGCATCCCGCAGACGCGGCACTTTGGCTTGCGTCAGTTCTGTGTTACGGACGGGCCTCTGGAACAGATCCCGTCTGTAACACGAGGTTCCACTGTAATAAACTAAATAATGGTTATCCCCCAAATCTGTGGCCTGAGGCACGCATCCTCACCCTCCCAAACGGCAGGCCCAGCCCTGATTCCAACACAGTCTTAATCCCACAATCTTCCTCTCTGCCCCTGGTTTGAGATTGATAAAAGACTTGTCCAAATCGCTCCATCTGGGCCCTGTAGCTGTTAACCTTTCTCTTTCATTAAGCATTGCCAACTTTGCTTTCCCCCATAACTCCCAGCACTTTGGGAATGGCCTTGATTTCTGCCTCCCGGCAAAGCTGTGAAATCCACGTGAATCGGCCTTACGATTCCTCCATCCCTCCAGATGATGTTTACTTCGCAGCTGTTTTATGTCTCCCGGACTTGGCTTTATGTCCCCCCCCCCTCCCCTTCCTTTGCCTCATTAATCTGGAGTGCTGTACCTCAGTGTGTAATAAACACCATAGCACCCGCCTTTATGGATTCCGCTATATCAGCAACCTTGCGATCCCAACCAACACGTCAGGGGAAGGGGGGTTTATCACAGCCATTATTTTGCTTTATGCGCTTATCCTGTTGCTTGCTGCTGCTCCCGCTTTTCCTTTCCTCTCTGATGAGAAGGATCAGACTTAAAGCCCACCTGGTCCAGAATCCTTTCCCACTCCAGTGGCCAACCTAGAGCCTTTGAAAAGCCCATCTATGATCTTCAGCCCATATCCCTCACCAACTGGTATTTGGAGGCCTACTGACTTCAACACTGGAGGGAATATAAAGCCACCGTTATTAGTAGCCTTTGATATGGCCTTATCTTCTAACAAATGCTGCCTGCTGCTACCCAGCTAGGGGCCAGGAGAGCACGTGGCAGAGCTCGGCGAAATCTAATGATTGAAGGGGATCTTAAACCTTAATAATAGTGATCTCGGTTCTCCAAATGCCAGTCCTTAGGCAATCAAACTGGCACCATCAAAACGTAAGCAGGAGGTATCAGAAGGTGCAGGGAGATTCCCAAGGCAAACTTAAATATCTATTATCTATCTATCTATCTATCTATCTATCTATCTATCTATCTATCATCTATCTATCTATCATCATCTATCTATCCAGGCAGGACTCTTATCTATCTATCTAGGCAGGACTCTATGGCAGGGGAAATTCCCCAAACTGTCCAGTGGGGACTGAGGCTCCCTCTAGACTTAAGGGGTTTATTGCAAGTACAGTGGTACCTCGGGTTACAGACGCTTCAGGTTACAGACTCCACTAACCTGTTCTTCAGGATGAGAACAGAAATCGTGCTCTGGCGGCAGCGGGAGGCCCCATTAGCTAAAGCGGTACCTCAGGTTAAGAACAGTTTCAGGTTAAGAACGGATCTCCAGAGCGAATTAAGTTCTTAACCTGAGGTACCACTGTATATTATTCTGCAACATGCCATAATAACAGAGTAGCACGCAACCCCCAAACATTTGACATTAATGGTAGGAAGGGCCCCTCTGGACATCTTTTCTGTTGTACATTCACAGTCATTTGTGCTCATGACAGTATCAGGGCAGTTAGTCACGGTAATGCTTTCACTATATTTTGCACCTGAAGAAGTTTCGGGGGAGAGGCAGGGGTAGGAAGCAGTGGTGTAGTGTGGGTTGCTGGAGGCCCGGGGCAAGCCCACCTCCTGACAGGCCCCTTGCCCGCTGCCTCCATCAACCTGCCCACTAGACCAACCTGCCTGCTGCCACGCCTCAGCTGCCAGGGCTCTGTAAATGTCTTGGGAGCACCTGATTGCACCCCCTCAAAAATGTGCGCCCATAGCCATGGCTCCTCTGCCCCCCCCCCCAAGCTACAACTCTGGAAGGGAGGATCTCCCAGGGTGGGAGACCGGGAGAATAAAGGGGAGCTCCCAGGTAAGAACTGGGAGGGTTCACCTCTTTTTGTGTGGGACAAGAGATAAGATCTACCTGTGAGAGAGGACTTTGTATTCTTCTTTTTTCTTTCTTTTTAGATTTTTGTTTAGATTAGTTCATTTTTTATTGTAATGTATTATGAAAAAATCTAAATAAAGCCTTATTTTAAAGAAGAAGTTGTTTCAGGGTGGACATACTGCTTCTAATCAGTGGGTGTCCCATAGCTTTCTGTTGAACTCCTGGAACTTTTCACGCCACAAATTTTCTAGAGGTTTTGTCTTAGTTTTCATTTCGCTTTGTTACAGGATTTCTGCAGGAAGCTACAGGACAAGGGAATTCATTAGATGTACTTAGAGAGTTAAAAGAAATTGTTTGATCAGGGAGTGAAAGGCGTTTTTAATTTTCTAGTATCTGGGAAAAGGACTGATAAATAATTTGGGGGTTTTTTTAAGCATCCGCTTACTATTTATTTATATGTGCATCATATGAATAATTATTTCTATATTTGCTTCAACAACATACGAAACTGTACCAGTTAGTCCTAAATGGTAATTTTGTATGCTATCTTTTTCAATTTTTATTATGATATATTTATAACTTGTAGGGTATTAATTTGCATGTTTGTTTGTTTTAAAAAAAGATGTTCAGGGATTTGTAAGACTTAATAACACCATGGCACTGATTCTAGAAGGCTGTGGGAGGAGAGGTTTGATTCTGTGTGCTGGGACTGCTCAGGATAAATATTGAGACTTGGCAAAATATGCTTATTGAGCAGTCTGCTGCTTGCTCCAGGTGCCATCCCATTGTTAAGGGCAGCCTGTGGCTTCTCGATAGTCCTTTGCTTTCATTCTGAAAGGGCCAGTGCACTGTCTTTGTGCGTTAGAGCCTGTGAGTGTTTCTGTCTGGTGCACGAACCCGTGTTTGCTGTCAACACCACTTCATCCCTCCTCAGATGTAGGCGGGCCAGCTGACCCCATTGCACCAACCATCATAATTCCGCCACGCAACACCAGCGTCGTCTCTGGCACCTCGGAAGTGACCCTGGAGTGCGTGGCCAATGCCAGGTAAGTCTCCACCAGGCTGCCAGGCTCCGCAAACGGCGTCTTGTGCCTGTGAAGCATAGTTGTCCCGGTTGCTGGGACGTTGAAGGTGATGGTGTGATCTGTTACGAGCCCTTCTTTCCCATGGAGTGTCAGACGCATGACCCCCCTGGGACTCCCTGCAGAACGCAGCTGAAGTTCTCGTTCATAGGTGCAAAGCTGGGAAATGGCCTTTTTTTTTTTTGTCCACCTGATGGTCTCTGCTGACAACTTGGCCCCTTCCTTCACCCAGTGCAATCTACCTGCGAAGCGGAAGCCCACCCACGTATGTGAGAAATACTTTTCATCAGCAGAGCTCTTCTCCAGGAGCCCCTTGTGCCTGGCAGTTTGCATCTGTAAAAGCAGCCCAATCTCCCTGAACGCATGTTTACACTCATACCTGCAAATCTGAACCAGAATGCTAGGCAGGGCCGGATTTAGGTTTGATGAGGCCCTAAGCTACTGAAGGTAATGGGGCCCTTTATATGTCCAGCTGTCCCTTGTCAACAACAATTGTCGCTGGTTTTTGTGTTGAATATCTGCTATATGGTGATTTATGGACCTAATAGGTATCTAAAGCCGTTTGCACATAACAAAATATCCAGAATGTAGGCTATATATAGAAATGATCAAACCAGTGATATTTTAGGGAGCAGGCTAGCAGGCGGGGCCCATTACTTACATCATAGTAGCCTACACAACACAAAACACTGTTGTTGTATGTAGGTTTTATATTATTTGTTTTTTATCTTATATTTTGGAAATGTACATCCAGGTTTTTTTTCCTTTAATTTTTTGGGGGCCTCCAAAGAGAGTGGGGCCCTAAGCTATGGCTTGTTTAGCTTATACATAAATCTGGCACTGACGCTATGTGTTGCATTTCCTTGGACTGCAGAGACACTTGGGGTCCTGGGTTTGTTTGTTGGTTTGTTTTTAATCTGGTGACACTGGCCCCATTGGAAGGGGTCCCCCCTCACAGGCTTCTCTGCTAACCAGGCCACTCATCAAGCTGCACATCATCTGGAAGAAGGGCGGGGTGCCAGTGTCCAGCGGCATCAGCGACTATAACCGGCGCCTGACGATCCTTAACCCCTCACTGAGCGACAGCGGCTACTACGAGTGTGAAGCTGTTCTGCGAAGTAGCAGTGTACCCTCTGTGGTCCGGGGAGCCTATCTCTCTGTGCTGGGTAAGGATGGGTGCAGGAAAGTGGAGAGTGGATGGAAGCAGGGCTGCCAACAAGTCTGGGAATGTTTGCTCAAGTTCTGGGGGCTATTATATCCCTAGGAGCAAAGTTAGTTTTTAAACTTGAGAAGTATCAGCCAACCCCACATGTAAATAGGGATGCGGGTGGTGCTGTGGGTTAAACCACAGAGCCTAGGACTCGCCGATCAGAAGGTTGGCGGTTCGAATCCCCATGACGGGGTGAGCTTCCGTTGCTCAGTCCCTGCTCCTGCCAACCTAGCAGTTCGAAAGCACGTCAAAGTGCAAGTAGGTAAATAGGTACCGCTCCGGCGGGAAGGGAAACGGCGTTTCCGTGCGCTGCTCTGGTTCGTCAGAAGCGGCTTAGTCATGCTGGCCACATGACCCGGAAGCTGTATGCCGGCTCCCTCGGCCAGTAAAGCGAGATGTGCGCCGCAACCCCAGAGTCGGTCACGACTGGACCTAATGGTCAGGGGTCCCTTTACCTTTACACATGTAAATGTTTGGGGTTTTCTTTCTTTCTTTCTTTCTTTCTTTCTTTCTTTCTTTCTTTCTTAATATTTATACTCAGCCCTTCATCGTAAGACCTCAGGACGATTCACAGAGTAAAAATTCAGGATAAAATGAGGGTGGTGAATACAGCACAAGATATTATGGGCTGTCCCGTGAATCCGCTGGATGAAATAGTGGAAGAACGTTGCCTCAGGAGAGTGAGAAAAATTCTCAGGGATGATTCACACCCTGGCCGGCACTTTCTTGATCTCCTGCCCTGAGGCAGAAGATATAGAAGCATGATTAGTCACACCAACAGGGTAAAGAACAGCTTTTATCCATGGGCTGTTAGGCTACTGAATGAAAAGATAACAACAGGGCAACTGACTTTTGGGTTTGGTGGGTGTGCGTCAGTAAACAAGGGGAATTAAGACTAAGAGAGCTGAGTGGGGGGGGGCGCTTGTGTAATCTCGCTGTATACAAGTTGTACAAGTGACAATAAAGTATTTCAATTTCAATAAAAACATGAAAATTGGTAAAACGAAACAGCAAAACAATAACCTCCCCCTTCCCACAGACACATTTAAAAGGCTGTGGAGTATTAATCAGCCCAATGCCTGGTTGCAGAGGAACATTTTCTCCTGGCGCCCAAAAAATGTATAAGGAAGTAGCCATGCGAATCTCCCTGGGGAGAGCATTCCACAAACGGGGAGCCACCACAGAGAGGGCCTGTTCTTGTGTTGCCACCCTCCGGACCTCAGGTAGAGGAGGCACGTGAGGAAGGGCCTCGGGTGATGAACGCAGAGTCCAGGACCATTTATATGGGGATGTTTAGTGCTGTCAGTAAAAACACTGAGCTGTGGGTCCATCTAGCCCAGTATTGTCTACTGTGATAGACAGCAGGGGTAATTTCACAACGCCTGGCTGGACATGCCTAGGACCGAACCTTAAACATTGATCACCGTCCCATACAAGTGAGAATTCCGGCCAGTCCCATGTCCATGTTCTGTCTTGCAGAGCCACCTCAGTTCACCAAGGAACCAGAGAGGCACATCACAGCTGAGATGGAGAAGGTGGTTCAGATTCCATGCCAGGCCAAAGGTAATTTTATTCTGGCTCTTTGGTATTCTTCCTAACTAGTTTGGAAGCTTTGGAACATGCTTAGAAACTTGGGTATTCAATCAAGCCGTCTCCCAGAAAGAACTAAATCTGGAAGATTTCCCACACGGAGGTGGGGGTTAGGGAGAGATTATAGAGCGCCCACCATTCTTATGCTGCTTTCCCTTCTTCTACATTTTTAAAACTTGCAAATAAAGAGAAGCACATTTTCTATGCATCGCGTCAAGCTGCAGGGATAACCTTGAAAAGACGATCTGAACAAAACAAGGGTGACACAATGACATCTGCCTGAGCCTTCAGACAGCCTAAGACAGGAACCCAGTGCTAGATGGCAACTTCATTCGCAGATGATATGATGTCAGTGTCTATGCTCTCTCCATGAAAGGAGCGGAGAGTATCTCAAGACAGTTCGAAAGACGGTGAAGAGGCAGCCACAAACTTAAATTGCAAGATGCACGCCTGAGCTTAAAACCTAGCAGACGTTGCCTAAGAATAGTCTGTCCAAGTTTGTTGAGTTCCCAGAGGATATAGTGGAGGCGCTGAATTTCCGTATTTATTTATTTATTTATTTATTTACTTACTTACTTACTTACTTACATACATACATACATACATACATACATACATACATACATACATATACTGACCTTCAGTGGTTGTGATTTGCAGGGTGGTTCACAATAGAAAAAGATCATAAAAGTACAGTGGAAGAAGAACAGTTAATCAAAACAGCAGGGTTAAAAGAAGCAATAAAAGAGATATTAAGAGAAAGCTCCCTAAATGTTAAAAGCCTGGGAAAATGAAAAGGTACTCCCCTAGCACCAAAGTGGCATAAAAATAAATGTTGAATGAGCTGCTTTGGGGTGGGATGGGGGACAGTTCCTTAAGCAGGGGCGGCTCAACAGAGAGGGACCTTTCCCCAGTTTGCCACTTGCCTAACCTCCAATAGCAGAGTCTTCTGGAGATGGGCCTCTGAAGATGATCTTATTAATGCATGGGCAAGTTCATTCAGAAACAGATGTTCAGTAATAGCAGTGCAATCCTATACATGTCTACTCAGAAAATGAAGTCTCTTTGAGTCCAGTGGGGCTTGCTCCCAAGGGTACAGTACAGCATAGGTGAGGAACCTGTGGTCATCCGGACACTCTGCTGGACTACAAGTCCCATTGACCCTGACAGTTGGCCAAGTTGGCTGAAACTTATGGGAGTTTTAATCCAGCAACATCTGAAGAGTCACAGTTTAACCACCCCTGGCTTAAGTGATCTTAAAAAATAGGATGCTAAACAGTTCTAAGGGGGTAGCTTTGGTGCAACTGTTCCTTTTATACTGGAACATAGGTCAGGGTATTCTGGTTTTACCATTGTTTCATTACAAGATTCTCATTTCACTTGGGGTTGTCAAATAAAAGTTGTTGCGTCATTTGGAAGAAATATGAAATCTTCTTATAACGTTAACCAGAGACTTAGAGGAGGAGGAAGCAGAGGATAATCTTCCACGTGGTTTGATCAACCACAGATATCCGTTGCCCCTTGGCTTTTTGGATGTTAGTGCCGTACCACTGGGATTTGCAATAAATGCCAGGATATGTGTCTTCTGAGAGTTACTCTTGGTCTAAGAAGTTGGGGGTGGGGGATAATAGGCTTGGAAGGGAAGCATTATGGGTTGGGAGTTAAGGAACTAAAGCCAATGTAAAAAGAAAAATCTACTAGGAAGATACATTGAGGAAGGAGGGCAATGGATGAAAAAGTTTGTTTTCATTTCCTCATCCCCGTCTAAAGTAGAGTTTCCCAAACTTGGGTCTCCAGCTGTTTATGGACCACAACTCCCATCATCCCTAGCTAGCAGGAACAGTGGTCAGGGATGATGGGAACTGTAGTCCAAAAACAGCTAGAGACCGAAGTTTGGGAAACTGGTCCAATGGCACTGTCTGTGGCCAGGTTCTTCTTTTCTCTTTGAACTATTTGAAGAAATTCAAATCAATCCACACCCTGAAAAAATACCGCCGTGGGCATGTTTTGTTTTACAGGTGTGCCTACACCCAGTATGTTCTGGTACAAGGATGCCGTGCTGCTCGGAGTGGAGAAGCTTGCTCGTTTCCAGCTCCTCGCCAACGGGAGCCTGCAGATCAGTGGGCTAATGCCAGATGACACGGGCATGTTCCAGTGCTTTGCCCGCAATGCCGCTGGCGAGGTGCAGACCTCCACGTACCTGGCCGTCACCAGTAGGTGTCAGCAAGTGCTTTTCTTGCCGGTTGCTTCAAAGGTGCTCTTTGTGGGGCAGGGCTGAGAGAAGCAGGGCTTTTAGTAGCTCTGCTGCAGGAAGCACAGACAGGTTCATGGGGAGATGGGTAGTAGTGCAGAAATACAGGATGAGCTACTGCAAGGTCCTGTAGGAAGTGGGTGTTGTTTTGATAGAGGAACTCCAGAATAGGAAGAGGACCATGTCAATCTTTCGGGAGCACAGTAGGGAAAGCTGGCCCACCCATGAAACAGGGTGAAGCAGCCACCTCCAGTGACACCCCAGCCACCCTCTGCCAGCAGCGCAGAAGTGACACCAGCATCAATTCCGGTTGCCGGCAAGAATTCGCAAAACCTTGAGAGATCTCATGAGATTTTTGCAGGTTCTCATGGGACCTTGCTGCGCACCGGCGCCAATGCCAGCATTGCTTCTCCGCCAGTGACAGAGGTGCCGGTAGAGGTGGGTGGTGTGGCAGCAGGTCGAGTGTCACAGCAGAGTAGGGCTCCCCTTTCTGTTTCGCCTCAGGCGGCAAAATGGGATGCGCTGGTCCTGACAGTGGGCGTTCCCTAGACAGTAGGTTGTTCCTGTTTCAGGCACCAACAGAGGATGTCCTAAGAGATGGTTTTCCTCCAGACTCAGTTGAGATTTGCGTGGAGGTGGCTTGTGTGATGGAAAGTCAATGCACATAAAAAATACCCATCATAAGCAGAGAATCAGATATGAGTTTAAGGGGTCCTTCCTAATGATTCCTTTTATCATCTATTCAGCAATGCGGGTTCAGACAGTTGGGGAAGGATAATAATAATAATAATAATAATAATAATAATAATAATAATAATTGTATCCCACCCATCTGACTGGGTTGCCACAGCCACTCTGGGTGGCTTCCAACATATATAAAGCATCTGTAACCCTTCCCATCTTCTTCCCTGTCCTCCATCTTCACCTCAGGCATTGCTCCCAACATAACCAAAGGGCCCCTGGACAGCACAGTAATTGATGGGATGGCTGTGGTACTCAGTTGTGAGACTTCAGGGGCTCCCAGGCCAGCTATCACGTGGCAGAAAGGTAATGGTGAGTTGAGAAACTTTTCACTTCTTTTACAAAACTGTTCATTGGATCCAGGCATGGAAGTGAAATATCTTCAAAGAGGGGGGCATAGCTCAGAGGTGGGACACATGCTTTGCTTCCAGAAGGCCCAAGGTTCTAATCCCAGCATCTCCTGGATTTTTGAGGTGGGTTTTTTTTTTTTAAGAAAATGGCTTTTAAGTTTCAGCAACCATGGAGAGACCTGGTCTGAACAAAGACATTGGATTCTTATCTCATTATACATGACAAAGCCATTTTTCACCTTCTCACCCCTTGCTTTTTCCTGTAAGACCTATTGCAGTCGTTAAGAGTCGTCAACAGGCTCATCACAGCTATCTGCCAATCACCCATTCCCATCACCCTTCTGAGTAATACCCCTCCCCACCTTCTCACTATATAGAAGGGTCTGGTGACTTCTGTTTCAGTGTATCTGAAGAAGTGTGCATGCACACGAAAGCTCATACCTAGAACTAACTTAGTTGGTCTTTAAGGTGCTACTGGAAGGAATTTTTTGTTTTGACTATGGCAGACCAACACGGCTACCTATCTGTAACTGAAACTGAAAGCAGTTCCCCTAACTGCCGGGTGAGCGAATAAATTAAACAATTCATATTCCACTATGTTTGTGTTTTGATGTTTTCAAAAGTATATTTGAAACAGCAGCTTGTGACATTTTGAAGGCTAGAAGAAGAAAAAAATCCAAGGATAATTTGGGTGAACTTGAATTGAACTGCGACGTGAACATGGGCTCTCTAAATCCCTAAAAATCATGGTCCACAGCTGCATTCACAAACAAGTCATATAAAGAAAGAAGCTTTTCTTACACCTGCAGTTCCTTTCTCTTTTTGACTGGGAAAAGCTGAGGCAAAGCCACTGGAAGCAAGTAATCAGGGGTGGAGTTTGGTAGTATGGCACCCTAAGCTAGGCCAGAATTTGGCACACACACCCCAACCAGGCCTTGCAGGTCCTGGGCTGCGGGAAGGAGGCATGAAGGCTCTGGTGGGGTCCTAGAGCCTTCCCATCTCCTCCCCAAAACTGGGCAGGTGCTAAATAGGCTTTAGGAAGGAGGTGGGAGGACTCTAAGACCCTGTCAGAGCCCTAACACCTCCTACCCTGTAACTGGGCAAGTGCTTACTGGGTGCCTTGTCCTCTTGGTGCTCAGTGCCCTAAACCACCTCTGCAAGTAATTGTAAGACGTACTCAAAGTATGGTGGCCAAACCAATTTATTTAGAACAAACGCATGCATTCGGTATTAGAAAAGCCCACCAGAAATCTTATCTCCTCAGCAGCCTCAGGTTATATTATCTCTGGATTTCCTGAACTGGAACTGATCCAGAATCCAATGAATTGGATCTCATAACACATCGACGGGGTTATCTTAACATTATGGTTAAACCTGCTGTTGTGGACCAGACAACAAACTCCGCTCTTTCCCATGCAGGCGAACGAATCCTGGCCAGCGGCTCCGTGCAACTTCCTCGTTTCACTCTGCTGGAGTCAGGAAGCCTCTTGATCAGTCCTACGCGGATCTCAGATGCTGGGAGCTACATTTGCCTGGCTACCAACTCCCGGGGAGTCGATGAGGCATCAGCTGAGCTCGTCGTCTGGGGTAAGGTGCCCGCTGCCTCAGTTAGCCTCCTGGCATGGGACCAGTTCGTGATCTTCCACGTTGTGTGCAATTTAAATCTTGGTCGCATGTATTCGGGGTCTGTTGGTGCAATCAGACAAGTGTTTCATTTTGTTAAGAAATGAAAAGGGGGGGGGAAGCTTCATCTCACAATCCGAGGCACACGGACATGCATGGAAAACATACAGACTTTATTTTCCAGGGCAGTCTGCAGTGCAGCCAGGCAAGAGACTGGTGCAGTCTAAAATCAGTGGCATATGTGGCCTGTGGGCGTCAAATTGGTTTTGAGCACATATCCATCCCTCTTTAAAGCAGCTCTGACTTTGTGGAATAGAGAGATAGAAATAACGTCCACCGTGCTCCAGGTTGAAGTGAATCAGTGCCCCCTGCTGGCCCTATAGTAAATAATACCCTGTCAGCGTCCGAACACACACGCTCTGGGAATCTTTGAGTGGGTATATTTATCTATGTGTATGTGTGAGTGGGTGTTTATTTTTATCCTGCCTCCTGACCTAAAAATAGACCTTTATATGAAAGACGGTTTTACCTAGGCTGGTTCTCATGGTGATTGTCACATGAATTCTGCCATATATTAGCCTCTCCCCACTTCCTCTTTGCAGGTTCCCTAAATGTACACAGATAGTCAGGTATGTAGCTTGTGTCTGATGAAAAGGCCCTCTCTGTGGTAACTGACTAGCAATGGAGGTTTCGGCCTGACCCTGGACGTGGGAGGGAATATGGATGGGAACCAGCAATCTCTCCAGCGTGGGAGTGGGAGGAGGGGAACACTTGAATTTGGAGCTGCAAAACACCGCTTCTTCTAGTTTTACTCACCAAAGTCTGGTCTGTACCACATGATATATGAGGAGCAGGAAGTGGGGTCTCCCGCCGTACAGCAAAGGGGTTGAACTAGATGGCATTTAGCCCCCTTTCAAATCCGTCATGTTTTGAGTCCGTTATTAGATGATCTCACACTCTTATGATAATTGCAGTTGACGCACGTGATTCTGCGGCTTCCTGCTGGTCTCATGCACAAGGAAGCTTTTATCTGTTGAAGTTAGCAGGCCCAAGCGTTGACCTCTGGCATGGCACAGCAATGGCTGGTTCGGTTTCTGATTATGTCTGAGTGCCTCCTGTCTCTCTGCATCTACAGCCCGGACTCGCATCACCAGTCCTCCTCAGGATCAAAGTGTCATCAAAGGCACCAAGGCTTCCATGACTTGTGGAGTGACCCATGACCCCAGAGTGGTAGTCAGGTATGTGGCGGTACCTATCCAATCTAGGGTGAAACAAATGGGAGAGCTAACCGTCTTTGGAGTACAACTTGGGGAAGTAGAGCTGGAGAGGGGAAGGCAAGGCAGTCCGGTTAGAGATGGGTCGCATGGACTAAAAATGCCTTTGTTGGAGTATTTCCTGCTAGAGAGGAATAATCTCCTGGCCTCTGCTAAGCATGGATTTGCACAAGTTTCAGCCGCTTTGTATGTTTTAAACTCTTAGGAAGTGGCCAGCATCATTGTAACCTGAGAGCACCCAGGTTTTCATTCAACTGAAAAGCATGTCTGAAATGCACGCTCGAGTATGACAGTG
The DNA here is from genome assembly GCF_964252035.2 of Podarcis erhardii. Lineage (NCBI taxonomy): Eukaryota > Metazoa > Chordata > Lepidosauria > Squamata > Lacertidae > Podarcis > Podarcis erhardii. The sequence goes on along the minus strand of NC_138498.1, from coordinate 27,788,331 downwards.
TTGCAAAGCCCGCAGTCTTCCAGCCACTTCTGTCTATGTGTCTCAAAAACACTTACAGGGAAAGGTAATGCGAGGAGAACCTGTGCAAAATCGTGGGCCCACATTGCCACCTGGTGCCTGGCTTAATGACGGTGCTGAGATTAAAACTGCTGTGATACCTCTTTGGTGTGAAGGAAGACAGCCGTGGCAAACATTTGTCTTGGACTCCAACCGTGTTATAATGGCAGAGGTGTTGGTGCTGAAAAGGCCAGGTGTCCGTAAGGCAGGACCTTGTGTGTGCCCTGCATCATTAAAAAGTAATAGCTATTCTGTGCTGAGGAAAACTGAATTCTGCAACCAGTATCTGTGATGCACATATTTGCTTTAGAAGCAAGCAATAACTGTTTCAGTTGCAGTCAGCTCTGAAGCAGGAGTGGCTTATAGTCCTGCGGTGTGTAGCTTCAGTGAGCTGGGACTCATGGGTACTAATACCAGTCTTGGGAAGCAGAAAGAGGTATTGGTTTTTGGTGAGAGGTAGAATAACCTGGGTCACCCTGGCGCTGCCTTTTCTCCCTAGATACATGTGGGAAAAGGATGGTGCAGCACTGAATGTGGAGAACGTAGCACGCATGAGGCTGGACAGCACAGGCACCCTCCATATTGCCCAGACCTGGTCAGGTGACATTGGCACCTACACTTGCCGCGTGGTTTCTGCTGGGGGCAACGATTCTCGGAGTGCTCACCTGCGAGTCCGGTAAGGATCAAGCGTTGAAGGCAGGCATTGGGAACTACTTAAGACCAGGGAGGATGGACTGCATAGCATGGTGCATGAATAAGAAGGAAGGTGTGAAGTGTCACCCAACAGGTGACAACAGGTTCTCACAAGACCACAGTGAATGATGCACTCGTAGTGATCTAAATGTTACAGGAATCCTCCATCCACAAACTGAGCACAGGTGAACTGTTCTCCCAACTTCTTGGGCTCTCCAGAAGGTCTCTTTTACTCTCTCTCTTGCTTAGGATCCACTCTATTAAACCCCAGATAAACCCAAACTCCAAGTTCCTCCCATGCCCTGCAAACCATTTGTACATTCAAGTATGCCTCACTTGAATTCCCAGCAACACAGGAGTAGCTTTAGTGTAGCGGAGTCCCTTACCGCAGACATGCACGTGCAAATAACTTGATTGTGCGAGTCTTTACAGCCACGGGGCCACCTATTCCCATGCACCCTTGAAGTGTGGGATCACACACCACATTGAAGCAGATCCCACACGACTTGGTGTGCATGTGTGTATCAAAGAGGAAGTGAATGTGTGAGTGTGACCTGGAAACTGGGATATTATTCTTACTCCCCCCCCCCCCCCGGTGCTATTCTGGAAAAAACATGGCACTATGGCTGAAATTCCCATCTTACTTCCCACAATGCCACTTTGAACCACTGGATTATTTTGTGTGTGTGTCTGCTGTCCATCCACACCATAGCAAGATGCCTGCAACCGGCTCCTAGGGAGTCCTGAGCTGCTGCCTGCAATATGCAGAAATTAGTCACAGGGCCCAGCATGATTAATGCACAAAGTGGCTTGGTGTCCCTGGGATGACGTGGTGCACCACCATGCCATCCTCTTGGCTGCAGCAGCCCTGCTGCTTGCCAGAATGAGGTGTTGCCGTGAGGCAGCAAGGATGGGAGAGCACAGCATTGGGGGTGACCAGGCATATGCATGCTTATGGCCATCATCAACGCAGTGCCAACTAAGGGCTCGTCCACAGTATTGGTCCAAGAGCTTTTCCACATGCCCTGTGCTTTCTAGGCACGGATCCAAGTGGATTTTTGTTTGTCCCGCCGCTTTCCCCAGGAAAACTTGCTGTTTATCTGCGGAAAAGCCAACTGGCGTTTATTCCGATTCAGCTGTAAAGAGCAGGCTTTCCCAGGGGAAAGCGGCAGGATGAGCCACCGCTGTTTCTCTTACCCATCCTAGTGAGCAGCAGTTGCCACCACAACCAGGAGGGTGGCAGGGGACAGCCCACGCCATGCCCTGTGACTGCCTGAGACTCTCTCCAAACAGCTTCTCTTTCTGAAGGGGTGACATTCTGTCCTTGGGTCTCTCCGGTTATGATAGCATCTAAAATAGGCTTCTTCTGTCATTATCCTCATCAGACAGCTCCCGCACGCACCAGAAAACCCCATTGCCATGCTGAGCACTGCAGAGAAGCGAGCGATCAACCTGACATGGACCAAACCCTTTGATGGGAACAGCCCGCTGCTTCGTTACATTCTTGAGGTCTCCGAGAACAGTAAGGCACTGCATATTCCTAACTATATTGAGATCTTGGGGGCAGCCAGAGAAGCCAGCCCCATGGCCTTGGGGCTGAGGCTGATGTACATTCACAAAAAGGGATGCGGGTGTCTCTGTGGTCTAAACCACTAAGCCTCTTGGGCTTGCCAATCAGAAGTTCAGTGGTTCGAATCCCCACAACAGGGTGAGCTCCCATTGCTCTGTCCCAGCTCCTGCCAACCTAGCAGTTCGAAAGCACACCAGTGCAAGTAGATAAACAGGTACTTCTGCGGCGGGAAGGTAAACTGCGTTTCCGTGTGCTCTGGTTTCTGTCATGGTGTTCCGTTGCGCCAGAAGCAGTTTAGTCATGCTGGCCACGTGACCTGGAAAGTCCTCTGTGGACAAACACCGTCTCCTTCTGCCTGAAAGCGAGATGGGCGCCGCACCCCATAGTTACCTTTGTCTGGACTTAATCGGCCAGGGGTCCTTTACCTGAACCTTTTTTACATTCACAATGTGGTCTGAGGGAGACTGGGTGGGACGGGAGGCAAATGCAGTAGGAGATGCAGAGCATCGGAGTTCTGCGGTGGCTCTTATGAAGACTTAATTCCAAGGACTTTCCCACAATGCAATTTATCACACCTCATCTATTTGTGGCTTATATACCGCATTTGCTTCAGATTGCTGCTGAATTGCAAGTGAGCTTGTGTATCCTTAGCAGTAGGGGGTGATCCAGTGCCTTTCCTTCATCCTGCCCCATTGCTGCCAAACTCTGACAATGCCATTTCATTCCTCGACAAACCAAAACTGCCTAGTTTTGTAAATCATTTTGAGGTTGTTGGGTGGTGGGTTGTTGCAGCAATGTCCTTTGGGTGCAGCTGGAAGCAGAATAGGCTCCTGGCTTCCAATTTAGTGGGACATCAGGTTTGGGGTCTTCCTCCTCAAATTCTGTGTTGCTCTGGGCAAAACCCAGGCCATGAGACTCCTTCCTGCACAGAGGAACTTACATAGAGACGAGGAAGTGAATAGTAAGAATAGGTAGACTCCAACCCTCATCACTTTCTCCCGTATTGCTCCTTTACCTCCCTGTTGCTTTCCTCTGTGCCTGGTAGATGCTCCCTGGACAGTGCTCATGGCCAGCGTGGACCCTGAAGTGACCTCAGTGCTGGTGAGAGGGTTGGTCCCTGCCCGCTCATACCAATTCCGGCTATGCGCTGTCAATGATGTGGGCAAAGGCCAGTTCAGCAAGGACACCGAGAGGTGAGGTGGGCACATCTTAGATGGAGGACGGACCGACCAGGGTTTGGTTTAATTGCAGGGGTTGGGTGATGGTGGGGTTGGGAATGGGAATGGAGCTGAAGATGATCTGGTGTGTCTGTGCTGAGCCTTAGTTTTTGGAGAGAGCCAAACATAATTTGGGTAGGTGGGCATTGGGGAGTAGTGTCCTGTTTCCCACCACCACAAACCTGGGTCTATCATCTTGGGGTCAAGAGGTCACCACCATTCCTCCTCATTTAGCCAGTCCTTGACAGGTGGGGAGAGAGATTATTGGGTCGTAATTTTTTTATTATTATTAAGCATTTTGAGTTTTATTGTGCATTTTGAGTTTTATTATATTGTGATAGTATGTTGTCAACCACCCTGAGATCTCCAGGTATAGGGTGGTATAATAATCATAATAATCATAATAATCATAATAATCATAATAATCATAATAATCATAATAATACGTTTCAGCTGTGGGTTAAACCACAGAGCCTAGGGCTTGCCGATCAGAAGGTCGGCGGTTCAAATCCCTGCAACGGGGTGAGCTCTGGTTGCTCGGTCCCAGCTCCTGCCAACCTAGCAGTTCGAAAGCACGTCAAAGTGTAAGTAGATAAATAGGTACCGCTCCGGCGGGAAGGTAAACGGCGTTTCCGTGCTCTGCTCTGGTTTGCCAGAAGCAGCTTAGTCATGCTGGCCACATGACCCGGAAGCTGTACGCCGGCTCCCTCGGCCAATAAAGCGAGATGAGCGCCGCAACCCCAGAGTCGGCCACGACTGGACCTAATGGTCAGGGGTCCCTTTACCTTTACCTTATGTAGCGAATGGGTAAATGTGGCTGGAAAAGGGATCATCTGAGTAAAGTGTGGCCTCAGAGCTTGGTGGTTTGTGCACAAAGGAGTGGTCTGGCAAGATGGTGGAACTTAGCTTGTAATCATCTATTCATCCAGTATACAAAGAGCTTAGCATGACCGATTATCTGCTTTCTTCAGTATCTAAAAGAGGATTTGATGCAAACCAATGTGCACATGGTGAGAAGTGGCTATTTGAGAAGCGGTACCAGGCATTGTCTTGGCACATGCCGTGGCATGGCTGGGTTGGGCATTGTTTGGCAAGGACAAGCTGACATAGCTTTGAGAGTCTAGCCTACCTTCCAACCATCCCTGAAACATGCCTCCATTGTTACCTTCGCTTTGCCAGGGTTTCCCTCCCAGAGGAACCGCCCACCGCTCCCCCTCAGAACGTCATTGCCAGTGGCCGAACCAACCAGTCCATCATGATCCAGTGGCAGCCGCCGCCTGAAAACCACCAAAATGGCATTCTCAAGGGCTACATCATCAGGTGGGTGAGCACAGCATCCAGGTTTCAACCCTACATCTCTAGGTGGATAGACCTGTCTCGGACAATGGAATTGCTGGTGATCCTATTGGAATGTGTCAGACTTCAGGGAACTGGCTTCCTCCACCTCTGGCAGTAGATAAACAGAACAAAGGAAAAGGAGTCTTCTTACCAGTTAGAAACTTTAATAATCACAGCGAGAGAACAAAGAACCCATCTCCTAGAAATGGCAGTGCTCCCAGTTAAGAATCCCATCCCCTTACGTCCCTATTAATCCACGTCACTTCTACCTCTTGTAATCTGAGCTTGTCCCCTCTGTGCTGTGTGCTTTCTGTTCTACCACTTTCTCAGCTCTTCTTGACCTTGGGCTGAGTGGATGAATTCTTTCGAGACAGCGAATCTGTTAACCCTCTCTTTCCCAGTGTTTCTTCTCCTAGCTGTTCCCCATCCAGTATTTCCCAGCTTCTGCCTTCTGAACTATGTCCCTCTGCAAACCACTGTTCCAAATCTATACTGTCCTCCTGCTCCTGGGAAGATGCAGGAGCAGGAGGAGGGGGAGGTTTCTACCATTCCTCCTCAGGAATGGTTTTAAACACAGTCAAAACAAAACAAATTCCTTCCAGTAGCACCTTAAAGACCAACTAAGTCAGTTCTTGGTATGAGCTTTCGTGTGCATGCACACTTCTTCAGATACACTGAAACAGAAGTTTCCAGACCCTTCTATATAGTGAGAAGGTGGGGAGGGGTATTACTCAGAAGGGTGGTGGGAATGGGTGATTGGCAGATAGCTGTGATGAGCCTGTTGACGACTCTTAACGACTGCAATAGGTCTTACAGGAAAAAGCAAGGGGTGAAAAGGTGAAAAATGGCTTTGTCATGTATAATGAGATAAGAATCCAAGGTCTTTGTTCAGACCAGGTTTTTCCATGGTTTTGAGTTTGGTGATAAGTTGTAATTCAGCAGCTTCTCTTTCCAGTCTATTTCTGAAATTCCTTTGTAGTAAAACAGCTACTTTGAGATCTTGTATAGAATGTCCTGGGAGATTGAAATGTTCTCCTACTGGTTTCTCTGTCTTGTGATTCCTGATGTCCGATTTATGTCCGTTTATTCTTTGGCGTAAGGTCTGGCCTGTTTGTCCAATATAGAGAGCATTAATGCCAACAGTGTCCTTCAGCTCTCTATATTGGACAAACAGGCCAGACCTTACGCCAAAGAATAAACGGACATAAATCGGACATCAGGAATCACAAGACAGAGAAACCAGTAGGAGAACATTTCAATCTCCCAGGACATTCTATACAAGATCTCAAAGTAGCTGTTTTACTACAAAGGAATTTCAGAAATAGACTGGAAAGAGAAGCTGCTGAATTACAACTTATCACCAAACTCAAAACCATGGAAAAACCTGGTCTGAACAAAGACCTTGGATTCTTATCTCATTATACATGACAAAGCCATTTTTCACCTTTTCACCCCTTGCTTTTTCCTGTAAGACCTATTGCAGTCGTTAAGAGTCGTCAACAGGCTCATCACAGCTATCTGCCAATCACCCATTCCCACCACCCTTCTGAGTAATACCCCTCCCCACCTTCTCACTATATAGAAGGGTCTGGAAACTTCTGTTTCAGTGTATCTGAAGAAGTGTGCATGCACACGAAAGCTCATACCAAGAACTGACTTAGTTGGTCTTTAAGGTGCTACTGGAAGGAATTTGTTTTGTTTTGACTATGGCAGACCAACACGGCTACCTATCTGTAATTTAAACACAGTGTAAGGTTTTAAACGCAGTGTAAGGAGTCTATGTGGGAGTTTATTGTATTTTAAAATGGGGTATCAGAGTTTTTAGGGGGCTAACCAGGTTGGGATAGCTGGGATAGCAGGCTTGTTGGGTTTGGAATGTTTTATGTAGATTTTTCAATTTCATTGTTCTGTATGGGACAATGACAATAAAGATTATCGTATCGTATGGTCAGTTCAGCCCTCCTCAGCACAGTCCCCAACAGAATGCTTCACTGCCAGGTCTGATACTGGAAAAGCAGGAAGCTTTTGCCATATGGTTTGAAAGATCTCTGATGATGACGTTGTTGGTTCTGACCTGACCTCTTGTCCCTTCCTCAGATTTTGCCTGGCTGGCCTGCCCGTCGGCTATCAGTTCAGAAACATCACCAACGCTGACGTCAACAACCTGCTGCTTGAGGACCTGATCATTTGGACCAACTATGAGATTGAGGTGGCTGCATACAACAGCGCTGGGCTGGGTGTCTACAGTGCCAAAGTCACAGAGTGGACCCTCCAGGGTGGTAAGTTGCAGTACTAGGAAATGGGAGGTGGGGCAGGGAAGATGAGAACACAGATTAATGTGGCCCCAGAGTGGCTCCATAGACCCAAGATGATTAGAAAGGGAGGTATACTGGACCTAAATATATATATACTCCCATTGTAGGGGCTGAATCTTAGTATGTTTTTAAGAGTTCAGGACACCGCTGGTAGCAGGCTCAGCCAAGAGTTCAGGTTATTTTTATTTATTGACTCTGGGTGGGATTCACCTTACAAGCTTGTGCAATAGGGTTCCCCCCTCTCTTCTTACCCCATACCTCCCCAAATTGGCTCTGGGGGTGGCCAGGAGAACCCACAGAAGAACATGGAGAGGGAGGGGTGAAAAATTCCATCTGGCAAGCTGATATCCTTGCACAGACGGAAAGCTTGTCATAGAATGACATTGAATTCCACCATATATTTTATCCTGATTTTCCCCAACTCTTGTCTCCCCAAAAGGATCACATCAGTAAGAGAGGGGGTGGGGAGGCAGAGTCCTTGCCATCAAATTGGAAAGACAAGATGCAGAAAGGAAGGGGAGTAGACAAGGAAGGGTTGGGGGGGGTCAGTTCTCTTAAAGCCAGGGGAAATTGCTGAGAAGCAACCAATTTATTATTATTATTATTATTATTATTATTATTATTATTATTATTAGTTTATACCCCACCTTTTTCCCTGATGGGACCCAAGGCAGCTTACAGATTTTTTAAAAAAATCACTAAAAACACAAAAACAATCATTTTTTTATTATTATTAAACATGGATGGGTTTAAAACCTATATAAAATCTACTGAAACCACACAAATAATTACAATAAAACCACCAGGGCGCCATTCCTTTGGCCAACGGATGGGGCCAGAGCATCCCTTCCCCTTCCTTCTCCACTAGATTAGCATCACAGGTAGAACGAGGGCAGGTGGTGTCAGCAGCAGCGCTTTCCATGCTTCCACCTGTTCATACTGAGGCACCTCCTTTAAACTTGCCCTCCCACAGTGCCCACCGTATCCCCGGGCAACGTGCAGGCCGAGGCCACCAATTCCACCACCATCCGCTTCACCTGGAACCCACCCAGTCCCCAGTTCGTCAACGGCATCAACCAAGGCTACAAGGTAAGAAGGGTTGGGAGGAGAAGGAGAAGCCTCTTCTCCTCTAAGCCTAGGGCTGTAGCAAGCTACCCCAACGCTCCCTGGGTGCTTAGGAAGCAGAGGCGTGGCTGTTTTATCCATAGGTCCTTTGATTAAGCAATGTACGGAGGTAAGTGGCGATGTGGACAAGCTGTGTGCCCTTTCCAACATCAGTAAGCGGGTAGTTCTTTTGTCTCAGTGAGGCTAAATAGGTCCAAATTGGTGTGAGATGTTACAGGCATCGCCATCGCAGGCCCCATGTGGCTTTCTTCTCTCCACAAGCAGCATTTAAACAAGAAAGGAATCTGTACTCCTCATTCCCTCTTTGCCTTGAAGCTCTGTAGTTCCACGGCCTCCCATCAGGAAGGGCTGAGTGCTCCCGCTGTTTCCTGTCTGCACTTCGCTCTGCCTCTTTTCATTACCTAGTTTGGGGCCGTTAATCATTGCACGGGGTTGTTCCTGGGCCAGCCAATTACTGTGGCCATGTCCGTAAATCTCCCATGCAGAGGCCTTCCGAGGCTTTCCTACCTTGCTTGTCACGGCGCAGATTAACAGGGGGTACGGGACTTGGCTAACACAAAGTATGAAATCACGTAGCCCCTCCTCTCCCTAAACAACCATATCTGCATCAGGTCCAGTCCCCCGCAAGCAGCCAGGAAGCAGGCCTGCAAAAAACGTATAGTTGCTCCCACTCTGTTTTCTGTCATCGCTTAGCTGGCTGTAAAACACCAATTAAATGATGTAATTCCATAGTTAGCAGCTATAATAAACTGGTATCTTTTATATGAACCAATTATCTGTGGGGCCGCCGTTTCGGCGTTATGCATTGCAGGAAGCTACTGCACCCAAGTGCTCTGAACTGAAATGGCAACTTGATTTGCAAAGCAAGAGAGTTTATGCCACTGCTTTCCTTGATGAAGCATCGCTATATTTGATTTGATCAGTGCAGTCAATGGTATTTAAGCCCCCAGTTCCATATTTCCATGCATTTTGGATGATCCTCTTAGCTCACTGTTATTTCATAATCAGTCCATTTAAAACAAGATTCTACTTAATTCTTTTTCTATTAGAATGGTTATTATCATTGCTTCAAGCTTGTCTATTAAAATATATTTACTAAGATATTATACTTATAAGGGAGCCTCGCCTTGTTCGCTCAGTTCCAAATTGTAATTAATTCAAATTTGCATTAATTAAATTGAATTAAAACTTGTTTCTTAATCTACTCCAAAGAAGTTCGGGAATTTAATTGCTGCCAAACGAGATAACCAACGTTAAGAAGGATACTTAACATACTTATTAAATGCCACTTAGTATTTTTGATTAGTATTTTTGGAGGCCTAATTAGTATCTAATTAACTTGCTATAGGCTATCTCGCACTGTGCCAATTAAACACCCAAACATCCTTAAATGTAACACCACGACAAAGTAGCTGATTATGCATTGTTATCAGTGTCAGTTAATCAGCCAGCTTGTGTTGAATATTGTTTTGGATGCATAAGTACATACATTTATTAAAACTCAGCTATTCCTTTCTCCTCCTCCCCGCCCCCCATTAACCGATACTTAATCAACACCAAATAAAAGAGAGGATATGAATGGGGCAATTTAAGCACTAGCTGTTACACCTAAACGCTCTCAGATTTATTTATTTTTCACAAATTGGTCTTACCTTTAACCCTTTATAGAGTAGCCCTCTTATCAGCCTTGTGCTTGATAGTCTTTATGTCATCCATCTGAGACAAAGGCTGCTGTTTTCATTTTAAAAATTAGCAACCACTTCTGGGCTGTGTAGTAAGGTTACCAGATTTTTTCCAATTTATCCGGGGACACTTCAACTTCCTACTAAACAGGGGACTTATTTGTAAATCCGGGGACTGTCCCCAGGAAACGGGGACGTCTGGTAACCTTACTGTGTAGGGCTCCCTTTAACATCAAAGGAGAACACTCTAATTTCTTGATGGTCAAGGAGCTATAGGACCCAAGCTGCTCTTGCTGGACAGGGCGAAAGGTAGGGATGCAAATCTCAGCCCTGCCTTCAGAATGCCCCATTTCTTGACATCCCACAAGCTGCCACATCCTTCAGGCTGCAATTTGACTTGGCCACTGTTTTGACAGGTGAAACAGGCAGGGCTGGCTGAAGACATTTTGGCAGCTGAGGTGAACCACAAAATGGTGCCAACTCCTTTAAGGGAAGAAGGAGTGACTGAAGATCTAAATCAGGAGCAGGGAGAATAAAGATCTACATTGGGATCTTTTCACCCCATGGATCGTGCCACCCAAGGCAGGCACCGCATCTTGCCTCCTAGGTGGGCCGGCCCGAGAACAGTGAGTGTTGCACCAGCAGACTGACTCCTCACAGGCAAACAGGTGCAGGGACACCTCCACCCAGTGCAACCCTCCCTCCCGCAGCAAAGTGTAAAAGGGGTTCAGATTGCAGCCTCAGTTTACAAATAGTGACTGCATTTTCCTGAGAAAGGGAAGGTAAAGCACACGCCTCAGTGTCGGTTTATTCTTTGAGTATTTGTTTTGTTGTCCTGAACAATTTGGAGGAAGAAGGGTATATGCAATGAAAAAAAAGTGCAGCGCATGGTTTTTCTCACAGCCTCTCACTTTTGTGAGAGAGAAAACAGGTTCTGCTTCCAAACACCAAAAGTGAAAAATGACTGGTGGCAGAACCGGACAGCGTTTAAGCTGCTTTTTTAAAAATCCTGACTCCTTCCTCTTCTCCTTTAATTGGTTACCCACGTAGGCCAGCCTTTCAAATTCACTCCCTTCCAGGTCTCCGAGGAAAGAAATCGCTCTCTGTGCATGGCCGACCCCCTAACCCTTCAGCACACACCTGTGCTTCAGAGAAACAATCGGCCGCCTTTAATCCCAGCAAGTTTCCCCCTTTATGTCTTTGAAGCAGCACAGCCGAAGGGGGAAAAAAATATCAGAGGAGCTGAAAGCCATAGAAGAGGATGGTTAAAACCCCATGTGGCTCCCATGCTGCCCTTTTGAGTAATAGCACAGTAGGGATTAAGGTCAGGATTGTTAAACATGCTTAGACAAGTCTAGGTCCAGCCAAAGCCACATGGGCACTACATGTATGTTCTTCCGTCACCTGCCAGGGTGCTAGTGTCTGTCAGGGATGAAGGGAGATGTCTTGGCCTCAAGAACCAAGTGCTTTCAGCCTACAAATACTCCATTTACAATATAGTGGAATGGAGCTAATCAGACCATGGTCAGCTATAAGGCCATACATTTACAGGTGCCCATACATTTTCACCTGTCTCACTGTTTCAACTTCAGTCAGGATCACCCCAAGATGCTACTTAGAAGAACCTACTTTTTTGGCAGCGCCTACTCTGCCCGGTGAACAACAGAGGAGTGAAGGGAGGCAGACAGGTCTGGTATGCCCTGCCTGCTGCAGCTGGGCACCCTCTCTGGTGGGTGCCATTACAGGCTGGCATTACCCAGACGTGGGAAGTCCCAGGGACTGTTTCCCAGGCAGAAAAGGAAGCCTCTGGGCGGAGCTTGCTGCCTGGGCAATTGGTCCCACCCACTCGCCTCATCAGCGAATCACAAGTGGACATGGGCTCCCCACGCCTCCAGTATAGGCACTGTGGCTTGCTCTGCAAACACTTTTTGTTGGATCTTTGCCTTTTGCTTTGGAGCATGTGGCTCACCATGTAACCAAGCCCAGAATACTTGCTGTAGGGGGAAAGTAGGGAGGCAGAGCAAGGCCATCCATGCCTCAGAGGTGCGAATAGGTCCCTTAAGTTATACAGTGGTACCTTGGGTTACAGACGCTTCAGGTTACAGGTGCTTTAGGTTACAGACTCCGCTAACCCAGAAATAGTACCTCGGGTTAAGAACTTTGCTTCAGGATGAGAACAAAAATCACGTGGCGGCAGCAGCAGGAGGCCCCATTAGCCAAAGTGGTACCTCAGGTTAAGAACCATTTCAGGTTAAGAACAGACCTCCAGAACGAATTAAGTTCTTAACCCAAGGTACCACTGTATTAAGAATGGTGTGTCCTCAAAATCCTTACTCTGCACTGCATCCCAAAAATAAAAATAAAAATGAAAAGCATGGCATAGCAGGTGCCTGGAAGGACTTTAGTTGTTTAAAATATCTGTTCAGGACTAGAGACTAACATGGTTTTAGCGCTCGTTTTGCTGTTGGGCTATGCCGTACTGCTGGCACTAGACAACAAAATTATTGTCGGCAAATGAAAAGCAGCAGCTATTATGTACACAATTTATTAAACGCCTCGACAATGACACTGATTGTTGAGATGAATGCACCAACACTTGTGTTTACACCTTAGGGCTGCAGCACTAAGAATAGCAACTTGGATTACTGAACGCAAAACGTCTATAAGAATCAATTGCTTCTTTCTTTCTTACTTGCACCCGCACCCCCAACCTATAATTTTATTTTATTTTGGTTTTTTATCCCTGAACTCGGGTAAAAAGAATGAGTGGGTCAGTTTCGCTTGGCAATTTCTTCCAAGCATTTGCTATAATGAGTATGTTGCTGGGGACATTTAAAAAACAAAGGATATAATAGCTCTTTGTCTTTCTTCCTTCAAGGGGAAAAAAGGAACCAACCAAAAGAAGAAAGAAACCACCTTGCAGAAATAATATTTCTGTTTACAGAACTTGCAATTTCATCCACATACCCTGTAGTTTTGCCTGTGTGCAACACTGCACCCCTATGGCTTCCTGTGCAGAATGTTTGCAGGCAGCACATAGAGTCCTGGGTGCTTCCAGACTGTCACTGCTTTGGGATGGGATTCAGTCTCATCACGGCAAGTTCTGGCTGCATGGTTAAAGGATGTGAGGTGGTGGTGAATTGGCTCTCCTCTTGGGGAAGAAGGAAAGGTGGTATCACCAGTATAATTGAGACGGTTTTCACATAAAGCAGTGGGAGAGGGAATATGAGAGACGGCTGCAGCAGTTGCACCTTGTAGCATGGTTAGGGTTGCCACATTTTGAAGAGCAAAAAAGAGGACACATTTTCAGACTTCTACTTTTAACTGTGGATCGCTATGACGACACTCATTTTACATACCGGTGAAAAAGAGGACATGTCCGGGTAAAAGAGGACATATGGCAACCCTAGATTGGCCTCTTTTCTTGCTTTCCTGTTTGAAGTGCTCTGTCCCAGACCAGAATGGAGTGGGGTTGGGGGAGTCCTGTATGTTTATGTCTGGAGTCCTAAGGCCGGAGTACCCCTTAGGATTCTAGAAAGAGAAGTGTTAGCAGTGTGCCCAAGTTCTGCCCTGCTTGTGCAAAGTGCCCTTTCTCCCCCTCCCCATTCACCAGAGCTCCCCTTGTTTTTGAGCACCCATCCATCCTAATTTGGTTGCACAAAATTTGCACGGAAATTACTCACTTTTTATCAAGCACCCCCTTTGATTGGTTTGCGTAGATTTTACACAGCATCTCCCAATGTTGCTATTACCCCACACTTTCCAGTGCATTTTCTCGATACTTTTCTTAACTCAAAAATTCCTCCCCCACCCACCCCTACTTTCTCCACCCCTCTCACCCATTTTTTGGAAGCAGGTTTGTTGTATAAGAGAGTGCCAAATTGTGGTGATCACACAGGGTCCCCGGATGTTTAACGGTCTATTGATCCCTGTGCCCCCACTGTGCTTGCTGCCCCGCTGCCACCAACCCGTTGAACCAAAAAAACCAAGTTTATTTTACAAACATTAACAAGTTTATGGTTTCTCAGATAATATTCCTGCCAGGTTCTTATAGTTTCTTTACCAGCCTATACCTTCCTAATACCTTCTGACTGATTATCTCAACTGTTTGACTGACTCCTCTTAACAAATTCTCTCACTCTCTCATACCAGACTAGCCCAACCCACAGACTTCTCTTCTCTGTCTCTTCTAACTCCAGACTGTCTTCTCAACCACCCTAACTCTAACTCTCTCAAAAAAAATCTCTGTGCTTAATCCTTATACACAGTTAACTCTGCCTCTTGGATTCCCATTGGTTAGTAATTTTACAATTAGTTAACCCTTTCCTTATGAACCCAGTATGATGTCACACACCTAGGAGGGCAAACACCACACAAATCTACTTTTAATTGTGCAACATAAATTTGCTGTTGCCCAAGTGAATCACACCAGCAAAAGAGTGCTAATCTGGAGCTGGCCCCTATACACAATATGGGGCCAGAATGATAAAGCCCCATGCTGTGTGGTCTGCCTTCACTTCCTCCTTTCTGAGCAACCATAATGTCGTTCATTTATTCCTCAGCTGATTGCCTGGGAACCAGGACAGGAAGAAGATATGACTGTAGTGACAGTGCGCCCTAACTTCCAAGACAATATCCATGTGGGATATATCCCAGGCCTCAAGAAGTTTACAGAGTATTTCACCTCGGTGCTGTGTTTCACCACACCAGGCGACGGACCCCGCAGCCCCCCGCAGCTGCTGCGCACCCATGAGGACGGTACGGCCTTTCCCTTTGGAGCTGGGCACAGCCACAGCTCTTGGGTTCCTGTATGCCCATGACTATGGGTCCACACACCCCTAACCTTCCGGTCAACATGAGTTTAGAACGTCACCTTCCACTGTGGAAGTCTTGAGTCTGACACTGCCCTCAGTTGTAGAGCCCGACATGTCGTTGCTGAGACTGCAGTGACGCCCTTGAAGGCCCCGGGCTCCATCTTGACTGTGTCCACTGCAGTTATCCTTTCACCCAAACCCCAGAGGGCCCTGGGAAGAGTCAAGTGACCAGCAGCTTCCCTTTTTTGATTTCCTTGAGGAATTCCTATATGAAGCGTTTGTCCTGTTGTAACTTTCTGGGTGGTGGGGTTGTTTGTTTGGCTAGTTCCGGGTCCAGTGGGACACCTCAGCTTCAACGAGATCCTCGACACATCCCTGAAGGTCAGCTGGCAAGAGCCCCTGGAAAAGAATGGCATTCTGACAGGTAATAAATCTCTCCAGGTGGGGAGGAGATGGCGGGGGGGGGGGAGGGTGATTAACTGGACCAGGAAATCGGGAGCCCATTTCTTCCTTGGTGCCAATGGAAAGAACTCAGGGCTTATACAAAATTCCTCTTGTCCCACTGCTTTGCCCTGGAGGCAATTCAGGTTTTCTCTGGAATGACGTTTGATCCAGTTTAGAGCTATAGAGTGAGTTTTCCCTGGGAAGGAGTGGGGCAACCACTCCATATCTCTAAACTGGAGCAAACATCAATCCGGAGAAAACCCGAATTGCCTAGAAATTGTGGATCAAGTGGAAAACCACTCAGACCTATTCTTTCTACTACCTAAGAAAGCTTCTGTAGAGGAGATATGTATCTTGATAGTCCGTGCTATCATATCCACTAGCCCTGTGAACTAACAGCCTGGAAGCCATCTTGATTTCAGCACAAGGAATAGTTTGGGAATTGGAACCAAGCATCACATCTGTTTGCTTCAGGCCCAATGGAGCTTCCCTGGTGATAGATTTCGAAAAGATTTTGAAGGATCCAACTCCATGTTAAGCATAAGACATAGGGAGCAGGTTATCCTGATAACAGTGCATTGGGAATTTAGGTTCATCTCTTCCCTTTCCAAAGGATGGAAATCACATCCTGATCGCTCTCCTCTTCCCACCCACCCCCCACACCCGAATGTGCCCATGAAGCTTAGGTAAACCTCATTTTAGCATTAGTGAGAACTTTTGCTTTTTACTGAGCCCTGTTGCCACATGGGCATGTGTGTATGATTTCAACCTTGACTGGCTGGGGAGAGAAGGCATCGTGCTCTCTTATGCTGTGATCAGAACAATAGTTCCCTCTCCACCCGATGCCTCTAATTAAGAAAGAGAGAAGACATAATAGCATGCTATGCGCTAGCCATAATGTGTCATTCAGCCTCAGGAAGCTTAATGAACTAGTGGAAGCACTAAAGCAATATAAATTAGAATCCCCAAAGAACTGTTGGTGAGGCCTAAGTCTCCGGCTTAAGGCCACCAGATTTACTGGACATGTTCTGTTTGTGCCTTGGGTTTTAAATGAACGTTGTGCAGTTCTACACATCTGTGTATGTTTTGGGCTCCTTCAGGCTACCGGATCTCCTGGGAAGAATACAACCGCACCAACACCCGTGTAACGCACTACCTGCCCAACGTCACACTGGAATACCGCGTCACTGGCCTCACGGCCCTCACGACATACACCATTGAAGTGGCAGCCATGACCTCGAAAGGCCAGGGACAAGTTTCTTCCTCCACCATCTCCTCAGGAGTTCCTCCAGGTAAGTTTGATTTGCGGACCCTGCATTCAGCAGAGCACAAGGGTGGCAAGGACCACCACAGCCTTGGTCCCTGCAGAATGCTTCAGTTAGTAGTGGAAGTCCCAGATACAGATGATTTTTCTTTCTTTTTTTACATCAGATGTACTGATACCCAGCTGAACCCTCTTTGAGACACTGATAAAGTGAAAATAGGTTATCTGGTCAGAGACCGCTATATAGTTGGACGTATGCATGATCATATTGCAAGCCCACTAATAATAAGAACAGACAGGAATCTCTTGAATAACCCAGTGTCTTCCCAGCTTTAGAAACACTACATCAAAGGGCAACTGGATTCACATAATAATGTTTCATATTCAGAAATGCAGTGGCACACACTTCCCTGTGATTATGTGAATATTTGTGGGGAAGAGAGGTTGATTTATTGATCTGTTGTTGTTGTTGTTGTTGTTGTTGTTTTCTCAGCATGAATGCCTCCCTTGTTCTGTTATAATGGCAATGGTGCCCACCTAAGAGGTGCCAGAATGCTGGAACTGAGTTCCGGCAAGTTCCAGCTGAAAAAATGCCCTGCAAGGTTATTCTTGTGCTTTCCATAAACTGCGGCTGGAATGTACTTCTTGTGCAGAAAGACTTGTCCTAAATCAGTACTCCTGTCTTTGCTTTGTTTACCTGTGCTGCGAACCCCGGCATCTCACAGCCACATTTCATGTTTCATTGGCTAGCAGCACCTGCTATGGGGGGGGCGGGAAGTCTCTCTGAGATTTTGACATCTTGCAAGGCCAATTTGCCCCTTAAACATGGAATCAGACTTGAAGGATGAAGCAACAGAAGGAGCTGTTGACTTGGGATAAGTGACCATTATGCCTGTTTTCATGAAGAATTTCCATCTATACCCCATGTAAGCTCTTAGCTCGGCCTTTGAGGGACTTCAGATTGAGACACTGAGCAACAGACCGTTCGCTGCGGTGATCCTTCAAGACTGAGGATGCAACTACAGGCACCAGCCCAAACCTTATAATTCTGTCTCTGTATATTTCTGCCGCTTTCCTAACCTTCAGGCAGCAAGCCATATCTAAGGTATTAGGAGCATTTATAGAGAGGGACTGCCTTTTACTAAGGATGAATCTACATCTAGTTGTTTCAAGCCCTCATGAGCAGAATTTTAAAAACGCGCTTTCGTGAAGAGATAAGTTGTCCGTATTTGATTTAATTCAGTTTGTCTGTGAGAACTTTGACTTTGCCAATCCCAATTAGCTTCAATATTTGTTCTTTTGAGTAATTCAATTAATTCAAGTGTGGGCCTCCTTCATGCGGGCAGATAGCATGGCCCCCACAATCTGACAACAACCAACCACTCACAAGCTTCAGAGTTATTAAATTAACAAACATCGGAGTAATGAATATGAAATTACAGAAAGCGCTGACAGCTCCCCTTGTGACCTTCATGAGATGGGAGTTTTAAATTTGATGAATATTTGAATCACTTCAAATATTTGTTTGAGGCCTGCACTTTTGTCAGACCTAATCCAAGGATGCCACAGTCTTATTATGCATCATAATAAGGCACCATGTTGGCCACCAATGAGCCTCTTGTTCTTCAGTTCCTTTTCTTTAATGTGAATTTTGGATGGGCATGGCATTATTTAGTTTATCCCATGTAACAATTAGTTGTCATTTAGACCTTTGTGCCTAGGGAAGAAGAACAATACCTTTAGAAGCACACAGTGTAACAAATCAACAATGGTTGCTTCTGCCAATGCAAAGCATTTTCAGCAATACAGGCTGGTTGGAGCGAAAGAGAAAGATTCTTAGCCTTGACCTTCCCCTCTCCTCCTGGTTGGATTGCCACACTTGACGTTGTTGAGGGTAAACACTCCTGGGGGGACAGCAGACCCCCAGTACCTCTGAGTGTCTCCCAGTAAGCACATCTCTGCAATATCATGTCCCTTCACTCCAGAGTGCCCCTCTGTGACACTTCTCATATGAAAAGTGGACACAAGTCTTCTGGCATCACACAGCAAGAAGATAGAAACATCCGTAGATCTAAACTACGTTTTATTCACAATATATACAGAGAATCCATAATCACGTCTGTGCCCTCCAAACTCTGGCAGGAAAAAAAGCATACAGCAAAAGTGAAAGTACAGTCCAATAACACTCTCAGACAGAAGAGATAAGACAGTCTTCCGTTCCCACACTCTTCTCAGACATCTCATGTGACTTATACTAATCACACTAGCCAGCATTGGCTTACGTAAAATCCTAACAGACGTTGATGGATATTTGCCCTTCAACTATAGTGTTTGGCACATGTAGCTTCTTTAATCTGTATTGGCTGCCTTTTTTCCATCCTAAAGACCTTTTTGGTTCACTGCATCTCAGTCCCCATCACCACTGCCACCAGCAGCTCATAGCATACTACAGTTTCGACTTTGCATAATCAAGTGGTGCTTTCTCCTGCTCTGGCTTGTTAGATGGAGAGTTCTTCAGTGCAGGATTTGGCCACTGTGTGCTGCCGTCATCCTGAGAAGGACAAAGAATGGCTGAGCCAATGCCTCTAATCCATTGGCTGTAGATATTCAAGTTCAATCTTTGCTTTCTCTTTGCCTGCAGAGCTCCCTGGAGCCCCATCGAACCTGGGCATCTCCAACATTGGTCCCCGCTCAGTCACACTTCAGTTCCGTCCTGGTTACGATGGCAAGACATCCATTTCCAGGTGGCAAGTGGAGGCTCAGGTAAGCCATTGGAAAGGGACACATCTGATGGTAGGAGAAGCCAGCAGCAGAGGAAGCTGTCTCATTCCTTTTCTTCTTCTTTTTAGCCCTTAGGATAGCAACTGTCGTATTAAAGTTAAAGAAGCATCTCTGCCATCAGGAGACACGTAAACTCAGTGGCAGGGAGCCAACATCCTCCACTGAGAATACGATTAAAATTTTAATTTTGCATGCATTGACTTTGCTTAATTTCAGGCATCTGTGGGGCAGGCGGAATTGCAGTAGCAGAAGGCAAGGAGGAAGGGAGGAGCCTGGCAGTTTGGATATAGAGAGAACAGTGTGTCGAATAACAGGAAATATGAGCTATAAGCAGGACTGTGTATTGTGCATAATTCACAATCTTATTTGAGAAGCACATCATTTGATACTTAAATATATTTGATATCCTGAAAATTTCCCCTGTTTTCTTTAAATAGTTTATAATCCTTGCTGCAAAAAGAGCTTTGCAGCAAGTATATGAGCAATGTCTAGTGAAATCTCACAAACTAAGAGAAGGCGGAGGTTCAGGGCCGGCCCATCCATGAGGTAGACTGAGGCAACCACCTCAGGTGGCAAAATCCAAGAGGCATCTCTATGTGACCCCCCTCTACTGCCATCAGAGAAGTGGCTGCATCGACTTCTGGGTTCTGGCAAGATCTCGCAAGAGCCTCGCGTGATCTTCCCGAGACCCTGGTAAGCAAGGCTTCAGCGGGTATGGGTGATGAGCTGGCTGGGCAGCCCCTTTCCATTTCACCTCAGATGGCAAAATAGGATGGGCTGCCCCTGTGGAGGTTATTTTTACTGATGGTGTAAACACATCAGGCAAAAAGTGTCCTGCTCTTCAGTCTCCGACAACACAAACCAAACTCTACAGCTTTAGCTAATACATTTTACACTGTCAGGGAGCAGAGAAACTGGCCGTACTATATGCAACGATGATGCTGGCCCAGTCCTGCTCATTATCTTGTTTGCCCTTTCCCTAGGTGGGTCAGATTGGTGAGAGTGAGGAGTGGACCCTCATCCACCAGCTGTCTAATGAGCCAGATGCCCGCTCCATGGAGGTGCCCAACCTCAATCCCTACACATACTACAGGTGAATGCTGCTTTTTGGGGAGATTGAAAGGATGGTGTTGGGTTGAGCATGCATGAAAACATAAGGGCCCTGCTGGAACAGAGTAAAGATCCATCTAGTTCGGCATCCTCCTTTCCGTAATGTCCAACCAGGTGCTTCCAGGAAGCCCAGAAAAGGGTCTGGGCAAAGGGGAACCAGGGGAACCAGGCCCTAAATCTCTTGTGACACTCTCATCTCCTAGTATTAGAAAGCTACAGCCAGGAGGGTTGTGGTCTGGCTAAAACTGGGGAATGAGAAGAGATGAGGCTTGTGGGTGTCATTAAGGACCTTCTACCGTTTCCCTCAAAATTAATGCATTAGCTAATAGGATAAAGGAATGCTGTGTAATGCCGGCCTAATTAAGCCATGTTTGCATGTCAACAGAGATTGTGACAACACACCCAGTAGCTCTCCTGTTGGCAGTGCAAGGAAGGGAAAGGAGCCAATGGAGGCCTCTCAGGGCATGCAAATGGGGGTGTTCAAAGTTCTATTTTTGTGTGTGTGTGTGTGTGTGTGTGTGTGTATTAGGCAGGGTGGGTGATTCCTATGCCACCTTGCAGTTCCTTCCAACACTAATCCATTTCCCCTCTCCTCCCAGCTTCCGCATGCGACAAGTGAACATAGTTGGCACCAGCCCACCCAGTCTGCCTTCCCGCAGGATCCAGACATTGCAGGCCCCACCTGATGTATCTCCTGCCAATATTACACTTCGGACAGCCAGTGAAACCAGTCTCTGGCTGAGATGGATGGTGAGCAGTAGCTCAGAAAGGCACTAGGCCTCATCATTGTTTCTGGAGGGGGGGGGGGACAGGGTTAATGAACCAGCACTGGGGCTGCTCATTGTTTACTAGGCAAGTCAAAATTATGTAGGATAGATATGAAATTAACTGGAAGATAGATGGGGTGAACAACTCCAGTTGAGGCTGGATTCGATGGTGGCAGGTATAAAACGACTAGGCCAGGGATGTACCTATCCATCTTTAACGATATAGACCTACAGGTCGATTCTACCTCTAACTGCCCTACTGGAATTAAGAAGACCTATGTAACACCAATTGTCTCATGGTGGGCACCATTTTGAATCAATACAGTCTACTCAGTACTTGTTTCCTTAACGCAAATGACAACTGTCTTTTGCCCAGCAGCAGCAACAGAAGAATCCCTAAGTACTTGTCCCAGATAGAGATGCCACCAAATTCTGTGCTAAGCCAAACTTTAGTGGTGGAATTCTGCTCCAATCTGTGGTGCAATCACCTCAAATCAGAACTGAAGTTTGCTTTAAAAGAGTTTTCAGGAGTTCTAGCCCATGCCTTTTAGATGCGTGTTATTTGTGCACAGAGGGCAAGGAGATAGGAATTGGGTGTTGGGTGTTGGGAGGGTACCACCTACAAGGTCCAGTATGGTCTCTGTCCCATATCCATTGAGGCAAAGAAATTCACTCAAACAGTATGGGATTTGTTTTTTTCATGCGAGGATTCTGGAAAGGACTCAGCTGCAGGCCAACAACAAAGCTCCCTTTCTTTCCAGCCTCTGCCAGAGACGGAGTACAACGGCAGCCCTGAGTCAGTGGGCTACCGGTTGCGCTACTCACGCCTAGACGGGCGTGGCCGCACACTGGCCAACACCATCCATGACCGTGTAGAGCGTGAGTTCACCATTGAAGACCTGGAAGAATGGACGGAGTACCGTGTGCAGGTGCAGGCTTTCAATGCCATTGGGCCTGGGCCATGGAGCCAGACCGTGGTGGGAAGAACCCGAGAGTCAGGTATCTTCTCCACCAGGCCCTTGAGACAGTCTAGGCAGGCCTCCCGTGGTCAGCCTGGAACTCTGAACATGAGGCTCGAGTCTCTGCTGAGGTGACCTACCTCTCGCAGAGCCATCTCAGAGAAACTCATTGGTGAAGCGCTGACTCCCCTCGGTTCTTCTCTTTGTGCGCGCAGTGCCTTCGTCTGGACCCACCAACATATCAGCTTTGGCAACCACCTCTACCTCTATGCTGGTGCGATGGAATGACATCCCAGAGGCTGACCGAAACGGGCTGGTTCTGGGCTACAAGGTGGGTGTGGGGAATGCAATGAAATGCTGACTTTTCTCTTGCCCCACCTTCCCGCTCCCTAAAATCTGCCGGTCCCTCATCAGCCCCAGCCTAAAGCCCCCTTATCATTCCAGAGCTAGTCTCTTTGTCTTCCTCATCAGCCTGGCCCATTGGTGTCTACCTGCAGGCCCCCACTGTCACAGGCCTCAGCTAGGCCCTTCTGTCCCAGCCCACAGCTTACTATGATCCTGTGAACCTGTTCACCAACTGCCTCTGCCATTGTAACTCAGTCTCTCGACTGGTGTTGGGCTGAGGTATTTGGCCCAGATTTTCTCAACATTTTGAGGGCAGGGCAAGCTTCTTTGGGGAGGGAGCTACCTGCGTTAACTGCTATGCCAAGCAATACCTGGTACTTCTAATATAGGTAAAGGTAAAGGGACCCCTGACCGTTAGGTCCAGTCACGGATGACTCTGGGGTTGCGGCGCTCATCTTGCTTTATTGGCCGAGGGAGCCAGCATACAGCTTCCGGGTCATGTGGCCAGCATGACTAAGCCGCTTCTGGCGAACCAGAGCAGTGCATGGAAACGCCGTTTACCTTCCCGCTGGAGTGGTACCTATTTATCTATTTGCACTCTGACGTGCATTCGAACTGCTAGGTTGGCAGGAGCAGGGACCGAGCAACAGGAGCTCACCCCGTCGCGGGGATTCAAACCGCTGACCTTCTGATTGGCAAGTCCTAGATTCTGTGGCTTCTAATATACAGCAGCCCAATGCTGGTCATCCAAGCTACGTGCTCTGTGTATATATGTCTGCAACATGGCAGCACAATGCAGCTTTTTTCCGCTCGGTGAAGGCCGCAGTGTTAATTTGAGCCGCTGTCTCTTCCTTCCCTCCACGGTTTGTCCCTGTTCTCTTCTAGGTCATGTATAAAGAGAAGGACTCAGACACAAGGGCTCAGTTCTGGTTGGTGGAGGGCAACGCTTCACGGAGTGCCCAGCTGACAGCTTTGGGCAAGTATGTTCTGTATGAGATCCGAGTGCTGGCTTTCACCCGCATCGGCGATGGTGTCCCCAGCAATCCGCCCATCCTGGAACGGACACTCGATGACGGTAGGCTTCCCAACAGCAACCCATATGGAGGAAGGAAAGCTTAACTCTGGGAGAGAAGGGATGGGGGAAACAGGGTGGTCTGTGAGATATTCAAAGTCCTTGGAAAGCAAATGAAAAAGAAAGGCTAAGCCTTATAGCACGTACCATTTGAGGACAAACTCAGTCCCGTACATCATGAAAAGCCAGGGAGCCTGTGGCACAATGGGTCAGTGCGTCTGGCTCTTAACCAGAACGTTGGTGGTTTGAGCCCACCCAGGGATGGCTGTGGACAGAATTCCTGCATTGGCGGGGGGTTGGACTAGTTGACCCTCAGGGTCCCTTCCAGCTGGATGATTCTATGATTGTATGGAGTTCTAATAGCATTTGCTGAAATAATAATAATACTTGGCATTTGTAGACTGCTTTCAGGTGCTTAGAGTACGTCGTGTACTTAATTTTGTTTCAGTCCTTACAACGATCTTGTACATTAGATTAGTATTACTGCCCTCATATTGCAGGGAGGGTGTTGAGGCTTCATGGAAACGGCAAGATTTGAACCAACGACTTCCTCGATCGGTAGTGCTATGCTTTAGCCATGATGCTAGATGTGTACACCGCAGTGGTGATTGCTTTAGAGTCATGACATTGCAAGATTAGCAGCTCCATGTCCCTAAACACAGTCCCAGTCTTCAAATAATAGACCAGGAGTGTCACCTTAAGCGCAGCATATGTTTGTGTGTGTGTGTGTGTGTGTGTGTGTGTGTGTTTGCACCCTGTGGCTATGTATGTATTTGCATTAAAAGTCTGTTCTCTGGCTAGGTGCGCAGAAATGTATGTGTTCCTTCTAAACTTCATCTGTGCACCTCTTCCTGTGTTCCAGTACCTGGGCCTCCAGTGGGCATTCTCTTCCCTGAAGTAAGAACAACTTCTGTACGGCTAATCTGGCAGCCACCTGCTGCTCCCAATGGCATCATTCTGGGTAAGCAGGCAACCCCTACGTACCATGGAGATTGTAGACCAGAGTGGCTTAAGCAGCACTCTCCCCACCCAACTTTTGTCTACAATTCTCAATGTCGGTTCAGTGCCACTAGAGCGGGCAGGGCCACACTTGGCACTCCAGATGTTTTGGGACTACAACTCCCATCAAACTTAGCTAACAGGGATGATGGGAATTGTAGTCCCAAAACATCTGGAGGGCCAAGTTTGGCCATGCCTGCACTAGAGCCGGCCCACCCATGAGGCGGGATGAAGCAGCTGCCCTTGAGCAGAAGCCCTTGCAAAGCCTCGCCGCTGAGTGGGAAGGGACATTTGGCAAGAGGAGAAGCCCTTGCCAAATTACCACAGTCACCCAGCAGGGTGGTAAGGCTTTGCAAGGGCTTTTCCTTGGAGGGAAGCCCTTGCAGAGTCTAACACACACCCCGTTATGGGGGCAACCGCAGGACCTTTTTGCCTCCAGTGCTTGAAACATCTTGGGCCAACCTTGAATGGAGAGGATAAAGGAAACCAGCCCACCTTGCCAGCCATGTGTAACCTCTCCTAAAACCATTTCCATGGTTCTGATCTACTTCTTCCTGGACTAAAGTCAGGATATGGGGATTGTGTCCTCTCCCCAATAATTTCCTGTTTGGGTTTGTCTTCCTCTTGCATGCAGCCTACCAGATCACTCACCGCCTCAACACCACCACCGCCAATTCTGCCAGCGTGGAAGTTCTCAACCCCAGTGCGAGGCAGTTTACTGCTACTGGTCTCAGACCCGAGTCGACCTACCTTTTCCGTATCACAGCACAGACCCGGAAAGGCTGGGGTGAGGCAGCAGAAGCGTTGGTGGTGACTACAGAGAAGAGAGGTAATTTTTTTCCAGGAAGGGACATAATGCCTGGAATTGGGAGGAAAGCTCCAAAATGCATGCTATGTATCAAGGCCAGCGTGGTTGAGCACACAAAATTGCAGACACCGAATGCCGATAGAAAAAGTAGAATTCTATACGGCCCTATATGGCCTAGGACCCTCGTACCTACGGGACCGCCTCTCCTGTTATGTCCCACAGAGGACCTTACGGTCTTCAAATAAAAACATCTTGGAGATTTTGGGCCACAGGGAGGTTAGACTGGCCTCAACCAGAGCCAGGGCTTTTTCAGCTGTGGCCCCGATCTGGTGGAATGCTCTGTCACAAGAGACTAGGGCCCTGCAGGAGTTGACATCTTTATGCAGGGCTTCAAGACAGAGCTGTTCCACCAGGCCTTTGGCCAGGGCACAGTCTGACCCCCTCTCTCCTTCGGTAATCCTCACAGAACTCTAGCCCAATGGTTGCCATTAATTTGATTTTGAATTGATTTTGAATTGATTTTAGAATGAATTGATTTTAGAATGCATTTCAATTAGTTGCATTTAGAATGCATTTCAATTGTGATTGTATGTAAACTGTGTTACTTTTATTGTTGTTAGCCGCTCTGAGCCCTGCTTCAGTTGGGGAAGGCGGGATATAAATAAATTATTATTATTATTATTATTATTATTATTATTATTATTATTATTATTTCTGGACTTCCACTTCACATGTTAGGTGGCGGTGCCATATTTTTAGTACTTATCCATATGATTTTTAAAGAAAGCTTCCTGCATGGTTACCTAGCACACCACGCTGATGCACTAGTTTTCTATATGCAGAGCGGTTCTTTTATGATGGAGCATAAAAATTATGGAATGTGCACTCATAGTATGAAGTAGTTCTGTCAGAATTGTACCCCCTCAGGCCTTTACTGTTTGTGATATGCAGCCATGTATGTCTTTCCTCTAGTTGTTGTTTTTTGGGGAGAGGGGGGTCTTAATCTTCTTTTGATGCTGCCAGTTTTGAGTAGAGGAATGGTAGATATCACCTCCTTTCGGCCATTTTCCACTCAAAATTGCTCTACCCCCATCCCACAGCTCCTTTTCTTCCCGAGATAAAGCTATATTCATTCCCCCACCCCTCACTGCACCTTAGTGAGTGGGAAAATAAGTTGGGGGGGGATTTTGAATGAAAGGACAGCTGGACAGAAATAGTTAAGCAAACAGCTGTTCATCTGCTTCGACTTGCAGACTTCCGAAGCTGCTTTCAGATTAAATAAGTCCCATGCCACACCTGGTTTGGGCCTCAGGCTTCTAACTCATTCGGCGAAATATGTTGGCCTTAAGCTAATGCACTTTCCTGATATAAAGAGGAGGTTGGTCTGTAGTGAATCTACGTGGATTTTAAATTCTCAAGCTACAGCTGGATAGTAAAGCCTTTTTGTTTGCTGCAGACTTGGATTTCACAAAACTGGAAAAGCAATGTTCTGTAGGCTCACCAGAGATCCACAATGCACATCATCTGGTGTTTGTTTGTTTGTTTTTAATTGGAAGTGTCATTTGTGTATAAATAATTGAATGGTTCATTAGGGCATTCCTGACAATTTTTTATAATATAGAGAAACTAGGGAGGCTCCTCCCAGAGACGCCAACTTGCGCTGAAGATTGAGGGGGCGACGTTGTGTGTGTCATGTTTCAGGAGGAGGAGGGGGCGGAGCCAAATACAGTGGCCGGTGGCTCCTCCTCTCTTGTGCTCAGCCTCCTTCCACGGCAGGAGGAGGAGAAACAGGCCACTGAAGCAGTGCTCAGCTCTGCACTCGGCCTCCTCCGTCCCCTGAGGATAAGGAACATTGGGGAGCCTAAAGAGCTTGGCCCCCTGGAGTTAGTGCCCATGGCTCACCCTCTGCACTCATCTAGTATGATTATAAGTGCTGCATAGAATGTGATTGTTCATGTGTCAAAAAGGCACTCATTGACAAGAATCCATAATACAACCCTCCACCAACCCCATGCTGTTTTGTGATTTTTTAAAAAGGTTTTTTTACTTTATACACCTCTGCTTTTTACTACTTGAGTCACTATATCTCTCAGGCACAGGATTTTAAGGCCTCTGTTAAAAACACCATAAAAAGGTAAAGGTACCCCTGACCGTTAGGTCCAGTCACGGACGACTCTGGGGTTGCGCATTCATCTCGCTCTATAGGCTGTGACTGGCATGACTAAGCCACTTCTGGCAAACCAGAGCAGCGCACGGAAACGCCGTTTACCTTCCCGCCAGAGCGGTACCTATTTATCGGCTTGCACTTTGATGTGCTTTTGAACTGCTAGGTGGGCAGGAGCTGGGACCGAACAACAGGCGCTCACCCCGTCGTGGGGATTCGAACTGCCGACCTTCCAATCGGCAAGCCCTAGGCTCTGTGGTTTAGACCACAGCGCCACCCGCAAAAACACTGTACCAAATACCAAAAAGAGGTCTCTCATCATCAGCTCATGAATGAACTCCCCCCCCCCCAATCTTCTGCTTTCATGGCGCTATTTGAAGCATATGTACTTCTCCAGGAGCAAATTGCCGCCCCCCCCCCCGCCTCCCAAAGAATCAGAAAACAAGCAGAAAGATAGTCAGGACTCAGGAGTGGTTATCTAGCCCTGCCGCTTTCATTGAATTGAAATATCAAATTACTTTTCTGTTTGAAGAAGCCCATGAGAGCATCACATTAAAATACAGATGGTTTCTTCTTTTTGATCATGGGGGTCGGGGAGAGGGAGCACTTTTAAAAAGGAGAAGAGAATATGATTCTTGGGAACCCAATGAACACTCTGGGTCTCATGCTGGAGCTCAGCTTCTCTGGTTTGTAAACTAACAAGTATTGTGTTCACTCGATCTAGGTTAGAGTCAGATAGGGAAGGTATTGCCTAGATCTGATGTGCAAATCAGGTTTCTTTCAAGCTGATACTAAACTCTCTTCAAGGTGATGGATGGGTTCTCATATTTGTCCTTAAACCTATACTATCACTGCCATGTCTATTTTCACCCCATGTTTCCAGCCTTCAGTGATCTGTACCCCTCTTGCCCCCAGACCGTCCCCAACCTCCCAGCAAGCCAGTTGTGTTGCAGGAAGATGTCAAGTCAAGAAGTGTACTATTGTCCTGGGAGCCGGGCAGTGATGGGCTCTCACCTATCCGGTATTACACTGTACAAACACGGGAACTTCCTGATGGGAAATGGGTGCTGCATTCTGCCTCCGTGAACCACAACACCACATCCTTCATAGTCAACAGGTGAGACATCAACGGGTGGGATGAAAGGAGACGTTTATTTGGAAAAGAAGGTGGCATTGACAAGGACGACTGTTATGTGACTGGATATGGAGCACATCTTCCAGTCACAGAGCTGTCCTCAGATTCCCACTGGTCCAAACTGAAATTTCCTGCCTGAGTGGTATTGAGTCTGAAATCAAGGCTAGCCATTAGTTCACACAGTATTAAGATAGCTTTTCTGAGAATGAGCTTGTTAGTCTCGAGGTAGAACGTGTTAAAATCAGTGGCTTGGCAGGCAGAATACAGCAAGACCTGTGCACCTGTTTGTATCTTGTGGTTTTCTGCCAAAAACAAGCCAAGTACCATGTGCTCCCTTTGCAGGCTGAAACCCTTCACTACCTACAAATTCCGGGTCAAGGCAACCAATGATATTGGTGACAGCGAATACAGTGAAGAGTCAGAGTCACTCACCACACTACAGGCTGGTATGTGAATGCATTAAATCATGTTACTTTAGAACGAGACACTTTCCTCTTCTGGTTATAGGAGCAGAAGTTCTCGTGCAAGTGAAACCATTGCAGTGTACATAGAGTGGTTACCTCTTCCAGTCTACCTGGAGCAGTGCTGTTTCAGCCGTTCACTCCTGCATCCAGATCACAAAAACAGAACCAGGAAAGAGTTTGAACCTAGTCAAACGTCTGCAGTCACCTGTCTTCATCCTCAACCACCTCCCTCCCTCTTCCACATCTAGCTTTGCATATCCTTTCGTTATGGGCCAATCTCTTCCATGCATTGCACGTTGCCTGAAGTGGCCCTGATGCTGTTAGAACAGAGGAGGAGAGTAGGGGCTGCAGCTGAGGCTGGCTGCTGTGGACTGCAAAACCAGTGTTGCGACGGACACCTTGGGGTTGAGAAAACCGGTAGATGGGAAAGGTTGGGGGTAATTTTGAAGAGCGGTAATAGGGACATGAAAGCATCATAGAGCGGTATCTGTAGAGAAACCAGAAGTCAATGAAAGAAAAAGAATACAGTGGTACCTTGGTAGTCAAATGGCTTGGCTCCCAAACAAATCAGCTCCTGAACACCGCAAACCCAGAATTGAGTGTTGTGGTTTGCAAACATTTTTCGGAAGCCGAACATCCCACGCAGTTTACGCAGCCTCCGGTTGAGTGCAGGAAGCTCCTGCAGCCAATTGGAAGCTGCGCCTTGGTTTTTGAATGGTTTCAGGAATCAAACAGACTCCTGGAACAGATTAAGTTTGAGAACCAAGGTACCACTGTAATTCGAGGAAACAAATGGTTCTAAAGGGGATAGGGAGGGGACAATGATGGGCAGAGCAGATTGTACAGAGGGCAAAGGACACCCAATACCAACTGGACCCAAGATATTCCACATCGTGGAAATGTTCCGTCATCAAAAACCATTGTCTCCCTGCTTTGGAATTGCAAAAGCCACCAATAATCTGTAAAATGGTAACCAGTTTGGGCCTTTACCACCAAGGGCAAGTTGTCAGCTGAGTACAACAAGTAGCATGCCATTTCTCAGGGCTCTGTGTCTCATGAAGACAAGCAAGAACAGCTTGGATCTTCTTGTATTTGACTGATATATATTTTCCCCCTCTTCCCTCAGCCCCAGAGGAAGCTCCCACTATCTTGTCAGTGACCCCACACACCACCACATCTGTACTGATCCGCTGGCAGGTAGGGTGATGTACCTTTTCTTTCTCCCTCATTGGAACTTGATGAGTAGGAGAACTGGAATGTTCAGGAGTTCTCGCTGTCTTGGGGAAAAGCTTCCGAGCAATGAAACATGACTGTGCTGCACAGTGGTTCTGGGTGGCATTCTAAGCTTATTTCTGATGGCCAGCAAATCTGGTAGTGTCTCTGTCTTGAGCAGGCATAGGCAAAGTCTGCCCTCCAGATGTTTTGGGACTACAACTCCCATCATCCCTGACCACTCGTCATGTTAGCTAGGGATGATGGGAGTTGTAGTCCCAAAACATCTGGAGGGCCAAGTTTGCCTATACCTGGTCTTGAGCATGGTCTTAGAAAGTTGAGTTTGAAAACGGTCATAAGATTTGCAACCATGTCTATTATGCGCAGATATGTACCTAGTTTCCGCACTTTAGCCCCAGCTCAGCATTCTTTATTCCACCCACAAAAGAAGGTTCTGCTGTCAAAATGGGGCAGGTGACTTTGGTGACGAAACTGTGGACTCTGTTGAGTTTGCTTGTGTGTTGCAGCAAGGGCGTGGTGGAAGGGTATGGAGGATCTGAAAAGTGGGAAACAGAAATGTTTAACCAAACCAGTGTGAAATATTGGCTTGAGTTCGGCATCAGTAGTTTGGCTAGTACACCCAACCCATCCATTCCTCAAGGCAAAGAGCATATAAAGATCCTGAGGCGCCTTTTGCCAGTCTCCAGTGATGCTTCCCTCCTGGCAGTGACAGGGAAGGGAAACCCTGGCATTTTAGCACCACTTCCAGCTTTTGACTGGGCAATGGGAGGTGACGGTTTTAGAAAGCAGGTGTTGAAAGCTGGTCTCGCAAGTGTCAGCTGTGCAAGGGGAAGCAAATATAGTTTGTGAGTCCCTCATTGATTTATCTGTTTCTCCTTCCGTAGGCTCCATCTGAGGACAGAATCAATGGCATCTTACTAGGTTTTCGCATCCGCTACCGGGAGCTGGCATACGAAGGGGCGCGAGGATTCACTGCACGCAGTATCGGTAATCCCGGTGCAAAATGGGCAGAACTCACCTGTGAGTATGCTTGTGAGCAGCAAGGGTTCTGGGAACTGGAAAAAGCAAAACAAACAAACAAAAAAGCCAACAAACACTAGCATGGGAACCATCATTCCAGAGCAAGCCACCCATAACAAGCGCTGGTCCTAAGATTTAAGCCCAAGATTTAAGCACCAGTGTACCCAGTGCTTTCTCCAGTAACAAAAGTGACTTGACAAGCATTTTCCCTTGCAGTCATAAGTCAGCGCTGCAAGCATTCAGAAGCTGCCCTAGAATAATACATTGTTGTTCCCAATGCGTTTGAAATGGAAAACATTGATCTTAGCAAGTGGTTGGTATATTCAGCCCTATCAGCTCGACCTTTTTTAGTGCCAGGGTGTCTCTCTCTGAGAGAGACTTTTCCTTTTTGTGGAATTGCTGGATCCAGTGACAATTGGCTCCTGAGTCATTTGGGAAGATCTATCACCCAGGCTATCATGATGCCCATAAACTCTTTCTGGTCAGATTTGTCCATCTTTGGTAGCTACAACCCCTCTGAGATATTTCCCCCCTTTCCCAATACTTCGTTGGAGACTTCTCGGTGTTCTTTGATGTGGCTGTGAGTTTCTCTCCTAGCTGCTTCTTCCTCACCCCTGATTGATGTCTGTTAGTCCTGCTTGCATTGTCGAGATGTTTATTTACATGTGGCTAACCTGCATTGACTGCTTCTCCCTTCTGACCACCTGCCACCCCACAGCAACGTATGCCATGCGGAACCTGACTGAGGCCTCCCTCACACAATACGAGCTGGACAGTAAGTGGGTGCTTCTTCTCTTGTCTGTGCAATCGTTTCTGCTTGTGTTTCTGGTCTCTCTTGAATCTGGTTCCTATCTAGATTTTAGCACCGTCACCTACGGAAGGTGACTGGCAGCAGGGAGAACAGCTGCTCTTTCCTGTTTTTGTTGTTAGCTCATCACTTTCTAGAACCCAGGATGTCACCTTTGCTCAAGGATAGCTTCTTTCGCTTCCAATTAAAACCCCTAATCTGGCAAAAAAGAAAGTGCAAGTTCCCCATGAGTAGATTTCCCAGTTTTAACACACAGGCAGTCCACATTTGCTTTTTATGGTGTTTTCCCTGTTAATTTGGGTACTTTCCTATCTTCTAGAGTGGAATAATAGAGAGCAAATTTGTGATAAATTTAGGGGCTTTATGTAGGGGCAGGGAAGTAAGGACCGAGATTCATGAAGAAGAATTTTGCTTACATGAAATATCTCCCTTTCCATACTGTAAGGCCTGTTAATGCTGTGTACGCACTATATGTTTTTAAAACAAATTTGAAGCACATTCTTTCCCTCAAATAATTCTGGGCACTATCACATGCCTGGGTTGCTGGGAAGCAGTAGTAGTAAATTACAGTGCCTGAAATATTTGAGGGAAAGAATGCATTTTGAACATGGTATAAACATATAGCGTGTATGCAGCCTAAGACTCGTTTTACAACAAAGTTTACTTCAGCTTGCTTAGCTTTGGTTAGAACCACGAAGGCTTTCTAAAGTGCTGGTTCACATACTGGAAGCCAGACGTCACAATTAATTTTTTCTGGTGCCCTTGCTCTGTCCTCTTACCTTCTGGAGAAATATCCTGGCACCATCTGCCAGCTTTGCAAAGGGTTGTGAAGGAATTAGTACTGTTGTGGGAGTGGTGTCATGTAGGAGCACACAAAAAGGAGGGAAATGTGAGACCAGATCATAGCCAGGAATGTATACGCCACTACTTTTAAAGGCAACGCCAGAATTAAGAAACAAACTCTGCCTCTGCCTCCATGTATGACAATCTCCTTTCCAATCTCACCTCTGCAGACCTGAACAAGCACCGCCGCTATGAGATCCGAATGAGTGTCTACAATGCTGTGGGTGAAGGCCCCACCAGCTCACCACAGGAAGTCTTTGTGGGAGAGGCTGGTAAGCCAGGCGTCTTTTTTTTTCCCCCTCTAGGAGCCGTTTTCTCTCTCAAGTTTCCCTATATCCTTGTGCTTCCTGAGAGCTTAGAGCATAAGCCTGAGGAGGGAGCAGGCCGGCAGGCTAAAACAGCAACCAATTGTATTGCCTGCAGCTCTAGTGCAAGCCTACAAGTAAGGGCCATAGTTCAGTGGTACAGCATCTGCGTTGCATGCAGAAGGTCCCAGGTGCAAATCTCATCATCTCCAGGTAGGGCTGGGAAGGGCTCCCTGGACTGAAACGCCAAAGAGCTGTTGCCTGTCA
The DNA here is from genome assembly GCF_964252035.2 of Podarcis erhardii. Taxonomy (NCBI): domain Eukaryota; kingdom Metazoa; phylum Chordata; class Lepidosauria; order Squamata; family Lacertidae; genus Podarcis; species Podarcis erhardii. Next base: position 27,754,732 of record NC_138498.1, on the reverse strand, counting down.
GTGCAGACAGTAGAGCTAGGTGGACCCAGTGGCCTGACTCTGTATAAGGCAGCTGCCTATGTCTCATGCCCATTAGCTACCAGTCCCACACAACAAGCCAGCAGATCCATTCCTTAATCAATACAGAGGCAGCTGCCAACAAGAGGTCATTAGGGGTGGATCCCAAGAGCAGACAGGTCTGTGGCCAAGCCCGGAAGCTCGTGTAGGGTAAACAAACATCCATTCCAAACCAAAAAAACAGTCCCTGCTTCTCCGTGGACTTGTCAGAGCATCAATTAACTCAGGCACCACACCGACTCAGCCCCGAATACACTGACCCGATGCTTGGAGGCTGTGGCTGGATGGTTTCGTGGGAGCCAATTGAAACTAAATCCTTCAAAGACAGAGGTCCTCTGGCTGGGGGCATGGGGATGAGGAATCAACTCCCTTCTCTTGCGGGGGCCCAATTAGTGCCAGTGCCTTCCGTTAAGAGTTTGGGTGTAATCCTTGACGCCTCCCTTTCCACGGAGGCGCAGGTTACAGCAACAGCTAAGGCAGCATTTTTCCATCTTCGCCTCATTAAGCAGTTGGTCCCTTACCTTTCCCGCCCCGACCTGGCCACAGTGATCCATGCGACGGTCACCTCCAGGCTTGACTACTGTAATTCGCTCTACACAGGGCTGCCCTTGAAACTGTCCCACAAACTCCAGCGGGTGCAGAATGCTGCAGCGAGGCTCCTCACGGGGTCCCTGCCATGGGAGCATATTCAGCCAGTGCTTTACCAGTTGCACTGGCTCCCGGTGGAGTATACAGTCAGGTTCAAGGTGCTCGTCTTGACCTTTAAAGCCCTTTGTGGCTTAGGGCCCTCGTATCTATGGGACCGCCTCTCCTGGTATGCCCCACAGAGGACCTTAAGGTCCATGAATAACCATAGTATAGAGGTCCTGGGCCCTAAGGAAGTCAGACTATCCTCCACCAGGGCCAGGGCCTTTTCAGTGATGGCTCCAACCTGGTGGAATGCTCTGTCCCATGAGACTAGGGCCCTTTAGGATTTAACCTCCTTCTGTTGGGCCTGTAAGACAGAGCTATTCCGCCTGGCCTTTAATTTGAATTCAGCCTGATCTTTTATTCCCTTCTCTTCCCTCCCCCTCCCCATTTATGAAGATCACCTGCTCTAAGACCCCACAACTAATTCTCCTCTGGCCTCCTCGCTGGCCCAAGTAGGACCAATTCAGCCAGCTAGCCCTGGGGGTTATCTAATGGATTTTTGAATGTTATTGTTATTCATGTTTTTATACCGTATTTTATGCTGCTTTTATAATTAAGTGTTTTAAATTTGTTGTTAGCCGCCCTGAGCCTGGTTTTTGAACTGGGAAGGGTGGTGTATAAATAAAAATTTATTATTATTATTATTATTATTATTATTATTATTATTATTCTCGCTGACATCCGGTTCTGCTCTCTTCAGTCCCTGCGGCTGCACCACAAAATGTGGCTATCCAAAGTGCCACGGCCACCCAGCTCGACATCACCTGGGAGCCGCCACCCCCCGAGGCACAGAACGGAGACATCCAAGGCTACAAGGTACCAGGCCATAGGAGGGAGGGATCTGGGCTACAGGTGAAGAAGGCTGGTGCACTTGTCGCCCTGGGGGATATTTGTAGATAGGAGTCGAAACCTTTTGCACTGCAGAGATTGTAAAGGGAGTTGCAGTTGCTGCTGCTGCTGCTGCTGCTGCTGCTGCCACATAAATGTATCACGGCGTCTTCTTGCATATTCCTCTACAGCCTAATATGTTAAAAAAGCTCGCAGTTATGGGGAATGGTGTTCCAGTGCATGATGTCAGGCTAGATTGGGGGTAGCCCATGTGATTCCCTTCTGATTTTGTAAGCCTCCCACTCACATCAGCCCCAGCCAGCATGAGTAGTAGTCAGGAATGATGGGAGTTGTAGTCCATATCATCAGGAGGGTACCACGTTGGCCTACGAGTGCCTTTCAGCAGTTCAGAATCTACTTTAAAGCCAGCAGATATTCTGGCTGGATCCATTTAAAGGGTGGGACTGTGACTGCAGCAGCCCTATATCTGTTGGAAAATGGAAATGAAACAAGCAAGAATTTTTCTTGGGAGGGGGGATGTGTTTCTACATTTCCCCTGCAAGTGATGCTGTTGAGCTTCAAATAAAACACTGGAGTTTCACATGCTGTGCCTTCTCAGGATTGCTTTTGTCCCTGGGGAACTAAGGGCTGCTCTGCGCCTTACGTTTTTTATGGGTGCGTTCAAAATGCACAAGCGCAGCACCTTTTAAAACTGTAAAGTGTGCCTGTGTCAGGTGCAAATTTACAACAGATGCATTCCTCCAGGAGACTGAGATTGGCCATTACAATATATGCTTGAGATAATAATAATAATAAATTTTATTTATACCCCACCCTCCCCAACCAAGACTGGGCTCAGGGCAGCTAACACCAAATATGAAAAACAATTGATCGAAATACAGCTTAAAAAACAAGATTAAAATACAACATAAAACATTAAAATGCAGCCTCATTTCATTGGAAACTCAAATCAAAAACTTTTTTGGGGATGAAAATGTCAAGTCTTCACCAAGGCTAACTATCCAGATGGGAAATGTTTGTGGCATGTGAAATGCCCTTAGTTCTGGGCTGTTCATGTGATTTGTTCAAGCCCAGCATAGACTCTCTTTTTTTGCAATGTGCTTAAAAGCCTGTCCCCTGGATTGTGTATTTTTCTGTGCTGTTTTTCTTGTTTGTTTGTTTTTTTTTCTGTTTTTTTTGTCTGTTTGTATTTAGTGTGAATTTAGTGTTTTCTTCTTGTAACCTTTAAAATTGGAATAAATATTATGTAAAAAAAAAAGATTGTGGCAGATGACAGAGCATCCAGCCACCATATTGTGGAACTGGAATTAGCCTCTTGCCAATCCCTGCGCAGCCATTCTTCATCCTGTCTTCAAGCATCCCATCCATGATCTAGTGAGGCACTTTACAAGCCAGTAGAACTGCGGTTTTGGAAAGTTGCTTCCTTGTTTCCTAAGAAACCTCCATGGGTCCCGGGAAGTGTTGCCATGGAGCCTGCTTGCTGCCGTCTCTCCGGCGCCTTGACTTCATGGCTTGGTGGGATGGTCCGGCTTCTCTGTGGAAGTCTGGATATCACCCAAGAGTGACTTCAGAGGTGCACTGTTAACTACTCCATTCTTAGTCCATCCCCATGAGCCAAGGCTGCAAAATGGATCGCCTGTGCTGTCTTGCCTAGTTCAGGGGCCAGCATGTCCTAATTGTTATGTGCCCATTTAACGGAATCATAGAATCATAGAGTTGGAAGAGATCACAAGGGCCATCGAGTCCAACCCCCTGCCAAGCAGGAAGAAGCTCACCTTCCCCGTTGAGAATCCTCAGGGGAAAATCTTTTGAGGTGCTTAATTCATTTCATAGCCTTTGGAAACGTGTTTTCACAGGCCAGCTTAAAAGTTTCTGGAACATAGTGGCATGAGCTAGGTATAAGAAAATTTCTCTGTGTGTGTAACAAGGAGATTTATGTCCTGTGCTTTGAATAAATGAAATAAACTTTTGCACACACATTTATTGGGCATTAGGACTTGTATCCTGAAAATTTTTATTTATGTATGCCATTACGGTGGCCCGTGTTTTGTTAGTCCCAAAATAGAAAACAAACGAGGTCCCAACTAAAGAAGAATGGCAACTTAAACTGATGGAGTATGCGCAGCTTGCGGATCTAACTTACAGAATAAGAGAACAAGAAGAACATTTGTTTAAAGAAGATTGGGAAATGTTTATTGAATATATGGGGAGGGAATTGTATACACTTGAAAATGTTGGCAGCATTAGGAAAAATTCAACAGTGTAAATAAGTTTTGATGAAAGTAGTAATGAAATGCTGAATGGTGTAGTTTGTATCAAATATGCAGGGATTTATGTTATGCAAAATGAACCATGGAAAGAGCAGAAGGGAAGTCATTGATATTTTAAGGTTGTTTAAATGAATATTCTAAATTGGAAAACAGATAATTTAATTTTATATATATAAAAGGACTTGTATCCAACTAACTGAATCTCAAAGGAGTTCCATTGGGATTAATTTAAGTTAGCCGAGCATATTGATTTCATTGGGCCTCTTCTAAATTTGAGTTATTTGAGTAAATTTGAGTTTATGCACACTTACCTTTTTTTCCTTCTCTTTCCTGGCAGAGCTCTACATTTTAATGCCTAATAATAATAATAATAATAATAATAAATTGCCCCCAAGCTTTCCCTTCTGAAACGCCACTCTTTAAAGCTGAACTGGAGCAAACATCAATACGAGGTTTCCCACGGATTGACGTTTGCTCCAATTGAGCTGTAAAGAGCAGGTTTTCACTGGGAAAGATCCGGAGCCCAAAAAGGGCTCTTGGGCATGGAACTTTAAATTGTGGACCCTGCCTGGAAAGAGCGGAGAAAAGGTAAAGCGTGGATAAGCCCTGAGTTGGAAAGAACACAGTGTTTTTTGCTTTAGCTGCATCTGAACTTACAGCGAAGGACTGGGGTAGCAGAGAGCAACAAAGGACAGAGAGATGTTAAAATAATGGACGGTGGCCAGAGAGCCAAGAGTAAAATCTATTTTAGCATTGTACCTGGGCATCTGCTGTTACCCAGGATAATAAGGCACAGTCATAGTTATGCCATCATGCCAATGGACTCCCTCTCTCCACCTGCCCCTCCCTCCATCTCTGGATTTCCTCTTTAAATCTCCCTCCCTCTGCAGCCCTACTCACTGTGGCAAACTTGCTATATGCCTCCATCATCCGGTTCTAACCAGGTGACCATCCCTTATCCACGCCGGCTGGGGCTGATGGCAGCTGGAATGCAGCCACATCTGCAAGGCCACAAGTTCCCTTTCCTCTGTTCTAGATGCTTGAGCTACTGCCTGACTTGTATGACTTGAGGAAATTATTATGCTGATAAAGGCGGTAGCGATTCCAAGGAACGAACAATATTAATTAACTACAGTATATACATATATATGACACTTTACATTTTGGAGTGGAAGAGCAGCATTGTTGGAAACGCATTGGTGACCACAAAGAGAAAAATGGGTGCTACTCCTCCCCCCCCCCAATTTTCCTCACTATGCCCCACTTCCTTCTTCCCTACAGATCTATTTCTGGGAGGCCCAGCGGCAGAACGAAACCGAACGGGTGAAAACGCTCTTCCTGCCGGAGAATGGCGTCAAACTCAAGAATCTGACTGGCTACACCGCCTACCTTGTCACCATCCTGGCCTTCAATGCTGCAGGCGATGGGCCCCGCAGCGCCCCCATCAAGGGCAGGACGCAGCAAGCAGGTGGGATAGGAGGGAGGAGAGGCAGCAGTGACTTGGCTGTGAATAGCAGTTTGCAGGTCCTGTGCTGATGCGCTGAGTTGGGCCGGGGATGGGAAGGCATGAGCACGACCACGATGGGAAGTGTTCGTTCTCATTCAGTCTCACAGATGAGGTTGTTTTTTTAATGCGTGTGGCCAAAAGACCTCTCTGTATAAGCAGCAAATCTTTTTTGGTCCAACTACAGTGGTACCTTGGTTTAAGAAAAGCCTAGTTTAAGAACAACTTGGATTAAGAACGCTGCAAACCCGGAAGTAGGTGTTTTGGTTTGTGAACTTTGCCTCGGAATAAGAACATGTTTCTCTTCCTATTGAGTGTGTTCCATTTGTAAATTGAGTCCCCCGCTGCTATGGGAAAGCATGCCTTGGTTTAAGAACACTTTGGTTTAAGAACGGAATTCTGGAATGGATTAAGTTCGTAAACCAAGGTACCACTGTATACTGATAGGTCATCACCTTCCTTTTGCATCCTCTTAACTGCAGTCTTAAGTTCCCATCCACATTCTCTTTTTCCTCTTATTTTTTTAAAATAATTTTTATTAAAGTTTATAGAGAAAAATGCAGTGCTCAATAGCTTTCCCCCACCCTCCTTCCTCTTAACCAAACCAAGACTTTTATTTCGATACAATAAAAACACAAAAGGGGGGGGATAATAGAAAAAGAAAGAAAGAAAGAAAGAAAGAAAGAAAGAAAGAAGAAAAGAAAAGAAGTTAAAAGAGATAGCTAGAAAAATAAGATTCAGAAAGTGAAGAACTTCCAATTCTTCATCTGTCCACTATATGAAACATTCACTTCGTCCAGTCCTCTTAATTTTGCATGAGCATCCCACAGCATCCCAGCATGTCTCTGCCTCCACCAGTTGAATCATTGGCTTGCAGGTCCTGAGCCCCCACCTCCCCTGTGCTTCAACCCCAAATTCCTGCTTCTCCCGAATATTCAAGCCCCTCTCTGACTAGGAGCTTGACTCTTGAGCTGGGACGTTGCTGCTCTGTGTGCATTGCTGTGCATCAGGCTGAGATTCAGCAGAACCGTTGAACTGTTGACCTTGGGCTGCATTTGATGCCCAACAAAAGACACATGCGCCTCTGTAGCCTGAACCCCTGTGCTCCATCCTCAACAGGCACCTGCTTTGTTCCTTTGCGTCACCTGCGCCCCTCCTCTTCCTTCCAGCCATGAGCTTCAAAACATCCTCAGGTTACATGTTTGGAGATCAAAGCCAACAAGAAAGGAAAGAAGGAGAGGCTTATGGGCCATATCCACCGCCAGCAGCTTTGGCTGGTGAAACCTTCTTTAAGCCAAGGGCACTGCTGAGTGAGGGTCTGGGCTTGTATCTGTATTTCCCGCTATGCAGAGAGGAAGTTGGAGCTGTCTCGGACTGTGCTTCGCTGGCTTCCCATTCCTTGGATCTTCGGGGTTGTTGTTGGCACAGCATAAAGGAGCATGAAAAGAATTGCAGCGATGACTTTGGCCAGAACAGTTTAGGACGGCTTCTCCCATTTCCCCTCTTTGCAGGCCCCCTGCTCGGCTCTAAAAATGACTGCGCCAAAGGTTCAAGTCACTGACTTTGAATGGACTCGGCTAAAATACAAAACAAAACAAAAAAAACTGCATTCTGCCTAATGCCCTGAGACAATGGTCTCTCTGTTAGAAGTTCCCAGTGCCTTGGTGAGAAAAGAGGTTTGAGATACTGTTCATCTGCAAACAGTTTTTATTCCAGGAGATGCTACTTTAGGAGTTTCTGGTTTTAGGAATCCTAATCTGTCACCAGTGCTTTGCAGAGTATGAGAGATAGCAAGTAAATAAAGCTAGATTTAGCTTTTCATTAAAGGCGGGGGGGGGTCTTCATTTTGAGAGTGTTTTTGGGCTGGATGTTTGTGGTTTATTTTTACTAGCTTTTAATCATTTAATTGCTATAAGTTTATTCTAAATGTCCATCTCCTTGGAGCCCTCTCTCCCTTAAAGGCAGTATAAACTTTAAAACTTTATAAAATTTAAAATGAATAAAAATAAGGGCCTAACTAGGTGAGCTGCTATTTGCTCCAGGAAGGGAAATATACAGATATCTTAGAGTAGTCTTCCCCAACCAGGGGCCCTCCAGGGCTTGATCTAGACACATCAAAGAAGCATTTCAGTTAAACGCGTTATAAACTTTGTATGAGAAATCAGGTTGGCAAAAACTGAACTCCACAGCGCCATCTGGTGTCACAGTGTTGTAATGCATATACAATGCATCTAAAGTGCTTTTTCTTTGCCAATGTAGCTGAGTCCCAGAAGTTGTGGGATTACAACTCCCCTTTTCCCAGACCATTGACTATGCTACCTGGGGCTGATGTGAATTAAAGTCTAAAACTTCTGCCGGGGAAAAGGTTGAGGAAGACTGCTTTACAAGTCTAGGTAGATTTCCCCCCAGGAATATATAATAGCTTGGGGTGTGTGATCTTAAGAAAAGGAAGAAGTTAGGAAAACAGTCGGGAATTATTTTGTTTAGGTCTAATAATATATTTGAAAAGATATGGAGGATACAGACCAGGATGTCTGTTTTGCTAGAAGACCTTGTTGGCCCCAGTAACAACGGGATGCTGGACAAGAAGATTTCTAGGTGCAGCCACACTTCCAATGAAAACCATGGCTTGGCTTACTTGCTTAAGCCACCTGGATCATTTAGCCTAACTTTATTTCTTTTGCAGTTTTTATAAAACTCCTCCTCCTCCCTCATCTTGACAAGGTGGTTGTCAGTTCCAGCTAAGATACAGAAAACTGAAAATGAAGAGCAGTTGCTTGTTCAGCACAAAGGAGTGAACTGCTGCTAAGCAGTCTTGGGAATCCCGCAAGCGTAATAATAGCATTAACTATATATATATTAAACCCTTTAAAAAAATAATTTGATTTTCTGAGGATCAGGCTCATGAACCACAGTGGTGCCTCACAAGACAAAATTAATCCGTTCCGTGAGGCTCTTCATATAGCGGTTTTTTTCGTCTTGCGAAGCAAGCCCATTGACAGCTTAGCGGATTAGCGCTATTAGCGGTTTAGCGGCTTTTAGCGGATCAACTGATAAGCGGCTTAGCGGCTTAGGAAAAGGGGGGAAAGGGGGGGGAACCCACAGGAACTCGCAAGACATTTCGTCTTGCGAAGCAAGCCCATAGGGTAATTCGTTTTGCGAAGCGCCTCCAAAACGGAAAACCCTTTCATCTAGCGGGTTTTCCGTCTTGCGAGGCATTCGTCTTGTGGGGCACCACTGTACTCTCTAAACTAGCATTATGAGATGTTTTCTTATTTCTTTCATTCATGCTTTCACACTAGTGCCACAGTGTTACTGCCAAAGCAGTAACAGTTTCCCAAAATAATCCAGACATGTGAAATGCCTTGGTTGTCAAGGAAACAAGCAGCAGAGCACGGGGTCGGGAAACAATAGCCCTAGCCCAATTCCACCTGCATAGATTTGTTATCTTTATTTCTTTCTACAAACCTTTATTAGATATAGACCATCTTAAAACATCCATATGCCAAAAGAAATAAAATCAAAATATATACCCAAAAAAAGCCATCTAAGATGTATAGCAACATAAATTTTCATTGGGAGTGTCTTCCCGCAATATTTTGTGATGTTGTGGAAGAAGCTTTATTATCAAACAATAGACATGCTATAGAGCCCTGTCCCTACTACATTTTCAGAGCCAGCTTGCGAGAATTGTTTGGCCCTGGACAGATTAAAACCGTGAGCATGGTTTCAAAAGTAGTTAACAACTTCCTAGAAAATTAGAAATCTGAGGAGATCAGCTTCCTTCCTGGGATTTCTTGGTTTTCTGCATGCTTGCTTCCTTCCTTCTGTGAGTTACAGCTATGGAAAACTCTATTACGTTTAATAGGCTTGCTGGGGGAGTTTTGTGGAGTCTCACTGCCACTAAAGCTGGCCTTGAAGGCAGCCCCTTGCTGCTTTGGAAGGCAATGCACATGCAATTTCTATGCATGTAGGTTTCCCCTTCTCAGATGTTCTCTCCCAACCTGTGGTGGTGAGGTGAACGCTGTGATTTCAGGAGCGGGTCCAGCAAGGTGGCGCCACGATCCCTTTATTTTTTCGAAACTTTGGCCTAGTTAAACATTATTTCAGCCTTCTGCACTTTTCTTTGCCCACCTTTGGCTTCCCAATCCACAGTCTCCTCCGTTTTCAGTCTTCCTCAGGCTCCACTTTTCCCTTTTCTGGCCTCCGCAGCTCCCTTAATCACATCGTCCGTTCTCCCCTCCTACATTCCATACTTTGCCACCTTAAAACTAAATTTTAACCGTTCTATGGGGTGGCCTGTCTGTAGGTTTCATTCTCATCACCACCATGAACCTGAAAGAGAGATTCTGCCCTGATGTGGTTGCCTTTTAAAACTATGAGGTACCCAAAGGTTGAGCTGCTTTTCCTCCCTAGGATTCACAAAGGGGAGGCAGCATTTGGCTGGGACTCTTAAATGGGGAGAGATCTCTCGCTCTCAGGAACTGCTTGCAGCTTTCCCATAAGCACCTGATTGGCCATTGTGAGGGCAGGATACTGCACTATAGATGGGCCTTTGGTCTGATACATCAAGAGTCTTCTTGTGTTCTTGAGGGATAGTTGGGTATACATTCCTTTTAAATCTGTTCTATAAACAATGGGTGTGCAAAGTGTTTTGCAATCATTGGCATCATTGCTAAATTCTACTGTGCAAAGTTCTTCCCAGTCCTTCCTGCAACCATTTTCACAATAGTTACACACACACACACACACACACACTCTTCTATTTTTTAATTAAATTTTATTTAACATAACTATTACAAAATACAAGCAAAATACTGCAAATACATATATACATATATATTTCAGATAAGCACACATATATAAAAAACAAACAAAAAAAGGAAGAAAAGAAAAAAGAAAAAATAAGAAAAAAAATTGGAAGAAGAAGAAAAATTGGAAGAATTTCTTCCAAGTTTATTCTACAAATATCTCAATAATAAAATTTAATTGATTGACTTCCATCGCTTACACTGCACTTCCAATATATATTTTAAGCAAAATTGTATCTGTTATTCCGTATTTTTCTAACTTCTGCTATTGAAGCTTGGCTGGAGGAAGTTAAAATCAGCTAGTGGATGGTATTTATAAGGGATAATCTGTGGGTAGGAAAGGCTTAAGTACCCGAGACCTGAGAGTATAGGGTGGTATACAATTTTAAATTATTATTTGCTGGTTCTCCCTAGTAAATGTCCCATCCCCAGCCCATGTATTGCCATTGTGAGGGAAACACAATGTTGGGCTCTTGTTTCCCTTTCAACATCTGTTTTGGCCCTGGTATATTCCCGTTTGACAGATGTGATGAAGAGCCACCGTCACTGGCCCATGACCCTCCAGTAAATTCTTGGTTGAGTGGGGGTTACCGTCACCTCTTCTGGGTTTTTAAGTACTTAACCCATGTTGTCCCCTTCCCCAGCTGCTCTTAGACCAGATATCTCTGCTTCCTGTCCTGCCATTGTTCTGTCTTGTTTTCCTTCACTGGCTGTGCAAAAGGTCACCCGTATTCAAGGACTGATAGGATTTCTTTCAATGGATTGTCCTTCCTTCTGGAGATTAGTGGTGGATAGCTAGACCACCTCCATCCACAAGGCCATGTTGTTGACGGGAAAGCCTAACATCGCCCATAACTTCTAACTCCTTCCTTTTCTTTCCTCGCAGCCCCCAGCTCACCAGGCTCCATCAAATTTAGTGAGCTCACCACCACCTCCGTGAACGTCTCCTGGGAGCCACCAATTTTCCCTAATGGAATCCTGGAGGGCTACCGACTCATCTATGAACCTTGCATGCCTGTGGATGGTGAGGGGCTTTGAGAACAGGGTCCGGCGTGTGTGTGTGTGTGTGTGCATGTGAAGGTTTATGAATGTACATGAATTAGTGAGTCAGTTGTGTGTTTGAAGCAGTGAATTGATTAAAACAAGCAAGACTGATAAAAACAAGTCTGTCTCATGTTTCGAATCGTGACAGTTTTTATCTGGGAATATGTGAAAAGTCCAGTGTCTCAAGGTATTTGAATTTAATGGCAATCTTGTTGCGAACCCTTTCCCAATACAAAGCAACTAATATGCTATTTATTCTAGGGCTTTTGTTGGCATTGTTTCAAATGGAGCAGTTAGTGGCATGTAGCCATAGAATAAATAAAAAACTAGCATGTTTAGCCTAGACATCTATTCACAGCTCAAGACCATTTTTATTTTTGGGTTGCCACAGCAGTATAGAGGACAAGTGTTTTTTTTATTTTGTGGACAGACAGTACAACGAATCATGATCATTAGAACTTAATTTCCAAAAACTAACTGTAACCCCAGACACTTTTTATCTTCAAATTCTGTTTCCTAATCTGAGACGTGTAGGTCAGCTGTGCATACTCAGTAGTAATGGAAAGGCATTCTGCACATGCTCAAATGCCTTTCTTTAATTCTTGGATTGCCAGTGCTAAAAAAACGGTTTCCGGAATGTGTGATTATCAAGCACTGTGTATTCAATATTCCAGTGTGAAATTCAGTGATAATATTCAAGCATATGTTCTATCCCCCTCTTGCTTAAAAATGAGCTTTCTGGTATCACCATTTTTCTACCACTTCCCTTTCCTGAAAAAAAATCATTATTTAAAATAATAAAAATAATAATTAGAAAAATAGGTCCCAGGCTCAAATGGCCATACTGTCTTGTACTGCCCCATAAGGTCATATGCCATTCCATATATATAATAATCTGATCAACAAAAACAAATTAATAACTAGGCCATAAGTTTTCGCAAAGAATTTCCAACTAATATAAAGGAATGCTTGGTTTCACAATCCCACACACTACTAATGTCAGAACATAATCACAGTTAATGCTGAAACATTATTAACTGACCAAATAAATCCTTCCACATCCATGCATGCATCTGAAGTGCCTCTAACCTAAGGATCGAGCATTAATAAATGCAATGAAACCATTCCATAGTATTAGGTGCCATTCCTTATCCTGTAAAAACAGCAACATAGACCCATATAAAATACCCAGCATATTAAGGTATTTATCTGTGCTGGAAGGAATAAGCAATAATGTAAGCTGTAAGAAACTAGGAACTAAGCCTAAGAGAGTTTGGATTTGATAAATTGCAGCAACTTAGCTGCAGGGAAGGTTCTGTGGCTGCAAATGGCCATTGATGGGGTTGCGTGCCTAATCCCTGAATTCTGCCTCTCTCCCCTGCAGGTGTGAGCAAGATTGTAACAGTGGATGTGAAGGGAAACAGTCCCCTATGGTTGAAAGTCAAAGATCTAGCAGAAGGAGTCACTTACCGGTTCCGAATCCGAGCCAAGACTTTTACCTACGGACCGGAAGTAGAAGCCAACATCACCACTGGGCCAGGAGAAGGTAAACTAAGAGCCGGGGGCAGGGAAAACCTTCTTTATCTGCCACTTCATATACTTATATATAGATCTTGCACAGTATTGTGAATTGAACTCTAGAGTTTCTCCAGGGAGCAACTATCCTGGTTGATCGGTGATGTACTAATGATGTACCCCCCAAAAAAGTGAGGTACTATTTAAAGCCACATGAAATCAACAAACTGGACCTCTGCTGAAAGCATCTACAAACCCACCCTTTGGGGAATGGACATTGTTAGATGTGATTAGCAGTTTTTCTTGCCTAGGGCTTGTATTTAGCAGGGAAAAAAGGAAAGAAATGATTCCTTGGTTACTTGCTCCACAGTTTCGCAGCACGATTTCTGTACTGAAAATGTCTTTCTTTGTTCCCAGGTGCTCCAGGTCCTCCAGGTGAGCCCTTCATCTCCAGGTACGGCTCAGCTATCACAATCCACTGGTCAAGCGGTGACCCTGGGAAAGGTCCTATCACCAGATACGTGATTGAGGCGCGTCCTTCAGGTACCAGCTCTGCGCTCAGTCCACATCCCCCTTGGCTGACTCAGCCATTAGCAGTCCTAAAGTTGGAACTTTAAGAGCAGTTCCTGATATGGCTGCTTCTGTCCTGTGGGCCTTTTGGGATCATGATCCCAAAAGACGAGGCTTCGTTTCCAAACGAAAATGTGCCCAAAGCATCAGCCTGCCCGAAAGTCAGCGCTTCTGTTATGTAAGTTCTCTCTCCTGGTCCCAGATAACCAAGAGGTTGTGCTTACCCACTGGTAACTGTGCTCTGCAAATGTTCAGAGGCATCAGGTGGTATCCAACTAAGTCTTATTCAGTGCAGACCCATTGAAACTAATGACCATGACTAAGTTAGGTCCATTGATTTCACTGGGTCTTCTCTGAGTAAGCCTTAGTTGAATGCCACCCATTTTCTCTTTATTATTCTGGCGTATATTGTATATTTTCCCTCTGCACCACGGCACCTTCCTTCCCTTTCCAAGCTACAACTGGATCAGCCATAGCTGTCAACTTTTCCCTTTTCTTGCGAGGAATCCTATTTGGAATAAGGGAATTTCCCTTTAAAAAAGGGAAACGTTGACAGCTATGGCTGATCCAGTTGTAGCTTGGAAAGGGAAGGAAGGTGCCGTGGTGCAGAGGGAAAAGTGTTGCACTGGGGGATTGTGAGAGTAAGAACCACCTGCCTTTGGAGACCATAGCTGGTGTTTCCCCCATGAGTACAGCCAAGAAATGCAGGGCACCTGCCTGCCAGTTGATTTAGCATCCATAAGACATTCACCTGTCCTGGCCGCATCTGATGGTGCCTGGAATGGATGTCACCTAGCAAGGTAGAACTCAAAGAGCACTGCAGGGTAGCAGCACGAGTCTTTCAGCACGAGCCTTCGTGGCAATTAACAAGCCCCGTGCCACGCCATCTGCTCTTCCCTGTCCTCTCTCCCTTTTACTCACAGCAGCCTCATTAAAAAGCAAGCCAGAGTCCATTTCAAAGCACAGGAGTGATTTATCCCCTTGCATCTGCCCTGCTCTTGGGCTGCAGGTCCATCAATCATCCTCTCCATTCCCCAGAGGGAGACGGGAGCAGGCAGAATGTTTCATGAGCCACAAGCTTCCTCTTGGGGATGGAGACTCTCCAATCCCTAAAGGAGCTTACACGTTAGAAGCAAGCAATCTGCCTGCATTGAGTGAAGCAGGTTGTAATCCGCTCTTGGACAAGCGAGGAAATGGACACATACAGTTGGGAGACCCGACTCACCTGAGGTTTGCACACTGGGATGTGAGAGCTTGGCTATCCAGTCCCTTGTAGCTATTAGGCTACATCGAACGGTGTTAGGACCCAGAGATGTCCTAATTAAGTAATTGCCAAACTGCATGCTGAGTACAGTATGCTAATGTGGCACAAAAGAGCTGTTAAATGTGCGGTGAGAAATAAATGTTCTGCGAACCCAAAGTACCCACCCACTGAGGAAGCCGCCCATTATCTCTTTGGATGAATTACCAACCTGACCTAGTCTCCTCCAAGTCACCATATGCCTTTAGGAAAGACCATTCTGCACCATCTCTGCAGCGAGTGTTAACAGGGTCAATCAAGCTACTCCTGGTTCAGACAGTGCAGGAGCAGAATCTCCTGCCTTGAGGAGGGAGGCAGTGACTCACAATGGCATTTCCGGGGCGGGGATGGTGGGTCAGGTTGAGAGTGTCTGTAGTAATTCAGATCAACCCAAGAAGCCCACAGTCGTATGAAGCAAGTAAGGACATTTTATTTGGCCACAATGTGCACAGAAAAACCTCATAACCCCTCTGTTAGCCTTCCTGTGGGCTTCTCCCATTGTTCTTCTTAGAGTCATGGGGCACGTAGAGACTGCTTTGTCTTCACCTGTTCTTTGCCAGCTTGGATGCTGGCAATATAGCCTTGGTCTACATGTTATTTTGATGCCTATTTCTGCCTGATTACCATGATGTGCCACAAATGCAAGGTATTTTGTGACACACACCCCTCAATTAAAGGTTCCAAAAATATTTTAGCTCATTCAATGATGTTAATGCTATTACTGACAAGGCTGGTCTTTCCTTTAGGACTACACGGGCTTCAGGTCTACCCAAGAGTCCTCCACCACTGTGACCTGCTGCTGTCTTGAGCATACTGTTCAGCAATATGTCTTTGCCACTCCTCTCTGAATCAGAGAGCCTTAGGGATTATAATGTCTCAAGAGTCAATTTAGCCCACCTTCTGGGTTGGCTCCATCATCAGATATGTAGAACTAATTAAAGCCGAAGCTTCCTGGACAGTTATGTACCCGGCATACCTTTTAAAGAACAAGGACATTTTCAGAACCCCTTATTCCGTCAGTCAGTCTCTTCAGAGCTGGAGTTTCTTCTGCATTACTTAATAACCTTATACATGCAGTCAAATGTCTGCAAATAGATTTTGTATGAGCAGCTTGAGCTTCATTTGACCATTCTTTATTCAAACGTATAAAAAATTAAGGATCACTGGCATGTACATCATGCTAACATAGCAAATAATTATGTGAACTTTGCAAATGTCTGGAAATCAGTTGTATCAATTATTGTCATTTTTAGGGAGAGGAAACAAGGGTTTTCGGTATATATTCAGCATTATAGGTCCCCTCATTCACTTCCCAGGGCAGTGGTTATGAATTATTTCCCCATGCTTGCGTTTTGTGTGTGTGTGTGTGTGTGTGTGTGTGTGTGTGTGTGTGTGTGTTTGCAATGAGTTTATAGGTGCATAGACACACACATGCATTTCCTGTTGCGAATTCACTTGGTTTTTTTTCTCTCTCTCTTCTAGATGAGGGGCTCTGGGACATTCTCATCAAAGACATTCCCAAGGAAGTGACCTCATACACCTTCAGCATGGACATATTGAAGCAAGGTGTCAGCTACGACTTCCGGGTCATTGCTGTCAATGACTATGGCTATGGGACACCCAGCTCTCCCTCCCCATCGGTTTCAGGTAACAGAGGTGAAAGTCGAACACTCGCTCAGGTCAGGGTCACTAAGCCCTGAGCATAGGCTATAGGAAACAATGTGTGTGGGTGGCCTTTCAGGGAAAGGGTGTCTGATTGCTCCGTGCTGCCTGCTGTCTTGCAGCCCAGAAAGCCAATCCTTTCTATGAGGAGTGGTGGTTCCTGGTGGTCATTGCTCTGGTGGGACTCATCTTCATCCTCCTGCTGGTCTTTGTCCTCATCATCCGAGGGCAGAGCAAGAAGTATGCCAAGAAGTCAGACTCAGGTGGGTGCTAACAACATCGTATTGAGATGTCCTTTCCCCCTAATTAAGGCTCCTTCCTTTGAGAGTATTGAATACAAACACGGTGGAGAGATTTCAATAGCAGCTTTGAAGCTGTATCCCATGTGGAGCACATTAGTGAGTATGTAGCAGGAAGCGACACCGTACATTCCACTGGTCCAACAACCTTACATTTGCTCCTTGTGGCCTTCTTAGCACCAACCAGGAGATGATACTCCTGCCTGCAGCATCCTAGCTACAAACCTCTTCCCCAAGCCAATGGCCCACCTATGAGAATTTCCACCCACTCTTCTTGGATGTTATATTCTTTTGTTCTCCTTGCATGCCCTGGTCACTATCCCAGCTAGCATGACCAAAGCCCAGGGATTATGAGAACTAGAGTCCAACAACATCTGGAGGGCATCACATCACCAACTACCCCAATCTAAGCTAAGACTCCTGAATTCCAATTACCCAATTAAAATTGAACCAGCTCTCTCAGTCACTTGAGCAGGGTGAGGGAATCTTAAATGCAAAACCTAGCTTTAACTGTTCTTCAGCTGGCTGGGACTTACCCTAAGAATCCCCCTCTCTAGTGCCTGCTTGTGGTATGTTGGGGGTGGGGTGGAGTCAGTGACCTTGTTGACGCCACTCCAAGCTCATAGGCGCCGACTCCATGGGGCTTGAGGGGGCCCGAGCCCCCTCAAAAATTCGTTTGGGGGGGCTCCGCCCCCCCAATAATCTCCGGCGCCCCTCCAGCAGAGCGCCATCGCCGCCCCTCCCCCAGCCCAAAATGCACAGGGAGGGGCGGGCTGCATGCCTCCTGCCCTCCCTCCCGAGCAAAAGCTCCACCCAATTTCCTTTGGAGCTGATTAATAGGCGCAGCACGCTCTCCCCTATTCGCTCACGAGGAGGCGGCGCCACTTTATTTGCATATTCATGAGCTTATTTATTATTCATGAGCTTTCCCGGGCCCCCCCAATATTTTTTATAAGTCCGCGTCCCTGTCAAAGCTGACACTTAAAATAAATGGCTTCGTGTCCCAGCCACCGCCAGAGGCAACTGCAGAGGTCACCAAGGCAAGAGAACACGACTGTGTTTGCTTTGCTCTAATTGTGAGGAAAAGCTGAGCTTTCCTCTTAAATAAGCGAAATGGATGGGAGAAGTGAGTTTGTGTGGGGTGGCATCTTTGGGAACAATGGCTTGCAACAATTGTTTGCAAGTCACTTTCCTTGTGTAGGTGCACACAGCTGCAGGGAAAGAAGCTTCTGCGTCATCACGCGTGTAGCAGTTTTCAAACACATCTGCATGTGGCAAAAACCATTTTCATGCAATATGGTGCTCACAAGGGGTCCCCCGCTCCCCCCCCCCCACAACCTTGAAGAACTAAGTAGAAAAACTGATGTTTTGAATTGGCCCTTAATCTACAACCTTAGAGATATACAAAGTCATTTTTAACACGCTGGTCCAAAATATCATCTACTCTTGACTGGCAGGGGCTCTCTGAGGTCACAGGCTGGAGCATTTTAGCCCTTGTTGTCAGGAGTTGCCAGGAATTGAACCTGGGAAGTTATGCATGCAAAGCATAAGCTTTTCCACTGAGCTATTATCTCTGCCCACCTATGGTCCCACCCCAGAGGCCTTCAGAGAGGACTGGGAGGGTATGTGGCAAAGGCAGAAAGTGACTTTTGCTCTTTTGCTTGGGTGGGAAGAATGCATTTATTTCTTTATTTTAACCCTGCTCTTCAGCTGAAAAAGGCTGTCACATCAGCTTACAGTAAGATGCTCCCTGCACTCAAGCTCAGGAAAGGAAAGGCGATTGAGGAGGGAGGAAGGGTAAAACAAACACAGGCACAAGTTCTTGGCTACAAAGTTCTTACATGTGTTCATTCTGGCAGGGAGGGATGCAGCAAGCTCTTGCTAGAGGCTTCTTCTCTGGCTGATGGATGGAGCCATGGATTCCTGTTTCCATGATGTTCTTCCAGGGAGGCAAGGGGGGGGAGCCACCCAGCAGCCCTTGGTCTCCTGGCCAAAGGCCCAGGCCCAGAGGGTGCTTCCCCTCTGCTCTGCAGCCTCTCTGCAACTAACCTCTTAGAAAGCTCTTCTCAGCGCTTGAAACCAAGAGCATATGAACTGCTTCTTCAGTTCAAGCAAATTCTTAACTCACTTTAGCTCCTGTACTGTTCCCACGGAAGATCTCAAAGAGGAAGATAGTCAAGGAACAGTATGTGGATTTTCCCAGAGGTACAGTACAAGATGTGCTTAAAGTGTGTGTGTGTGTGTGTGTGTGTGTGTGTGTGTGTGTGTACACAATGTGGGAGAGTAAGCTTTGCTCCCCTAAAATTACCCTTACAGGAACACCTAATAACCTGTGCCTTTGATGTACTTGGCATAGCCTCAAAAGGCTGTACCTAGCAGTTTATAGAGGTGGAAGCTGGGCATGCCACACCACTTACTCATCCAAAGGATTTTTGTGCCCCCTTTTCATTTCCACACCATCATTTTTAAATCCTTGAATGGCACCCCCTAAATAAAGTCAGGAAGCTTGAAACAAGCCATTGAGCTTTGTTCTCTCTGGGGCGAGAATTTGGCCGCTGTCTCTTAGCCGCTAAGGAATCCTAAGATGATGACATCTTCTGTCCCCTTGGCTTCCCCCTCACCCCTAGGAAGCAACTCCAAGTCAAATGCCCTTGGCCACGGTGAGATGGTTAGCCTGGACGAGAGCAGCTTTCCTGCTCTGGAGCTGAACAACCGGCGACTGTCCGTGAAAAATTCCTTCTGCAGGAAGAACGGAATCTACACAAGGTACCAGAGGCTGTGCCCGTACAGTCGCAGAAAGGATTTGGTGTGGGGAGAGGGACCAAATTTGGGAAGGGCAGTTCTGCTCTCCTGCACTAAACACTTTCCCTTTTTGAACGGAATCTCAGAGCTTCCATGTCTCTCCCGAGGTCCCCGCCAAGACCCAGCCCCGGCTCCCTGCACTACTCAGATGAGGACGTCACCAAATACAACGACCTCATCCCAGCAGAGAGCAGCAGCCTCACGGAGAAGCCCTCGGAAATCTCTGACTCGCAGGTGAGCCAAACGGAAAGGCTGGCAGTGGAGACATTTTTGGTTGAACTAGATCGAGGAGTACTAAGGTTGTTGAGGGACTGCAGCTGCAGAGAGAATAATAATAATAATAATAATAATAATAATAATAATAATAATAATAATTTATACCCCGCACATCTGGCTGGGTTTCCCCAGCACTCTGGGCAGCTTCCAACCGAATATTAAAAACAATACAGTGTCAGACAGGTATGGAGCCCCCTCCAGCATAGACCAAGACTTACTGGAATGGTGAGAGGTTTAGAAGGGCTCCAACTTCCTGTATGTGTATGCCATACATTTAAAGCACATGGCTTACCCCAAAGAATCCTACGAAAATGTAGTTAACCCCCTCAGAGATCTACAGTTCCCCAGCCTCCTTAACAAACTACAGCTCCCAGGATTATTTGGGGAAATCGTATGCGTAGAATCCACTTTAAATATATGGTGAACACAGAGCCAGAATCACTGAGAAAACATGGGCTTTGCAAGAAGTGCGCACAGCACAAGAGATGCTGCCATGTGACAAAACAACATTGTCAGGTCGCTTTGTCCACAGGAGGCCCCTGTACAAGATCTTTCACTTCACGGAGCTGTCAGAAATGGCAAGATTCTGATTACATTTGCTGCTAGAAGTAGCATGGGTTCCAGATCAGAAACAGTTTCTCAGAAAAATGGGGGGAAAGGGACCGGGGGAGGTGGAGAAATGAGTTCTAAGAAAGCTAGGTGGGACACAGAAAATTTGCTAGAGTGGGTCCCATGTACACTAGGATTTACAATGGACCAACAAAAACCAGCCTTTTCTTTTTCTGGTGCCAATCATCGGAAAAACAAGCGGCAAGGATGGTTTTCTTCTCCTTCCTTGTTTTTGCAAACTTGATAGCTGTTGGGCTGGGATCCACCACAGTTATTTCCAACCACAGGGCTCTACCCCAGGCCTTGAAAAGATATTAGAGTTTCCCATTTCAAGAGCTGGCAGCTGCCACACTTGTGTGCGTGGTGGTGATACCAAATCCAAATTAAAAGATGCAATTTATTTCTCTATGACAGTGACACAGGTGGGTGGGAAGGGGACATTGCGGGGGGGGTTCAGAGAGGGCAGTTAAAAGAATTTATGGGCCACAAACAAATGCAAGTCAGGCTCCTATCTTGAGATTTACATGGGGGGTTGTTGTCCTGTCAGTGGGGTGAAGTAGGAGCACCCTATTAAAAAGGTTTTGCTTGTTTTTTAAAGCCTGCTGTTTCCACAATACCCAGGCCTTTACCAGTGTGCTCTGCTTACCCTCTTCTCTTCAAGTTTGTGACTGTGAGTCCTGGAGGAGTTTTGCAAAGCAGGAAGGAAAGTACAGTGGTACCTCGGGTTACATACGCTTCAGGTTACAGACTCCGCTAACCCAGAAATACAGTGGTACCTCGGGTTAAGTACTTAATTCGGAGCACGATTTCTGTTCTCATCCTGAAGCAAAGTACTTAACCTGAAGCACTATTTCTGGGTTATCGGAGTCTGTAAACTGAAGTGTATGTAACCTGAAGTGTATGTAACCTGAGGTACCACTGTAGTTAAAGTTAGCTAAAGTGGTGCTTCAGGTTAATAACAGTTTCAGGTTAAGAATGGACCTCCAGAACGAATTAAGTACATAACCAGAGGTACCACTGTATGCCCCCCCCCCCCCTTGACAAAGTGCAGAGTGAATTCTCTGAGCAAAGAAACTACCCATGTCCTCAGTCCTGGTTGATTCAACTTACTAGACAGCCAACCTGCCTGAGGCAAATCTGGTGTCTGATCCCTCTACCTCCTTCTGGAGAATGAGGTGGTGATCAGAGGCACCAGCTGGGTACTAGTAAGGGAGAAGCAGGCAGACATCTGCCCCCCAAAAGTCAGGACTGGGACACATTCAGCTTGTTTCAGCCAGGCCTTTCTTCCCCTTGCCCTGTTGCCAATAGCAACAGGCACTAGCAGTTTTGAGGCTGACAGGAGTTGGCAACCCTGCCAGGCTATAACAAAATGGCTCCTTTGTCCTCTCCTTAGAAACAGAAGCCTGGCCAAGTGGCCGGGGCACCCTTGGTGCAATTAGGCAGGTGGAGGAATTGCTGCCATGGCGATGTGTCCACGCCGCTAATACAGCTAGGTGCAAATTTCTCCAGGACTGATCATAGGCCCCTGACATAAGAGGGCTTGAGGCATGGTTTGTACCCAGCCAGTGCCCAACAGAAGGCTGCAGAACAGCTGGGTGTTCTGTAGCTCTGTCAGCGGCCATTGCAAACAGTTGCTCCTCAGAGCTGTCATGCTGGGCACTCAGATTTCCACAATGCTGCCATGTACCATATGTCCAGCCCAGCAAAGGATTTCATTAATATCTGAGATTTGTAGCTGGACTCGCAGGCAGCTCTTCCAGCAGTCGTAACGAAAGATTCAGGGGTGCCTGGAGGAGCTGCTTTAAAATCGGGCTGTTTCCCAGCAAACGAAAGTCGCCTCTTAACCCAGAGTAAATGTGTTGATGTGAATGAAGATCCTGGCATTCTGTGGTATTGCAAATGCTGCATGATGTTGGAGGGGGTAGTCAATGAGGCCCTGGGATATCTGGGTTTCCCAAAGCATCCCACTGTATCACAGGTGGCAAACCTTCCAGATTTTGGTACTCTACGTCCCATCTGCCCCAGCTGGCATGTGAATAATGAGATAATGGGAGTTGTAGGCCAGGAACATCTGGAATTCACCATCCCTGCCTGATATACAAGGTGACTGTGAATTGGAATTCACCTATTTTGTCCAAGTGTGATCCTAAAGTTAAGCATATATGAAACTTGGGTTTACAGAACATGTAAAAGAGTAGAGAGGTGGGGCATCTGAGGCCTAGATGTGCTCAGAGACCTAGTTTTCATCCTTTCTGTGTATGCATCTGGCCTTGCTGTTTTATATTGTACCCTTCCTGTCTCTGAAACAATGATCCATCATACTTCTCCTGCCGTCCCCCCACTTCGGAGATCCATAACACACAGCTTTCATTTCCCTCACATGGGCCTAGTGGAGCCCCCTTCCTTTCTCTCAGCAACTTCCTCCACCTCGTGGGTCCCCCCTTCCTCCACCATCATCCCTTGAACCGGTGGAATGAGTACTTCTGAGGAACAGCTAAGAGCTGAACTGAGCCGAAAGCTGCCACTTGATCTCTTCCCTGGCTAGGCTGTGGATTCTCATGAATGGTCTCTATTGTGCTTCGGCAAATGGAGAAGCTGAATTCAATTAGGGAGAGCAGAGGGAGAGTTGAAGGGAGGAAAATGAGCCAAGTCTGCCCTGTCCTGGCCAGTTCCCCCCCCCCACCTCCTTCCCTCTACAATTTTTTTTTTAACCAGATGTTCCCATAGATGGAATACTTGGTTACTGGCCGATTACTTTTGGAAGTAGAAAAAGAACGTGTTGCTATAGTGGCTTGAGTTGCTGCACTAGGGATTTTAAAGCCCACCATAATTTCAGGAGTTCCTGAAATCTTAAATTGTCAAGCAAAGGGCATGTAAACCTCTCATTTATTTATTTTTAATGATGAAACTTTCCCATTATATGAGTGATGTGAGCTGTAAATGCTGTGTAAAGGAAGTCTTAAAAGTGGAGCATGAGGATGAAGAAAGAACCAAGAAACTAACTGCAGGTTATCCTCGTGATTTGACTCATTTCAGCCTCTAAGACTGGCAGTAGAGTTACCGTATGTATCACAGGTGGCAAACCTTCCAGATGTTGGCATCACCAAACTCGGCCCTCCAGCTGTTTTGGAATTACAACTCCCATCATCCCTAGCTAACAGGACCAGTGGTCAGGGATGATGGGAATTGTAGTCCCAAAGGGCTGAGTTTGGGGGTGCCTGCTGTAAAGAATACGGCTGCCATGATGCTCTCCTAAATTGATTTGCATCATTACTTATCTCCTGTTAAAAGAAATAAGCTAGAGATTGCCCTTTTCGTTGGGCCAGTTCTTCCTTACTGTTCCTGCTTCTCTCATCTCTTCCACTCCTCCCCACTTTTTCCGCTGTCCTCACATTGATCCACAGCCTGTTTATATTGCAGATAATCCTAAAACATGGAACAATGATTATATCCCCCTCATTTCTGGGAAAGAGAAAGCAGAAAGCAAAAAAGGCAGTTTCCTCTTAGTACTGTAACCAAATGACAGAACGCAATGTGTTCATTTAGGATAGTCAGCTTAATCAAAATTGTTTGCAAATTAATCGCACGCAGCCCTATAATCAGTTAAAACAAGATGAATTTCATCTTTCCTAAATTTAATTGTCAATAACTTTTAGATATGTTGAGGGAAGTATACTGGCAATCTAATTTAAAAGGAGCTGCCCCTCATTAGAAGGAAAGTCTGTCTCTCATATTTCCCTTTTCATTCCCCATTAAGGTAACGTTGCAGCTAATATAACAAAAAAGGAAACAACTGTGCCTTTCATGCACAGCACCGGGTATAGGGCGGCATACTACTACTAATGATAATAATATTAGTAATAATCATAGTGTTGATGAATCCCTGCTGTTTGAGACCAAAAAAAATGCTGAGGAGAGAGAGTGGATTGCATCAGGTAACCATCTTCTCTGGCTGTGTTTGCTTATGGAACTAGAAATCTTCCATATATATCATAATCCACTAAAATACTGTGAGGCTTCCCACTGGGAAAACCAGTTGCTAGTCTATGTAGATGGGCCCTTGGGTAGGGTTACCAGATGTCCCCGGATTTGCAAATCTGTCCCCAGACAAATTCTGTCTCCAGAATGTCCCCAGATTTGCAAATCTGTCCCCTGGAAACGTGGCAACGGCAGCCTCAGCAGCCCGGAGCCAGCCTGGTACTGCAGTTGGCTCTGGCTGGCTTCAGGAGCTGCTCGCTGCTGTGGCATCCGCCGTTTTTCCTCACTGGAAGTCCCCATATTATGTGGTTTGTTCCACTGCCAAAGGGGAACTGGGGACGTCTGGCGCTGCCGATCTCCTGCCCCCTTCCCCCTTTGTTTTGACTGATTGAGGGAGGCTCGGGAGTTGAGGGCGGCCGGCCGTTGCCCAGTTTTTAAAAAACTCGACGCATTTATGTTTCACAGGAAAGAAGGGTTTTGTACCTTGCCTGGCAGAGAAACCGCGCGCCTTGCGTCCCTCATGGGCAACGGTCACCCATGGCTCCCAAGCCTCCCCCAGTCTGTCAAAACAAAAGGGAAAGGGGGCAGGAGATCAGGGAAGGATTGGGAGTCATGGGTGGGCAGTGCACCATTGCCCAGATTTTTAAAAACTCTGCACATTTATGTTTCACAGGGTGCGAAAGAAGGGCTTTGCACCTTTATACAATATGCATGTGTGCTTGGGCCCAGGGTCTTTTGCCTCACCATCCCCACTACTGACTCCCTGTTGCTACCCAGCCTCAAAAAAAAAAAAAAAAAAAAAAAAAAGGGTCCCCGGTTTCATTGAAAAAAATCTGGTAACCATACCCTTGGGTGTAATCCGACGGATCTCTTCTAATGCTCCTCTTCTCTTTCCCTTTCCCTCCACAGGGAAGTGACAGTGAGTACGAAGTGGATCAGAACCAACAGAAAGCCCATTCTTTCGTCAACCATTATATCAGCGACCCAACTTATTACAACTCATGGAGGCGCCAGCAAAAGGGCATCTCCCGGGCTCAGGCCTACAGTTATACAGAGAGTGACTCCGGAGACCCTGACCACTGCCCAATGTCCAACAGCACCAGCACCCAACAGGGCAGCCTCTTCCGACCCAAACCCAGTAGGACTCCAACCCCACAAACCCCAGTCAACCCTCCCAGCCAGCAGAGCACCCTTTACCGACCCCCCAGTAGCCTTGCCCCAGGGTCCAGAGCCCCTATTGCTGGGTTTTCTTCTTTTGTTTGACATTTCTAAAAGAGAGAAGAAAAAAGAGAAGAAAATATGGATAAAGAAGAACAAAATAATGGATATAATAATAATAACAATAATGAAGAACATTTCGGGTCCAGAATTATTATTATTTTCAGAGGCAATGAGAAGATCATGTGGGAGACAATCAGTCATAGTTGAGTTTGGAATCATTGACTGCTGCTGCTTCTAGTATTGCACAGTGCTCTTCAAAGGAACTACCTGTTTGCAAACATACACCTGGAGCAGGACAGGAGATGTGCCTGTTTTCAGGCCTAGAGTTGAAGGAAGGAAGAAAGGCAACAGGGTAAAAGATTGGGAGCCCCAAAGCTAAGACAATGTTTGGTGTTGCAGACCACCTTCTTGCAGATCAACGTTCTAGGCAGGCAAAGAAGTAGGGAATTGATGTTTTTCAGAATAGTCTCTCTGGGTTTGATTTTGATTTTTGATTTTTGTTCACCAACCAAAGCTCGGAGGGGAACGGGTTAGGGCTCCACAAGCTGTAAATATGAGCCACTTGGACTGCTGCAGCCAGTGCTCCAAGGAGCTCAATGGCAGCACCTAGTAGCGTGCTGTCCATAGGAACATGTTCTCAGTAACTAGCAACTGGCCAATGAGAGAGAGGCAGACTCAAGAAGACCCTCCCACTGCGATGTCATGATGGTTCTTTGGGGGAGCGGCAACAAATGCCGAAGAGGAATCCCAGTCTCTGAAGCTACCTTGAATGGACTATAGAGGATTAGGCTGGGCGACCACCACCTATGTTCAGACCAGCTTTGCCTCCACTTTGCTCTTCCACTCACCTCTGGAACAGAAGTTAGCCGAGCTGAAAAGCACTGACCAGAGACAGTGTGGTTTCTTTTTATGCATTTTGGTTTGAGGATAGGAGAGTACGTTTGAGAATCCTTGGGTGGAAGTTGTAAAATTCAAAGGAATCAATGCATTGTCACTTGGCAGGAAAGAGATGCTGTCCGTATCAGCTCAGTGGAAAGCGCTCTCCCCCTGGCTTTGTCGGAGAGCTGAGCACCTGCAGCCAAACCAAGCCACGAGGCAGAATCCATCCCACATGGTTGGATAGTCTCTCAGCGCCCTGATTTCTTCTCAGTTCCCCTTTTTCCCCATTCACTTCATTGGACAGGGAGAGGGCAAGGGGGAAGCCCCCATCCAATCTAAGTGCAATTTGAGGGGGCGTTCAGGGAAAAGGAGATAAACTTGATATAATATAAATGCTGCACAGCCCCTTGGTACTGGCTTTAGAATGGACAACCTCAAGAGGCTGAACTGATGCCTCATTGCAGCGTTTTCTCTCCTCCTCCTGGTATCAAAACTAAACTTGCTCCTTAGTTCCATAGAAAAGGAGAGTTTGTCCCCAATTCCCCTTTTATATAGGTTTTTTATTATTATCATTCACAGCACACAAACATTTAAGGTGGGGAGAGGGAATGGGAACAGAGTGGAGGGTATTGAGGAAGTGATGCATTGAAAGTGATTGTCTATCCCTCTCCCTGTCTCTCTTTGTTTTGCTATCTTTTCGAATTCTGTTTTAGCACAAGGGTTATGGGAGAGGCAGGTGGGAAATTATGTTTGTTTCTTTTTGGCCTAGCAGAATACACACATGCACACACACACACACACAGAGTGCCTACTGAGCCCCAAGATCTGCTGTGGCCATCTCCCCCAACCCCCACAACAGAGTTGTGGGCTAGAGCAGGGCTGGGGGTCCTGTTGCCCTCCAAATGTTGTTGGTCTACAGCTCCCCTTCGGCCTCAGGCAATATGGCCCAGTGATCGGGGATGATGGGAGTTTGAGTAGTCCATCAACACTGGAGTGCTACAGGTTCCCACTCGCCAGGATAGAGCAGACAGCAAGCTCAGGAACAGTGGCTGACCAGGTGGGGGGGAGAGGAAAAAAGAAAATATGAGCATTATGCTCTAGTTGGGTTACCTTCTTTCCTGGAAGTACTAGGGATATAGCTATTTCCATTATAACCCCTTCACCCCATGCCTTTATTTGCACATTGTTTTCAAAGCCTGGTTTACAAAGAATTGAACCTGGCACATAGGGTCCTTTTAATAAAGAATCAAAATGCAAATCATACAGTTTGTGGGGTTGTTTTGTTTGCTTGTTGTTTCTACTCTGCTTCTTACAAGAGTGATCTTGTTGTGATTTAACAGTTGATTTGTGGAGTACACTCTCTTCAGCAGGAATGGTTGCAAACCGTTGGAGCTGTCAACTAAAGGAGCAAGCCATGAAGTTGTTTGATGATTATGGTAGAAGCATCCTTGGGCTGTCGTTTGATGCCATAGGAGTCGGCGGCCTAACTTAATTCAAAAGAAGGTCAAACAAACTCATGACAGTATACTTATACCACTAATAGTATTAATGACAGGCAGATCAGCCATTCCCTGAGCTCATGTCTGCCCACCCCTGAACCTCTCTATGCTTTCTCAAAGCTTTGATTGAACAGAGCTGTACCACTTGCCATGTCCTTCCTTAGCGCATCTACCAGAGACATTGGGCTAGATGAATTTAATTTTGAACTAATTTCAATACTTGCACAGTCTCTTTCAGGACTGTGGAAAAACTAATAAAAATACAGCCTTGAGTTTTAAGCAAACCAAGGCAGTTGTCTGCTGAGAATATGAAGCAATAGCTTGGAGAGGTCTGGGATATGCATGGCTTGCAACAAGCCATATATCCATATTGATCATTACTTAATTCCCCATGACAGCTAGCAGAACAGGACCTTAAATCTGTTCTGTTTTCTGCAAGCAAATGTGTGCTTTGTTTTCATGGACGGGTATATTTAGAGAAGGCACCAGAACCAACGTATCTCAATTCCCTGTACAATTAAAAATCTAAAAGAGCTGAGAGATGATGACACCCACCAACTTTATTATCACTCATGCTTAGTACCTTGATGTTTTAATGAGATAATTTCCAGGTGGATTTCCAATATACCATAAAGAGTGTAAAGTTATTGCATGGAATCAAAGGTATCTTTCCTCAAGGTTACAACTTCTGTTGTGGAGAAATTTCAACAAACGCATTCACCATCTGTATTTTTTCATGGATAGTTTCCTAGTACCACTCTTCTGTTATCAGTCCTGTGAATATCCATTTCCCTCACAGTTAAAAGGGGTGGAGAGCATTTGTCAAGTACCAAAGGGAAGTAGCAATGCTGATGGGGCAAGGACCCATGCCATTCTGGTGACCCAACATGGTCACATAAGGATCAAGGCTAATGGAATTCAAAATCAAGAGAACAAGGTCAAAATATTTTAGCATGGCTCACTGCATATTGTAGCTCAGCAGTGGGGAATCTTCAGTCTGTGGGCCCAATTAGGCCATGCCCACTTGCCCTACACTTGACATCATACATAATGTCAGGTGTGGGGCCGGTAAAGACTTAGCTGGACCAAAATAGCTCAGGCGGTAGAGCAGCAAACTCTTGATCTCAGTGTTGCGGGTTCAAGCCCCACATTGGGCAAAAGATTCCTGCATTGCGGGGGGGGGGTCTAGATGACCCTTCTACGAAAAGGGGCATTACAAGTTTGATAGTACAGTGGTTCCCTGCTCCAATATGTTCCTGTGAAGACAGGAACGTATTGACCAAACAATGTACAAAACTCCTTATCAAAGTGTGTGAGAGCATCCTTCAGTCAATGCACCTTAGCCACAAAATGTGCATACCACTGAGAGTCTTCTTTTAGAGATTGGTGGTTAACTACAGGGCCAGATGAGTACATCCATTTGGTCCACTGCCAAAGAGGAGTGAGCTGGAGTTGTTGCTGAGAGTACTCCGACTACTAAGCAACTGTAACTGTATGTCAGTATCAGCTTGTAGTGCAGAATCACTTGAGCGTGGGAAAACTTCCTTTTTAATGTCTTTGTAGTTAAGTTTTTAGTGGCTGGAGATAAAGAAAAAATGAATGTCAGGCAACTTCTGAAGGGTCAAATGCCTCCAGTTCAAGCCTGAGATCTTGGCAGCTGTGAAATCAGAGAGTAACTACACTGACAGTCATGACTGTGGCCAAGCAGGCCATTATATTTTGGGGAAAGATGAAGGAGAAGTCAGAGAGAGCAGGGATGAGGTACCTGTGGCCCTCTGGATGCCATTGGATTTAAACTCCCATCACAATAAGAAAGCAAGTAGAGACATGCTGGATGAGACTAAAGGCCTATCTTGCTAAGTATCCTGTTCTCACAGTGGCCGTAGTCAACCAGGGGTCACATTAGCTTGGGCTGATGAGAGCTGGAAACCAATGGCATCTGGAGTGTGGCAGTTCCCCCCTCCTCTGCCACAGATGATGCTGCACCTCTGTGTGTGAGAACAGACACAAGTGTGCATGGGTGTAACCGCTGCCCCACCGTTAAATCAAGTAAGTAAATAAAAATACTTAATGAAAAGTAGAAATAATCAGAATATTTGAAATTGAAATGCTCAATGAGGTTACTTGTACCGTGGAGCAGTCATTCAGTATCTAAGGCAATGGTGGCCAAACTCGGCCCTCTGATGTTTTTGGACTACAACTCCCATCATCCCTAGCTAACAGGACCAGTCAAGGATGATGGGAATTGTAGTCCCAAAACAGCTGGAGGGCCAAGTTTGGCCACAACTGCCTAGAAACCTGCTATAACATAAGTTTGAGAACTAAAGTACCACTGTATATAGAAATGAGCAAACCAGTGATATTTTAGGGAGCAGGCAGGGCCCATGTCTTACGTCATAGGAGCCTACACAACACAAAACACTGTTGCTGTTTGTAGGTTTTATTTTATTTGTTTTTTTATCTTATATTTGGGAAATGTACATCCAGGGGTTTTTTTCCCTTTAAATTTTTGGGGGGGCCCCAAGAGAGTGGGGCCCTAAGCTATAGCTTGTTTAGCTTAAACGTAAATCTGGCACTGCGAGTCATGGCTTGATCTCTACAGCAGAGGTTCCCCAATTCCTTGGAGCACCGGTGGTCATCCACGAGCTTTCTGCTGCTCTTGGTCCTCGAAAGAGCAGCAGCAACAGCTCCCTCCTAAGAAGCTTGGGCTTCGTTGAGGCGGGAGAGGGGAGCTTCTCGTCCGGCCTCCCTCCTCAGCTGCTACCAGTGCAACCCCCCTTAGCTCCTTCGGGGCCTTTCAGCTGCAATAGCCACAAGAGGCAGGGAGCTAGCGAGCTCGTCGAGAAGGACGCCACTTTCTGGCAGCCTTTCCCGCGCTTTCTCCTCCATGTTTGCGTCTGCGTGCCAAGGGTCTTTTCCAGTCACGGCGCGCCAGGCGAGCGCTTGCTTGGTCCGGGCTGCTTTCCCTTTCCCGCCCTCCCTCAACTGCTGCCGAGCCCCTCTTAATGCCTTCCAAGTTTCCTTTGCCCCCCACCCCTCCACTGAAATACTTCCGCGCCCTCCCCGTTTGAAGCAGAAGTCTCTTGTTTTCCTTCAACAGCCATCCTGGACGGCTGGCATCGTCGAGGCCACCAGGTAAGGTCAAAGCCAGGCTGCGGATCCGCGAGCTTTGCTTGCAAGAAGCTGCCGAGCCGAGGCTGCGACTTTCTGCACCTCTACCATTAGTTTTGGCGGGCGGGATTGCTTGTGAGTAAATAGGCAGGGGGAGGTTTGGAGAGAAAGGGTGAAGGGGCAGAACAGGAAATGAGGGATTTGGGTCATCTGTGGAAAGCTTTGAGCACAAGCCTTGTCAGCCTATTCCCTCCCAGCCCTCCTTAAACAGATGACTTGCTTTTTGCAACCAATCCTACCTACACACACAAATCCCTCAGTAAATTCCCTCAATTTCTTGTTCCATGCGTCCAGTGCCCATTTTATGTATAAGCTAAACAAGCTATAGCTTAGGGCCCCGCTCTCTTGGGGCCCCCCAAAAAAATTAAAGGAAAAAAACACTTGATGTACATTTCCAAAATAAAAGATCAAACCTACCTACAGCAACAGTGTTTTGCGTTGTGTAGGTTCCTATGATGTAAGTAATGGGCCCCGCCTGCTAGCCTGCTCCCTAAAATATTCAATACAAAAAACAGCAACAATTTGTTGTTGACAAAGGACAGCTGGACATATAAAGCATTACCTTCAGTAGCTTAGGGCCTCATCAAACCTAAATCCGGCCCTGCATGTATCCATTGCATTATATATGTGTGTGTGTGTGTGTATTTTGTTGCATCTTTTATTTTTTATCTATTGTATTACAATTTGAATTCAGTTTTAATTCAAAATGTAATAAAAGGCAATTGAAAATCATACAGCATCTAGCACAGTGCATTGAAATTTTCTACAAAAGGCAGAAAAACCATTAAGTGGTCCCTTCAGAGTCCCAGCAATTTTCAAGTGATCCATTAGGTGGTTTTGTGGAGTAGTTTAGGAACCCCTGTTCTAGAAGGTTAATGGATAGCTTTCATGTGTGAACAAGCCATCAAATACTGAACAGGTAGAACATCCGTGTTTCCTTAGACACATGGGGTTTCAATGAAATCAATCCATACATTCATACACAGAAATCATGTGCATGTGTGAACCAGCCCATATGAGAGTTTTCTCTGACATAGTCTTGTTCGGTTATACTTTGTGAGCAGCAGAAGTTGCCCTCTTGATAATTCCACACACACTCAGATGGGAAACTCAGGAAATAAGTTCCCAGAAATAGAAGTGAAAACTCATCTGCTTACTCAAGCAATGTGTGGAGAAAGCCCAACTCAGCTGGCTGTCTTGTATTTTCACTTGTGTAGCCCTCCATCTTCTTCCTACTGGTGTAAAAAAGGTCTATATTAATAAAGCTAATTCCATACATTATAGGGCACAGCCCTCTATTCTAATATCTGCCCCATCATTAAGCACCAGCATTATTAGCAAGAGGTTATTGAGAGGGGAAAGTGGCCAGCTGGCACCCTGCAGACTAGGATTTAATTAACCATTTATGTGAGGATGGGGCCTCTTGCTTGGATAATGTGGCTGCTCACTCGAAAGGGATTAACTCAGAGCCAGGGAATAGGTAATAAAGGCTTCTCTTGAGCAGCTGCCTTGGTGACTGGTAATTTAATTGGCGAGTCTGAAACCCATTAAAGAGAGGAGCATTGAAAAGCAGG
Organism: Podarcis erhardii; assembly: GCF_964252035.2. Taxonomy (NCBI): domain Eukaryota; kingdom Metazoa; phylum Chordata; class Lepidosauria; order Squamata; family Lacertidae; genus Podarcis; species Podarcis erhardii. Next base: position 27,722,152 of record NC_138498.1, on the reverse strand, counting down.
GCGGAAGGGTCAGGGACACTCTGTCCTTGGGAAAGGGTCAAAGCCAAGGGAAGAACTTGACCTGCTCTAAGGGAGGAAGTTCCCAGAGCTAGAAATGAAGATTTAAGAAGGGTGTGTTTGACTGTAGGTGAAGAAACAGCACGGAAGTTGTCGGCAGTGGGGTCAAGAAGATGCTTGCAGGTAGTGGTAACTGGTGCCCATTGGGACTTGTAGGGTGAAAGCTGAAGATGCCCACAGTAGGTAGAGCCAGAGCCAAAAACAGGCACAGCCAACTAATTCTATTTTTGCCCCCACCACCCTCCTTGCTGAGTTCTACAGCAGCAACATTGAGACTGAGAAGCAAAAAGTGCCGGTTAGTGCAGACTGCTTGTAGGACCTAGTTTAGGCAATCCTATCCAGCTGTGTTGATGTGTTTCAATCTTAGTGTTTTTTATATTTATTATAAACTGCTTAGTTTATAATTGAGCAATATGTAAATTGTGCTACGTAAGCAAGTAAATTTTGCCTTAATAGAGACCAGCCTCCCTTGCTTTTGCAGGTACTGCAGGTTTTGGTGGAAGCTCTCCTCTACTTCACCCCACCCACTTAACATCATTCCTCTCCCACCTGTGGCTCGGCTCCTGTGTTAAAGTGGCCCCTTTCTTTCCTGGTTGCCTTAGTTAAGCCCTGTTACATGGAAGCCAAAGCAGATGCAAAACACAAGTGAGCAGCTGCGGTTCTTAATAAAGGGAGAGTGCTGGTTGAGCATCTGTTGATGTTCACAGTGGGGAGCAGAGATTTCTCAAAGCCTTTTTGCCTGTGTCTTGGCCATACTGGGCATTATAGGAGAAGTGGAGAACACTCTTCCCTCCAGTTTTTGTTGGACTCGACCTTCCATCAGCCCCAGCTCCAATGGTCAGGGTCAGGATGATGGAGAAATGTTGTGCAAAAACTTATAGAGGGCCACAGGTTCCCCAGCCCTGTGGGTGTTGTCAATTCTCTTCTTCCCTCAAGTATTTTTCTTACAACGTTTCTCCAGTGTTTCTCCTTATTGCTTTTAAACTGCTTGAAACCATTTTCCTGCCAGCTGCCATTTTATTACCTTTTTAGTATTGTTTTGTAGCATTTTAAATAGAAATTCAGTATGCCCAAAGACTTCAGTGTATATTGGGGTGGGGGGACCATGTACATATGTGAACACATGCAAAACAGTAGTTCAGCTATAATTTCTGGTGTATTAATACCATATGGCGCGCACACACCCACACACCCACCCACACACACACGGCTTGCTTGTGAAGGAGTGGCCCTTTTGCGATTCAAAACCCCACAGACATTTGCATGGTGGATAAACATGCACATCTACCCCAATTTGCATTTCACAGAATCATAGAGTCGGAAGGGAAACTGAGGATCATCTAATCCAGGGGTAGTCAACCTTTTTATACCTACTGACCACTTTCTTGATGGTAAAATTTCCTTACCGCCCGCCAGTGCTCAATGGAAGGAAGGTTCAGCTTGTGCTGTAGTAATAATAATAATAATAATAATAATAAATTTTATTTATATCCCGCCCTCCCCAGCCGAAGCCGGGCTCAGGGCGGCTAACAACACTAAAACAGTACAACATTATAAACCCCCTACTGCCCACCTAGAATTCTAAAATGCCCACTAGTGGGCGGTGGGGACCAGGTTGACAACGCCATATCTATTCCAACCCCCTGCAATGCAGGAATAGGCAGCTCTCCCAACCGGGGATTGAACCTGCACCCTTGGCATTATCAGCACCACGCTCTAACCAACTGAGCTATCCACATGTCCCACTTCAATTCTAGACCACCATAAGGGAATTGTACTCTTAAGTGGTTTTCCACCCCGCTCCCCAATGGAGGAGGTATCTGTGAGAATGAAACAGAGACCAGCTTTTGAAACAAAGAGTCATACATGTGCCACAGACCATGCCTTACTGTGGATGGGAAGCAGGGCTGTGGAGGAATGCTAATGCCCACAGCGCTCTGGTTCATGCCATAAATAGTAAATGTGTCAGACAGAGTCATAGGTATTGATGCTTCAGTTTTTCTTGTGTTACGGAGCTTAGCAAATGGAATTAGATTGCGGGGCCTTTCTTCCTGATCCTGCTAGGAAACACACACACACACACACACACACACACACACACACAGACCCTTTCCTTCAACATACACACATCCCAGATGCTGGGTGGAAGATTTTGTTGCCTGCTGCTGCTGCTCCAACCCCAAGGATTAACCTCCATAGGAAGAGCTTGGAATGGGGGAGGGGGAAAGGATGGAGGAGGAAAGGCAATTCTGAGCCCACCAGGAGGCCATGCAAAGCCTTCCCCTCCCCCCCCCCCACAGCGGCAGTGCTAAGCATCTTCTGTCTCCATGGCAACATATCTGTGGCTAGCTGCCCATTAGGTTACTTGGCTGTGGGCTTATTTTGCAATATATTATTTTTTTTATCCCTCCTCCATTTGCTTGGAGATTTATGCTCTTTCCCAGCTTTTAGAAACAGGATTTCAGTTCTCCCCTCTCCACCCCCCCTTTTTTTAGCCCACATTTTTTGTACTGACACATATGGAGAGCACATGTTTTCCCAAAGCCACAGCTCTCTGTTTGAGATGGGAAGGCGGATAGAACAAACCTCCCAGCCTTCATGGGGAAAAGTTGCTGATGCGGTGGCAAATGTTTGAGAGTCAGCTCTCTCTCTCTCTCTCTCTCTCTCTCTCTCTCACACACACACACACACACACCCATGCTGTTGGGAATATGGCATTCAAAATGGAGGCCACAAGAATGTGAGGAAGAGCTCAAGGGGTAACGTGCTAAATTAGAGAGATGAAGCAACAGAGAAATTGAAAACTGGTGGAGAAAGGCAAGGCAAGCTTGAGTACATCAGCAGAGGGGGCAAGAGCACATTTCTACAAGGCATGCTAAATGACCACTGCTTTAATTGATTCACAGCCATGAACCACAAGGTCTCCTTCAGTGTCTTTTTTCTCTCGATGACTTGTATTCATGAAAGCATTGGTTTGCTTATATGCAATGCCAATTGCAGTCCAAAATGGTCTGTGCCTGCAACTGTTTTGGGACAGACATTCTGCTATGTTTCAAAGCAGTGCATGGCCCATAAAGGTAAAGGTAAAGGACCCCTGACAGTTAAGTCCAGTCGTGAACGACTCTGGGGTTGCAGCACTCATCTCGCTTTACTGGCCGAGGGAGCCAGCGTTTGTCCGCAGACAGGTTTTCCGGGTCATGTGGCCAGCATGACTAAGCCGCTTCTGGTGAAACCAGAGCAGCGCACGGAAACACTGGGAGCCAGTGTGGTGTAGTGGTTGATTCATAATCTGGTGAACTGGGTTCGCATCCCCACTCCTCCACATGCAGCTGCTGGGTAACCTTGAGCTAGTCACACTTCTCTGAAGTCTCTCAGCCTCACTCACCTCACAGAGTGTTTGTTGTGGGGGAGGAAGGGAAATGAGAATGTTAGCCGCTTTGAGACTCCTTAGGGTAGTAATAAAGCGGGATATCAAATCCAAACTCTTCTTCCACCTTCCCGCCAGAGTGGTACCTATTTATCTACTTGCACTTTTACATGCTTTCAAACTGCTAGGTTGGCAGGAGGCATGGCCCATAGCTTCCTACTTAAACTCTGTAGTTTTTCATACCACAAATGTTCTGCGGGGGGTGGGGGGCTGTCCCACTTTTGTTTCTCTATATAGCACAAGAATGTCCCTCCAGACAGCGATAATGCCGTACCATTTGGGAAGCGTTGCTGAACTAAAAAGAAGCAGAAAATGTGCGGACAGTCCAGTACAACTAACAAATTATTATTATCGTTATTATTGTGTTAATAACTTGTTGCTGAATACACCCACAAAAAAAGTCTGAAGGGGCCCTGATAAAGTTGTGAAAATAAACCGAAGCCAATCACATTTTCAAATCCTCTGCACTTTACAGATTACACTGATTCCCCTACACAGCAATTGAGTTCCATTTAGCATTGTTATAACGTGTCCCTTAGCTCTGCTTGGCAGAATACATTTCTCCAAGTTAAGCGTAAGAGTGGAAATGGGATGGGATCCCAGAATGCAACAGACACATTTTTTGTATCCCTTTAGAGAGGACAAGCAAGGACACACTCAGAGGGGAAGCCATGGACCTATGGAATAATTAATAAGCACGTTTTGGCTCTGTGCATATGCTTGTTATTATGAGCGGTGGAATGTTTTCCAAGCATGCTTGTGAGCATCTGCAGCGAAGAAGCAATTACATTACATGTTCCATGGACTCTCCAACAAAGCCCTGCACTCTTAGCCTTTTCACTATGATGAAGCAGCATCAAATTCATCAGACATGTCACATAATTTCCATTGTCAGCAGCTAGAGAAAACTGGTCTGCACCTAGGGCTGTTGAGAAACATCAAGCCCAAGCTTAGACAGTGAACAGGTATAGCCAGTGGCCTACATGTGAATGGGCCTTTCTTTTTCTTAGTGGGAATGTGGTGGTGAACAGGGAAATAAATGCCTTTGAGTTACAATGTGGCCTGTTTCAACAATCAACGATTACATTAGGTTATGCATTTCATAGCGCTTTAAGCAGAAACCCAAATTCCTTGGTTGTATCATACATGCCATGCAGATATGGCTCTTTCCCACAATTTTTCTGTCATAACTACATTCCTCAAGGACTTGTTCCAGAGCAAAGAGCATCCTTACTTCTCAATTCTATTCCATGTATAAGGTAAAGGGAAAGGGACCCCTGACCATTAGGTCCAGTCGCGGATAACTCTGGGGTTGGGGCACTCATCTCGCTTTATTGGCCGAGGGAGCCGGCGTACAGCTTCCGGGTCATGTGGCCAGCATGACTAAGCTGCTTCTGGCAAACCAGAGCAGCGCACAGAAACACCGTTTACCTTCCCACCACCTATTTATCTACTTGCACTTTGATGTGCTTTCAAACTGCTAGGTTGGCAGGAGCAGGGACCGAGCAATGGGAGCTCACCCCGTCGCGGGGATTCGAACCGCTGACCTTCTGATCAGCAAGTCCTAGGCTCTGTGGTTTAACCCACAGCACCACCCGCGTCCCTATTCTATGTATACTTAGAAGTAATTCCCACAATGTTCAATGAAGCTTGCTCCCAGGAGTGTGTGCTTGCATTGCAGTCTTAGTGACACTCGTGAAAAACAGCTGAAGTCATGCAGACACATTTTCTCTTATGCAGAGGAAGCTGCCATTAGTCCATCTAGCTCATTCCTCTTCTCCAAGCAGCAGGGGCCCTCCAAACGTTTCAGGCAGAGAGGCCTCCCAGCCTTGCTATCTGTTATCCTTTTAATTAGTGATGCAATGGACTGAATCTGGAGCCATCTGCATCTATGCCTGCCCCTATCAGCATGGCAAAGCCTTCCAAGTTATAAAGGTAGAAATTAAAGGGTATTTGAGGTGAGTCAGGGTATTGTGAAATCAGAATATTACTATCATTTATACCCATGAAAAGCTAATGTCCAGTTACCGAATTAGAATTGCAAATTGAACTTCCACAGAATTTAGCGCTTTCTTTCTTAATTTATGCTGTGCTTTTTCTCTTGCTGGGGGGGAAAGTTGTATGTAAGGAGAAGAGATGGTTGGCATCTCAGCTTCAAGGAGCTAACTTGTCAATGGCTTTAGCAGGCACCCAGCTGCCGATGCTTACAAGGGGAATGGGATGAGCTAGTTGTCTTTGAGGATCAGACCGCTGGGAGTCAATCAGCCTTGACAGCGCTGCTGAGTTTTGCACTGTGATGGCTTGAGCATCTCCCAAGGGCAAAAGGCAGCCACTTATCAGCACTTTGCCAAGCATGGAAGGAGGCAGCAAATAGCTCACAAATAGCAGGGGGAGAAAAAGCCCCGTGATCAAAGCTATGGGGAGTGCAAATCTGCTTCCTTAACCCCTCCCACCGTTGCCCATCACTGTTTGTTCTCATAAGTACATTTAGTTGCCGGTTTAATAATGGGAAATGATAAGTGAAGCCTAAGGAGCTAAGGATTTAGGATATTGTGCACTGGAGCAAATGTACAGGTTGGACTTACACTGGATGCATGCTAGCAATGCACAGTAATGTGTGACCCACATTCTGGAAATTCATGAGCTGTCTGCCTCCTCCTATCTCTTTCTCTAAGCAAAGCTCCTGCATCCCAAGAGAAAGTGGCAATAGCCAGAGGACCACAGACAATTATGGTGACTACCGCTCACCAATCCCCTGAATGCCCAGCACTAAGTGAGAAATGTTCTCCCTTCCCTAAGTTCTCTACACATTGCAGAGAATTCACTGCGGTGCAATCCTACACATAGGATGGTATCCAATTAACTCACTCTGTTAACACATGGATTTCCATTTGCACAATGGAACTTCTCCTTCTTTTCTCCCCAGGTGTCCTTGCTGCACCCTCCTCAAATTGGCTGCAAGGTTTTGAAGGAACCACCAGAACAGATTTAGGGGGCAAGGGGTGAAAGGAAGGTGAGAGGAAGTTCTGTTACACAGCCCAAAGTTCTTCTGCTAACAGAACTGCTTTGTTGGCCACCACCCCCAGTTTCCTGGGAGTAAGCTCCAGATGAACTCATTGATGCTTACGTCCAGACTGCTTAGGTTCAAAACACATTGAGATTTAGCAAAAGATGAATTCCAGCCTTCAGCTTTTAATAAGAAATGCAAACAAGGATCTTGCAAACAAGTGTTATGGTTTAAACTGTTAGTGTGAAGTAGGAACCCCATTAAAGAAAAGGAAATGCGCATTAGCCTCTGCTTGATTATTTCCCTCCATCTGTTCCTCTCTGCTAATCTGCCACAAACAACCCGGAAAGCCTTATTCACTTGCCAGAGCAAGTGAATTTATTGTGGCAGAAGATGATGTCCTGCTTGGCGAAAAAAGTCCTGAAGTTTCACTCGCCTGCATTCTCTTTCCGCTACACAACTGACTTGAAGTATGAGGCAACTTTTGCTTCACACGGGACCTTCCCGCAGAACTTGAACTAAGTGACCCTTTTACTTCGCACCCTGTGTGGAGAGATTATTAGAAGCAGAGCTAGCAGGGGGAAATTGTGTTGCTTCTGACTAGTCCAAAGCCCAGATCAAAGTGAGAGATAAGATACAGTGCTGCCTGTTGCTCTGCAGAGTAGAAGGCATGGAGACCAAAAGGAGGTGGAACCAGAGCCAATAGCAGGCAGAGCCAATTCACTCTAATTTTGCCCCTAAATGCCTCCCTGCTAAATTCTACAACACTGAGATTAAGGGAAAGGAAGCAGACAGGCAGTGCCCTCCGCCTGGACTGGTTGCAAGTAAGAAGGCAACAATGCCATACTTGAAAAATCCACCCTGAACCAAGTGGGGAGGGAAAGTAGATGGAACACTCCCACTTTTAGAGGAGAATACAGTGGTAGCAGAGACATCACCTTGCTAACAAAGGTCTGTATAGTTAAAGCCATGATTTTCCCAGCAGTGATGTATGGAAGTGAAAGCTGGACCATAAAGAAGGCTGATCCCCGAAGAATTGATGCTTTTGAATTATGGTGTTGGAGGAGACTCTTGAGAGTCCCATGGACGGCAAGAAGATCAAACCTCTCCATTCTGAAGGAAATCAGCCCTGAGTTCTCACTGGAAGGACAGATCGTGAAGCTGAGGCTCCAATACTTTGGCCACCTCATGAGAAGAGAAGACTCCCTGGAAAAGACCCTGATGTTGAGAAAGACTGAGGGCACAAGAAGAAGGGGACAACAGAGGACGATATGGTTGGACAGTGTTCTCGAAGATACAAACATGAGTTTGACCAAACTGCGGGAGGCAGTGGAAGACAGGAGTGCCTGGCGTGCTCTGGTCCATGGGGTCACAAAGAGTCGGACACGACTAAACGACTAAACAACAACAACACAGTAGTACCTCAGTTTACGAACTTAATTCGTTCCGGAAGACCGTTCTTAAACCGAAACCATTCTTAAACCAAGGCACGCTTTCCCTAATGAGGTCCGTTCTTAGACAGAGGTAAAGTTCGCAAACCGGAACACTACTTCCAGTTTTGCAGAGTTCATAAGCCAAATAGTTCGTAAACTGGGCTGTTCTTAAACCAAGGTACCACTGTAACCACTTTTTAAAAATTCCACTATTTAAAAAAAAATAATGCTCTAATTCTTTAAATGGGAGCTGTCACAGCTTAAATACACTTTTAAAAAATTATTAGGTGGGGCAATGCAGTTCCTAGCTGCAGTCCTTTGAAGGCGAGACTCTGCTGTTATACCGAGCCCAAACCAGATAAAGAGTGGGTACAGGGGGGTTCATTTGTTCATCTGTTGTCGTCTTTCCTCCAGAGCAACATTCTTTCTTCACAACAACAACCGTGGGAGGTAAAATGGGCTGAGAGATAGCAATTGACCAAAGTCACCCGGTGAGATTCACAGCTGAATGGGGATTAGAACCTGGATTTCCAAACATATATATATATGTTCATAAATGTGCCAAGCAAACACGTACATAAATATAAACCACATGTCTGAAGCAGCACAGGAAAACAGCCATGAAACCATTTTGAGTCCCAAACTGACCAAATGTTTTCTCTGGAGATAATGGAGGCTTTTAAACTGGATAGGAAAATTGGCTTCCAGATGGAAAAATCAAAATTGGAAACAGAATTGTTAGATCCTAAAACTAAGAATTTGTCAAGGATGTATAACTTGCTGCTGAAATGGAATACTCAAGATGAAACAGTTAAATCTGCTATGATTAAATGGGCACAAGACGTTGGACATAATGTTATGTTTGCTGACTGGGAACAGTTACGGACCACCGGTATGAAATTTACGGCATGTAATGCCTTAAGAGAGAATATTATGAAAATGATGTACAGGTGGTACATGACCCCAGTCAAGCTTGCAGAAATTTATCATTTGCCCGATAACAAATGTTGGAAATGTAAAGAGACTGAAGGTACGTTTTTTCACCTTTGGTGGACGTGCCCAAGGATTAAGGCCTTCTGGGAAATGATCTATAATGAACTGAAAAAGGTATTTAAATATACCTTTCTTAAGAAACCAGAGGCCTTTCTTCTGGGCATGGTCGGCCAATTGGTGTTAAAGAAAGATAGAACTTTTTTTATGTATGCAACAGCAGCAGCAAGAATACTCATCGCGAAGTACTTGAAGACGCAAGATCTACCCACTCTGGAAGAATGGCAGATGAAGGTGATAGACTATATGGGACTGGCAGAAATGACCGGCAGAATCCGAGACCAGGGAAAAGAGACGGTGGAGGAAGATTGGAAGAAATTCAAAGACTATCTGCAGAAGCATTATAAAATTAATGGACATTAGGGTGATGTTGGATAAAAATTAAGTGGTTACCAGCTGTAATGTAGAGGTTGAACAATAAGATATGATAAGTTATAACAAGTTATAATAAGGATTTGCTGAACTAAGAATCTAAATGGGAATACAAAAGGGGGAGGTGAGAGGAGGTCTGGGAAATAAGTTAATGGAAATAAGTAATGGAAATTACATTTGTTTTAACTGTTCTTTTTTGCTTTTGTATTTTTGTGTTTTTATTATCTTATCTTCTTTTTTCTGTGTATGTTTATTTTTTGTATTAACTGGAAACTTTAATAAATATCATTTTTAAAAAAATATTTTCTCTGGAAAAGGCTCCCCATTGTCTTTTCCTTCACAAATTCTGTCTTAAGGGTATGTCTGTGTATGAATAGGGTGAGCCTCTGACCTGGCTCAGGAACTAAGTATTTATCATTACAAAAGACTGGCCAGGCTCCCCAGGGTATCCAATCAAGTAAGCATTAATAGGTAACCTGCCAGACAGGAGGTAAACAATGCACTCAGATTTCTGTTGTAGACCACCCCTTTCTGTGATGTAGGTATGATGTGTCTGGGGGTTGGTCTTGAGTACACCCCTTCTGTGATGTATGTACAATGGTACCTTGGGTTGCATATGCTTCAGGTTACATACACTTCAGGTTATAGACTCCGCTAACCCAGAAATATTACCTTGGGTTAAGAACTTTGCTTCAGGATGAGAACAGAAATTGTGCAGCGGTGGTGTGGCGGCAGCAGGAGGCCCCATTAGCTAAAGTGGTGCTTCAGGTTAAGAACAGTTTCAGGTTAAAAACAGACCTCCAGAACGAATTAAGTTCTTAATCCGAGGTACCACTGTATGATGTTTCTGGGGGTGCTCTTGGACTCCAGGGTGGGCAATTTAAAGTGTCTATATAAGGCGCTGGCATGGCTTTGTTCGGGGTCCTCCCCCTTCTGTGAAGGGGGCACCCTGTTGCAACAGTTCAATAAAGATCAGGCTTACTAGCTGCTTTGCTTCTCAATATTCTCTGGTTGGCCTCTGTTCTTTTCTCTGACCGATGGAGAACCTACAAAGGACTCTATAAGGGCTCTTGTGTCCGCCATAAGGGAATAAGGGCAGATTTTCGTTTATTACAGAAGCATTCCAATACCGGCTTTCAAAAGGAAGATGCAAACTCCCCTAAGTTGCAAGCAGAATGAGGAAGGGATGTCTGGGCTTTGGGAGAGGGGCAGTGTGGTGTAGTGGCTGGAGTATTGGATCAGGACCAAGAAACCTAGTTGCTGAATACAGATATGGATTCAATTAAAGCAACCTTGGCCAGCCACTGTCTTCTTTGCCTAACCTACTTCATAGGGCTGTTGTATGCTGCAATAAGTTCCTTGGAGGAAGGGTTGGATACAAATACGATAAGCTGGGTAGGGATCCTTCAGAACTTTGCAGTGTATGCAGATTCACATTTGAGATAATGGCACTTTAGCAATCCTAATTACCATTCCCGGTCCTCTCCTCCACAGGAAAGTTGGATTTACGTGACAGGACATTCTCCAAGCAGGAGGAGGCTGACAGTGAGGCAAAGCCATCTTGTTTGTCCATTGTAAACCAGCAGAGAACCCATGAGCATGGTTGGGATTTAGAGTGCTGCTAATGAGGTAGGAAAAACAGATTTTTCTAACGGTCCTCACATTTTCTTAGGGTGTGTGTGGAAACAGCCGGCAGTCCTCTCACAGCATAATCAGGGTTTTCCTTGGGCAGTAGTGAACAAGCCATGGTTGGCAACAGAAATAGCTGTTCCTTTCAGTCCCTTGAAGCATCACATCACATATCCTCAGATGGAATCTGATCTGACCAGCCAGAGAGCTCCCTTCACCTGCACCAGAGTCCTTCTCATCAAGATGCCACAACAACCTTTATACCCTGACAAGACTCTCTAGTAAACCTGGAAGATAATTAAATGAGTCTCTGGGACCGCTGCTCTTACCGGAGGCGATGGTTGGAATTTTGAGACATCATCAATTTCCAAAGAAAGAAGAGGCACTGAGGTGTGTGGGGTTTTTTTTTTAGTGCATCTGAATAATTAAAATGCCTTGAGCCATCAAAATACAATTGGGAGCTGCCCAGAAGGCTCACCTCAAATCACCTACTCAGAAGAGCAAGGTGAATGATTCAGGAACCTGACTGCCTTGGGCTTGCATATAAGCTGGAGATAAGTGAAAGCATAGTTTAATCATTAAGATAATTCCTCTGTAGGCCAGGGCTTCTCACCAATCAGTTACAAGGAGCAATCCGGTGTGGTGCATTTGCTAGAACTGTTTCTTGGTCTAAAAAAAGGTAAAGGGACCCCTGACCATTAGGTCCAGTTGTGGCCGACTCTGGGGTTGCGGCGCTCATCTCGCTTTATTGGCCGAGGGGGCCGGCGTACAGCTTCCGGGTCATGCGGCTAGCATGACTAAGCCGCTTCTGGCAAACCAGAGCAGCGTACCGAAACACCGTTTACCTTCCCGCCAGAGCGGTACCTATTTATCTACTTGCACTTTGACGTGCTTTCGAACTGCTAGGTTGGCAGGAGCAGGGACCGAGCAACAGGAGCTCACCCCGTCATGGGGATTCGAACTGCTGACCTTCGGATCGGCAAGTCCTAGGCTTTGTGGTTTAACCCACAGCACCACCTGCGTCCTGTTTTGGTCTAGGTACCTTAAAAAACCCTCTTTTGCTGAAAATCACAGGAACTGATACATTATCACATGACAGGGGAACAGCAGCCATCCTCTCCAGTGTGGAGAAATTAAAAATGCCTGAAACTAGATAAGTGGTCATGATCTGCAGATGGTGACAGATGTCACAGGATAGGCTGTAACAGTGGGATGATTTCTGCAACTGTGTGCAGTCACATTCTGACAAACAAAAGTGGCTTCTGAGATGCTTAGGGCCCCGAAATGGGTTGGGGGGGGGGCACACACAAGCTTGGAAATGTTAAGAATCAGCTCCCACCACATGCAAAAGAGCGCAGGTGTTTACCAAGTCCTTTATCTTTCTCTCACTAATCTAAAACTCCAGATTATTTGAATCCAACATAAATTCTTCACATGCAGAGTCTCTGTAAATAACAGCTCCTTGTTGTATTTGCTCAAACTGTTTCAAGCCTCTCTCTCTCTCTCTCTGTCTCTCTCTCTCTCTCTCTCTCTCGGCACTTAGTTAAATGAATAATGTTAAAATGTACCAGTTTGAAATTTAGTAACACATTTATTAGAGGAACAATAAAACAGAGTACAACTAGCACTGCTTCTTTCACTGTTTGATACATTTTGGAAGATAATGGAGCCAGGAGAGAAAACCCACATTTATTAGGTTGTGTCATTCCAAAAAGGGTTCCCCTGGCTACCAGTGCATTTAATTAGATAAGGCCATTGTGCAATTGTTTCACGGGTCTAATTACTGTTCAGAGGAATCCAGAGGTCTGGCTTGTTTTATCTGCTTAGAAAAAGAAGAAAATAGCATCAATCAATGGTTTTCCTCCCCAGTTCTTTTCCATTGTGTCCTTTGGAGTTGCTAAAATAAAATACCTAATCTGAGCAAAAGGATGTCAAATGGGTTTTTCAAAGCTCTTCTCTTGAAGGAGCAGCTGAGAGGTTGGCAGCAGCAGACAAACATCTCCATTGGGCTGGTATCCTAAAATGGGATCCTAAAATGGTTCCATGCCCTCAGGCCTCTGTGCCAACCACTGCCAAGCCCAAGTGGTTGAGTATCAAGACATGCTGCTGCCCAATGGGCAGCTTTTCAACTCCACCACATGCTTATTCTGCCAAGTTCCCTTTAGGTATCTAAACACCCAGCATTTCCAGCCCAGCTCAAGAGATTGATTTTCATCTCTCCTGACTGCTGTGTCTCATACAGACATGCAGTACAGCAGCACTGACTGGAGTACTCTCCAAACTGTGCACTTTTGGTTAAAATTAGCTGGAGTTACAAATCAAGAAATGTTACTCTCCAGAGAGAAAGAAGAGTGGTGTGTTGGACAGCAGATTGGGAGAACTGTGCCTGTCTCCTGCTCCAGCAGAACACCTGGGGGAACTCATGGTTCGTGCCTCAGATTTCTCATGATTAAAAGTGTGGATCATAAACCACTCACCGTCACCGGTTCCACCTATGGAGGTTGTGATATTCAACATAGTATTGGAAACTATTCAGATGGAAACACAAGGGCTTACCTAGCATGAAATATATGAACCTAGACAGCCCATCTGACAACAAGTGGCACTCCTACATCAGAACTATAATGGACATAAGAACAAGGTGCTTGAAAAGGACCAGGGCATGATGTGTCAGTGGAGCTATAAATACGACTCTGTTCTTTGCCATTTAATCTGGTTAAAGGAAGAAAATTGCCTGCTCGAAAGCTAGTCCTATTTATTTACATTTTTTAAAAATGCTTAATTGTTTTCAAGCAATGTACAAAATGAGTCCCATAAATGTCAACGGAATTTGTCTCCAAGTTACAGTATTAATGCATACAGGAGTGCAATCTATATCACAGGACTAACCTTGACCATTCTCTTCAAGCAACATGAATAATTCATGTATTGACTATTAAGAGATCCACTCCCTGAGACCTCTTTAGAAAGGATTAGGCCAGGGCTCGTATAATCTGTGTTTCTCCAGATGTTGTTGGACCCAAATTCCCATCAGCCCCTGTCAGCATAGCCAATGCTCAGGAAGGATGGGAGTTGTAGTCCAGCAGCACATGGGGGGCAATAGCCCACTCCACCCCTGGCACAGGCAAATCCATGGTGGCTCTCTCAACAGCCATGTCAGTTACCTGGAATTTCCAGGTTCATATGTTAATAACAAACAACAAGCGAAGGCCAACAGCTTCACTTCCCTACTTTCGAGTTCCTCAGAGGCATCTGTCGATCTGTGGTTGGAAATAAAATGCTGGACTAAGTGGATCTTGTTCCAATTCACTATACCATTCTTTTACTTTCTTTCTGTCTCAGCTTTCGATACCCTGCCCAACTGACTCCATGTAGTTCTGCACTGCAAACCTCAAGTCAAGTATGTTTTCTGTGGGCCAACAGAACTGTTATCTGCAAACATATTGTTTGCGTGAGACATCCCTCCAGAATCAATGTTGGTGTTAAAATTGCAGGCGGCTCAATTTCTTTGTGCTGGAAGTACATATGGGAGCAATAAAAGCTGTCTCTATCAGATGACACATCAGATTGGGATTCCCTTTTAACCATCACCAGTGGGCTGCTGTCCAAGTGGAGATGGAAGAACAGGGAGCAGTTTTGGCAAAATGCCACAAGGCTAGCGCTAAAGCACAGAGGAAGTGTTGGATGAGTAGCAAGCAGGAGCTCCTCCTGTCTGTATCATGCTTTGCCAGTGGCTTGTTCCATAAACCGGCAGCGTAGCAAATGTTAATTTCCACAGTGAATAAATAATTGACCCAGTCTTGTACTCAGTACATCCTGTTGTGTGGCTATAGAGTAGTAGTGAGGAACCAATGGCCCTCCTGACATTATTGGACTACAACTTCCATTATCCCTGGGCCATTGGCCATGATTAGGAGTCTGGAATTTTAAAGATCTGTCATTTACTGTACATGGCTTGCTAATAAATTGTAGTGAAAAGGAAATCCACATATCTCAAAAATTTATCATTTGCCCAATAATAAATGTTGGAAATGTAAAGAGAATGAAGGTACTTTCTATCACCTATGGTGGACCTGCCCGAGGGTGAAAGCATTCTGGGAAATGATCTATAATGAAATTAAGAAAGTCCTTAAATGGACATTTACTAAGAAACCAGAGGCTTTTCTCCTGGGCATGGTTGGCCAATTGGTGCCAAAGAAGGATAGGACTTTCTTTATGTATGCTACTACTGCAGGGAGAATTCTTCTGGCAAAGTAGTGGAAGATGCAAGAACTACCTACTCTGGAAGAATGGCAGACAAAGGTGATTGACTTCATGGGACTGGCAGAGATGACCGGCAGAATTCGTGACCAGGGGAAAGAGGCAGTGGAAGAAGACTGGAAGAAATTCAAAATATATCTTAAAAACTGTTGTAAAATTGAGGCGTGTTAAGATGTCAAGGGGTAAGAAGCAGACAATTACAGCTGTAACCAACAAATTTATGGGAATTTAATGAAGGGAACTAAAGGGATAAATTGACTAAAGGGTTGCTAAAAAAAAATTCATTCTAAAATAAGGATGCAGCGAAAGGGAGGTATGGGGAAGTCGACTGAAAGAAGTTACAAGAAAATAAGACTATGAATTTATTTATGTTTGATTTGTTTATGTTTGTTTGTGTTTTGTGATGTGTTTGTCTTTTAATTATGTGTTTTAAAAATTGAATAAAAATTATTATTAAAAAAAAATGAAATCCACATATCTCGCTACTATTTATATGGATAACATTTTACATGCTCATTTGTTGATATCTATCTTGCTTATATCTATTTTTGAATTTGATATTGTGCTGTTCTTTTTTAAATTGTTAATTACCTTGGCCCTGATTCACTGAAAGGTGAGATATTTACAGTGGTACCTCTGGTTAAGAACTTAATTCGTTCCGGAGGTCTGTTCTTAACCTGAAACTGTTCTTAACCTGAGGTACCACTTTAGCTAATGGGGCCTCTCGCCGCCACGCCGTTGCCGCCGCGCAATTTCTGTTCTGAAGCAAAGTTCTTAACCCGAGGTACTATTTCTGGGTTAGCAGAGCCTGTAACATGAAGCATCTGTAACCTGAAGTGTCTGTAACCCGAGGGACCACTGTATAGTGAATACATAAAACTTAATAATTATGACTAAATTCCCACAAGGCATCCCAAAGCAATGTACAATTGTAAATTATAATTCCTAAAGGGTAAAAGAAAGAAATGGGTTTTGTCTTAGCCTTCTAATGCAGAATCTTGTATTCTGATCACATACTTCTAGACCTCTTGTTTCATTTTCTAAAAAGCAGCTTCCTAGCCCTTACAGTAAACAGAGTAGAGTAGTGGGTGGGCGGGCTAGAATTGCCTGACTGCCAAAAATCGAGAAAGGTAGACTGGAAAGCAATGCTTTGAAACAGCGCAGAGATGAGCATCTGCCCTGCCCCCGCCTGATTTTGTTGCTGGCCTTTTTGTTCAGGGACTCCCTATGCCGGGGGTGGGGGGGGGGAATAATAATAACAAGTATGCCTTTCGCTGAGACAATGGCCAGCTAATTCCGACGCCGCCGTGTTTGCAGAGGGCTTCGGGTAACGTGGGCTCGCCTGCTTGACAACACAAATCCCACAAAAGCCTTGAACTTTCAGGAAACCCCATTAGCGAGGCTGAGCGATGTGTCAATCCCTTTCTGGCTCCCCACCCCCTCTCCCGGCCCTTGCCCTGCCTTCCTCCTTCACCTCTACAAGGCACCGGGAAGAGCCGGAGCGAGGCATTCAGATTTTGAATGGAGGAGACCCGGACTAGCCTGATGACGTCGCCTTCGCCTATTGGCCTTTGGGTGGCGCGACGTCACAGACGGGTCAGTGACTTGGACGGCGGGGCGGGGAAGCGGGGGAGGAGGGAGGGAGCTTGAGCAGTCTGAAGCCGGAGAGGGACGCGCCGGCGGGGAGCCCTGGGCAGGCGCAGGCATGGGGTGGAAATGCGGGGACGCAGCAACGAAGCAGCTGAGCCGGTAACATATAGCAAGCTCTCCCGTCGAGCCAAGGGGTCCCGAGTAGGTACGGGTGAGAAGGGGCGGGGTGCCTGTCTTGATGGCCTCGGGGCGGGGGGACGGGAACGCGCCAAGGGAGGCGCCAGGTGTCCTCCGAGGGTTTGGTGGGTGTGTACGGGAAAAGGACGGCGTGGGGTAAAGGGTGCCCCTCGGAAGAAGGGAAAACCCTGCCTTGCCAGGAGGATCTTTGTCTACTTAACCTTGCTGCCGCCGCTTTCTCAACTTCCCTTTGCAGGGAGATTTTGCGGGCAGGGAGTGCCTTGCCCTTTTCTTCTTGGAAAAGAAAGCGCCTCCCTTTCATCTGCCTTTCCCTTGGTTAGCTCAGAGATTCTTGTTTGCTTTTGCAACCCCTTTCCGTTGCTTCCTTGCTATTTACAGGTGACGTTCTGGAGGTTTGTGTTTTTTTTAAAGAAAGACAATAAAAAAGGTGCGTGTGGAGAATTCTCTGTAAATTAAGAACAAGGGGATTTTTTATCAAGAGCTCCTCCCTCGGACAAAATCCCCTCGCAAAACGCCGCGTTGCAAAACTGGACTTTCTAAAATAAGGAGCGGCTTTTTGCAGAACAGCGAGTGTTTGTAGGGCTGGGAGGCAACGAGCCGCCGTTGTTTTCTGGGCTAATGCATCTGCAACCCATTGATTGGCCGCCGCCCCCCTTCCTCCCATCTCTCCCCTTTCCCATCAATGCCTTTTCCCAAGGGAGGAAAAAGGGAGCGAGGGCGGGGAGGGAGAGCATGGGAAAGAATCGACTGGAATCGCTATTTGGTTTTGATCATCCTAGCTGGGCAAAGAGGAGGCTAATTGGGTTGGCATTTGGAGAGTGCGTGCACTCGCCGAGGTGATGCAGTTAGCTAGCATCTTGTTTTATTCTTGTCGGAGGGAGGCTTTCCCATTGTCTCGACAAAAAGCGAGCGTGTCTCTTTAAAATTCCGTGAATGAACGCTACGGCTCGGGGATGAGTACTGCAGCTCGGTGTGTGTGTTGTGCGTTTGTGCGCAGAGACCAAAACGCGAGCCAGAGAGAGAGATAGAGTTGCAGGAAGCCTGGAGTTTGCTTAGGTATAAACGCGCTTGGAAGGAGCGAGTAGCAGTTCTGGCAAGTGCTAAATCCTAAAGCAAAGGGGAAGCCCAAACAAACCAGTTTTCCTCTGGCCTCTGCGTGGGAAATTCTTCCCCAAAGGGGTAGTCGACAACTTCTGCTGGCAGGCGCGCTTGCAAGGCTTTGAAGCATTTGTTTTAGCTTGTGCGGATCCAAAGGGAGGGAGGTCACTTCGGAAAGGAGGCGTTTGAAAAGGAGAAGGTAGCCCTGTAGGGTGTCTCTGCTTTTGCAGGAAGTAGGTTTGTGAGTGTGGCTCTGAAATCTTCTGTGCTTTTCTGTCTCCACTGAAGAGAGTCGTGGGTGACTTGGAATATTAGTTTTCTGCACCCGCTCAAAAAGTTAAAAGTTCCTTTGAGGTATGAAGGCAGTGGCAGTGGCGTAGCGTGGGTTGTTAGCACCCGGGGCAAGGCAAGTAATTTGCGCCCCCTAACCCGTGGATTTACGCCCCCTAACCCTACCCCTAACCCTAACCCCCAGATGTTGCGCCCGGCCCCCCCTGCACCCCCCATGCTACGCCACTGGGCAGTGGCTGTGTATTTATGTACTAACTCCCCCCACAAAAAAGCCCACTTTGTAACCAGTCTGTTAGCCCAAAGCGACAGCTGCAAAGTATGCTTTCTTGCCTATCGATCATTTCCAGCCTTAGAAGATTCTCTCACCTCCCCTTTTTTTGGGGGGGGGTAGTATTTCTTTTCCCTTTTACCATGGGAGGATGATGTGCTCTGCAGTCCCTTGTGACTGTTTCAAGGGTGAGAGAGAGGGTTGCTGCCTCCCACCCAATGGGACTGATTGAAATTCAGCTTCACAAAGAGCTCTGAACTAGAGTTCCAGACAAAGGAAACTGCTAGGGTTACGCTTCTCTTCCCTCTGCTTGCTTGAATTTCATGCTGCCGTGCCAAGTTCTCTATAAGCGGCTCTGCTGTGCAGCTTCTCGTTCCCCTCCTGCAATAGACAAGGATAAACTTGTCCTGTTAACTGTAGTTTTAACTTCTTTTTTTCTGGGCTGATTCCAAGGTGGCCTTCTTCACGCTTATTTGAATAAGCCTGTGTGCCTGACTTGTGAGCCTGAACAGAGATGCTCCTTTCTATGCTTGTGGTAAGATGTGGCAAATGTTTAGCCCAGCAGTCCCCAGATGTTCTGAATTATTTAGCAAACGCACATGCACAGCCATCTTTTGTGTGTGCAAGTAGGGAGCAATAAACAATATAAACCTTGGTGATTTCTGTTTGTTGACCTGTTCAGTCAAGTGACAGTGATGCCTTAACTCCATCAAGGTCTCTGTGATTTTGACCTATTTTTTTGCAGGGGGGGAAAGGTTGGGATGGCTATTGGGTTCTACAGTATATATTGTTGTTGTTTAGTCATTTAGTTGTGTCCGACTCTTCGTGACCCTATGGACCAGAGCACGCCAAGCACTTCTGTCTTCCACTGCCTCCCGCAGTTTAGTCAAACTCATGCTGGTAGCTTCGAGAACACTTTCCAACCATCTCGTCCTCTGTCATCCCCTTCTCCTTGTGCCCTCCATCTTTCCCAACATCAGGGTCTTTTCCAGGGAGTCTTCTCTTCTCATGAGGTGGCCAAAGTATTGGAGTCTCAGCTTCAGGATCTGTCCTTCCAGTGAGTACTCAGGGCTGATTTCCTTTCCATGTAAGGAAATAAGGAAATCTACAATGTATAGTGTACCACATAATTTAAACTGAGGTCTGGCCCAAGATGTTTTGCTGCCTGAGGCAAATAAGTTTGCCCTCCCCATAAGGTAACTGAACTGAATGGGCAGTTTTGAATCAGCACTGATTTGATAGTTTGGGTGGGACACACCATGCCATGTAATATTCACAACTCTATCCTCCAAGAGAGGGGAATGGGGGCTTAGGAGGAATAGCATAGGAGCTGCTATAGCATCTGCTTGAGGCAAGTTGCCTTACTTTGCCTAATGATAAGGCCAGCCCTGCTTAAGTTTCCCAAAGTGATTTTGCTCTGCAACCTGATTGTAGAAGTGTTTTAAAGTTTCACTGAGTTCAGTGGGAAAGTGTTCGATGAGCGTGCCATCTTAGTGGTAGCTTTGGCTATGGTTGGAGAGTCTTGAATTCTGCATCCCATCCAGCACTTTAAGGATCAAAAGAAAAGTTAAAACATCTAGCAAGGCATAAGTTATATATTTAAAAACCCTAATACTGTATAGTTATATCTTACTTGCAATCTAGAACATCCTTCTGCATCATAACATTTACTGGGCTAACACTGGCCTGACCCTCATTCCAGTAGTGGTGCAGCTATGTGAAGCAGTTGGGAGTGGACACTTCCAGTAGACAGACAGACAGCAGAAATGGGTCCTTCAACTTTGTAATGTATGCTTGTGAAGTCTCTTCTGCCTGGTGGTGTGTGATGCTGGAAAGTGTAAATGGTTGGAGGCAAGTTCCAAGCCTGAAAGAGCATAGCCTCTAGTGTCTAGATGTTAAATAGCAAATGGGCTTGAACTCTTAAACCTGCTTGTAGCTTGACCTTTCCGTTCATGGTAAGAAGTAGAAACTCCTGGTTGACAAGAAGCTTGAAAGTTGGTTAAGAGAATAAATCAATCTTGAGTGCAACACTATGACATAATAGCGCAGAGATCCAGCTAGCCATGGTGTGCGGTGCTCCAGAAGAGACCCTGTGATATATACATTACACCCCTTTATTGTAGCCTTGAAATGCCCCTTGCAAAGAGTGTGTAGTAGCTGTTGAGCAGTGCTGTTTGTGAACTTTCTCAATCGTCCTCTTTGCATATGTTGCTGAAGAGAGCTGCACAAGCTGGGTGGAACAGGTGCTGACATCTTTGCTTCCACCTTTCCAAAATGCTTGGGACCTTATCAGTAATGGGTGTGGTGGTCTTGGCATAACTGCTTCTTAAATTGACCAGAGTCTTGGCTGGACTGCCAGTCTATGTTCTACAGCAGGGGTAGTCAGTGTCGGGTCCTCCAGATGTTGTTGGGTTGCAACTCCCATCAGCTCCAGCCAGCATGCTCAGCT
This sequence comes from Podarcis erhardii, assembly GCF_964252035.2. NCBI lineage: Eukaryota > Metazoa > Chordata > Lepidosauria > Squamata > Lacertidae > Podarcis > Podarcis erhardii. The sequence goes on along the minus strand of NC_138498.1, from coordinate 27,701,023 downwards.
CAAGGAGGATGGGAGTTGCGATCCAGAACATCTGGAAGCTTTCATGTTTGCCACCAAATCAACCCAGCTGCAACGTGTGAACAATACAGATATCTGTATGTCTGTTGTCAGTGAGTAGTCAACACTGCTGCTACACAGATCATTGTTAAAGTTTGCTCATGGCTGATGTAGACCAGAAATGTGTAGACTTCCTTTGGGATAGCTGAGTAACTGGGAGTCTCATTCTGTCTAGTACAAAGATTTGGATGCTGATAATACTTAATTTAGGAATATGGATGGTTTTTGCTTCAGGCCATATGATGCAGCAAGTAGGTTTCTTGAGTATCTCAAATCCATGCTTATATTAAATAAGTATTGCACCACTACTGTGCCACTGTTCAGCAGTGGCTTCTCCCCCTTCTTCATCTAATTCCTTATGGAAATGTGTTCACTGTTATTTGCATACATACCACTAGCTGGATCAGGCCAATATAATAACACATCCTGAAATAACTTCATTTGGTTTGGAACCAGAATACCCCAATCTCTGCCTTCATTGGAAAAAACATCATCAAAAAAATTAAGGAGTAATGATTTGCCTTAATTGGCTGGCTGCATTGTCTGCTGATTGAGCAAGCCATTCTGCAGCTGAGCTGCCTGGAGAGTGATTGACTAATTGTTAGTTGTTGGTCAGTTCTTCAAATCAATGCATGTTTCAAACCCAAAATACCCCATGTGAGTGAACAGTGGCCAGGTTTAATCTCTAGAAGAGGTAGTAAATCCTAGGCTGTACATTGTGACCGGAGTAGAGTGTGTTGCTGCAATGATTTTCCTGCCTGTTCTGACCACAGGTTATTATGCCTTGGGGGGATGGTCACTTAAAATGGTTCTGGCTCTGCTGACACGATTGGGCTTCTGCTGAGCAGTGCATTCTGAGGATCATTGTCTGGTATGCTTGTTCAGAGCCGAAACAGTAATAAACAACGTCCTGAGCTGCTTGCTATCTTAAGCAGATTGCCTGCTATCTACAGGCAGTAGACTGTGGCTTCACCTGGATTTGAGAAGCTTGATTGTAGCTCTCATGGGCTTAACCAGGTCAGGTGGAGCAAAGCTAGACTGGGGGCAAAAGATGCTTGGATATTTCAGAACAAACAAACACGGATGCCTTTCATAGTTGCATGTGGAGGTTGTTGTAAAATCTGCCATGTGACCAAAGAGTTTGCTAGGATTCATTAACATCTTAAAGTAGTGAATTCTAAGGATGCACGTTTAATAGTTTCACAGCATTTATTGCAAGAGTGTTAATTAAAAATTGCTCCCTGATTATTTGGCGAGGTTAACAAGATTTAGTGACTATGGGCTCGAACACCTTTGTGCTGAAAGAATAATTCATCTCTGTGTCAGATTGTTTTTATAAAGTCAGTGCAACTTGCCTCTCTTTCCTTTGTCTAGTTTTCAATTGGCAAATTAATTGTTTTGATCTAATCAGTGTGTGGCTTTGACCTTCAGAGCCTTGGTCTTGCAACAAGTGCCTTGCAGCCAGACTTCAGGTGGGCTACAATAACAGTCTTGCCACCTTACAAATAAACAAGTAAATAAATTGGTCCCCAGATGAATGTAGTGCTAAAGGCAGGTTCTAAGGTCTGAAAAGGTGTAAACTCCTGGGTAGCTTGGCTCCCAGTTATTTGAAGGGAAGAAAGAAAGAAACAATTTGGAGAGCATCTATAATGCAATTTGGAGAGCATCTACAATACTTCATGGCAGTGCAGAGACCCATTTGCTCAGTATAGGGTTTCATGCTTCAGCAGTAGTGATCCTATATGAAGTATAATATAAAGTCTCCCTAATGTAAGATCAATAAGCTTTTTCCTTGTGTTTGTGTTGTGGCAGCATTTTAACAAGAACCTGCAGGCCACTGAAATGGACAGTTTGTGTTTTGAAATTGATGTTGGTACACCTTTTAAACCTGCATCTCTAGCAAAACTAGTGGGTCTTGGTTTGGTTTTGTTTTTTAAATGCTTTGGATCTGCTATATTTTAGCTGGCATATTTAAAAACTGAACAAGAGAGCAAATGAAGAACTACCGGTACCTTCTTTTTTAGGAAAAGTGCAAGGTTTTCTCATATGCCAACACATTTACTCGAGGGGGTGGTGGGTTTTTTAAAATAAAAAAACCAAAAACATGGTAGTTGTAATTAAGCCTTCTGTAATCAGTTCGTTAGGTTCTAGTTCATTTTAGGATGACCAGTCATTCTTTTTCTTACTGCGTGGCAAAACCTTCTGGAAAGGGTCGGTTTACTTTCACTGCTGGTCAGTTGATTCACCTCCTCTGCAGAGTGGCAGTTTCTTCTGATCAATAATCTGAAGTGTTTGTTTGCATAGTTTTTGTCTGTTTGAAATGGAAACCTCCAATGCCTCTCTCTGTAGCAATCGTTGCCCAACCCACAACAGCCTGCCAGGGCAACTTTTTTCACACCCATTCTGCCCTTTGGTCTCTTTTGCCATATGTGGATCCCTGTCTGTAGGTCAGAATTGAGGTCAGGCCGGTTAAAATTCCAGTGCAGGATTGGAAACTCAAGGTAATCGTTTCACTCTTTTTGCTAGCAGGAATTCTGATAAAAAGGCCTTGATAATGCAATTTAAATTTGGTGGGGTGGCAGCAGCTGGGGGTTATGAGTGCAGCAGAACCAACCCCCAACCAAATCTTTCAAGGAGCCATTAAAACAGAACCAGTCTTCAAAAGCCAGGTAGTGTTGTTATTAGTGCTGTGACTTACCTAAAAGGTAGCCTATACCTGACTTTCTTGGTTGTAGGCATTTGTGGGAGGAGGGAGATCTCCTGCGCTGCCAGAAAAGGTTATTTTAAAGACAACAATATAAAACCAAGTAAATAAAGAGGACTTTGTTTGCTTACCCTGCCCCCTCCTTTCTCTCGTGTTAGATGAAACTCTTAATCTATCTGAAGGGTTGTGGGCAGTAGTGAAGGTTCTGTCTTTTGCTCTGGTGACTCTGATCAAAGCTCAGCTCCTGTGACCTTTTCCTCCCACAAAGTGCTGCCTTGTGAACCAAAATGTACTGTAGGCCCTTAATTCCAGGCCTAGCCAGGCGTTCAGTTGCTGACGAGGGAAAGTTCAGATTGTTGTTCTGAGGCAAGTGCAGAACGGGGCCTGTTTTTGACTGGGAAAGTCTGGCGTGAAAGAGAGGTAGACCCTTTCTGGGATTATGTACCTGAGCACAGTGGAACAGATGTGTGTCCTTACTTGCGACCAGGAGGGGGCAAGTACCGTATTTTTCCGTGTATAAGATGTCCCCATGTATTATGACCCCTGTTTTTTTGAACCTCAAATTAAGAAGTCAGTACAGTGGTACCTCAGGTTACATACACTTCAGGTTACAGACTCCACTAACCCAGAAATATTACCTCGGGTTAAGAACTTTGCTTCAGGATGAGAACAGAAATCGTGCTCCGGCGGCGCAGTGGCAGCAGGAGGCCCCATTAGCTAAAGTGGTGCTTCAGGTTAACAACAGACCTCCAGAATGAATTAAGTTCTTAACCCGAGGTACCACTGTATATTAAAATAGTTAGGGTTGCCATATTTCAAGAGCCTGAGCCCAAACCCGACCTTGGCCGTCCTCGCCGGAGCTGTTGCTACTAACTACTTACCTTTCTTGTTGGGCCCACTCTGTATCTCCTCCCAGAAAGGTAGGAGAAGAGGTATGTTTATATATTACATGTATATATACATTTCCTCTAAGCAGCTCAAGGTAATGTGCAAAGTTCCCTCTCCACCTGTTCATTTTATCATCACATCATGAGGCTGAGAGTTGGGTCACCCAGTGTGGATTTGAATCTGGACCTCCTTGGTTCTAGTCCATCCCTCTGACCACTACACTACACTGTCTCATTACAGTTGCTGCTCTTACTGCTCGCTAGACAAGGGCAGGTGAACAAGAAGCACCAGTCAGGAGGATTCAGGGATTGGCAGTTGGCCCCTAGTGGGGCATGGTCCTCAGCGGATACCTGGCAGTGCCAATCCCCGAGTGCTTGTCCTGGTGCAAGTACATTTTGTGTTTCGCTTCTAAGTAGGCCTCTCTGTAGCAAGAACAAACACAGGGCATGTTAATACAAATGGTTTAGTCTGTTGAACAAACTTTGCTCTGACGGAGGAGTTTAAAGTGAGGAAAGAATAAGCATATGGCCTTCTCATTAAAGAAGAGTTTGTGTACCCTTTACTTTGCAAATTATGTAATGGGGCCCACTTTTCCCTTTGCAACGGATGCCTTTGTCACCCGCAGTTTATTATTGTCACTTGCCTTCCAGAATTCTAGAACATTGTCATATGATTTTACTGAGGCTGATGGAGATTTAAATGTGTGTGTAACCAGAGCACAATGCAAGATACACCCTCCTGAATATGAAAACCACAAATGCCATACAAATATAGGAGGCAGTTTTCTACTGAATCAGACAAGTCCATCTCACCATATTTACTTGCTCTGGCAGTGTAAATCCTAGACTTGGGGAAAGACCTCTGCTTAACTCCTGAGGTGCCTTAACTGGAGATGCATTCAAGGCTGGTGCTGTGCCCCTGAGCTTCAGGTTCTTCAGATGGGATTCACTTGTGTGCATGTAATACAGGAATGCTGGCCTTCTGGGTGTTGCCAGGCATTCCTTAGGTTAAGAGGCACCCCTGAATTCAGGGATAATAACCAGTGTGCTGCCCTTGAAGATGCTGTTGGACTAAAACTCTCATCGGCCCCATCCAGCATTGTCAGTGATTAAGGCTGTTGGGAGTTGCGATCTAACAGTATGTGATAGGCACCACATTGGTACATCGCAAGTTATGTGTGCACCTGCTCTAAGAGTCAGCTGAGCTGCTACACTTGCCATGGGGACCAACATCCTTGTAGGGAGCATGTAGCTGTTTCATGTAGTGGAACACATCACGTGACTCAACCCATTGTCATGGATGTACGGGGAAACCTGTACATGTAGGATGTAATGTGCAACATTCATGTGTTCAGTTCCACTAAATTCACCCTGGGAATTGGTAGTGGGGCTGTCTAGATGGCTCCAATACCAAGAATAGTAGAACTTTCCCCTAATGCCAGGCTTAAAGTATTAGTACAGTATTGCGATCTGGCATATCTTCTTAGGACAACTGAACTGCCATCTTGTGTAGAATAACTAAGATTGTTCCTTTTAGTCAATTTAACCAATTCAACTTTTTAAAAAATTTATTTATTTATTTATGTTGCACTACATATATGAAATATTTACATAGTGTTATATATACATTATATTTGTAAATTCACATTTTCACATTTCATTATGTACCAACATTTAGTAATTTCTTATTTGCTTCTTATTTCTTGCCTTATGTCTTCCTTCCATCTGTGCACGACTTCCTTGTTTTCATTTTATAACTTTTATTGTGATTGTATTTTTGTATCTTACATACATTCTTGTATATCTGTTTCACTTAACTTTGTCACCAATCACCAATTCAGCTTTTTTTTTACACCAACAAATGTTGTGTTCTGAGAGCAGTGTCCCCATGCTATCCTTTTTAAATTCAAAGCATAATCTGGTGCTTCTCCCCTCCTCTCCCTCTTTCCCTGTATCTGAGCCATGTTTGTGGCTTTCTTATGGCTGGTCCAGCCAGAAGAACGCAATGCCTGACTGGATATAGTGAAGTGCTGCTTATGTGAGATGTGTTCCTAGAAAGAAAGGGAAGCAGCTGAGTTGTGAAATTATGTTTGTAGGATTCCCAGATCCTACTTCCCCAAACTCTTCAGTCAGCTCCTCTAACCTTCAGTGGACTTTGGGAGCAAAGTTTGCTTTACATACATTACATGAGCGGGAGTCTAGGAGTCCATTGTTAATATCTTGAGTGGGGTGGGGGCGAGCAGGCTGCTGCTCTAGTAGGGTGAAGAGACACTGAGATGGCAAAAAGGGGAAAGAGTTGTCCTGGCTCTGTAATGACTGCCTAACTACTCTTGAAGGGTCTTCATTGAAGAAGATCCAAAACACCACGAGGAGACTTAAGGGGGAGCAGACAGACTTAATGACAGTGCTGAGAATAAGGGATGCCTCTTGCATTCTATGGGATGCTTATATTCTGCTTTAAGCAAATTTTGTCAGTCCTTTGGGGGCACATACTCACAGTTTCTTTACTGGCCAGTGTGGCTTCCATGTGTCTCCCTCTCTCCCACTGACTAGATCAAGCTTTCCAAACATCATACATTGGGTTAACACAATATTATAGACTGTCTGACCTCAAAACTGGCCACCAGCCGGGCTGCCTGTTTAAATTTTTTCATAATGTCTTGGCGTTCAATGGAGCTTTTCTTGGCAGATTCTAATATTAGGGGATGGTTTGTTAAGCTTCACTTACCCTCTAGCTTTCTCCAAGTAGCAGCGTGATTGTCACAGGATCCTGTCTCAGTTGTTGCTCAACTGCAGATGGAGACAAGAGGCTCCATTCTTTTCTCCGTCACCCGCCCCAAATAAAGAGGTAGAAGGAGGGGACTTGCCCTTCTCTTGCTTTACTTCTAGATCATGAGACTGGGCAGTAAAGGAAGTGTGCAACACAACAACCTCCATCCAGGTATGTCTCGTTCTTTGGATCATTGTGGAACGTTAACTCCAGCTAAGGAGAATAACATCTTTCACAGTTGAATTTTCTGTGAGAGAGGTCTCATACAAAAGGCAAAGGCTGCTGTGGTTGAGCAGGAAACTTCTTCATCCATCAGGGTAAGGAGGCTTTGGTGCAGGAATAATGAGCTGTCCCCTAGCCATAAGTGCACAGGGCAATGAGTCCAGAATGCTTTCACATTGTCCCTAATGGTATTACAGTATAATACTCTCTTAGAATAAAGTCTTTATTAGATGGCTTCGGAACATGAGATCTGTGCATTTCATTATGGACGATTCGACTTTCCTCTTCAGATAAGTGTGAGCATATATGTTAGTATTGGACTAAATGTGGCTAGAAATGCCCCCACTTCATTAGATTTATTACCTGCCGATTGCCACAAGTTTCCAGAGTTGGGTTTGAAGCAGTCCCAAAGGTTTGATTATTGCATTTGTTTAAAATGACAGCTTCAAACAACATTGCGTCTTGCAGGCTCTTTCGGTGCTGTAAGCAAGGTAAATGTTGACGAACCAGTGTTGAGACCTAGAACTCTCAACAGAGTCATGATCTGCATTATTCTGTAACCTTGCACTGTGTGTACCAGTCTTGTTGAGAAGTGCTGTGATGCATCAGAACCTTTTAGCTTTCCCGTTCCACTTTCTGCCCTTCCCTAGCAATGAGTGATAGGTGAGCAGGGAGACCCCTGGGGGAAGGAGGAGAATGCAAGGGGATGCAGCTCCACAAAACAGGCTGAGCATAGAGCGGGGAGCAACAATCAGGCAACTGGAAGAAGACTATGGGAGAAATCCCTGTGGCTCTGCTACTGTAGAGTGGAGAATGTCAGTTCTCATTTGCCCACATCTAAAATCCTCCCATGTCTTGATGGCAGATGAAAGGGTATGAGACTGGACCATTACAGACAAGTAACTCTTTCTGCTTCATGGAGCTGAGCACTAATTTGATTCACTTGCTGTAACTCAGATTGCCATAAAGGTGAGAGATTTGCATGGCATGCAGACCTGAGTTCAAATCCTATAGCCTTGCCTTGTGCCGTTTTGCTGTGAAATGGGGCCACTAATGGCCTAGCTCAATAGCTTTTTAAGATAAATGTAGGCAACAATTGTTAAAGTAAAAATGTATGCAAATAATAAACTTCTGCTTCTTCTGCCTGACAGGTTTTTATTGATATATATAGCCAAAAAACAAATGCAGAATTGTAAATAAACATGACATGCAATGTATCCCACCCCCCATCCCTCTTATAACATATCAGTGGTGCAGGTTAATAGATATTAATATGTTTCTACTTCCCCTTACAACATTACTCAAGGCATAATTTGATCTAGTCCATTTCTGCTTTTGAAGAAGGCAAAACTGTTTGGTCTCTTCATTGGAAGCTTCTGTGAAATCAACCAGCTTGCTTCATATGATCTGCTGGGCAATGACTGCATTGTAGATGCATTATATTGAAGAGGAGCCTTGAAGCAAATGTCTGGCTCCAAATCCCTCTCAATGTTGACTCTTCATACTTAACCATAAACACTGACACCCCCTGAGTCACAATGCTTGCAGGGCCATTCCTAAGGTTATCACTATTCTATTTACCTAGCCTAACTGGTTCTTCCCCTCCACCCGGTCACCCATTATGTATCTGGCGATGGGTGTTCTATTTTGTTTCTGTAGTTCTGCAGTAGACAGATGGAGTTGTGACTCTTTCCTGTCTGGGAGAGACTGCAATGCTAGACTCCCTAGTTTTCATCATTTGCTCTGAGTAACTAATTATTTTGTCCGTACTTGCTTATAATGGGTTATGTCACTAGGAGAGGCTCCCCTTGAGGCGTTTTTTCCAAGGAAGTTGCATGCACTTGTTGAAACTCGGGGGGGGGGGATATTTAATAGTAAGCATAGGAGGTGTCTTTGAAAAGATGGGGGTTCCTTTCCCACCTGATGAATGCTCCAGTGGTTACAATACAAAAATAGATGTGTAGCCTACATCGGATTGCTGTGGTTATGCCCTCTATCTCCTGTTAGCTGGCTGGACTGCAAAGGAGCTGGCCTTTGCTGATGCCCCCCATGAGTGTCACTTGCAAGAGCTGAGTGCATGCACTCCTTGAAACAGCCTAAGTCCAGGCATGCCATTGCACCAAGAGTTCTCCCAACTTTCTGGCCCACGAGCACAAGCAGGAAAAATCCTGCTTGTTGTTGTTGTTGTTGTTGTTGTTGTTGTTGTTGAGTGTTGTGGGCGCCATCGCAAAATAGCTAGGATGGGGGAGGCGTGCCCATTTATAAAATGGTGACTGCGGTGTGCATGGCCACCCACACAATGCTTGTTTCAGGGAAAACACATTGGCAAGGCAGAATACAGTGGTACCTCGGGTTACATACGCTTCAGGTTATAGACTCCGCTAACCCAGAAATAGTACCTCGGGTTAAGAACTTTGCTTCAGGATGAGAACAGAAATCGTTCTCTGGCGGTGCGGTGGCAGCAGGAGGCCCCATTAGCTAAAGTGGTGCTTCAGGTTAAGAACAGTTTCAGGTTAAGAACAGACCTCCGGAACAAATTACCGTATTTTTCGCTCTATAGGAAGCACTTTTTCCCCTCCAAAAATTAAGGGGAAATGTGTGTGCGTCCTATAGAGCGAATGCAGGCTGCGCCGCTAAGCCCAAAGGCAGAATAGGGAGACGGAGCATGGCGGAGGGCTCCGTCCCCCTCTTCTAGCTTGGGGATGGCTGCGTGCAAAGCCTCTGCAGGGCAGCGGGGCTCTGCGCTCCAAAGGCTTCAGGGATCTTTGAGGCTGGCGGTGGTGGAAAGCAGCACTCCCCCCCCCCACCAGCCCCACAAGCTCGGGTGAATGCACCTTGAACACACTTTGTTTTAGAGGGGGAGAACAAGAAAAAAAAAATGTTTTTCCCTGTTCTCCCCCTCCTATGGTCTGGTGCGTCCTATAGAACGAAAAATACGGTAAGTACTTAACCTGAGATATCACTGTACAAGGAACTGAGCGCAAGGTGGGGGTTTACCGTCTTGAGTCTCGAAATGCAAAAGCAGTCCAGTGCTCATTTTATAAAACACTTGGGGGAAAAAAGGTCTGTCAGGCAAACCACACATTCCACAGAATGCAAACTTACTTCCTTTCTTATATGCACACACACACACAAAAAAACACACACACACCGGGACACACTTTTTCTCCTGAACACCCACAGCCTGCTCCATTTTTCTCCCTTTGTCCATTAACACTGTGGGGGTTTGGGGAAGGGGGGCAGAGCTTGCAGTCAGGCATAGATGCTCACTTGAAATCTCAGACTGGACATGTCTGTTGGCAGCATCCCATTATAACTGTTCCCTCTGCCGGCGGTGTCCAATTAGAAATGTTCTTCTGCTGGCAGCTGGGTGAAGAGAACATGGCTCTAATTGGACACCATCAACAGAGAGAACCGATGGTTCTCTACCCCCTCATTTCCATGCCTGCTGGCCAATCGAAATGGAAGCAGCCGACACTGGAATGAGTGAAAAGAAACTCAGGGTTGTTGACCATTGTAGCTCATGATATGACCTAGTAGGTCTGGTAGGTCTCTGTGGGCTTCTTGGTACCTATGGGCACCAAGTTGCTGTTCAGGACATTAATAATAATAATCACCTGCCATTCGCCAGCAGATCCCTGCCAGGTTAAAATTAAAAACAGTTAAAACAAGCACAGCAATAGGATGGGTCCTGGAAACAAACATCTTGGTAAAGAGGTTTGTGTTCAGCATTCACTGAAATGCAGGTTGTCCCTGGCTTAAATAGGTAATTCATTCGTTAACAAATCTTTATACAGAGCCCAGAATATGCTGAACTGCCACCTTAAGGGTAAAGGTAAAAGTAAAGGGACCCCTGACCATTAGGTCCAGTCATGGCCGACTCTGGGGTTGCAGCGCTCATCTCGCTTTATTGGCTGAGGGAGCCAGTGTACAGCTTCCGGGTCATGTGGCCAGCATGACTAAGCCGCTTCTGGCGAACCAGAGCAGCGCATGGAAACGCCGTTTACCTTCCTGCTGGAGTGGTACCTATTTATCTACTTGCACTTTGACGTGCTTTCAAACTGCTAGGTTGGCAGGAGCAGGGACCGAGCAATGGGAGCTCACCCCGTCGTGGGGATTCAAACCGCCGACCTTCTGATCAGCAAGTCCTAGTCTCTGTGGTTTAACCCACAGCGCCACCCTTGCCCTTAAGGGTAGAGGATTGGAATTAGGCAGTCGCAATCATCTGTATTTTTCTTGCCTTTAAGGTGATTATTTGGGGTTTAATTCCTAGCAGAGATGCGTAAAAAGCGGAGGGGTGGGGGAGCTATGCCCCTATAGTGGTAGCCTGGGTGCTACCACTTGCACCTGTGCGGACGCATGAGGTGGCTGCTGATTAGAGAGCAGCTGCCTGTTTCAGATCTCATGCCACCCTGTTTGGAACCCTGTGCATATAGCCTGGGGCTGTGGAACACAGAATTAGGCTACTATTCAGATCAAGCTACAAGGAGAACTCTTTGTGCCTTGAAGCACTTCTTGGAACCATCAGAAGCCTCTGCTATTCTTTGGTAATCAGGATTATCACAGAAGGAGAAGCCTGCGTATTCTGTGATGTGGGTCTTCCAGAGCCCACTGAAGTCTCTTGAGGACAGAGTTTTCCAAATTGTGTCGCACAAATGCTCCCCGCACTCCTTCTGGGGCTGGTAAGGGGTTAGTTTAACCTCCAGTTTGCTACGAAACTGAATTACTGTGCCGTGAAATGATGCGTGTCTAAACGGTTCGCCCGCTGCCTCCCCCCCCCCAGCTGTAGGGTGGCTGAGTGGGAGGAGGCAGGCAGACTCCAGGGGCCCCGTGGTGTGCCCCTGGGTGCCCTGCCCCAGGCGCCCGAGGGGCTTCCTTCACCGCTGAGCTCAGTTGGTTAGTATGTGGTGCTGGTAACATCAAGGTTGCAGGTTCGATCCCCATATGGGGCAGCTCTCTATTCCTGCATTGCTGGGGGTTGGACTACACAGGATCCTCCGTGTCCCTTCCAACTCTACAATTCTATGATTCTATGAATCATTTCCCCTGCTTTACTCTCCCCACCTTCTGACCAGTGTGGTGTAGTGGTTAAGAGCGGTGGACTCGTAATCCGGTGAACCGGGTTTGCATCTCCGCTCCTCCACATGCAGCTGCTGGGTGACCTTGGGCTAGTCACACTTCTCTGAAGTCTCTTAGCCCCACTCACCTCACAGAGTGTTTGTTGTGGGGGAGGAAGGGAAAGGAGAATGTTAGCCGCTTTGAGACTCCTTCAGGTAGTGATAAAGCGGGATATCAAATCCAAATTCCTCCACCCAACCACTATATAATGTCCCTAGTGAACCAGCGTTTGGTGAAAAATGCATCTAGGGGAAGCATAAGCTGGTTTGTTAGGCTGCTCTTTTTCTAGAGTTTTGCCCAGGGGCAACTTTGTTCCTGGAGATCACATCAGTTCAAACAGAAAAAAGGTGTTGCGTCAGCAAAAAGCCCAGTTCAGCCATGATTTTTGTTTAATTTTGCCCCTGCTGCCAGCAGCCAGCTATTTAGTCCTCTCTCGCTATAACAATATAAAAATACAAGATTAAAAATCATTGGTGACATCATATATGCCTTTTAAATCTGACACAAAAGGCACCCAAGGACCCCCCCCCCCCCCCCGCTTTAAGAGGCTTTATTTTAAAAGAAGCTTCAAGCAGGCAAGGCAGGAAGAGAATGGTGCATGGAAGAAAAAACAACCATTTCAGTTGATCCAGGTAGGTTGCTGACCTGCCCATGTGTAGCATAGCAGCGCTGAAGGTCAGCTGGCTCAGGTGCATAGCTGTCAACTTTTCCCTTTTTTTTTAACGGAAAATCCTATTCGGAATAATGGAATTTCCCTTAAAAAAAGGAAAATGTTGACAGCTATGCTCAGGTGGTCTCTGATTCACAGAAGGGCACTTGCCACATTGGGGACATGGACCATCGCAGTGCTATTAACAAAAATATCCCACCCTCCTTTCTGCTAGACGGAAATATTTTCTTGTGTACCGATGGGAAGACATTACCTCTCTGCTTTGATGTTATGGCGGGCAGGCTGGCTGGTGTAGGACACGACTTTGTGGTACCCAAATCCTTCAAAAACAGGAGCTTAGTGGTGACATCTGCTAGGAAGAAAGCAGGGCCTCTTCGTTCTCCGGCCCTCTGGCCAGCTACTCCAATACGGTACTCAGGTTGAGTGGCAGAGTTTGAGCTGTGTTCTCAAAAGCCTCTGTTAAAAGTCTCTATTAAAAATAGATTTATTTATTTTTATTTGTAACCATAGGTAAAGGTAAAGGGACCCCTGACCATTAGGTGCAGTCATGACCGACTCTGGGGTTGCGGCGCTCATCTCGCTTTACTGGCTGAGGGAGGGTACAGCTTCTGGGTCATGTGGCCAGCATGACTAAGCCGCTTCTGGCGAACCAGAGCAGCGCACAGAAACGCCGTTTACCTTCCCACCAGAGCGGCACCTATTTATCTACTTGCACTTTGACATGCTTTCGAACTGCTAGGTTGGCAGGAGCAGGGACCAAGCAACGGGAGCTCACCCCGTCACGGGGATTCGAACCGCCAACTTTCTGATCGGCAAGCCCTAGGCTCAGTGGTTTAACCCACAACGCCACCCACTGTAACCATAGGAAACCATGAAATGTTTGCCAAGATACCATAAGCAGAAAATTCAGTACCTCTATCCTAGTTAATCTGCAGAAAATTTTCATAAGTTTCAGGTAGGACCTGTGCTTAGCTTTCTAAGCAGGCTCAGTGTAGTTCTACCCTGATTATAATACATAAGCCTCATGAAAATGATTAAGGCTGCCATCAACATTGTTTTAAACTACAGTGGTACCTTGGGTTAAGAACTTAATTTGTTCTGGAGGTCCGTTCTTAACCTGAAACTGTTCTTAACCTGAGGTACCACTTTAGCTAATGGGGCCTGCTGCTCCGCCACCGCGTGATTTCTGTTCTCATCCTGAAACAAAGTTCTTAACCCGAGGTACTATTTCTGTATTAGCGGAGTCTGTAACCTGAAGCGTATGTAACCCGAGGTACCACTGTATAGTGGTAAAACTAACTTTGTATATACTCTCAATGGGTTTTTGTGGGTAGGGGGCATGTAATGAGAGCTGAGATCCTCAAAAAGCTCAACTGCCAGTATCCATTTTGTATTTTTGTGTCTACTTGCACAGAATAACCCTCCCAGCCCCCCAAAAAGCTTTGCCAGTTGCCTACATGTAGCTCATGCTGCAGAGGTTTTGCAGCCTGGTCTAGATTGTTGCAGTGGGACTTCTTGGCTTTCACAGCTGGGAATGGGAGCTACAGCTGAAGCGAGCCCTTTTGAGGCTGGCAGAGTCAGCCTCCCGTATTTGTTTTCATGCATCCTCTGATCTGAACTTCTCTTCCGCCTCCTGAAAGCGTCAGTTTCAGCTGGCTTTTGTAACTTCAGTTGAAATGGAAGTGTGCTTTGATTTGCACCTACCCACTGCTAGAGTTTGCAGACCACAAATTGCTTACCCCCCGAATTGTAAAATGCAGAACTTGCGGGTTTTGAAGTTGGCACATTTCACACGGGGGCTTGACAGCGTGGTTGAATGGAGAGTGGTGATCCTCAGCCACATTCTTTCCTATAAGCAGACTCTTTTACTCACAACCATTGCCAGCATCATTGCTTTTCTGTGAGAATTTGGCAAAACTACAGCTGCATCAAATCTTCTCTCTCTCTCTCTCTCTCTCTCTCTCTCTCTCTCTCTCACACACACACACACACACACACACACACACACCACTTTCTGTTACTGCTCCAGTATCTTTGTGGGGAGTGGGGCAGGCTTTCTTCTCCCCTGATGACATCACAAATGACAAATTAAGCCAATAGTAATACAGTGGTACCTCGGGTTAAGTACTTAATTTGTTCCAGAGGTCCGTACTTAACCTGAAACTGTTCTTAACCTGAAGCACCACTTTAGCTAATGGGGCCTCCCGCTGCTGCCGTGCCGCCAGGGCACAATTTCTGTTCTCATCCTGAAGCAAAGTTCTTAACCCAAGGTACTATTTCTGGGTTAGCAGAGTCTGTAACCTGAAGCGTATGTAACCCGAGGTACCACTGTAATAATTAATTTTATTATTTAAACCCTGCCTATCTGGGTTTGGCTTGGGGATCTATAGTAAACTCCCACAATGAGGTCTCTGTTATTCTTCTCTCCCTTAATTTTGACCCAAATGCTCTCACTTTGGCTTTGAGGTTCTAAATCTTGGATCTCTTCACAGGTATACACATCCCTGACATATAACGCCACTCCTCCTCCTTTCTTGTCTGGTCTGTTTCTCTGAAATAGATTGTATCCCTCCATTATTACATTCCAATCATGGGACTTATCCCACCAGGTTTCATACTCCCACTGCTGATGTTGTGTGCTTGCTTTGACCATGAAGATGCACAGAACCATAGCTGCAAGCTCAGGGGTAGAGCATTTGCCTTGGATACAGGAGGTCTCAAGTCCCTGTCTCCTCAGCATCTCCAGGGTAGGCCCACCTGGGAAAGAAACCAGGAGAGCTGCTTTGCCGGTCCATGGAGATGAGACTGAGCAAAGCAAAGGGAAGTCCTGACTCAATATAAAGCAGCTTCCCTACGCTGCTTCGGTTTCAATGGAGTTGGCAAAACGACGATAAGTGGAGAAAGTCTGAGCGTACTCCCCCATTTTGTAAGTGGCGAGCTCTTTGTCCTCCTGTATCAACGATGCAAGCATGTGTTCTTTTAAAAATTTGTGTGTCCGCTGTTGGCTTGTTCCGGATCTGGCTGGCTTCTCTCTCTCTCTCTCTCTCTCTCTCTCTCTCTCTCTCTCTCTCTCTCTCTTTTGTAGTCCCCTTTCATAGCCTGCTCTGATGTCTGTTTTCAATTCCTTCAGCATCTGTGTGTCTGCTTTCTATTCTCTTCAAAATCCCAAGAGTCTTCACTCCCCTTCCCCCATGTAGCTTAAAAAAAAACCACAGACACACAAACTTGAGGATGCCTTAGCCAGCCTTGTGAACTGCGCTTTTAAAAAAAGAAAATGCAGAAATATGTGAGTCACAGCTTAAAATCTTATACCTTTTTTGGCAGTACTCTTGTGTTCTTTTTGGATGTCTTCCCCCCTTAACTTTAGTCTTCTTCAAAGCCTCTGGTGAACTGTTAGTTCAAAATGACAAGAGTATTTCTTTGTTCTGGTATTCTGGAATATGTTATAGTTCTCCTGTGCACTGTCAAACTATTCAGCTCATGGTAGGGCAGCTGTTTGTAGCGGAATGAGACTTGCTACCCCACCTTCCCCCACCTTTTTCTTTTTTTTGTTCCAGGTTGAGTACACTCACTGCCATTCTGGGTATTTTCTTCTAATCTTCATGACTTAAGGGTAACTACGAAGGCATGTTAATAATTGATACAACTCTGTCAATAGTGCAGAAGCTTGCTTTGGATCTGCAGCAGCACAATTATGCTTTAAAAAACCAGGGGGTGGGGACTTTTGTGATATCTACTGTTGTTGTGCTGGGACGCTGGTGGCGCTGTGGGTTAAAACCACAGAGCCTAGGACTTGCTGATCAGAAGGTCAGTGGTTCGAATCCCCGTGACGGGGTGAGCTCCCGTTGCTCGGTCCCTGCTCCTGCCAACCTAGCAGTTCAAAAGCATGTCAATGTGCAAGTAGATAAATAGGTACTGCTCCGCCGGGAAGGTAAACTGTGTTTCTGTGTGCTGCTCTGGTTTGCCAGAAGCGGCTTAGTCCTGCTGGCCACATGACCCGGAAGCTGTACGCCGGCTCCCTCGGCCAATAAAGCAAGATGAGCGCCGCAACCCCCGAGTCGGCCACGACTGGACCTAATGGTTAGGGGTCCCTTTACCTTTACCTTTACCTTTACCTTACTGTTGTTGTGATAACTCTTAGGTCAGAAATGGTTGGACCATGTGCAGAGGCCCCATAGAATTAACTTTTAACCCAGGGAAGAGTTTTAATTTGACAGTGACTGAGAACCATGGCTTGTGGTGCAATCCTGTACCCATTTACCTGAGAGTAACTGCCATTGAAATCAATAGGACTTCCTTCTGAGTGGATATGTATAGGATTGCTATCATTGTAGCACAATGGAAGGAAATTAGTCATGGGCTAGTCATTGGACAAGTTGCCTAATGGAGCTGCTTCTTGGCTAATGATTATCCAGCTTATTTCATAATTTGTCTTGTATAACTAGATCAGGTCTTAGTATCTCAGCTTCAGAATGTTGCGCTAGCTTGTGAAATGAGGAAGCCGGGCTGATTTGGGTGGTGTGATCTCTTGTTCATATATCCATACAGGTTGTTCATTTACTTTTGTTTTCCTCTATGTACGTATACACACACACACACACACACACACACACACACACACACACAAGTATTCAGATTATTTTTGGGTCTAAAAACTTTGATACTAACCAGTTTAGCATTATCAGGCTATTTTTCTTTTCTTTTACTATCTGAATGTCCACCCCACCACCTTTTGAAAAGGTGGCTTTTTTAATATGCTGGCTTTTCATTGATACCTGCAGCTGCATGTAGATCACTTTTGTTGAACAAGTGGGGCGATTTCTTGCTAGTGGGGTACCGACGCTTCTCCAGTATCAGTAGCATGCTGTCAATACATTGAACTGGCGTGGGGGACACCTGCAAGGAGAAAAGCCTTTCTTAATTATAGCTGCTTTCCCTACAAGCCAAAGGATCCATATAATCAGTGCTAGAATTTCCCTTCTAGTCTGTTTCATTGCCAAAGGGAACTTTCTACTACCTTACAAACACACACACACCTCCCCCCTCACCACAAGAAGGAAGAGAATATTTGAGTTGCGGGAGTGCACACGTTTCAAAGAAATTGAATTTTAAAAATTAATCAAACAAGAAATCATTGTTCACTTGGTGAAGTAACTCTATGTAGCAATAGGAAGCCAGTGTGGATTTGCTTCCCTTTAACAACCGCATACAAAAAGTGAATAGTTCAACATTCACATGGCACACTGATATAACCTTTTTTTAAAAAAACAACAACACAACAAACCCTTACAGTGGTACCTCGGGTTAAGAACTTAATCCATTCCGAAGGTCCATTCTTAACCTGAAACTGTTCTTAACCTGAAGCACCACTTTAGCTAATGCGGCCTCCTGCTGCCACTCGCCGCTGCTGCACGATTTCTGTTTTCATCCTGAAGCAAAGTTCTTAACCTGAAGCACTATTTCTGGGTTAGCGGAGTCTGTGACCCGAAGCATATGTAACCTGAAGCGTATGTAACCTGAGGTACCACTGTGCATTGCTCTATGCATGGTGCACAGAGAACATTTTACTAGGTACAAGGCATTGGCACTGACCAGTAGGTGCCCAGAGCAACCAGCTGATCGGCATCGATTGCGGCAGTGTTGGTTGTGTTGCTGGCAACCATTTCAGCTCTCTCCCCTCCTCCCCGGGCACTGCTTAAAGGTAACCTGTAGAAACCAGTTTGACCACAGAGCAGGACAGAAACAAAACATGGGGAGGAATGTGTGTATTTGTGGGCAACAATAGTTCTGCTTTGCTCAAGGTCCCCAAGAAGTTAGCATCTATACAATGGGTAGGCAAACTAAGGCCCGGGGGCCGCATCAGGCCGAATCGCCTTCTAAATCCGGCCCGTAGACGGTCCAGGGAATCAGCATATTTTTACATGTGTAGAATGTGTCCTTTTATTTAAAATGCATCTCTGGGTTATTTGTGGCGCTTTCCTGGTGTTTTTACATGAGTAGAATGTGTGCTTTTATTTAAAATGCATCTCTGGGTTATTTGTGGGGCAGAGGAATTTGTTCATTTCCCCCAAAATATAGTCCGCCCCCCCCCAATGTCTGAGGGACAGTGGACCGGCCCCCTGCTGAAAAAGTTTGCTGACCCCTGATCTATACTAATGCCAAATCTCCTGATGTGAGGAACACTCTAAGGGGTCACTGACCTCTGTTTCAGATATATATCTGTCAGGAGGCTCTGCAGCCGAATGAGCAGGGCTTTATCTGAAGTGGGAAGGGGCAAAGATGGGTGAAGAACAGCACTCCACCTCGTGTAAGCTATGCTTCTGAGAGAGGAGGGGTTGGGGGTGCCTGTCTCAAATATTCCTTAGTTTATTGCAAACATGCGCCTCAGCTATGTTCTCTAGGAGCAGACAGGCATTCATTACTGCCTCATTCCTTTCCCTGCCTATGATGGCTGCTCCACTGAGCATGCAAAACTGCCTCAGAGCAGTAAATCAAAAGTGAAGGGAGAAGATTTCTGCAAGCGTGGGGGGAAGGGGAGAGTCATCTTCTGATGCCCCTGTTTTGAACCATGCTTTCCTACCCCACTGAGCTATTTTCACGTAACTCCCTCCCCTAGAGCTTCCAGCACAACTGCCCTTTTCTGGTTTGCACCAGCGGAGCAGCCCTCAGTGCGGCTGCTTTTTTTGTGTGAAATTAGAAGTGCTCATCTCATGGTTGTCCCCCCTGAATAAAGCAACCACGCAGGGCAGTGAATAGTCTTGTAGAAGCAATTACCCTGTGCCTCCCATACGACAGGGAGCACAGCAGCACGTAGCACTGTACTTGAACATTTAACCCCTGGTGTATGTTGAAGGGGAAGGTGGAGCTGGGGAGCATTTTTCAAGGGCCACATTCCCTTGTGAGTAACCTCCCAGGGCTACATGCCAGGGGTGGGCAGAGTTATAGGCAAAGGTGGGTGGAGCAACAGAGGTGGTTCTTACCTTCAGCGTTTGAAATTAGCCAGGCGCATTTTGCACCTGGCTATCAGCCACTTGCGACTGAGTGAAGATGCCTGGATGCCAGGATGGCTGGCGCATGACATCTTCACCATCTGGAGGTGCATGCCTGGGGATCATTGGATCATGACTAATACCACACCCTGTCATTCTATCAGTTATGTCTTATCTGCACAATCAGATTTAATTTCAGGAACCAAAATGCTTTGTCTGTGTAGCCTGAGCAGGAGCAGCGTACAATGTTATAGTTAATTGTTGTAGCTTGTCTTCCCACTGCCCTGCTTATAGTTGTGAAGAATATACATAATGTTATGAATGGTCCATGCCACCATTAAGAAAAAGAGGTCGGAATGGGCCAATATATATGCGGGCTGTCCCTGGATCAAATGACTTCCCTTCTTTTAAGTTCTCAAAGTTCTTAATCTATCTCCAGGTTGTCCTCTGAACGAGCCAGATATTTAGCTGAGAATCAAATCACAGTCAGCCCATCATTTGAAAAATAAAGACTTGAGAACCTCTTGCCCCAAAATGGCAACCAGACAGTCCATTTTGGCAACTGTAACCTTGGTTTAAGGAGCCATTTGGCACCTAACACTGCTTACCTTTGTGCAGTACATTACATTCCAGCCACTCCAAAGTCAGAGGTTTCTATACAAACGCACCAACTCAGTAAAAGTACTTGAGGAGGGAACAGAACAGGGTTGGAGAGGGGTTTAGGCATTACCTGAGGGAGATAGGTTGGATGGAGGTTCGCAGGTTGGATGGAGAGCCCCACCGTAGATGGTGCCCTCTCATGCCCCCATTAAAGGAACAGAGCAAACAGCACCTCTCTTGTCTTGAGGAGACCTAACCCTCTCTTCCTTTCTTATGTCTGTGTTTTAGGCTTCGACTGTTTGAAGGCCATCAAGAGGCTTGAGGCCTACCTGTGAGGCTGCAGGAGTACAACCTGCTCCACCCACAACTGAACCTGACCTCTCCAGTTCCACCACCCTGACTCCTGTGCAAAAGAGCTCTCACACTTGTTGCCAAAATGCCTATTTTGAAGCAGCTGGTGACAAATTCCGCCAACTCCAAACGCCGCTCTCGGGCCGACCTGACGGCAGAGATGATCAGCGCTCCCCTTGGCGACTTCCGCCACACCATGCACGTGGGACGGGCTGGTGATGCTTTTGGGGACACCTCCTTCCTCAACAGCAAGGCTGGGGAGGGAGAACAGGAAGCCGCTGAGGAAACAAGTTCCTCATCCAAACCAGGCCTGCTCTCACGCAAGTTCCGGAGCAGCAAGCGGTCTCAGTCCGTCACCCGGGGCGACCGGCGGGATATGCTGGGCTCTCTGAGGGACTCTGCCATTTTTGTGAAGAATGCCGTCTCCCTCCCTCAGCTTACTGAGAAGGAGACGGACAGGAGTGGTGGGAAGCAACTGCCCAAGAGCCTTTCCTCCAGCCCTGTCAAGAAAGCCCCTGAGGAGAAGACCCCTGAAGAGAAGCACATGAACGGTGCGGCAGCCGCTCTTAGCTCTGGGCCCCACAGTCCTGGCTTGGAAGAGCGGGCCTTTGGTGACATAACGGACCTGCCCTTGGTAGTGCCCAAGGGCAGCTACGGCATGAAGCACGCAGAGTCCATCATGTCTTTCCATATTGATCTGGGGCCCTCCATGTTGGGGGATGTCTTGAGCATCATGGATAAGGACCCATGGGAGCAAGAGGATTCTGGTTATCATGGTGCAGAAGACCCCCAGAGGGAGGCAGGCCCTGTGGAGGCATTGACAGGCCACTGGCTTGGCCAGGAAAGCAAGCTCCCCCAGGATTCCTTGGTTCAGTCGGATGACAACAGAGCAGCAACCTACAGCCCTGGATCTGCCCGCAGCATTACCAGTCGCCTGACAATGGACAGCAGCTCCATCTCGAGTGGCACCTCTGTGGGAGAGGAACAGCGTACTTTAGTCTCCAGGGGACAGAACCAGGGCGTTCCAGAGCATACGAGGCAGGACGCTGCTAAACAGCCAGAAAAGGAATTCTCCTTCATGGATGAGGAAGACGACGAGATAAGAGTATAAGAAAGGTGACTGGAGCCTTTACACTTGGCTTGGCTCAAGAAGGAAAAAATTTCAACAGATTCTGGAATAAATTGTAGTGCGGAAAAAGTTGAATGCTCTTGACCCCCTTTCTCAATCTTCAGTTTTCAACACCATCATTCCGTTAAACAGACTGTTGAAGAAATATGGTGTTTTCTTTTGCTTAGTTTTCCCTGTTTTTTTTGGGGGGGGGGTCCTGAGACAAGGAGCAGGTGGGGGAAATTCACATTTAAATGGCCTCTTTAAAATATTTTGGGTGATTCCAGAGTCAAAGGAATAAAAGACAACACTTGAGCATATTTGAAGAAACATTCTTCCCAGGAAACAACTCGGAGTGTAATGAAACAGGTTAAACAAAAACAAAAGCACGCCAAGAGTTATTTACTGGCTGTTCAAAGCAATATAGAGCTGAATACTAGAGCAAAGCTCAAAAGAACTAGTTTCCCTATTAATATATATATTTTTCCTTTACATTTTTACTAGTACTTATTATTATTCTTATTTTCTAATTGCCCAGGAGAATACCATTCTGGACCTAGCACAACATTGAAGGATGCAATATATTTGTACAGAGCAAAAAAAGACAAAATAACCAGACCCTCCAAATCTTACATGTTTCTGAAGCTAAGCGTTCTCTCCCTGTGGGCAGGCCTCTGGGAAGATCTACAAACATTGGAATTTACGCTAGAGATTTCTTTTTTGTTTTTTTTCAGATCAGAGCTAGAGGAACTATTTGGGAATACAGATTGTTGGGGTGTGGTGATGGGAGAAGCACAGCTATTTTACCTTTTGCCTTTACGTTGCGTCCTTCTTTTGGTCTTGTTTTGGGCACACAAGTTGATGCTAGCAATTCTTGGAAGAGCATGACTTAAACCCTCCCTGCCCCTGAATGTTGCCACCTTTGATGGTGGTTATGTGAAACTCTCCCTGTAGTGGAATGAATGTTTTCATTTAGCTCCCAAGGACTGTTTAGAATTCCCCAGTGCGAGGTGAATTTCAAGTGTGGTGGTCAGTCTAGCTGTCCCATTGATAAAGAGAAATATCCCCCCCCCCCTTTTCTGTTTCCAGGCTCTTCCTCCTTTTATAACATGGACAAGATGTTTGTGTTGCTAGGGAAACTAAAGGGGGAATGTGGCTTACCTGCACGCCTACAGGTGTAAACGGAAAGTCCCACAAGCAGCCTAACCTGATACAACTTCATCCTTTCTTAGTTGAGACTTAGTTGAGAATATCACCAAGGCTAACCGAAGAACAATGATCTTGGCACTCCCCATTCCAGGAACAATGGAGACTCTACCCTGCACAGTTCCTCCCCATTGAAATGACCTCCCAGGTTATTTGGGAGCTGCTGCTGACATTCCTGCCTCCTAGAGTTTCAATTTTTCTTTTTTTTTCCTTTTTGCCTTCATTTTGCAGGGCATTAAACACTTAACTCCTGCCTTAATTTTTATTTTTTGACTTTTTGTTCATACTGTATATTAGATTTGCCCATCCCTTTGGGAGTAGGTTTATCTCCCTTCTTCGGATTGTGAATTTGTTGCTTGTGTACAGGTGTTTTGTTGGTGCATTGGATGGAGGACTTTTTAACATGGAAGTATGTTTTTGTTTTAAAATTCAAAGAAATTAAACTATAGTGAAAAACAAACAAAACGACAGACCTTAAATCTATTGGGAATGTTTTGTTTTACTTGTGGGAAGGCTGGATGCAAAAAAGGAAGAACTGGTTAGATGTTGAACTCACATTACTAAATCAGGAGGAGTTATAAACCAACTAATGGCAGAGATACCACTCTAATCTTAGGCCTCATTTAAGTGTGGTGCATTTTTTGACACTGTGTCCATTAGGCCAACACAGAAACCACACTTGTAATCTTTCTCTTTCCTTGAATTACACTCCCCCCCCCCCAAAAAAAGTCTATGCAGTGGGCTTTGTCTTTTCTTTTGAGTGTGTTTGTGCGCAGAATTGTCTCCTCCCTCCTTCACCTTTTTCCCGTTTCGATCAAATTGGTAGATTTCTCCCCCTTTAACCTGAACAATGATTTCTACTATGGCCAAGAAGGGCAGGGGGCATGTGGTAAATAATTTTTATGTTGTAGTCCCTGTCAAAAGTGTTTTGTTTGTTTACTAAATTATTTATAGGCTGCCTTTTGGGGCATAGCCCACCCAAGCCTTCTCTCAACCTCTTGAAAGCACAATAAATAATCAAAAGAAAATCACTGGGGTTTTTTTAAAACAACAACAAAACAGTTAAAACTGTTACAAAGCCTAACAAAACAGCTAAACATACTTCTTTAGGGGAAAAAGAGGCAGTTTGGAAAAGATGTTCTGTTTTAACAACAAAGTGGGATTGTGGGGACACATGGATTTAGCCCCTCCATTCTCAACTATAAAGTGTTGTGAAGGTCTGAAGGCCAATTCAAAGTGTT
The DNA here is from genome assembly GCF_964252035.2 of Podarcis erhardii. Classification (NCBI taxonomy): domain Eukaryota; kingdom Metazoa; phylum Chordata; class Lepidosauria; order Squamata; family Lacertidae; genus Podarcis; species Podarcis erhardii. The sequence goes on along the minus strand of NC_138498.1, from coordinate 27,677,100 downwards.
TACAGCTGAATGCACTTGGAACCCCCCCTTCAAATCCTCCTGCTCAAAAGGGGGAAGGTTAAGAGTGGCCACTGATACTAGACACTAGACTGCCACATATATATATATATATAGTTTATAACCCCATGCACTGTTGTGAATGACTTATTAGGGCTTACGGTCCATGCAAAATGGGGGCTTGCCTCCTGCCTTAGTGTGTATAGGTTCGGGTTTCACTTGTCACAGGAGTAGGGTGGGAAAGATCAGCAGCATCACGCAGCGTAAGGCTGGAACTTTAGGGACACCTTGACCCACATACATGCTGTTAGCCCCACACAAAGAGTAGACTCCAGGTTTGCACTGTTGACCTACCATAGCAAACACAAGTGACTTTAACCCTGTAGCAAGGCTTTCCAGGAGGAGTCCCCACCTCCACCACCGTGTTCACAGTCAAAAACAGATTTATTGAGCCTGGGGAGGGGGGCACCCTATATAGGTCATGTGTTATGCAGAGCTGGTGTAATCTAATGATGTCACAGTAAAATGAAACTTGGGACAGCAGCATTCTTTTCGGAGATGTAGAAATACTTGTTGCCTGGAAACCCTTTTATGATGCCCAGGAGCTGAGTTTGAACTGTACTTCCTCTTCCTTTTAAAAGAGTTTCTCAAAAGCACCTCTCCAGTCATAAGCTTGCATCTCCTTGGTGTGGGAGAATCCAGCTCCTTTCTAGCACCGCATTTAGCCGTCTCACTTGTGAGTTGCATCCATCCGTCTGAAGAGCGCGGCGTCCCAGCCACGCGCAGCTGCTTTCGCTCAAGGCGTGACCTTATCTGCCTCACCCCAAGCCCCCAGTTCCCACACAGCCTGCTTGCCTCCTTCCATAAAGAGCCTTTTCAGCAATGCCCCAGGCACTGCACTGTACAACACACAGTGTGCGGAACCTACGCACTGCTGGTTTCATAACTTTCTGTCGCCCTGGGAATATTTATCGGATCTTTGTGTCCCCCTCTCAGCACTTAACAGCCTACTGTCAAACCAACAATAGTGCAAGTTTGTTTTCAGCAGATGGATCTCGCAGGGAGTTGGCTTGCCTCGGGTTCCCCTTGTGCTATGGCAGCCTGCTTACAGGTCTAGCTTCCTCAGCTCACTGCAGCCTCAAGCGTTTGTGAGAACAGGCTCTGGAGAAAACCCAAGCAAGGGATATTTTAAATGCAAGCAGCTAGCAGCCATAGTGTTACTGTAAGAGGAAAGGGGGGCGGCATGGAACGATCAGCACAGAGCAATGCCAAAGGATATCGGTGCCCTACATCCACTTTTCCAGCATGTTACGAGAGTCAAGTCCTGTTTTGCAGGCAAATGCAAGAGCAGACAATGCAGGATCTATCTGAAACCCAGCACTCAATACAATGGAAATGCTAGCCTGGGACACTGATCCATTGTTCTGTGAAAGAAACAACAGCGGCAGCTGGTTGGGGGAGGCCCTTGTGCTCAGCTGAATTGGGGCAGGTTCAGCCTTCTGTTTACTAAACAGCCAATGCAGTGGTTTGTGGGCGCATGGTCAGATAAAGGGGAAAGTCCTCTGCTCTATGTGACAGGCTTTCCAGAGAAGAGGCAATGCAGGGTTGGAAGTACGGTTTGGAGATATGAAATGCACACATGCCCTGGAAGTTTTGGATTTGACTCCAGGGGACAACAGATTGTGTCCCCCGTTTAGGATAAATTAATGCAGATTATGCTCTGTTCAGCTTTGACTCTGTACAGCTAGTTTGCAGGAAGTCAGTATACTCCCTCAACGGCATTAATTTGTGGTTAGGAGAGAAGTCAAGCTTATTTCCAAGTTACGAGGGATGTCATCAGGCAGTACCTTGCCAGCAGATGTTTTCATACGTTCTTTCAAATAATGGAGGAGTGATATCCTTCCATCTTCATGCAAATTATTTTAAAGGTTGGCACAAAGGTTACAGGTGGAAAACTGTGGAAAAGGCTCTCTGCATACCCACCCACGTTCATCTGTTGCCAACTTGGGAATACAATTGCAGAGTGAAGGAAAACACATCATCGTCTTCCATTGACTTAGTGATCCGGTCCTTGATTATGGAGCTGTCACCCAGGGTAGTGGCGAAGTATATCTGTGCATATAGAGTTACCAAATTATATCCCCCCCAAACCAACGTTCCTGCAATGAAGGTACTTGAAAACTTTGCCAAGGAGCTAAATTAAACCTCTTTCCACTACTGCACTTTTGTCTCTTAGTTTGGAAGATGAGCCCTTTTCCATTTTTTGTCTCCCAGCCAGACAGCTGTAGAAACTAGGTTGTTGTTTTTTTCAGAGCCAAAATAACCAAAGGAGATGCTGAAGTTGAAGCCTTGGTTGTTTTGAGGTAGGGGGGTCGGCTTTGGAAGCAAAGTAGTGTCATAGTTCAAAGTGGGTTGTTTTTTCTTGCTCAGCTGTGTGTTTGGGTTAGAATATTTTTACATATGCAGAGACTGAGGCTGCAGACTTGAAATTTTGACCATGCCACTTTCTCCCAGAGGCTCACTTGATACCTTAGAGGCATCTTCAAGTCAGAAGGCTATGCCCATAATCCCTTGGGTGCTGTGCTGGGTGGAGCATGTACAACTAATGGCCTACTTTGGGGACTGAGAGTTCACTTAGAAGTGGAGCCTCTTGACCACATGTGAGCATCTAGCTACCTACCTTTAAGAGGCATGAGTCTAGGCCCTCAATGAGCTATGGTTTGCAATATAGTGGTAAAGTAAAGGGACCCCTGACCATTAGGACCAGTCGTGGCCAACTGGGGTTGCAGCGTTCATCTCGCTTTATTGGCCAAGGGAGCCGGTGTACACCTTCCGGGTCATGTGGCCAGCATGACTAAGCCACTTCTGGCGAACCAGAGCAGTGCACAGAAATGCTGTTTACCTTCCCGCCAGAGTGGTACCTATTTATCTACTTGCACTTTGATGTGCTTTTGAACTGCTAGGTTGGCAGGAGCAGGGACCGAGCAACGGTAGCTCACCCCGTCGCAGGGACTCGAACCTTCTGATCAGCAAGTCCTAGGCTCTGTGGTTTAATGGACAGCGCCACCCGCGTCCCTAATACAGTGGTACCTCAGGTTAAGAACTTAATTCGTTCTGGAGGTCCGTTCTTAACCTGAAACTGTTCTTAACCTGAAGCACCACTTTAGCTAATAGGGCCTCCCGCTGCTGCCGCACCGCGGCTGTGCGATTTCTGTTCTTAACCTGAAGCAAAGTTCTTAACCCGAGGTACTGTTTCTGGGTTAGCGGAGTCTGTAACCTGAAGCACCTGTAACCCGAGGTACCACTGTAGATGAAAAATGGAGCTCAGGACTCTCAGCTCCTCCACTTCTCTATTCTCTGCCAAATCCACAGTGTTTTGGCCTTTCCAGGGAGGGTGGACCATGCAGAGCCTACAAAGAAATGGGAGCAGGGGGGAGGGGGAGTACAAACATCATCCATTGTCTTCAGCATTTGCTTTGCAGCAGAAGGGTCAATGAATAAGAAGAGCAACGCCCCATGTATTCTCCAGCATCAGAGGCAGGATGCCATTGAATACCAGCTGCAGGGGGGTGGAATGCTTGCATCCTGCTTATGAGTTTCCCATAGGCACCTGTGAAAACAATGCTGGACTAGCCTGATCCCACAAGTTCGCTCTTAGGTTCTTGCGACAGCAGCATCACTGAACAAGAAACTTGGGACTCTGGGCTCAGAACTCCCCGAAGTAGCCATGTTTACTTGGAGCGATCACGTAGACATACCTGGAAAGGTGGAGCATGGGCAATAGTAGCGAGAGCGGATTGTCAGAGAAGGGAATCACCACCATCATCATTGAAAACACTATCTTCTGAGACACCTGTCGTCTTTAAGACTCATTTGGCAGCACGAACTTGCTGCAGGCTGACAGAGCAGAAAGCTTGCCATGGGTTGCTGAGCAGGCAGTTTAAGAGAGCACTGCTGTGCTCTCATCTAAATAGGAAGGGAGGGGGTGACAGCTATACCCAAAAAGGCTACAGGCAACCACCGCAGCGCTGAATGCTTAGTAATTAAGTGACATCCTTTTTGGAAAACTAGGAATGCCACATCAACTTTACAGTAACACTGTCCTCTTGGGAACCCTTGTTGCCTTTTGCGCAAGCCCCACAACTGCAACACATTTCTTGTCTTAAGCCCCCTAACCATTACAGTCTCAGTCCTGCCAAAGTTAAGCATTGCTAAGTCGCACTGGTTTCAAAAGGAGATTTTGGCCCATCTTAATATCTATCCCATTGAGACCAGTTGCACTTTGCTGCCAATAAATATAGACAGCGGACACAATTGAATAGCTTTTCTCTTTTTGTTCTCAGCCCTACTGTAACAATGTTGAATCCAGCAACGCTCATGTCCCTGATGTCTTTTGCAAGGATTGGGACTTCCAGAGCTGGAAGCAGATGCAAGATTACTGCCTGAAGCTCTAGCCAAGCTTCCCTTTCGACACAAGGGATAGATCCACACTTTTCAAGGGAACAGGTTGTAGTCTCAAGGGAACAGGTTGACCCTCCAGCTGTTACTTCCGTGACAGAGAATTACCCTGAAAACAGCTCATCAATAACATTTGATCTTGTGTTATTGACATAGCCTCTACCTTTTTAGCACCCAATTAGCCAGTGACCTATATTTTTTGATGCCTATTGAGTCCAAGCGAAAATGCAAAAGCCGTGTCATTTGTTGTCTATGTCATGAGCCGCAGAGACCATTCCCTGGGTTGATGGTTTCAGAGAAGCCAATTCTGTCAAAGAAAATGACCTCATTCTGCAGGGTTATAAAATCTCTCTGCCAAATCAGTTCTTTCCTTTCTGCATCCTGTGATGGAGAACTCAATACTATGCAAAGCAGCAAAACCGGTCACTTATCTGGAAAACACTTTTTTTTTAAAAAAAAAAGGCCACCATTTGCTTCTTATCAAATTCTGGACTAGTTATGAATGATCTATTACATAGTGAGAGTCCCGGAGGCGGCAGATGGAAATCCAACTGGGAATTTAATTTACTTTGTATAACTTGTTTTGGGGCAGACACAGAAGAAGCTACCTTTAATCAAAGTTGGTTTTTGCTGAAGAATTGGTTTGCATTTGAGCATCACTGAGCCTTTCCTGCAGTATGAAAAATGTTGTAAGGTGATTTAGGGATGCAATTTCCACTTACAGTGGGCTTCCAAGTAAACATGTACAAGGATACATTGTCAGTTAAACTAAAATATCCCAGGCATAGTAGCCAAGAGTTGCTTGCAACTACAGCCCTCATAAATCCTCAGGCAGGGAACTGTAATAATACCGTTTTCATTATATATTTTTAAAGTACACATGGAGGCCACTTGGTTTTTCAAAAAATCTTCAGTATCAGCAATACATACTCTCAGATATCCATTTTTAAAATCAAATTAAAACCTCCCCAGCTGTTTGTCACAGTGCAGCAGTTGTGATCCAAGAATTTACACCTGGAACAGTGATACTTTACTTATTTCATAAAAGGATCTGGAGTCCAGAGAGTACCACTTAATGGAGAAGTCAAGATCATGGGTAGGCAAACTAAGGCATGGGGGCTGGATCCGGCCCAATCGCCTTCTAAATCATGTTTTTACATGAGTAGAATGTGTCTTTTTATTTAAAATGCATCTCTGGGAAATTTGTGGGGCATAGGAATTCATTCATATTTTTTTTCCAAAATATAGTCCGGCCCTACACAAGGTCTGAGGGACAGTGGACCAGCCCCCTGCTGAAAAAGTTTGCTGACCCCTGGTCAAGATGCAGACATCATCATATGGATAATGGGAATTTCCCACCAAACCATGCAAGTTCCCACAAAGGGTATTGTCTTCAAGTTTGTGGTGACTAGGCAACAGTGAGAATAGCAGATAAGAGACTATGTGCATGCCTTCTAGAGCTCCACTGTGGACTGAAGGAAATGAAACACACCAGGCCTGGTTTCCATGATGTAAGAACCATGTTCAGAGTCACCTATTTGCACGTCCCCAGCAGTAACCTGTGACTGTGTATCTAGAAAGCTTGAGCAAGCTGCACTGGAATAAGAACATAAAAGTAGTCAGCCCTTCTTGGCATGTTTGCAGTAGAGCAACCTGGCATGCCACAGAAGTCTCAAACCCACTTCCCTCATCCTCTGCGGCCCCTAAAAGATGGGTGGAGTCACTGCACTGGGAGCCCAACAGATAGGATAGAGGGGTGTGTATGCAGGACTTGGGAGGGCCCAAGTATATTTGCAGGATGCTTACTGAGAGCAGCAGCAACCCTGTAGCTCAGGATGGTGGAAGGCATAGACCTCTAGGTTTTGATTGCATGAACAGAATTCACAACTGCACCAAAACCTTGGGGACTTTCAGCAGTTTGTTAAGGATGCTGGGGATAGTCACTCTGCGAGGGGGGGTCTCCTAACATGATGAGATTGTGGGGTTTATCTGGGCCCCCAGTTTCTGAAAGACAAGCTTTGCAAAAACATTTGGGAACCTCAGGCACAGTAAATCAACAGCAAGCAGCCACACAAGCATGTTATTGGGAAAGGTGGAGAAACCTTCCTAGCAGCTAGGATGTTCTCCCCATAAATTCCCTTCTTGCCATGATAGACAAGTCCAGGTGGCACATACCTGTCAAGCAAAGCATCTCATCAACACTTACATGTCATCACCATGCACACGCTTGTCTTCTATACTGACACTTGATCACCATCTGCAGGCTATTGTAACGTACTGCAAGAGGCATGTTCATTCCCACAAAACATTCAGATTCTGAACTGGAATCTTTCCCCTGGCTTGTGCTATATCCCCACATGGTACAGAAACTATTTCAAAGATTAAGATGGCACCTCAACAATGGCAGTTAGGATTTACCAAGCACCTGTTCCCTTCACTTTTCCAGCCGAGAGAGCTACAAATCATTTAAAAGCAACAGTTGGCAAAGGTCTAGCAGCAAAGAAAAAAGGACGACCAGTTGTGTTCTTATAAAAGAAATGCAGCCCCAAGCCAAAAAGCTAGGAAAATCTTCAGGATTTATATTGCAAGCAAGTCAAATTAAGTTTCACAGGAACGTGTAAAATGTGGCAATAATATACTTCCTGCTGTTCATCAAGTGCTGGAAGTGAAATGTTTGCAATAAAGACCCAGCAATTAATTGCAGGTGTGGGGTTTCCACAACTACAGAATTATAAATCCATTGTGACTTGAGTACAAAAGAGTCAGCCCTGATTTAAATCGGCGTCTCGCTTTTGTCTGGCGAGCTTCTACTCAAAAGGGCATCTTAGCTAGTTATTGGCATGGATTTCTTCCTCCAGAAATGGAACAGTACATTATTGATGTTACTCCTGCTCAGCTTTAGTACGCTCTAAAATCCATTATTACTGTAGCGCTGTAGGCTGCTTTGGGACACTTGGTCAACATGGACTAGTTGAAACCATTCCATCTTCACTGGTGCTAGAATGCTCTTAAGCCCGAGACTGTATACACATTATTCACTGAAAGCACTTTCTCCTACCCAAATAATCCTGTCCTCAGGTTCTGCTTGTGAGCTTCCCATGGCCATCTGGTTGACCATCGTGAGAACAGGGTGCTCCAGCAGGGCTCTTCTTATGTTCTTCCATTTGAACAGTCACCCAGAGACACAAATGGCATAGCAGGCTGGAAGTAGATCCAAGTATGTCAATGGAAAGCTGTTGCACAAGTGGAAATGGATGAGGCTTGTTAGGTGAAACCCACCCACAATCTAGGATGGTGCTATTCTTCATCCTGCAATATAATTATGGAAGGGGCCCGTTTACTCTTACAAATAAGCCACTAGATCTTCATCGCCCGTCGAAGGAAAATGGATAAATAAGAAATAATAATGCAAGACACTCAGGGCTGATCAGCTCTGAGTGCTCACTGGAAGGACAGATCCTGAAGCTGAGGCTCCAATACTTTGGCCACCTCATGAGAAGAGAAGACTCCCTGGAAAAGACCCTGATGTTGGGAAAGATGGAGGGCACAAGGAGAAGGGGACGACAGAGGACGAGATGGTTGGACAGTGTTCTTGAGGCTACCAGCATGAGTTTGACCAAACTGCGGGAGGCAGTGGAAGACAGGAGTGCCTGGTATGCTCTGGTCCATGGGATCATGAAGGGTCGGACACAACTAAGTGACTAAACAACAACAATGCAAGACAGGCTATTGTTATGAAGAAGCAGCCTTGCACTGATGTTCTTTTCAAAGGTTTACGTGAGTGTTATAAAGTGGGGAAGTTTTTGCCCTTGACTAAACTAAATATATTTTTTTAAACTCCCATGAAGACAGCTCAAGTGTACAGGCACAGGAAATACGTCTCATCATTAGCAATGTCATGAGTCTGTGTCTAATAACAACCTAAAATAAAGAATGCATTCACCTGCCACAGTACCAAAGGCTGTGTGTATGCAAAATACATTTTAATACCCAGGATAAAAGCATATTAAAACTGGGCTTGGCTAGACCAGATCCACAGTTCTTCTCAAAAAATGGGGTATGAAAGGTCCAATCATCCCTAAAGAAAAACAGCTGCATTTTAATTCCACTCAGATTCCCACATGAGACTAATACCATCTTCTTTTATGCAACCTGAGCAGACTTCATATATTCAGAAAAGTAGAAGATAAATAGTTATTTTCTTGTTTAATAGTAGTCAACAACTGTGAGTTCATACTGCTGCTGGCTCTTGTCAACAATCACAAGACATTGCAGTTGTTGCTAGTCTGTCTAGAACAGGGATGGGGAATCTGCAGCTCTCCAGATGTTTTTGTATCACAGCTTCCTTCATGTCTAACAGGAGCTATTCAACTTCTGGAGGACACCACACTGAGGAAGGCTGCTCTAGGCCAAGACTGATGACTATCTCTCAAGAGCCTCCAGATGGAAGTCCTTATGTAGATGTTGCTGCTAAGTAACAAGAACAAAAGTACTTCTAGTGTCTTCTGCAGAATTTTTCAGCTTGTCTTTTTCCTCCTGGAACAAACCTGTGGAACAAGGTCCAAATCTGCTTGAATGCCAACTCCTTCCGCCACATTCTCTTGCATTCTCTTGCCAGCGGTATTTCTGTCAGCGATTGTGTTCTATCATTGGGAGAGAACAAAACCCCAAAATTAAAGCTATAAAAATGTGGAGGTTTATACTTCTGCTGCCATTTCATCAATATGTATAATTGAAAGCAACGGGACTTATTTTCAAATAAGCTTCTATACGATTGTGCAGTGAGAGAGCTTCTCGTAAAAGAGCAGCAATATATTTCTCAGCTATGCTCCACAGACGTCTTGTAAGAACTTTCCCTTTGGATTGGGTGCAAAGAGCAGAGACTAAACATCAGTTGCCAACTCAGGGATGGAGAGCACCCCTGGTCTACCACCCTCCATCCACTCCTCAAAGTAGTCTTCTTGTACAAATAGTTACTGATTAGGGGTATAGCTACTTTCTGATTAAAGGGCATTCTTGGAACAGTTTTTGAACCTTAAGTCGCTTAAGCATAGTGGAAAAAAGTTATCAAGTCTTTAATCCAAAGGCATTGTACATGAGTTTGCATGGTTGCTTTCTTGAACAGCAGGAACCCCACATACCAAAGATCAAGAAATCAAGCAACAGTGACCTTGTCTACGATAAATGCAGATAAAAGGCCTTACTAATGTGTGGATAGCTCCAAGCATAGCTGAGGACGCAGCCCAGAAGCAGGATGGAGATACCAGCCACTCCGTTCTTTTTCACATTGATGTATCTGTTGTAGTATCCATTCCAGGCTGTTTAGGAAGAAAGACAGGAACAGTTTGATTGTTCTTGTCAGTAGTTTTAAGGGTACAGATCAAGCCTTTCCTTTTTCATGCATAATAACAAGGGCTGTGCAGCCATCCTCAACTCTCCTGCCAGCCAACTGACTATTCCAAAGCAGCGCAGAAAGAGACAGTGCATGATTTGCTCTCGCACCTCTGCGTTGCTCCAAGCATCCCCCGCAGAGACAAGTCACGGGTGGCTAGCCAAGCAGTCAAATCTTGGAATTTTACATCCATCAGACGCCTTTCTGCCAGTGGAACTAGGAAGGAAAACAGCTAGATCCTTTCCCCCGCCTCCCCGGCAATAATAAACTCCTCTCTTTGCAAGTTTCCATCAGGGTCCCATCCCCAGATTAAGTATTTAGACTAGCGAGTAAAGCTCATACTGGTTGAATCACTGAGGTTTGTAGGTCAGTGTATTCAGAGTAACTTGCTTCCCTGTGATGTTCTGCATGATGGCCCAAGCAGACATTGTGAGAAATGTTAGACGTGGAATCTGGAAAGAGCTCTAGTTCCAAAACAGCAGGCTGAAATCTCTTCCTTGCCCCTTTGTACCACAGCAAATCAATTGGCTGACTCACAAGCAAGCTGCAAGCATGGGTGCTTCTTCACAAGTAGACCTAAAGGCAGTAGAAAGGGCTCCAGGCTGCCTATGGAAGACTCTGGGGTTGCGGCACTCATCTTGCTTTACTGGCCGAGGGAGCCGGCGTACAGCTTCCGGGTCATGTGGCCAGCATGACTAAGCCGCTTCTGGCGAACCACAGCAGCGCACGGAAACACCGTTTACCTTCCCACTGGAGCGGTACCTATTTATCTACTTGCACTTTGACGTGCTTTTGAACTGCTAGGTTGGCAGGAGCAGGGACCGAGCAATGGGAGCTCACCCAGTCGCGGGGATTTGAACCGCCAACCTTCTGATCGGCAAGTCCTAGGCTCTGTGGTTTAACCCACAGCGCCACCCATGTCCGTGTTCCCTGGAGAAGGATGGATTTATGCAAACCAGCTTCAAGGTAAAATCTAAGGTGTTCTGGTTCCAGCTTAGCCTATAGAGCCTGAACTCAATCTATAGTAACATTCAGAGCTTATTTTCAGCTGGAACTTCTCACATGGGCGCCATTGCCATTATAAGAGAACAAGGGAGGAGTTCGTGGTGAGTTCCGGTACCTCTTTTTCTAGAAAATAACACTGGTAACAATATCTAGAAGTGTAGCCATGTTATTCTATAGTGTTACCCTACCTATAGATTACTTGAGGAATTACTTCCCTATTATATACACTTCTGAAACCGAAACAAAAAAACACCCATTGAAATAATAAACAGACAGAAGAAGCTGATTCCCTGGAATAAATTTTTAGCTCTTCGTTGCAGGTTTCTTGCACCGGGGAACCAAGATACATTCCCAATACTAAGGTCACGTTGTTCACACAGCTCCCCGCAGCCTATCCCAAACTGCCACCACCTTTGCTAAACATCTGAAATGATTTTTAGAACCTTTGGAATAAAAAAAGCCAGCATGACCACATATCCAAAGCAACCTGAGAATATGCCGGCACCCTCATGCATGCTGCTATAAATTAACTGGAGGGCATGTGTGAGGGCAAAACTACAGCTTGCAAGACACAACTTTCTACATTATATAAAAATTGGCTTAATAGCCATTTCCTTTCTGCAGGGGTCCCAGAAGCCATAGCTCTCTGAAAGGGTGTAGGAACATCTAACATTCTCAGAAGAACCCTCAGGAAACCACAGCTCCCAGGTATTCTTCAGGGAAGGTGTAACTGGTAAACCTGTATGAAACTGATATAGGGTACTTCTGTACAGTGGTACCTCGGGTTAAGAACTTAATTTGTTCTGGAGGTCCGTTCTTAACCTGAAACTGTTCTTAACCTGAAGCACCACTTTAGCTAATGGGGCTTCCTGCTGCCACCACACTGCTGCTGTGCAATTTCTGTTCTCATTCTGAAGCAAAGTTCTTAACCCGAGGTACTATTTCTGGGTTAGCGGAGTCTGTAACCTGAAGCATCTGTAACCTGAAGCATCTGTAACCCGAGGTACCACTGTAGTGTATACAGCCTGAGAGTAGCCTTCAGACAGTGACTCAATCACCACTTCAACAAACCAGCCCACTGGGTAGCAGCGTGAACTGTTCTCTCTTAGAAATCAATAGTGAAAAACTTCCCCTTTTACCTTGCTGGCCTTGCCAAGGGAGACTGAGTACTTTAGCTTCCGGGATGATTGTAGCCCACTGAGATGGCCTCTTTGAAAATAAACCTAGCCCACGATAATTAGGATACAGTTCTGGAAACCACTCCAGTCCCAAAGGACTTGGGCGTATGCTTCTATCAGGGGGTGTGGGCCAATAGGCAGTAGGCATTTCTAACGTTTGGAGTGATGATTGATTCACATATATCCCTGTGCCTTTATCTCCTATAGTCACAACAGAACGCAAAGCAATCTCTTTTCCCAGACTAGTTAAGTAGTAGTTAGAGGTTTCATTATATCTTTCTCTGAGGGCTTCTGTTAATGAGGGATAGATCTTTGAGTTGAAACTGATATAAACTGGAGATTCTTTCCAATAGCCCTCCCCTTTGAAACATACAGGATTTTCTTCAATCGTGCTTTTTATTCCTGCAGCCAGCTGAACAGGAGTGTTGGAGACTTGTCTGCAGTTGTCCATAAAACGGCCATCGGAAGTGTGTGCTTTAATTGTAGTCACATTCTTTTTTGTCTCTCCACTCCCAATATTCCCTGAAAGTTCAAGACCTGAAGCGCTCTTTCCACCCACAGGTTCTGTAATACTTTGCTGCACATCAGCCAAGGCAATCTCTGCAAATCCAGATGGTGGTTTCGCAGGCCAGCACCCTGCCTTCTGGTTGCCCACAACACCTTTATTTAAAGGAATATTCTGAACAGATGATTCACACTTGTTCCTCAATATCCTCACACGATGGTTTTCTATCACTAGCTCTACAGTATCAATAAATCTCTGAGGAATAGGTTGTAAATTATCAGTGAAAGAATCTGGCTTTGCAGATGCTTCTTTCCTTTGCCTTTGTTTTGTAGAAGGATTAGTTGTCCGGCTAGCTCCACTAGGAGATTCTGAAGTTGATTTTCCATTCTGATTCAGTGGCTTTAAAGTGAGACTGGATGCAGATTCCTCCTCGTTAGGGGTAGGTTTACTTCTGTTTTTCTGTTCTGTGGGTGACTTTTTTGCAAGCTTCGTTGCTGAAAACACCTTTTCAGCTGATTGTGTTCGGACATCTTCTGAGGCTCCTTGATTTGTGCCTTCAGTTTTGTGTGCTTTTTCAGTAGCACACTTGATTTGCTTTTGTGCATCCTCAACTGAATGCTGATGGCTGCATCCTGCTGATCCAGGTATTTCCTGTGGTTGCAAGGAATGTGTTGTTGCTTTTGCTTTGTTTTTCTTATTTTCTTTTTTGGAGGTAGTTTCTGTGCTTTTGATCTGCTCTTTCTTTTTCCCAGCTTTCTTGCTGGGAGGCAAAACATTCCTTGAGTCTGTATCTCCCGCCATCTTACAGTGAGGCAGGTGAGACTTGAGCCGTTTAAATGGCTTTTTGCAGAAGGGGCAAGTTTCTACTCCTGAAGTGATACCTGCCATTTTTCTGCCTGCAGAGGAAAATAAGACAGCATGGATTGGTAAACTTTCCTACATCCCTTCATGAGGAAAGGAGTGAGTGTAGGAACAATTCTAATGGAACCTTATACCAGGTGCATAGTAAAGTGAGGCCTGTATTTTGTGTGTCCCATCTGCTACCAGTTTCATTTCTGTATTTTTAATAGATCTTCTTATATTGTTTTAATTCAATTAGGGTTTAATTACTTTTTAATGACTATGTTTTGGGTTTTCTATTTTATCTGTAAGTCACCTTGAGTCCTGATCTGGGAAAATTGTGAGTTGTAATTATTATTATTATTAGCAGAAGTGCCATGGTCAGATCACTTCCTGGTGCAACTGGACTTCTCCGCGACCCTTCCCCTCTGCAGGGAGGTGGGACCAATTTGGATGGTCCGCCCCCGCCACTTAATGGATCCAAATGGTTTCCAGAGAGTGGTAGGGGATGCCTTATCCCATGTTGATGGCCTTTCAGCTGATTCCCTGGTGGCCCGCTGGAATGCGGAGTTAACCAGGGCTATCGACTGTCTGGCTCCGAAGCGCCCTCTCCGATTGCATGGAGCCCGGACAGCTCCGTGGTTTTCTTCGGAGCTGAGGGCGATGAAACAATCGCTGAGACGGCTAGAGCGTCGGTGGCAAAAAACTCACTCCGAATCTGACCGGACACAGGTTAGAGCTCAACGTCGAGCCTACCAAGTGGCGATAGCGACGGCGAAGAAGACTTTCTTCACCGCCTCTATTGCATCTGCAGAAAATAGTAGCAGGAGACTTTTTCAGGTGGTTCGTAATTTAACGGAACCACCTTTACCACCGGGGCTTTGTAAAGACCCCAAGATCTCCTGCAACGATTTTGCAAAGTTTTTTGCAGATAAAATCACTCATATTCGGAAGGAGCTAGACACCACCGTGGGAGCAGGGCTGGGGCGAGAGAGTGCTAGAGCTCTGTCTGGTCAAGTTGCATGGAATCGATTTCAATCCATTACCCCCGAGGATGTGGACAGGCTGCTTGGACGCGTGAAACCAACCACCTGTCTCCTGGATCCTTGCCCATCCTGGCTAATAAAAGCAAGCCGGGAAGGGCTGGGCGATGGGCTCTGCGGGGTGGTGAATGCTTCCCTCTGTGAGGGAGCATTCCCAGATCCGCTGAAAGAGGCGGTCATCAAACCGCTTCTTAAAAAACCATCTTTAGACCCAGCCAGTATGGCCAACTATCGCCCAGTCTCAAATCTTCCATTCTTGGGCAAGGTGATTGAGCGCGTGGTTGCTGAACAACTCCAGGCACGCCTGGAGGATGCGGACCATTTGGATCCCTTCCAATTGGGATTCAGGCCTCATCATGGGACTGAAACTGCCTTGGTCGCGCTGGTTGATGATCTCCGGCGAGCTAGGGACAAAGGTGAGAGCTGTTTCCTAGTTCTGCTGGATCTCTCAGCGGCCTTTGATACAATCGACCATAACATCCTTCTGGACCGTCTAAGAGGGGCTGGGAGCTGGGGGCACTGTTATACAGTGGTTTCGCTCCTTCCTCCTGGGCCGTGTTCAGAAAGTGGTGGTGGGGGATGAGTGTTCAGACCCCTGGGCCCTCACTTGTGGGGTGCCTCAGGGTTCCGTCCTCTCCCCCATGCTTTTTAACATCTATATGAAGCCGCTGGGAGAGATCATCAGGGGGTTTGGACTGGGTGTCCATCAATATGCAGACGATACCCAGCTCTACCTCTCTTTCAAATCAGAACCAGTGAAGGCGGTGAAGGTCCTGTGTGAGTGCCTGGAGGCGGTTGGAGGATGGATGGCGGCTAATGGATTGAGGTTGAATCCTGACAAGACAGAAGTACTGTTTTGGGGGGACAGGGGGCGGGCTGGTGTGGAGGACTCCCTGGTCCTGAATGGGGTAACTGTGCCCCTGAAGGACCAGGTGCGCAGCCTGGGAGTCATTTTGGACTCACAGCTGTCCATGGAGGCGCAGGTCAATTCTGTATCCAGGGCAGCTGTCTACCAACTCCACCTGGTACGCAGGCTGAGACCCTACCTGCCCGCGGACTGTCTCGCCAGAGTGGTGCATGCTCTAGTTATCTCCCGCTTGGACTACTGCAATGCGCTCTACGTGGGGCTACCTTTGAAGGTGACTCGGAAACTACAACTAATTCAGAATGCGGCAGCTAGACTGGTGACTGGGGGCAGCCGCCGAGACCACATAACACCGGTCTTGAAAGACCTACATTGGCTCCCAGTACGTTTCCGAGCACAATTCAAAGTGCTGGTGTTGACCTTTAAAGCCCTAAACGGCCTCGGCCCAGTATACCTGAAGGAGCGTCTCCACCCCCATCGTTCTGCCCGGACGCTGAGGTCCAGCGCCGAGAGCCTTCTGGCGGTTCCCTCATTACGAGAAGCAAAGCTACAGGGAACCAGGTAGAGGGCCTTCTCGGTAGTGGCACCCGCCTTATGGAACGCCCTCCCATCAGATGTCAAAGCGATAAATAACTACCTGACATTCAGAAGACATCTTAAGGCAGCCCTGTTCAGGGAAGCTTTTAATCTGTGATATTTTAGTGTATTTCTGGTTTTTATGGAAGCCGCCCAGAGTGGCTGGGGAGGCCCAGCCAGATGGGCGGGGTACAAATAATAAATTATTATTATTATTATTATTATTATTATTATTTCCATTTTACATGGAAATAAAATTAGTTTTGACTTATTAGTTGTGATTTCTTAAAGTCATATTTATAGTTGTAAGATACATTTCTTCCATAAAAAAATACTACAAGGAACACAATTCTTCCTATTACAGTGGTACAGTGGTTGCGGATGGGAATCATTCCGGAGCTCCAGTCGGATCCCGAGATTTTCGCAACCGGAGGGATCACTTCTGCGCATGCGCGTGGCATGGTAGAGCGCTTCTGCGCATGCGGAGAAACACTTATGGGTTTGCCGCTTTTGCAACCTGAAGTTTATGTTACCCGAGGGTAACATACTAGTGAAAAGGCATGTGCACTCCAACTACAGTTTAGCAAAGCCAGTCTCCTGGGGGCGCGGGGCGTGTCCTGGGGGCGCGGCGCCCAGCACGGGCAGCGAAACACCCGCGATGGCACCCTGCCAGGATTGCGCTGCCAGGGGCGATGCGCTCCTCCCACACACCTCTTCCTCCACCAATGAACAAAGCCAGGGTTTAATCAATCGGTACAATAGGGCTGAAACAGGGGTGTTGTTTTCATGAACAGAGAGTCGTACTTCCATTTAAATTAATGGATTGGAGTGAGTTGATTATCTAACTGTAAAACATAGAAAAATCCAGCTTTTCCTGGTAGGGAGATGTAGTGGAAGGGAAGCTTCCTTTGTTCAATACCGTCATTGTCTCCTTTCATACAAAAGTAGTATTATTCCTAGACTTAAATGATGGGAATTTTAAGCTTCTAGCAAGAAGGAGCAGTTCTTTCAACTTGCAAAGCGGAAACAAAACACACCACGCCCCGGAATCACGAAACGAAAGTTTGCGACGCTTTCATTCATTTGCCAGTGGCGAAAAGGAAAGCAAGTTTAGCTTCTTAATTCCCAGGTTGCCTTATAGCCGAGATCAGAGACAGAACTGCTTAGTTTAAATCTGTTTAAATCAGATCTCACTACATCAGGGCTTGTGTAAACTCTACCCCACCCCCGTACCTCGATCAATGAAGGTCTAATCCTGCAGCTCCACAAACCGGTGATGAGCTGTGTCAAATGTTCTCGGCATCGCTCTTCCCAGATGCTGCTAGCAGACTTTCCGTAGAAACCATTGAAACTGAAAGTGGGGTTAAATAAAGCTGCTCTTGTTGAAACAGCTGCGCATTGGCCTGGCCATTAGTCACATGAGTCGCATCATGCCATGATAAGAGATCGCAAGGCAGCAAAGTGCTTCTTAAAATGGCAAGGGAAATGCTTATGCAAAACCGGATTTTCTTTACCTTAGTTTGATATCAGGAGCTTTATTTTGCAGCAGACTATAAATGTGTATTTTTCTATTTCCAGCCAAACCAAAATTCAAGCTAAAAGAATAAAACCACGAAATAATAAAATGATAATAAGCTTGGAATAGAATGAGTGACGTAAAATATATTCCATAGGTGCATATTTGTACGAAACATAGCAAGTAATCATGAAAGTTGCCAAATAAACTCATACTTAATGGGGATTTGCTTTTGTTTCTGCATGGGGGCGCTGTTTGTGATGTATATGATCGCACAATCTCATGACTGGCACATTCCCAGAAAGTGTGTACTGTATTTTAAAGTAAATACGGCGTTATAAAGCTAAACACTGACTGTGGTTCATGACAACAATGCAGTGTAGCCTGGCGTAATATGTTTTTGGAAGCCGCCCAGAGTGGCTGGGGAAGCCCAGCCAGATGGACGGGGTATAAATAATAAATTTTATTATTATTATTATTATTATTATTATTATTATTATTATTATTATTATTATTGCCCCAGATTGCAGCGGGGTAGAGTGCATTTGTACGACCCTAGGATGTAATGTAGCCTGTTGTTAACATCTCCACCTTGCAGCCTTTAGTGGAGTTTATAACCATCTCCGCTCGATCACGTTTCAAATGGAGGTTCAGGCTGAGAGTGACATACACCAACTCTAATTAAGTGTCACCTACTCAAGTCTTTATTAGCAAAACACGACGTCGAAAATCTCCGCGGCAAACCTGCCACAGCCACTATCCAAAGAAGGCTCTCCAGCTGTTTGGGATTTTTTTGGACTACAACTCCCATCATCCCTAGCTAATAGGATGAACGATGGGGGGAGGCGATGGGAATTGTAGTCCAAAAACAGCTGGAGACCCCCCCCCCCGGAGTTTGGGAAGCACTGACCAGTCTGTGACATGTACCGTATTTCAAACGGACTTCGTTCGTTAACAGAACCTGTGACTGGGTGTAGCTGAAAGTACAGCAAAATGAGAATCCGCACAGAAATACCACGGGAGCGAGGCGAAGTTAAATTGTTTCCTAGCCCAAAGCTCCATCAAAAGCAGACATGTTGGCCCAAGTAAAAAAGGTGTGTATGTGCGTATGTATGTATGTATGTATGTATGTATATGTGTGTATGTGTGTGTGTATAGGAAATGTTGCTGAATTATATTTTGTGGCTTTAAAACACTGCCGTGGCCCGATCCCGTGTTTCCTGCCTCCTCGGTCTTATTCCACATGAAAACGCATCTGCAGTGGAATCCCATACATGTCTACTCAGAGGTAAATCCCATTTTGCTTAGTGGGTCCTTACTCCCAGGTAAGAGGGCACTGGATCGAAGCCCCGCGGTCAAATCCTACGCCATTTCCCCTTAGAAGCAGGATCCACTGAGCTCAGGGGCATTTACACCTAAGCGGCCAAGTACAACGCTGAGCTCTATGATTATGAGGAAGGCTATTTATTACTGCGACGTATCCCTCTGACGGAACTGAAACGCTTGACCTCCGCACATGCGCAGGACGAGAGGGCGGGGGAAAGAAAAGAGTTTTGTGAAAGCGCATGCGCCCGCCGCATACTGTGCAATCACACTAGGCGCATGCAGGGACGGCCTCGGCGTCGCCAGCCAATCCGGTTACGGGGCTGAAGAGTCTCGGAGGCTGGGGAGGGGGGGAGGTTAGGGAGCGCTCTCCCTGTGCTGCCAGTGCGCTTGCGCGGGAGGCGTGCACACCGGAAGCGGCGGCTTGTGGTGGAGGAGGAGGAGAAGAAGAAGAAGGAGGAGGCGGAGGGCGGAGAGCCGAGGGAGGGAGCTGCTGAGGAGAGATTGTTTGGGAGCGTCACAGCGGGGCCTGCTGGCCTTTTCGGCTTTCGCCTCTGCGAGAAGCGGCTCGGCCCGGCCATGAGCTGCCGGGGGGCGCTGCCAAGCGAGCGGGGAGCTCGGCAGAGGTGAGGGAGGCCTCGGGAGAGAGAAAGAAATGGGCGGCGGTGGGGGTGAGGGGAGGCCCTCGGCTTAAGGGGGGGGGGGAACAAGAACGTACGGTGGCCGGAGGGGGGAAAACTTCGAACGGCAGGGTGGGGGGAGGGGCGGCGGCGTCTGCAGCTGCGGGAGGGGAGGCTCCGTTGGCTGAGGCGCATAGGCGGGGGGAGGCTTCCCGTCGGGGAATTGATGGACGGCGACTACGGGAAGGGCGACTGGGGCGGGGGTGGGGTGGGGGATGGGAGGACCCAAGAAACCACCTGGCAACGTTAATTGTGATCATGGCTGGTCTCGAAAGCGACCCTCTGCGAAGGAAGGGGGTTCTGGGTCACTTGAAGGAGAGCCGCCTTCGGTCTCGACGCGAACCAGGCCCGGCAGTGGCCATTTTAAGCGAAGCTTTTTGACGGGGCGAAAGAAAATAAACAAATGGGCATCTTTATCCTACCCCACCCCTACGCATACACGATTTCCCCTTACATGTACACGCGCCCCCTCCCCCCGCCGCCGAAATTTAGGTTGCTGACCCTGCAATCCTGATCACCTTTACTCAAAAATATGTCCGTGTGGGGAGGAGGGGGGTATTAGTCGCTTCCGAATTTTTTTTTTTTTTGAAGGGTCGCAGCATAGATTCCGTGCGTTAGAATGGCTCCTACGTTTATAGCCCACCCTTCATCAGCAGGGGTGCCAAACGTGGATAAAATATTGGGGAGGAGAGGTAAGCCCCGCTCCACATAACTGATCACAAGATGTGGCATATGCACACTATTTAAATGGAAATACCGTACCCATAAAATTTCGGGGGGTTGGTCCCCTCTCAAATATATTTTTTTTTGGGGGGGGGGTCAAAGGGACCTCAGCCCCTAGGAATTGGCTGCTATGTTCCTCAGTCTTGCTTAGGATGGGATATGTCGTTTTCCTGCCCCAACCCTCTTTTTACATTTGCAACAACCTTGCGAGGTGGGTTAAGGCTGAGAGAAACACAACTGGCACAAAGTGGCCCAGTGAGCTGAGTAGGGGGGTTTGAATCTGCATTTCCTTAAGACTAGTTGTATGCTTTTTCGACCATGTAAAGCAGGTTTTGTATTAGCCCTGTACTGCAAATGAGGGGCTGAGATTAAAAGGCTAGTGTTAGCCAAAGGCAACCTAAGTAAGTTCATGGCTGAGGTGAGATTTAAACAGGGCACATGATTTACACTTGTGCAATGCAATCCTGATTGTGTTTAGCCACTTTGCTACTCAAACTTTATGTTCCAGGTTGTATCTGAAGAAGTGTGCATGCACACGAAAGCTCATACCAAGAACTGACTTAGTTGGTCTTTAAGGTGCTACTGGAAGGAATTTGTTTTGTTTTGTTTATGTTCCAGGGTTAGTTAGGGTTTGAATTCTGTAACTGTACACCCTACACAGTTGTCAGCGCAGTTCTGTTATATAGTGTTAGGCTTCTCATAAAAAATGCAGAAGTCTATTTCCAACTGCCATGTATTTTTGTGCCTTGCCATCCTGCATAGATGCTATTAGCAGTTAGGAAAAACAGCTGCCTGAGGTCTTGTGTCATCACTGGTGTGTGGTTAGAAAATTCAGTGGGATAAAAAGAATAAGGACTTGAGTCTAATCAATATATTAGTTTTGTGATAGTGTCAATAATAGGTAAAGGTTTGTAAATTGTTAATATGCTTTCCCTCTATTTAGCAAATTGGTACCATGTAATGCTATAACCTAATCTCATGGGATAATGCCATAAGAGCATGGATAAATAATATCCAAAACTGAATGTCTAGCCAGATGGAATGTATGTTTAATGATCCTTGGACATTTCTACCCATCAAGGTACCCACGTTGACTTTTGAACCATTTGCTTTATATTTCGTCAAAGAGCATAAAGCTACAGTTTTGGCCCAAAATGTCACTGTACTCTGGATTCCACAAAATGGACAAAACAGGGCTTTTGTTGACGATTCGGTCAAGCCCTTCAGGCAAAGTGAACATACCCATGAATGAATGAATGAATGAAGATGCTTCCTACAACCTGACTTGATTTTAACTGCTGACATATATATATGTGTGGAGAGAGAGAGAGAGAGAGAGAGATACTGATGTCTAGTTAAAGGCCATAAACCTGAAGAACATAACCGTTCTTTAATATAGTCGGATGTCATTCAGAATACTCCATGGCTAATTTTTAGAAATGACTGTTGCTTGGAGAAATCTTGAATATTGTACAGTCATACCTCGGGTTACAGATGCTTCAGGTTGCACACCGTGCAGACCCCGGAAGTACTGGAACGAGTTACTTCCGGGTTTTGGCACTATGTGCAGAAGCACTGAATCACAACCCGTGCGCACGCAGACACGGCACTGCAGGTTGCGAACGCTGTGGGTTCTGAACGTGCCTCCTGCACAGATCACATTCACAACCCGAGCATCCACTGTACTGAGATCCTCAGTCTGGGAAGGACCAGGATAGTAATTTCAAGAGGTGATTAATTGTTAAAGGTATTTCCTTCCAAGGTTTCACAGAGTAGTAAGGTGAGTGGTGAAAAAACATTCTTCAGTTAATTCAGGTTGAACTACATCCTTTGATACTGATCTCTTCTGGGTTTAATGTCTGACTCCTTACTAAAATGGGCAGCTGAAGAAGAATGTAAACACTGCAAAGCAGTTAAACTAGTTGTTGGTAATTAGTGCAGGAGCTGTAACATTGTTTTTTATTAAAGTGTGCTAGGTACAAGAAATGAAACTTAATCTCTGCTGTTCTTGCATTGTTTCAGGAAGAGGAGACGAAATGGCATAGAGGAGGATGTCCACATCCCACAAACAAAACGCAGTAGCCAAAATGCTGTTTTTCATGACTCCTGGGATACAGAGGTAAGATGTGCTCCACTTCATTGCTGAGCTGGTATTGCTTTGGGAATTTGTGTCTAATCAACTGATGGGGAGTGTTTAAGCAATAGATATATGTCCAGATGGTCAGTTCCGATTTGGTTACTGTGAGGAAGACCTTGATCCTGCCTTTGAAGTTGGTTCAGAAACCATGAGTGTTTAAATAAGAGATGTGAGCTATATATTCATTAATTGATTTAGAATACTTACATCCTGCTTTCAAGCTCTAAGAAGCTCTCATAGTGACTTATAAAAGATTATTACAATGTGATCACATTCAAGTGTAGCATCAGGAACAGAAATAACATGATGTCTATATAGTCCAAGATTGTTCAAACATTTCTGATTTTGTCCTTGGTCTTCTTTGGTTTCACCCTTTAGCTATTTCCTACTAGGCAGTAGAACTCAATGAGATAATCCTGAAGTGAGGGTAGAGCAGCTTAAACACTCAACTTACAATGGAACCAGGGGTTCCCCTTGCTGGCAGTTACATACATGCAGAACTAGTACTTCATATTTTAAATATAATTAACACAATTCAGAAATCTGTAATTCGCTGTGCAGCTGGTAATGTTATCATTTTCCAAATGCTGCTCATTTTTGTACGGCACCACTAGTTTTTGTGTTCAGCTATGCTCCTGAATTCAATGTAAAAATCTTGTGGTTGGTGTATTCAGGGCTTCTATTCAGAAATAACACTATGAGACAAGCTTATACCAAGTGGTCATAATGACTCAGGGTTTAATATGCTGAAACTTATCTTCTGATCCCAGGCCCGTAGAGCCTAAATTAAGCAGGTTTTGTGTATTTATGTTTGGGTGTGTGTAATTCTTCAATCACTTGAAATGTGTGTGCTTGTTTGGTAGATTTGGCCATGGAGCTATATGATGTAGAAACATTGGTCTGCTTTTAGATACAGGTGCACGTGCACATCATTTGCATTGTATTATACAGAACTGTATACAGCTATAAATGAACTTACAAGTTGCCTAGCAATTGCCTTTCTACTGTACAGTATGCCTGCAACTTATGCTGGGGTTATGTTCTGGGGGTTGGGCCTAAAGCCAAAATTGTGTATAGTCAAAACCCAGTGGGTTCAATGGCAGGTAGGATTGCCAAAGTCATTTTCCCCAGAACTCTGTCCACTTTTTAATTTTTTGTTTGTTTTTTTGCCACATGTGAAAGCTGAATGTGCACAATTTAAATGCATGTAAGTTGCAGGTTTACCATTCAGTACTTGGTTCAACTGTTCAGTACTTGTTTCAAAGGTACTGTAAAAACACTGAGATTGGCAATTAGTTGTCTAGTGTAGGAAGCATAGAAGTATGATACTGCAGAAATAAATAGGGCAATTGAATTATTGAGGAGCTGCATAGGCCAGAATTTGCTAAACTTGGTGCATGAAGTAGGCTTACACCAGCTTACACCAGCAGTGGGGAAGCTCTGATCTACCAGGCTTCCTTATTTAGTGCATGAAGCCTCTGTATATGAGGTTGGGGGCAGCTAAATATGCAGCTAAGCCAAAAGGAGTTCTGTGGGCACCACTGTGCACAGGGCTTTGCAAGCACTGATGGTCAACTGATTGGCCAATTTCAGACAGTGTAGCAGGAAGAACAGGTCACCTGACATCAGGTAGGTAGCTCTGCTGGGGTAGGGGGAAGGAAATGATCTGGCTAGTTGGCCAGATCCAATTTCTCACCCTGGTATGGACTCAGTGTCTGTCCATGTTATGCACGACTAACCTGTAGTGAAATGGGCATTTCCTTCCTCCAACAGCAAGCCTTGTTTATACAAGAAACATAATGCAGATTGATTTGTGCATAAAGTGATGGAATGATCTGAACACTACTTGGGAGACTTGAGGCTACATTGTGGGTTTTTTGCATTTCCTGTAGAATGGGTTAATGCACAAATTCAAGCAAGATGGTTATTTCAGAGTGAGCAAAATTGAAATGCCTATAAATGATCTTTGGAGCAGGCAATAGGGTAATATTTGGGGTATGTGAACATGTAGCCTTTTGTGCCCTTTTTAGTGAATAGGGGAATTCGCAAAGGAATGTTAGATTATTTAAATGTGTTTATGGCTATTAGCACAGCTGAATATGCAATTTGTCAGCTACGGAGTTCACTGAGAACAGGATGATCAGGTTACTCAGCTAACAGAAGGGAGCGCTATCCAGAAAAAAGACCTACTTGAGATGTGTAAATAACAATGGCTTAAAAGTAAGATGACTTTCATTTTTGTCAATCTTCTGTTCCATAGTCCTCCAGCAGCGAGAGCGGGAGCACCAGTAGTTGCAGCAGTAGCAGCATCAGCAGCCCTGACAGAGCTAGTGGGCCGGAAAGCAGCCTACACCACATAATGCCAGGATCAAGTCCTGTGACCCCTCCTCAGTCTTTCCATGAGCAGTCTGCACTATGCCAAGGTCCTTACTTCCACATCAACCAGATCCTGAAGGAGGCGCACTTCCATAGCTTACACAGCAGGGGCCGTCCTCCCACATGATGAGCCTAGCAGTTCCCTGCCTTCTGTGAAGGGGGACGGCACTGTGTGATGGGGATATTTCAACTTAAAAGTTTGTTAAAATTGCACAAAATGCCTGTTGCCTTTTCAGTCTGTATTTGGAATAACAGGTTAACAGGCAATTGTTTACTTGTGGTTTGCTGCACTATTGCAATGCAAAAGGGGCTTTGGAGCAATTTTTATAGGATTCTTTTGGGGGAGGGATGGAGGGTGGATATCTTTTGACATGTTATGATGGGTCTGAGAATCCACTTCTGTATAATAGGAGTGCATAATAAGTCCAGTCTGACTTCTTAATCTGTTCATTAGTAACTGATGCTTTATGTAAAATCCTTTCAAACATTTGCGTTCAGTTTTATAAGTCTTTTTTTAATTTCAATAAATAGTGAATATGTTTTTATGGTAAATTAATATTTCCTAAGGTTGAATGTTCATGTACATTAAGGTTATTTGAAAATACTGCTAGTAAGGTTTCTCAGTGTAAATGTACTAAGTGGAAGACAGCTTTACTCAAGTTCAAACAGGAGTGTGAACTTTTGTTTTCTTACTGTACTCAAAACCAATAGTAACCATTTCATTGCTTATGTTCTTAATACCTAACAGCTATAAAATAGATGTTTTCTGTTAATAGCTTCAAGTTACCTAAGCAAGGGTCCAGTCTCTTTGGCAGCAAGTACCAAAACTTAAATTCCACTCCCTTAAGTTATGCTGAAGTAGATGCTTTTTACAATGCCAAAAGTACAATCATTCACATTTTATTGAATCATTTGGTCATGCTAGAGAGCCAGCCAAGTTTAAATAAAGATGGTGCTGCTGTGTCCTCCTCCTCAGCTGCAAGCTGCCTGAACAGGGAGCCAGGGCGGAACGTCTCTTCTGCTCTTAGAAGGGCAGCAGCTGGGATCTGTTAAATTAGCAAAAGAAAGTCAGTTAACCTCCTAGGCTTTCTTTTTAAGCTGGCTTGCATTCAGAGCAGGCTCATTAGTAGCTACATAAAACCAGACCGGGGTGGGGGTGGGGGTTAATATGTGCGGTTCTCTGTGTAGCAGAGAGAACTGTAGAAACAATCATCCTTGCCGTGAAGCCTTTTGGCGTGTTCAGGAAATTTTACACTTCCGTTGTAGGCTTTTGAGACACAGAAACACAATCTGCTGCTCAAAGTGCCTCCTACTCCCAGCTCCACTTACGGCAACCATCAATAACTTCCTAGGTAAGCGGGCAGACATGTTAAGTCCATTTTCTTACCTACAGTAGTAGCTTTCCCTTATTTTGAAAGGCTTATTCTATTACTACAGGGAAGGCGCATCATAATGGCAAGCAGAAAGGGAGGCAGTTTTGCTTATGTAGTAGTGTCTTACATTACCAGTCGGTTCATTTTAGTCGAAAATTAGGTTCATTAAAATGTATGTGCAACATATGTCCAAACATAACCCTGCCATAGCAACAGATGCTTCTGATATTTAACATGTGAATTTTTTTACATACTGAGAACTTTAGACCTCTTTGTCCACCCTTCCCTGCAGCACCTTCTAGGGTGTAGTTGCATGGCAATACAGAAGGAAACCCATGCCAGCTGCTAGTATGCATTCAATTTCTCATATGTAAACTTGGTAAGTTTGACAGCAGCTATCAAGTTCTATGGCTACATAAGCAAGCCTTAGCACAGAAGCCTACAAAGGAGAGGAAGCCACTCAATTCACACATGCATTAATACCCCAGCAAGATTTCTTCAGGGGTTACTTGGTCAGCATCATACTAGAATGAAGGGTACAAGACAGTTAGATTAATCACTCCTTTAACATACCTTATTATTATTAGAGATAAGCTGTCAATGTGCAAGTCTGTACTAACAATATACACTAATGTTGCTATTGACTCCTATACACAATTTGACAAACTATTTAACTAATTCATCTTCAAACCTAGAAAAGTATATGCTACTCCTGAAGTGCCCAAAGGAAATTGTGGCTTGAGTTTCTGATTTATTTTTTAAAAAAAACCCAACAACAGCACCCTGGCTCCCTAGGAAAATATTAGCATTAACATTACCAGTGCAACAGTTGGCAAGAGTGGAGAAAACCATAAGCTAGAATAAAGGAACAAACCTGAGCCTTCTGTTCAGTGTTTCTCATAGCTGATTTAGTCTTGCGTGAGCTTGACATGCTGAGTGGCAACAGCCCAAATCTGAAAAAAAGAAAAAAGTGGTAAGATTTTTTGCACCCCCACGTGCTTTATTTCACGGACTTCCTATTGCCTATAGCGTGAGCCACTTACCTGATTTGACTAGATGCTAGAGGTAGGATGTTATGTAATTCTTGAGAAGTTAAATTACTGCTTCGGCTGGTGTACTGATTCTCTGCCCCTGTTAATAAGCCAAACAGGACCTAGAGGAGCACAGAAAAAGGTAATTGCTTGGTTGTGGCAGCAGTACAGTGGTACCTTGGATTACAGACACTTCAGGTTACAGACTCTGCTAACCCAGAAATAGTACCTCGGGTTAAGAACTTTGCTTCAGGATGCGAACAGAAATCGTGTGGCGGCGGCAGCGGGAGGCCCCATTAGCTAAAGTGTCTCGGGTTAAGAACAGTTTCAGGTTAAGAACGGACCTCTGAAACGAATTAAGTTCTTAACCCGAGGTACCACTGTAGATGCAACTGCCAAGTGCTCAGTGAACCAGAAATAGGATTTATTAGATTGGAAAGCAGCAAAGGAAGTACCCTTAAACAAACACAAGGCAAACTCTTAACGGTCAACCTGGCCATGTGTGTTTAAAACAAACGTTTCCCTCCCCCCCAGGATTTCAGGTTCACTTTTATATCACTTGGTGTTAGGTATTTGTCTACTATGAGGCATGAACTTCCAAGGATAAAATCCATACAATCTCATGGGATATTTTTGGTTTTGGCTATTCAGGAGACAAACGATGCTTTGATTCTGAATGCTGCAAATAATTGAGAACTATTGGACTGCATGATCAAAGTGTACCCTAAAATGTGCTTATACCACTATCCAACTGTATGCATACACAACCCTTTCCCCCTTGGTTTTCATTATTGTACTGGTTCTATTGTTGCTAAGGAACAAAGTGCAAAAGACCATTTCTATGTGTACAATTTTACCAAGTAAAGCACCCTATCTTTAAGTACAGTAGCCAAACAAAATTGCAACAGTTATGTTCTTTTGCCTGAACTTACAGAGGTCCGCTGCACCAGACGATTAAGGTTGCTGTTTAAGTGTGGTGTAAAGACATCCAAGTCGAAGGGATCTATATAACTTTCCAGAAAGTCTATCTCTTTCTCAATCCTGAAACAGAGGGAGTAAAGCTGATATCGGACAGAGATACATTTTTGACAGTCAACAAGAAAAGACTGATGTGAAAACAAAAAAAGCAGGCATTCAATCACTTTCCAACCATAGTAATGGAATGATTAACAGGATCCTGTGCTGAGCTATTTAAAAGTCCCTTAATTCAGTGAGAACAGAGTTTAACATTTTTAAAGCTACATTCTGGTTTCCAGTTACAGTTGAACTGATGCCTTACAAGCCAGAGGAATAACTTAAAACGTTCCAAATACATTTTATATAGCAAGATGCCCTGTTTCTAACAAGCTGCCTTAATGTAACCTTTCCTTGAAACTACTGAGACTGGAATCACTGCTGTGCCCCTGCTGATCTCCTGGTGTGTGTACAGATCTGCAAGATTTCTGACAAGGATTTCTGTTAAATGGCTCCTTATTTAAAAATTGTTCTGTTACAAAACTTTATGTACAGATTTCGGGGAGCATCTTGCTACTCATGATTGCTGTTGTGGGCCCTCTTCTAGTGCTCCTTCTTTCTGCAAATGGAAAGAGTGAGATACAGGTTTGCTTGGTTTTTCTCCAGCCAGCCTCATCTGCTTGTATCCGTGCCCTAAGCTATGGACTGATCTGCATCCAAGTATATACTCTACCCACTTCAGCGTAATTTATTATCAATCAATGAACAGCACTGACTTTTAGTAAGTAGTGGTTACAATCAGAGCTGGTAGGAAAATATTATATTACCTAGATTCAGCTCTGCAAAGGTGAGAGAAAATAGCTGAGATATCTAGGCAAGCAAGTCTGTGCCTACTAGCCCTGCATATAGCCTCACATACACACCGATATATCAGCGCAATGTGCCTAGAGCACAAAGGGTGCAGTAACATTTTGAGGTTTGCAAAGGGAATAAAAAATAAACCCACTGTTGAAAACACTCAACTCTCGACAGAACACTGTACCTGGAATCCTGCTTGTTTCTGCTGCCTTTCATATCTTCGCTCTTAGTTGTCAGGACTATATTCAGATACCGAAGATCATACAAGAGTTGCAACGCCCTGTTCTGAGTGATGGGTAACTTCCCTTCTTTCTAGAAACAGGTAGGGGAAGCAAAAATAAGGTTGATTCTTAAGCAAATGCCTAGGCCAGCAGTTCTCACATATATTTAAAGTTAAATCAACAATCACTTTAAGCATCTAGATCATGTGGTCCTGTGCCCAAAATACTAAAAGTAGTCCCCTGATAATCACACTAGTCTGTGAAAATGTTTATTAGGCCCCTGTGAACCTGGATTTTTGTTTTTTTGTTTTAAATCTCATAGCAGAGATAGCCAAAGAATTGCAGCACTTACATACAGAAGGTAGAGCACGGACAGTTGTAGAACATCTCAATTTATTCAGTGTCCCGTATTTTAGAGTTACCTGTAACTGCTTTTGTGCGAGCATGCAAAGTGATCTCACACTGTTACAAACATACAGGTTTCCCCCATGGAATCATACTGTCAGGGGCTCAGGAGCTGAGGCACAGGGAAGATGGGAGATGGAGAGCGAGGGGGAGGAATCCGAAGGGAGCGTAGGAGGGGACAGTGGTCCGAGGGATTCCATGAGCCTCTCCAGCGAATCGGAAGATTCACAGAAGGGAGCGCCAGTGGCCAGGGGCAGGGGGGTCCCAAGGGGAACGCCCCAGGAGCAAGGGGGCAGCAGGGACTCCCAGAGCAGTAGTTGGAAATCAGGATCAGCTTCCCAACCAGAGCAGAGTGGGGGGGAAGAGTCCCAGGCATCGGGGCCAGTGCTTTCCCCACCAGGGAGAGGAGACGAGGCAGAGTCTACCACGCCTCCCTCGGAGAGTCGGACAACGGAAGGGAGGTCAGATCCGGCCAGTGTCACGGAAGAGGGAAGCAGTGATAGAAGTAGCGTAACAGTTAGGAGAAAGGTCACTGGGTTGGCGCGAGAAGCAAGTTCAAATGTACAGGAGCGCGGGACAGCAGAGAGTGAGGATTGGGAACCGGGTCCTAAAGCACGCCGGAGGCAGGGGGAGGAGCTAAGCGACTCAGCGTCGGAAGAGTCCAGAAAGGGCAATGCCCTAGAGGGCAGGAGGACCCAGAGGAGAAGAGAGCAGCGCAGGAGGTGGAGCAGGGCTAGGATCTTAAACTGGTGTGGAAGGGGCGGAGACTCAGACGGGACTTCGCCGATCTAGAGTCTAGACGTAGGGCTGCACGCTCTGGCTTTGAAATGGAAATTAAACTTCAATAAAGACTTTTGTACATAACATCAGCCTGGCGTTGGTCCTCTGTGAGCTGGGACCTAGAGGCAGCTCTGACACATACCCTCCCCCATTAAGACCCGCGTAATCTGACCTGCTCCCATGGTTGCATCATTCAGATGTTTCCCCATACCATGTCATATCATTGCATGGAGAAGGGTCTCCACTCAGGGTGCAATTCAACATGTTATTCTTCAAGTCATTCCCTCTGTGCAAGTATTTCAGCTTGCCAGACAGAACACTACCCCACCCCTCTCCCTGCTTGCTGCTTTGAAGGTTCTCCCACCCCAATCCAATTGCAGGTGGCAGGGAAGCCCTGTTATGTAGGGCTTCTGCTGACAGGACTAGTTAGGTGAAGAAGAATAATAATAATAATACCCACCCATCTGGTTGAGTCTCCCCAGCCACTCTGGGCAGCTCCCAATCAAATGTTAAAAACAGTACAGCATTAAATACTAAAAACTTCCCTAAACAGGGCTGTCTTCAGATGTCTTTTAAAGATAGGATAGCTGCTATAGAATGCTGCCCTATGTTAACCAAGCCGCTCTGAGATTGGCTATCTTCTAGAGAAGAGGTGAAAGCAAGATTAATGCCACAGTCAAACACATACCATATTTTTCACTCTATAAGACGCACCAGAGTATGAGATGCACCTAGTTTTTGTAGGAGGAAAACAAGAAAAAAAAATATTCCGAATCCCAGAAGCCAGAACAGCAAGAGAGGTCGCTGCGCAGCGAAAGCAGCAATCCCTCTTGCTGTTCTGGCTTCTGGGATAGCTGCGCAGCCTGCGTTCGCTCCCTAAGACACACACACATTTCCCCTTACTTTTTAGGAGGGAAAAAGTGAGTCTTATAGAACAAAAAATACGGTACATACTTGTAAGTAGCGCCAATTTCAATCACATTTATTCATGGGCAAAGATACTGTCAGGCTTCTAGTATACTTTTTTAGTACTGACCTGGGCGTTCAAGTGCTGCTATGAAAATGTGCAAGGACTAATGGTTTGCTGTAAGCCAGCATTACTGATTCTCAGAGTATGTCCACTGAAATTAACTGACATGACCAATTTAGGCCTATAATTTTTTTTTATTTACTTGAACTTAATAGTTTATTGCTACACAAAAAGCTCTCCAAGCAACTTAACAAAACTTTCAGTGGTCGGTTCTGAGTACAACTTGGTTAGTGACAACCCAGTGCAATTAAAGTCCCAAAAGATACACCCTTCGCTTTTTCAACTAGCGAGATGGTCTGAAGGGACAGAATGTGTCACCCTACAAATGCTGTTGAACCACCACTGGCTACACTGACTGGGGCTGATGGGCACTGAGCTCAGCAACATCTGTGGGCACCACATTGGCTGCTCCTGCATTAGAACTTTCCCCATGAGTGAGCCTTGCAAAGCGGGAGCTGATCAAGAGTTTTGCTCTTGACAATTCACATTTTTCATTTCCTGGTTTTCGAATACACACTTGGAGCAGGATTATCAATCTAGTCAAACAGTGTGCAGTGGTCCACAGACCCCCAACAACGCACCTTTTCCTGGCTCGCTCCTGACAGTTTTTCATAGCCAGCTAATACTTCAGTCATACATGTCTTCAGTAGTTCTTGCAAGGTGACCTTGGGAAGGGTATGACCTCCAACTCGATTGACTTCTTGGCACAAACTGAAGAGGAGGGACTGGACGCACCATGATGGCTGTGAAGAATACCAGTGGTGGAAACGTTACGTTTTCTTGAAAGGACAAGTGTTTGTTTTTTTTACTTTGCCAGCTCCATACTCCTTTTGACAGTGACACTTATCCTGAACTGCATAAAGTGGTATTACAAATGTGGCAACTTGTGGCCCTCCAGAAGTTGGACTTCAAATCCCATCAGACCTTGCCAGCATGCTCAGCGGTCAGGGAAGATGGAAGCTATAGTCTGAACAGTTTCTGGAAGACCACAGGTTACTCCCTCTTGCTATAAATCAACCCCCCAACAGGTTAAGTCTACATACGAACCTTCTAAACTGTGTCATTAAAATCTATACATTTTTAAGACTCAACAACACAAGTTGGTACTAAATGTGCCTTCTTAGTATGAATGAATATCACTTATTTTGACAGGAACAAGAGGAAAGAAGTGGGGCTTCTATGCTTCCAGTCCACTTGAAACTGCAGGCAGGTGCTGGATCCTAATGACTGTCATTCCTCTTCTCTAGAGGTATGATCAGGGGGAAAAAGAAAATCAAACCAAGTGGCTATCAGAACCCCACTGCACTTTTGTAACATTCCACAATCTTCTCAGAAAAGGCACTGAGGAGATTTGGGCTTCAGTCTCAGCTCTACTGCTGGGCACATTTGAATATCAGTTCCCCTTTCCCATATGTAAACTGAGAACACTGTACAGACAAACCGTTGGTGTGCATCTTACTGCTTTCCACCCACCTGCACAGGGAGCCGTATCTTGGACTTTACACTGCTTCCAGTCTCAGTCTCTTCTTCAATTTCAATCTCTTCCCAGTTGGTGGCTGTTGCCAGAATGGATCCAGCTTGACCCTTTAACAATGACTGTGTGAACCCCTGAACCAGGACCTAGTATAAAATACAAATAACGGCAGCAGGAGAGTGTCAGAACCAATCTTTTTATACCCAAGTGAGATTTGGGGCCCATAGGTTGTCAGCATGCAACTATCACAGCATCATTTTTCACATATGAAATTTCTGAAAACTGCCATTTGGCATTCTGGCACCATAAGTGTCCTACCAAATTCCATTCCTTCATTTCAAATCCTGTATTTTATTTTGGCCAAACGTGTTGAGAGGCAGACACAGATATGGAGGGAAGCATGGGAAAAATAGGCATAATCAGCCCTGATTTTAGCAAAATCCTGCTTTGCTATCTGAGCTAAATGTCGTGTCACAGCTCTGGTGAGGAAACATGGAAAAGCCAAGGATCTTCATTGCATTCTAGTAGGATTCAAGACATTTCTGCACACAAGAGAATACTGCTCAGACATTTCCCTGCCTTTTTACAATCTGTTGCAGATTTCAAACATCTAGTAACAGGGTCCACACAAACCAGGGGTCGGCAAGGTTTACCTTGCCTGGGCTGTATCCGACCCGCGGAGATCTCTCTGTGGGCCGGATCGCGCGAATTCCTGAGATTTCCAGCGCCTGCACAGACAAGATTTCCAAACCGCTGAAGCAAGTCACGGCACCAGTTTAGTGCAGTGCGCTGGGACTCACCAAGCAGGCAGCTCGGTTCTGGGGCAGCTCGTGGGCCGGTTAAATGGCCTCTGTGGGCCGCTTCCGGCCTATGGGTCGCACGTTGCTGACCCCTGCCACAACCAAACAGCATTTGTTCTTATGGTAAGGTGGGAGGCACTGGATGCAGTAAAAAAAACAAACCAAAGAGGAAAGGGATATTCCACCACCTTCAAGACAGAAACTCACTTTAGCAACAGCTGTGCTCCAAATCCGATAGGCAGACAGGCTATCCTGCAGCAGCCGTTCTTTTAATTCTTGCCACTTAGCCTTTATGGGATTCACCTCTTGAGTTTTCCCTTTCCCAACCTTTTTCAAAGGCCAAGGCTCCCTCAGAACATTTTCTGTGTAACCTGATTTACCCAGAATGCACTGCTTCAAATGCGGGCATAACTCCCCCAACGATCGGCAGAGCCGTGCCATGAAGAGAACAGTGTTGATTTTGGGGTTGTGCAAAGCATCTGCACATGCTTGAAGTACATCCTGAGCCTGATGCAGCTCTTCCCTAACACAACCCAGCACATAATCCACACAGCCGATGCAGTGGCTGCGCAGCAGTTCTTCTACTGTGCCTGCATCAGCAAACCTGTCAAAGGCAGAGTTCCTGGGTTGCACACGCAGAGCATCCTTAGGCAGAGAGGAGTCAGAGGGCAAGTAGGACAGAAGGTCCTCCAACTTGGCCTTCAGCTTGGAATCCAGAGCGCTGCAGAAGCTTTGAACTCGTGGGCTGTGGGCCTGGGCCTTCATGGATAACCCACTCTTGGTGAACTGACTGCGGTTCGCCACACTGATCCAGGCTGCATCGGGTGGCAAGTCATTTGGATTCTCTGACCATAAGAAAGAGGCCATGTTATGTTCAAATAGCATATTTTTGTTGTGGGAAGATGCATCAACCTTAGCTTCAAGCTCCTGTACAGACACAACAAGGAGCTCCTTGGAGCTGCTGGAGATGTCATCAAATCCTTCCTTCGTCAGCGTCTGGAAAAGAAAAACTCATTACACAGAGACAAAAGCTGGTACATCACCACAGACAAAACCAGAAGCATGGGAATGCTTTTAAGACATGGCAGGAAATAGCAGGGTGTACATAAACTCCAACATTCAGGTTTTGAGGAATGTCCTTGCCCCCCCTTTAACCCCAAGGTTCTTCCCAATGTTCCACTCAAAATTGATGTCAAAGGAACCAATACACAGTTAGACCAAGTTGGAAAAGTGGTAAGCATAAAAAGTATATTGCTACCAAATATGCAGTCAAATGGGTTTCCGATCTATAGAAAGTAAACAAGAAGATGTATCCAGGTATAAAGAATACATAT
Source organism: Podarcis erhardii (assembly GCF_964252035.2). Lineage (NCBI taxonomy): Eukaryota > Metazoa > Chordata > Lepidosauria > Squamata > Lacertidae > Podarcis > Podarcis erhardii. Next base: position 27,642,226 of record NC_138498.1, on the reverse strand, counting down.
ACAGTATTATAATTATATATAATTATTATAAGAATAATTCATCCAGCGTGGGTTAGGAGGAAACAAGAGCTTGTGGATGCTTCAATATTTTGCTACAAATGATAAGAATCAGATGGTAGTTCTACTCTGAACAAAGTTCCCTTTACACATAAAGAGAACCAGAGTGGAAATTTCCTAATACATCAAAAACATCTCTGAACTAGTCCTACACAGGAGTAGCTATTGTCCAAAACCAAAAAGCTCAATTTCCATGGCAAATAATATTTTGGCTTAGTTTGTTAACCTTTAAGCTACCTAGCCCAACTCTGACAATATATTACCTGTAATCTGTCCAAGAAAAGCTGTTGTAACAAATCTTCCCAAAAAAAGATGGGTTTGTCAAGGAGCCGGTGACATACTGTCTCCCAGTTCTGACTCATGGACTCACTGGTGAGCAGTTCCCACACAGCATCACGGATTCCAGCCAGACCTTTAAGGCTCTTCACATAAACCAGTAAGTTTGTGATCCCAGATCTGATGTCATCATTGCACCTGAAAGAAATGCTTGATGAGTCGAGTCACTGCCTGAAGGACTCCCTTGGGAGTTACTTTTCCCTGCACAATAATTGCAGAGCCACTACTTCTTCCTGCATAGTAATTAAAATCTGCATTGAAAAATACTCATCTGCTTACTTTAATTGTGGCTTTTACTGAATCAGGTACAAGAAGGGTCAAACAAGCGTAACTAGGAGCCAATGTGATGGCAAAGGGTAAAGATAAACTCACACTCTCCCTGAACTAAGGATGATGGGTAGGTGAAGTGTCACAATCTTGTAAATACAGATGAAATTATAAAGAACTCAAAATAGGCACTTATCTTTCACTAGTGTTTTAACACAGCAGTGTTCTCAGGAAGATAGTTCAAATATATTGAGCCTCCACTTGTGTGGTGACTGGAGCATAAAATTGATCATGACAAAGAGAATAAACAGAGTTCAAATGTCCACCTTGCAGTGACAGAAAACTAAAGCACAATATTTGGTTGGTAGGGTGGAGCAACTAAAATGACTTTCCATTGCTGCACCTTACCCAGAACTGAAATGGAGCAGGACTTCCGGAGGCGGCGCGAATGGCAATGGCTGCCCTCTGCTAACAGCGGAGAGGGAGCTCCGGTGAGAACGGGTCGTCCGCTACGGCGAAGCGGAGACCCAGACTGGAAATCCACAGGCAGCGAAAGCCTGTGGCCTCGGGACCCGGCGGGCGCCAGGAGCAACCCCCGAATCACTGAAGGAACCGTAAGGGGCTCCGGAACGGGGAGGGGGTAGCGGCGCTGTGGGTCGTTTCGCAACCATTGGAGTGAAGCCGCGCTGCTGCTGCCGGTGAGCGCTGACCTTTCTTCCTGAGAAAATTTTGGATTTGGAAAGTAACAACCCGTGAGTAATAACAGACCCTGTATAATTTTGGGACTTTAAAGCATTGGGACTTTGGGACTTTAAAGCACTGAATTTGGCTGGAATTTGGCTGAAAGCGGAGCGACGAAAAACAGGAAGTCCGTCTTCCGTTCTCATTGAACATCAAAGCAAAGAGCTGGAGGAGTGGAGGTAAAGAGAGATCTTTTAACCTAACTGATCTGAGCACCCATTGAACTTTATTTTAAGTGGAATAAGGACTTTAAGTGCTGGACTTTATGCTTTCTAGCTGTATGGTGATACCTTTCTTCTATTGGAGCTACATTTTAAGTAAGAAACCCAGGTGCTGGAGCTGCCTAAGTAACTGAGCTGTCAGTTTGCAGACTTGGATACTTTGAATCTGAACTTTGAAACAATCTGAGAGAGTCTGAACTTGTTACTTTGAAGCATTTGGATTACCAGTACGCACTATTTGAAACATTGTTGCTGTTAAATACTAAATTCTAACTCTGCTGAAACTTTTTACTGAAGGTTCCTGGACTTTGAAATTTGACTTTATTAATTTTATTGGAATTGATTTCTTCCCTAAAAACATTTTAAACTCCCCCTAGAGGATTTGGGACTTACAGCAGTGACTTTTATTTCACTTTCCTTTTCCTGGCCCTCTGACTGTTACCATCTGGGCCGTTGCTTTCTCATGGGAACAACTCAGCTTGACCTTGACTTTTAGATAACTTTGGAATGAGTGGCGCAAGAAGGAGAGGAAGAGCTAGACAAACAACTTTAACAACTTTAACCGCAGCCTCACAGACACGTAGATCATCTGTGCCTACTTTGCCTTCTGAGGAAGAAGCTGCTTCTCTGCCACGGGCAGGGGAGGGAGAAACTGAGGAATTACAATTGGAAGATATGGCCTCAGGGGCAAGTACCTCTATTTTAGAGAAAATCTTTGAAAAATTGGAATCTTTGGATAAGAGAGTGGAATCTTTGGACAAAAAGGCTGATGAGCAAACATACAAAATTGACCAGAACACAAAATGTCTAAATAGACTAACTGGACAAGTAGCACAGAATGCACAAGCAATTGGAGAATTGAAGTAGGCTACAGGGGAAAATCGGAAATTGGCTGAGGATACCAGCCAAAACCTTGGAAATTTAGAACAAGAGGTAAGACCACTCTGCAAACAAGTAGGTGAACACCAGACCTACCTTTCTATGATAGAACTGCGGAACCGGGAGAGTAACTTAAGGATAAGGGCGATACCAGAAGTGGAAGAAGGCAACCTAGCTGAGTTTTTGACTAAAGAATTTTCCAAATTTTGGAACTTAGAAGAAAAGGACTTTAAAATTGTATCAGCTTTCAGGCTTGGAAGACTTATAAGGAAGGAGAAGCCCAGAGACTGTTTGATAATATTGAGGTCAAAGGAGGAAAGGGACAAGATTCTGGGCCTACACTATGGAAAGTCACTGGACATTTTGGACAAAAGAATTGAAATTTACAAGGACATTCCTAAACAACTGTTGGACCTCAGATCTGACTATTTGGAACTGACAAGATTGTTAAGGAACAACTCAATCATCTTTAGGTGGGAATTCCCCCAAGGATTATCTTTCACCTTTAGAGGGAAGAAGATTAAAATTAGAACATTGGAAGATAGAGATAAATTTCTGAACGCATACGGAGAGGACCTTCACAAAGGAATTGATCAACTTCCAGGGCCTGAAACACCAGAGGTTCCTGCACCCTTGGATCCCGAAGATCCAGTGAATAAGGTACCACCCCCTGAAAAATAACCAGATTTATTCAGGATGTCTCTGCAACTTTTGAGTTGGAACATTAATGGTTGTAACATCCCGGAAAAAAGGAGGAAAATTTTTCATATATTAAAAAAAGAACAATTGGACATTATTTGCTTACAAGAAACACATGTGACTAGGCTCCATAGAAAGGTGTTAATAAATAAAAGACTTGGTCAAGAATTTATATCTTCGGACAGAGTAAAGAAGCGAGGGGTGGTGATATATGCAAAAGAGAGCCTGTCACCTAAATTTTTATTTAAAGATGAATATGGAAGAATTCTAGCAATTGAGATACAACATCAAGGAGAAAAGATTCTGATATTAGGAATTTATGCACCAAATGACGGGAAATCAGAATTTTACAAGAAGTTGCATGAGATTATGCTGGATTATCTGGACTACAACAACATCATTATGATGGGAGATATGAATGGGGTCGTATCGACTAACATGGATAAGTCACAAAACCAAAATGTTACAAAAGACGGCAGACTACCAAAGACTTTTTTTGAAATGACAGACAATATGGACTGGATTGACATTTGGAGAACTAAGAACCCCCTGGGAAGAGAGGGAACATTCTTCTCTGAAGCCCAGCTGACTTGGACAAGAATCGACCAAATATGGATAACTAGAGGTCTGGCACCCAAGGTCAGAAAAGTGGAAATCTGCCCAAAGACCTGCTCCGACCATAATGCACTGAAGATGGACATGACACTACTGCCAACCGGTTCCTTTAGATGGAAGATGAATGACAACTTGTTTAGAGATCAGGAGATTATTCAGAAGGCCCAAAAAGCTTTGAAGGATTACTTCGAGATAAATATGAACACTACGGTGGAAAAAAGAACTATATGGGATGCAAGCAAACCTGTGATGAGGGGGTTCTTGATACAACAGAACGCTGTAAAGAAAAGGACACAAAATGAAAGGAAAGACAAGATCCTGCAGAAAATCAAAGAATTGGAGAAGTTAAGATCAAACCCGAAGTCACAGCCGATTCTGAGAGAAATTAAACTTTACCAAGCACAATATTCTAAACTGATAAACCAGGAAATAGAGTGGAAGATTAAATTAATGAAACAAAAAACTTTTGAATCGGCGAATAAATGTGGGAAACTGCTTGCGTGGCAGTTGAAGAAGAGACAAAAATTAAATACAGTTACAAATCTAGAAATTGAAGGAAGAAATATTCAGAACCCCATGGAAATCAGAAAGTGTTTCCAGAGATATTTCAAAAAATTATATACTCAAGGGCCGCAAGACGAGGTAGAGATTAAACAATTTTTGGAAAGAAATGGACTAACAAAGTTGTCACAAAAAAACAGATCAATCCTGAATAACAAAATAACACGACAAGAGATTGAACAAGCCATTCAGAACATGCAACTGGGCAAATCTCCAGGGCCAGACGGCCTGACCTCCAAGTATTATAAGACATTAAAAGACTACTTGATTCAACCAATGATGGAGGTCTGCAACGAAATTATGGAGGGGAAGAGGGCGCCGGAATCGTGGAAGGAAGCTTTCATCACATTGATACCAAAATTGGAAACTGAAAAGACACAACTCAAGAACTATCGTCCCATTTCCCTTTTAAATGTGGATTACAAAATATTTGCAGACGTCTTGGCAAGCAGATTTAAAAGAGTTTTAAACGAGGTAATCCATAAAGACCAAGCAGGCTTTCTCCCAGGTAGACACATGTTTGCTAATACAAGGAACATTATTGACATTTTGGAACTTTTGCAAACAGACATAAATACAAAAGCAGTGTTAATTTTTATAGATGCGGAGAAGGCCTTTGATAATATCTCTTGGAAATTTATGAAGGGAAATCTAAAAGAAATGGGAGTGGGACGGGGTTTTGAGAATGGGATTGATGCAATATATTCAGAACAAAAGGCTAAACTGATAGTTAACAATGTGGTTACGGAAGAGTTTAAAATTGAAAAAGGAACACGACAAGGCTGCCCGATTTCCCCTCTGCTATTTATTTCGGTTCTGGAGGTGCTCTTGAATATGATCAGAGGGGACCGGTTGGTGGAAGGGATCCAGGTCGGAGCGAAACAATATAAACTTAAAGCCTTTGCAGATGACCTAGTCTTGACTTTGCAGGAGCCGGAATCTAGTACGAAAAGAGTATTGCAACTGATACAAGACTTTGGTCGGGTAGCGGGATTTAAATTAAACAAACAGAAAACCAAGGTGCTGGGGAAAAATTTGACAGACACAGAGTCAGAACGGTTTCAGAGGGAAACAGAACTAACTGTGGTTAAAAAAGTAAAATACCTAGGGGTGAATATAACAGCAAAAAATCTGAGTCTATTTAAGGATAATTATGAAAAATGTTGGACTGAAATTAAGAGAGACTTGGACAGTTGGACAAAATTGAAGCTTTCTTTGTTAGGCCGAATTGCTGCTATTAAGATGAATGTATTGCCAAAAATGTTATTTTTGTTTCAAACATTACAGATTGTGGACAAGACGGAGTGCTTCCGGAAGTGGCAGAAAGATATTTCTAAATTTGTCTGGCAGGGCAAAAAGCCCAGAATTAAGTTTAAGATATTAACAGATGCGAAAGAAAGAGGGGGCTTTGCCCTGCCAGACTTAAAGTTGTACTATGAAGCCGCAGCTTTCTGCTGGCTAAAAGACTGGCTACTTCTCGAAGACACTGACGTACTGGATTTGGAAGGTTTTAACAATGCTTTTGGTTGGCATGCATACTTATGGTACGACAAGGTTAAGATCAATAAGGCCTTTAAGAACCATATTGTTAGGAAAGCAGTATTTAATGTCTGGACAAAATACAAAGACTTATTGGAAAACAAGACTCCGAGGTGGCTTTCGCCTCTGGAAGCTAAGGCCCGAAAAAGACCCAATATGGAGGCCAAATGGCCAAAATATTGGGAAATATTAGAAAAAGATGGAGACAATTGGAAATTGCAGAGTTTGGAGAAAATGAAGGATAAAGTGCGAGACTGGTTACATTACGCTCAGATTAAAGAAGTCTTTAAAAATGACAAAAAGTTAGGGTTCCAGGTGGAGAAATCGAAGTTAGAAACAGAATTGTTAGAACCAAAGACTAAGGTACTATCTAGAATGTATAACTTGCTGTTAAAATGGAATACACAAGACGAAATGGTTAAATTGGCTATGATAAAGTGGGCACAGGACATTGGGCATAACATTATGTTTGAGGACTGGGAAAGGTTGTGGACCACTGGGCTGAACTTCACCGCATGTAATGCTCTGAAGGAAAATGTAATGAAAATGATATATAGATGGTACATGACCCCAGTTAAACTTGCCAAAATATACCATTAGTCTGATAATAAATGTTGGAAATGTAAAGAAAGTGAAGGAACATTCTTTCACCTCTGGTGGACATGCCCTAAGGTGAAGGTCTTCTGGGAAATGATATATAATGAGCTGAAAAAGGTATTTAAGTATACCTTCACTAAGAAACCAGAGGCCTTCCTTCTGGGTATTGTCGGCCAGAAGGTGCTAAAGAAGGACCGAACATTTTTTATGTATGCAACAACGGCAGCAAGGATACTCATCGCTAAAAACTGGAAAACTCAAGATCTACCCACACTGGAAGAGTGGCAGATGCAGCTGATGGACTATATGCAACTGGCCGAGATGACTGGCAGAATCCGAGACCTGGGAGAAGAGAGGATTGAGGAAGACTGGAAGAAATTTAAGACGTATTTACAAAAACATTGCAATTTGGTTGAATGCTAAGAAGGATGCTAGATTATAAAAAATTGGCCACCACTAAATTAGATTTGAATTTGATGATAAGTGAGATTAAAGAAAACATAAATTTTTTGGAGAATTGCTAGATTATATTTAAAGGAGTGGATATAAGATCCTAAACAAGTTGATAATTTGCTTGGAAAAACCTTTTTACGATGTAAATGGGAGCGGGAGACGTGAGGGAGTCCAAAGAAGTGATGAAACCACGTTATGATATAAGTAAGGTTGTTTATTATTTGTGCATTTGTATTCAAAAAATTTAATAAATATTTATATTAAAAAAAAAAATGAAATGGGGCAGGACAAAAACAAAGTTGGGACTGTGCAGGTGCACTGACGGGAATGCCGGATTGGCTTCACCTGTAAACCTGTGGACCCCAATCTGACCAAGGTAAGGTACAATGATGCTGAGAAGGCAGCACTACCTGGCTAGTTAGGGCTGTCAGATGGACCAGAATTATCCCAGAGTGAACCCAGAGGCAGCAGGAAGCAAATGAGACCAGCAGAAGGCCATATTCCACAATAGTTAGGGTGCTACGAAATATCTAGGTACACTTTTGAAAGCTGCATCTTCTTCTTAATTTGTTCAATCTATGAAATTCAGGTAATCAGTACCAACCACCAGTGTTTTTTCTGGGGGGATGCAGGGGTATGCATACCCCTAAACATTTTGTGAATCTAATGGGAGAAGAAACTGAAAATTTTAATTTTTTTAGTTTCTTCTGTAGCACGGTGAATCATCAGTTCCGCTGCTACCCCCGATGGTGACCTCATTTCCTGCCACAGTGTTTCCTGAGTCTCAGACGGAATGAGAGTACCCCTAAACATTTTTTTAGGAAAAAAGCACTGCCAACCACAATGATTTTCACACAACCAGAGTTTTATCCAAGTCTACAATGGACCAGGCAATGTGCTTTTCAATTGGATCGTGATGGCAAAGCTAGTTCCTCAGACTCACATATTGATCCATTTCTGAAGTGTATCTCTAAGGTAATCCTGGCTAATAGGATGTGCCAGAGTTCTGAGTGTCGGCTGGAATTCTGCGATGGAAGATGGCAAATATTTGAATGAGCTGCTCAGCTTGGTTTCTTCCTTCAAAGCTGTGATGCCCTTACCTAGGGGAGAAGAGAGGTCAGGCTACTGAGGATTAAACTAGGCCCTGACCAACGATAACATGGTAATTTTGCATAGTCCCTACCAGTTTTGCTGCTCACCTGCTGGATGCTGGCTTGTGATGGTCTCCAGGGTTGAGAAGAGCAAGCCACAGGGAAGAGATGGGTCTGAAGGCATTCCCTCTGGCAGGGAATAGAAGAGGGCATGTGCTTGATACAGGGTTGTGGCTAGCAGCTCCACCAAGGAACAAACTTGCGCTTTAATGCCAGCATCTGGTTAAAAAAAAAAAGCCAGTGAATAATAGCAGCCATTTTGCAAGGTAGAAGTATTGTGCTCATAGACAGACACTTTCTTCTGCATTGCAACTGCTGCCCTGGGTTGCAAAGAAAAAAAGTATCATTTGATGGTTAATATATTTCCATATCCTCAAAATTCAACTGGGGGGGGGGGAGGAGAAACAGCAGTTTTAAAATGTTATCCAAACAACAACCACAATTTAAGAAGGATGTTGACAAGCTAGAACATGTGCAGAAGAGGGCAACCAAGATGATCAAGGGTTTGGAAACTAATCCTTATGAGGAGCGCTTGAAGCAGCTGAGTATGTTTAGCCTGGAAAAGAGGAGACTGAGAGGAGATATGATAGCCATTTTCAAATATCTTAAGGACTGTGACATAGAAGAGGGAGCATGCTTGTTTTCTCCTGGAGGGCAGGACTCGAGGCAATGGCTTCAAGTGACAAGAAAGTAGATTTAAGACTAAACAAGTGGAAAAACCTTCTGAAAGTAAGAGCTGTTCGGCAGTGGAGCAGACTCCCACGAGAGGTAGTCAACTCTCCTTCCTTGGAGGTTTTTTAGCAGTGATTGGATGGCCATCAGTCATGGATGCTTTAGCTGAGATTCCTGCATTGCAGGGAGTTGGACTAGATGACCCTTGTGTCCCTTCCAACTCTTAAGATTCTAACTTTAACAATTCTCCCCCCCAAAAAAACTCAATTTATCTCTAATACAAACTTAGGTGTTCCTGCAGGCAATAGAATTAAGTGGACACCAGTACTCAATCTAGCGCTGACTCACCTTCATGCAGATGACTTAAGGACTAATCATACTGCTATTATCTCAGCTACCTCTGCTGCTGAGACTATGAATTTATTTAAGATTTTGACTGAAAGGTTGCAAGACCACTTGAAAACTGAGATCAAAAACAGTGGCTCAAGAAGATTGATCAGATCTTCCAGCTGGTTCAACAAAGAGTGCAAGCAGGCTAAAAGCCAGCTGAAGAGAGATTACCATAAATATAGGAACTCTAATTTACTCCTCTTAATTAATGAATATGTCACCCTCAGACAGAAGTATAAACTGCTGCTAAGATGGAAAAAAACAGGAAGTAGAAAAACACGCTTGGCATATCTTAATAAAGGCCCCTCACGATAAGGACATCTGCCTCTTCTGGCATACAGTATCAGGCCTGCTGGAGAATACTTGTAATGTTCCACTGTGTACTATCAGATGCAATATTATCACTCTATCATGGGCAGGATGATGAGGTCAACCAAAAACCGGAATCTTTGGAAAACTTACCAGACTGGCCTCCAGTATCTATGACTGAGGCCAAGAACCTTAATTTCACAGTTTAAAAATAATAAAGCACCAGGCATAGAATATTTGCCCCCAGAACTGCTGAAATCTAACATCGACTGGTGGGCCTCCCTGCTGGCAGTAATATTTTCACTTATTGATTCATCTGGGTTATTTCCTGAAGTTTGGGCCACAGTGGTAGTCATCCCTACATTCAAAAAAGGCCTTACATCTGATCCGGCTAGTTAATAGACCCTTCTAGTTATTACTTCTACTTTAGGATTAGAAATACATGAATATTGCTGTGAAATAATCCCAAAACTACAGTAGTCTCAAGTGAACTACTGTTAGTGACTTCTCCAAAGACAAGGCAGATATATAGCCATTACTTTATTAATGGGGTGGGGAAACACTGACATCTCTGAAACCAATAAATTGCCACTGACATTTATTCAGTGTAGGAATAAGTCTGCTTAGTGTCCATCTGATGGAAGAAACAAAGGTTCAGACCAGGGAAGTGGCCTGAGATGGTACAGTAATACCTCTGGATACGATTTTAATTCATTCTGGGGGTCCGTGCGCACCCCAAAACATTCGTAACCAGAAGTGCCTGTTCTGCACAGGTGCACGTGGCAGTAGCCTGCTTCTGCGCAGGCGTCAAAAGCCTTCCCATTATTTCTGGGTTTGCCGCGTGCGTATCCTGTAGGATACGCTACAAGGGCAGTACGTAACCAGAGGTTACTGTACACTGATTTAGATGAAAATTTCACTTGCACTCACCATGATGGGGCTGATCCAGAAGCTGCTGAATTGCAGATTTCCTGGCCAGCAGGAAGTCAGCAAGAGCCTGGCGTGGAGAACTCCCCTCAAGAAGCATGGCTGAACACAATGCCTCTGCTACGGCTTGGTCCAAAACGGTCTGGCATTTCAGTAGCAACTTGCTCTCATGTAGGATTGTTGACCTAATTGGTAGACAAAGGAGGCACCGTCAAGAGGTGTGCTGTGCAACACTCAATGAAGAAATGTAAAGTTCAAAACAAGAATCAGTGGTGGGAAATGATAGCTTAGAGCTGCATAACGTCATAAAGAAAGTGGTAGCTATTTTACTTCTCTTGCCTAACTGAAGGGAGCTTTGGGTGAATAATAACTCGGATCTATGTTAATAGACTAAAAAGTGATATTAAAGCTATTATGCTGTGGATGCAAACCCCTTTCATCAGCGTGGCTAGGACCAATTCCAGTTTGCTCCTCTCTTCCTAGAATTGCCTTCAGCAGCAGCCATTCCAATTGGCCACATATTAGAAAAGGGCAAGTTAGTAAAAGCGTCATACACCATCAGCTCAGCTGGTCCCTCTTCCCAAAACTGTTTCCTGCAGTGACCATGCTGCCTGGTAATTATGTAACTCCATTATGTACAGTATGAAAGAGATGGCACTCAACTGCACAATCCTGTTCAGAAGTAAGTCCCACTTAATTCTTGGAGCTTACTCAAAGGCAAATGGGTACAGAACTGCAGCAGGTATATGCTTATCTTCCTTTTCACTCTATTTTTTATTTTATTTTTAAAAATATGTCTGTTAGATTTTTTTAAACCATCACTATATCCAACATTTTTTGTGCTTTGGCAGGAAAGTGGCATATGTGGAGTACGCATTTCATAAAGCCAACAGCAATAAGGGTCAGAGATAGACCTAAATATAATGTACAGTCCCAAAGGTTCCTGATCTTCTTCCTTCTCCCAAAAGTATTAGATAAAAAAAAACCTAAACAAAGAACACCAATCTAGATGGACAACCAAATCTAACACAGCATACTAATTTTAGGCTTATCATCAATCCTCTGAGGGAACGCATTACAACCAGCAGAATGACCTGAAGCAAGTGTCTAGAGTGGATGCAATCCATTTAGAAGATTGTGTGCGTGTATGTGTTGTGTGTGTGTGTGTGTGTGTGTGTGTGTGTGTGTGTGTGTGTGTATAAAGTAAGCAATCAATATTCATGTGAAATGTCCAACTCAAACATCAGGGAAGTTTTAATAAATGGCTCTGGTGCAACCAAAACAAACTTCTCCCAGATTCTACAGTAATTTGCATGCATAACATAATCCAAAAGCTAGGGCTAAGCAATACATAGCTCCAGATAGTCTCCGCAATGGAGTCAATCATATTTTCGACTTAGCCATAAGGCAGAGGAGCTGTTGCAGAAAGTGACTGGAGCTGCAGCTTTTAAACCAGAAATGTGTATGTACCCATTTACTCACACACCTGCTTCTGTTGCAGTGTCAGAACTTTTGGCAGCCCTCAGGAGCCTATCCAATCACCAACACACACTTGGTTCAGTTTTCCATAAGGAAAGCAAGAGATAGAACTGAACACATCCAAGAGACTAATTTTTCAGGGGCAACTCGGGAAACAATTTGAATTGTTTGTTTAATTTTTTGAACTCTCTACTTCCTTGCAGAGGTTCAACAGCCAAGCTATGCAGCTTAAGCATACACTCACCTTAAACATACACTCATCGCCGCTGGGTTTTAAAGTTTTAAGAACTGCACCCATTTATTGCTTGTCATAAATCCTTCACAACAATGGGTGGTAGAAATCAAATAGTAGAGATTCTCAGAATATTATGGAAACTGACAGATTTGCAGTTAAAATACCTTATTCTGTGCTTAGTGACAAAACTGCAGGACTATAGTTCTCTAAACTACTTAGCAGCATCTTTTGTGTCTCTGATACCCAGTGGCGTAGCGTGGGTTGTCAGCACCCGGGGCAAGGCAAGTAATTTGCGCCCCCTAACCCGTGGATTTGCGCCCCCTAACCCTACCCCTACCCCTAACCCCCGGATGTTGCGCCAGGTGCGGCCGGCCCCCCCTGCACCCCCCACGCTACGCCACTGCTGATACCATTTCTAAGTCCAAGTTCTTGGGAGAGGAAGGCCTACTGTTCAAAATAAGCCTTTTAAAATTAATATTAACATTTTTATCTCACTTTCCACAAAGGCACGCAAAGCAGCTAACAAACCCCAACAGCATTTGTGGTAACATTTCACAGCAACTAAAACATTCTAGTTGTTTTCGAGGGCAGTCCTGTAGTTAAGTGTGTTACTGTAATCCAATCATGATGCAGCTAATGCATCACAGCAACAAGATGAGCAAAGCTAGAAGAAGAAGAAATTGGCTGGCTACTTACCGGAAATGGCTAGCTGCAGCTACTTGTCGTGCAAGGATAGGAAAACGTGCCAGAATTGGGCTGTAGCTGGTGCCAGAAGAATCCAGCTGCAGGAGGCGCTGGAGGTGGCAGCATAGCAGGTACAACTGGGTGGCATATAAGTACTGAGAGGATTCCATAGCACTCCAGATTTTCTCAGGAATCTGCAGTAGTAGTTGGATCTGTGCTGCCAAACAGTAGAACTTCTCCTGTGACTGGCGTACTGCCTAGGTAGGGAAAAATACGTGCACCCTATGAAATAAATTGATGCACATACAGAAACTACTGGAGCATGGATTGAAAGCGTTTTGAAAAAGAGATGTTGCTAGCATATATTCAGAATTATAGTTCATATAACTATATGCCACAGGGTTTGTTATATTAAGTGCACAGTTTACCAATGTTTACTAACTCAAAAAGGACAAAAGATTCCCGCAGGAGCTGTACTAGTAGATAAGCAACATGGGTAGCTAGCTACTTATAAGAAAGTTTATAATACGATCATGGAGGTTAAGGTATAAGTTAACATAACACATATCAGTTCTCTTTGCTACAGGGGCAAAAGTAGGCTTTATTTCACCAGGAACAAAGACCCAGTTTGGCACACAAACGCCACATATTTGCAAATGCACAAACACAGGCTGGAAGCCTCAATGGTGCCCTTCTGGAGGCTTCACCTAGGGCAAAAAACCCAGCTAGTTCCCACCTCTGTTTTGCTTTATTGGCTCTGCTTTGCTTTATTAATCTTTTACTTTGGAACGCTTACCCAGGAGCTCACCCATCAAAACACTGATCAGACTAACTCACTTTTCAAGTTTTAAATGATGTAACAGCTTCGCATTACCCAGATCATTTTCTGAATGATTCCAGTGCTATTTTCCTAGAAAAAAAGGTGCCAGAACTCACCATGAACACCTCCCTTGTTCTCTTAAGAATGGCAAAGGTGCCCACCTGAGAGGTGACAGAACTGAGTTCCGGCTGAAAAATAAAGCTCTGCCAGAACCTGTAGTGCGCTTACGTCTTCTCCTGCTTCCTCATACATTTTGATGGGTAGAATGTCTCTAACTAGCAAAGTTAACTGTTAATTAACGGGGGGGGGGGGAGAGAGAGACAAAGGAAACCCCAAGCAGACACAAGTTTGGGAAACACTGCTTTAAACAACGTAACAGCTTCACATTGCCCCAGATAATTTCCTGAACCGCCTACAATGCACTTACACCTTCTCCTGCTTCCTCAATAGGGTAGGAAGCTTCTAATGAACAAAGGCGATTGTTAATTAATTGGGGGAAACCCCCCCCCCGACCAGCGGGTAGTCTAGTGCTTCTCAAACCTGAGTCCCCAGCAGTTGTTGAGACTGCAACTCCCATCCTCCCTAGCCAGCAGGTCAGGGGTAGTAGGAGTTGTAGTCCAAAAACAGCAGGGTGTAGCCATGTCCTCCTTGTGGGGTGTGTGTGTGTGTGTGTGTGTGTGTATATATGTGTGCGCGCGCGTATACACACACACAAACACACACACACGTGATATATATATATATATATATATATATATATATATATATAAAACCGTGACACCCCCATTCAACAACTTTGGTGTATCTCCTTTATAAAAACCAAAAAGCTCAGCAACCAAAAAATAAATAAATCCATGAGATTGGGAAGCACTGTATTAAACGACGTAATGGCTTCCCAATCACCTCAGACCATTTCCTGAACCTGTAATGCACTTACGGGAGTTGTAGTCCACCCACAGCAGCTGGCGGGAGCCAGGTTTAAGACCCCCCCACACACACACACGCCCTCCCCCCACCGCGCCCCTCAGCAAGTCCCCACCTCAACCGCCGGCCTCCGCGCGGCGGGCTGGCCGTTATGAGGGGCGCCGCCCCCTCCGGCGCGCCCCTTGGCCCGCCGCTGCTGCAGCCCCCGCACGGCCTCCACGAGGTGCTCGGCGCTGAGCCGCATCTCGGCAATGGTGTCGGCCGCCTCGATGAGGTCCCGGTAGCGCTCGCCGACCATCTGCCGGAGCTCCTCGCGCTTGCCCTCGATGCCCGCGCGGACCTGCCGCTCCACGGCCCTCAGCTCCGCCACCGCGTGCGCCTCGAAGAGCGACTCGGCCGCCCCCGGGCCGCCCCGCTTCAGGGCGTCCAGCGCCGCCGCCTCGGCAGACGCCGTCGCCGCCATCGCCGTCGTCCCGCCGCCGCCTTTCCCTCAACCGGAACGGGCCGCGTCGCCTCTCGCCTCCCACCTCTGACGTGTCAACGTTCGCCATCTTTGACAGGGGCAAGGGCGCTTCTCGGCCCGGAAGGGCAGGCGAGATTTCCACTAGTTCAGCCTCGCGGGCGCCATCTTTGTGTAGGGCAGAGTCGTTGTCTCTCGGCTCTTAAAGGGAACCGAGCGTCTTCCGAACTCAATGTTATTTCGTCTGTAGATGAAACTGTAGACGAGGCACAGATAAAAATCTGCAAAACAAGATATATATATATGTTTTTAAAATAAAATTTTATTTCATAAATGTTAAAAAAAATCCTAAAATTTATGCACCACTTAAAAGGACCCCAAAGCGGTTTACAGAAAAGATAAAGCAGTGAAATCAAGAAAGAGTCACAACCATGCTTTAAAACATACAATAAGGTAAAATACTAAAACAAATCGAGTCACCTTTCTAAGCATCTAGGTAAGCATCTAGGTCTAAACAGGAATGTTTTAGTAGTGTTTAGCTTTGTCTTGTATCTGAAGACAATAAACACTTTGTTACTTGGAACTGTGTGGGAGAGGTTTGCCTTAACTGGAGAAGAAACTTTTTCTACTGGGAGCAGGAAACCTCTGAAGACTTTTCCAGGGCTCTTTATACTCTGCTGATCACTACCTGAGGTGACTTATGGACTCACTGTTAAGTTAGTCAAAACAAAATAAAAAAAATCCTTCCAGTAGCACCTTAAAGACCAACTGAGTTAGTTCTAGTAAACACAATGTTAGACGATGAGCAATTAAATAGTCCCGAGATGGTATGTGTGATGTTGTTGGGGCCAGTAATGGTGTTGTCCGGGTGTATGTGGCAGCAAAGTTGGCATCTGGGTTTATTGCAGGCTCTGGTGCCAGTGTCCGTGTTAGGTCTGGTTGTAGTATTATTGTGGGTTAGGAGTTGTTTAAGACTGGGTGGCTGTCTGTAGGCAATGAAAGGTCTTCCTCCCAGAGCTTGAGAAAGAGAACTGTCATTGTCCAGGAGAGGTTGTAGATCTCTGATGATGCGTTGTACTGTTTTAACTTGGGAGCTGTATGTGATGACTAGAGGTGTTCTGTTATTTTCTTTTTTGGGTCTGTCTTGCAGCAAGTTCTCTCTGGGTATCAGTCTGGCTCTGTTGATCTGTTGTCTAACTTCATCTGCTGGGTATTTTAGTTCTAAAAAGGTTTGCTGTAGATCTCTTAGGTGAGAGTCTCTAGAACTAACTCAGTTGGTCTTTAAGGTGCTACTGGAAGGATTTTTTTTATTTTGTTTTGACCATGGCAGACCAACACGGCTACCTATCTGTAACTGTTAAGTTAGTGTTCATGGAAGACAATCATACTCCTATACAAGCGATTGCCAAAGAAGAAGAGAAAAATGAACTACCAGCCGACTTCTACAAGCACCCAGCGGTGACATAGCATGCAAAGAGCCCATTAAATACTGACAAGTTGCAATGGAAGCAGGATAGGTAGAACCCTGAACACAAGCCTTCCATGCTTCAACCTTTTGTTGCAGTTTCCACTTGTAACCTAAATTGACCAGACCAGAGGTTGGCAACCTAAGGCCGTGGGCCGCTTTTGGCCCATGAGCTTCCTGGAACTGGCCCACAGCCATTCCGTGGATCGGCATGGGGATTCTGTGCTTTTTTCCCCACGGCACCATTTTTTCCCTCGCTGCAGGGACCGACTTCCAGGTCGGAAGAGCGCCGATGGAGGAGCCGGAAATAGCTTGAGCGCATGCACGGGCACACACGCTCCAGCCCACTGAGAGGTCCGCTGGGGAGTGGACCAGATCGGCCTCAAAAAACGGGCCCCTCGACCATCCCCTTCTACAGTGGTACCTCGGGTTAAGAACTTAATTCATTCTGGAGGTCCATTCTTAACCTGAAACTGTTCTTAACCTGAAGCACCACTTTAGCTAATGGGGCCTCCCGCTGCTGCTGCGCAATTTCTGTTCTCATCCTAAAGCAAAGTTCTTAATCCGAGGTACTATTTCTGGGTTAGCAGAGTGTGTAACCTGAAGCGTCTGTAACACAAGGTAAAGGTAAAGGTACCCCTGACCATTAGGTCCAGTCGTGGCCGACTCTCGCTTTATTGGCCGTGGGAGCCGGTGTACAGCTTCCGGGTCATGTGGCCAGCATGACTAAACCGCTTCTGGCGAACCAGAGCAGCGCACGGAAACGCCGTTTACCTTCCTGCTGGAGTGGTACCTATTTATCTACTTGTACTTTGATGTGCTTTCAAACTGCTAGGTTGGCAGGAGCAGGGACCGAACAATGGGAGCTCACCCCGTCACAGGGATTCAAACCTCCGACCTTCTGATCGGCAAGTCCTAGGCTCTGTGGTTTAACCCACAGCGCCACCCGCTGTACCACTGTATTAAAAGCTGCTCTCTTTATAGAGTGAAAAGTAAAGAGCGGTTATGAGTGAGCATATACCGTAGGACTTACCACGGTCATACAACCTCTAGCACAGGCCAAAGAACCATTTAACACAACAGCATCCTGCTTCCCTCAGTTGCTAAGCAGATCCCAGCAAGAAGCCCACAAGCAATGCTTAAAGTTAATAGCACTTTCCACAGCTGAACCCAAGCAACTCAATATTCAGAGGCAAAATGCCTCCCTATAAAGCTGATAGCTATTGATAGTCCCACCCCACCCCCTCAGTATGGATCTGGCTGGTCTCCTTTTACAGCTGATGGTCCACAGCACTTCTTGTGACAGTGAATTCCACAAACTACATTGTGTGCAGAAAAGCATTGCTTCCAACTGAAGCAACATGCAATACTTGGCTAAGCCATTAGATGGAGATACGTTCACAGGCGTTTAACCAGCCTGCAAAATGCATCATGTATTTTAAATTGGTTTATTTTATTTTATTATTTTATTTTTAATTGTAATTTTACTGGTGTTAGCCGCCCTGAGCCCAGCTCTGGCCGGGGAGGGTGGGGTATAAATAAATATAAAATATTATTATTATTATTATTACTATTATTTATCATGTCCTCCAAAAAGTATTTAAAAAAAGAAAGAAAAATATTTAGATCTCTCCTCCTCCTCCTCCTCCTCCACCACCACCCCATCAATTGGCAGATAATGTAATAGCTTTGCTTTCCCCTGAAGGTGTTATTTTGTATACCGAAACAATGAGGTTGAATGTATAAAAGTTTCACGACAATATCAAAAGGCAGAGGAAATTTTACAGACGGCTGAAACATAAAAGATAGGCGGGTAAGGAAGAGGTTAGGAAATTTAAACAAGATTAAAAACATATATACGAAACTGTTCAAGCAACTTTTTATTGAATGACATGCATGAACACAGTAAAATGTAAGTAGCGTTGTATGTTCAAAACAATCTGGATCGAAAGCTGCAGGACTTAAAATGTGGAGGCATCCCCTTCAGTTTACACAAACACATTTCTGAGGATGAACGAAAGGTCAATGCTCACCCGCCTTCAAATGAAGGCTTCTCACAGGGCTATTGTTAAGGCAACTGCTTTGCACCAATCTCTCACTGTTAGGTTATTTAGAATCACATTGCGAAAGCAAAAAAGCATTTCTACATCCTTTCCCGTGGCTTGCAAAGAACAAGAATCCATTATGCTTAATGAATCTCACCCATGAAGGGGGTATGCATTAATAGACTGAAAGCTATTCTGCTTTCTGCAAACAGCGAAGCAACTAGCAGTGTCAGGGTGTGTTTTTGGAGCCCTTGCTGCATTCTGCACAGGCAGCTGCAGAGGGACGGTGAGGATAAGCAAGCACCCCTCTCCCAGACCAGTAGCTTGCCCCCAGTCATCTCTCCCAGTTCTTGGACCCTTATATTTCCTGGAAGAAAATACCCTTTTATGTACTAGAAGTGCTTTTCTTTATTGGGTCAAGGACCTGTAGCCCCCTAGACATTGCTGGACTCCAGTTCCCAGCAGCCTCAGCCAACATGGCCTATGGTCAGTGATGATGAGAGCTGAAGTCCAGCAACTGATGGAGGGCAACAGGTTCCACAACCTTGATCTATTCATGCAAGCAGAGATCCTCTGGAACTTATTTCCCGGTCACATCCACACCACTTGGAGGGTATGCACTTTGAATTGTGCTTGGAAACGTACTGGGAGCCAGTGAAGATCCTTTAGGACCAGTGTTGTATGGTCCTGGCAGCTGCCCCCCGTCACCAATCTAGCAGCTGGATTCTGGATTAATTGCAGTTTTTGAGTCACCTTCAAAGGTAGCCCCACGTAGAATGTGCTGCAGTAGTCCAAGCAGGAGAAAACCAGAGCATGTACCACCCTGGTGAGACAGTGGGCAGGAAGGCAGGGTCTCCTGGCTTCTTCTCACTCCAAGGCTGTATTCCTGGCCTCCTTTACAAGAAGTAGTTGTGTTTTCTAAAGAAATACATCCATGCTGTGTCTGCTTAATTTGAGCCTCAAGGAGATGTTTGTTTATGGGGTCTCTTTTGTCTGAAAGGCCTTTTCCTTATTGTGATTTCAATCTGGGTGGTTAATATTTAAAACATAAAAAGTATATCATCGGCCTATGTCAATTAGACTTATTTCAGGGGGAAGTGTGCATAAGATAAGAGTATTAATGTTAAATAATATCTCTTTTAGAAATTGAACATGCGAGACACAACCCACCCACCAAGAAATGTTCTTTACTTTTCCTAGATATCCCTTTTTCTCTCCCCCTGTTGCCATCATGAGCATTATATGAAGGGTTAAACTGTATTGATTCAGCAAAGAAGTGCCTCTCCTATCAGGTTTTATTTTCATCCATGAGATTTCCTGGAAGGAACCTCTTGAATAAAGGCACAGATGTTCTAGTTAGACACTTGTGTTAATGCAATGATTGAGCCTGCCTCAGACAGCGAGAGCGCGGGCAATGTAACAAGTGTTCAGTGAATTTCCCCAATGTGTGGCTTAACAAATTCCTGCTTCTGGTTATATGATGCCTGACAGAGACTGGAAGTTTTCGTATGCACCCCAGAAACACAAAGATTCCAATACAAATGTCTCATTTTATCAGCAGAAAGAACAGTATCCTTACATTTACGTGGTTGTAACTCTTACTGTGTTCAATGGGGTTTCGGTTTAGGCTGCAAAACTCTCAAGCAAAATTCCCACATGGTTGTTGTTTTTTTAAAAAAACATTTCGGTGCACATTCTAAAAGGGAAAATTGCTTTTAAAAAAATGGGCACAGATGCTACTCATGGGTATTACTGGATGACAGCCAATATATAAAGTGCCAGGGATGTTCTGGTTCAGGCAAGACAACACCTAGGGATTGAGGAAGTTTCGGTCCCCCTCAAGTATTTCTTTTTCTTTTGAGAGGGCAGAGCGGCGTCAATATTCAGGGAGCATTTGACTCCACCCCTGGACCTTCACAGCGTGTGCACATGATGTCATGACGTCACACGGTGTGACACGCATGATGTCATGACATCCTGCGGCATCACACACAGGCTCCCTCAAACCTCTTTAAGAAGATGGCGTCTCTGTTCTGGTTGCAGATTAATACCCTTTCATTATATATTTTCTGGGCTTTTTTCCTCTCCAAACAATAGTTCAGAGTATAGTTCTTTGTTTTTCTCCACAAATAAATCCTATGGATAGATTCAGTGCATAAAGAGTAAGCTGTAAGACAGTGATAATAAGAAACAGAGAAATTATTGTTTCCTTCCTTCTTCCTTCCTTCCTCTTGACATGAGGTGAAACAATACATATATCAGCATCTCTGCATATTTAACTAAAACCCAGTGATCTTTGAAGCTACCAGGAGTAACCAGTTTGTTTATTTTCTTCCATTTGATATATCCCACCTTGCCTCCATTGTGGAAACCAAGATGGCATACATGGGATTCCCAGGTGGTCACCCACTCAAGGCCTTCATATTATTGTCATGTGTATTTTATACCATACTGTGAGTTTGTTGGTTCCCCCTGACATTTAGTTTTAAAAAGCCAGTTACACAAATGTTAATTTTGTGATGTGCGTTTCATCTAGTTTGGTCCTCAGTAAGATAGTGAGACACTACATATTTCCATCGGTGCATGGAGAATGGCATTCTCCAAGCTCAGCATTTTGGATACTGCCTGTGTTTGAAACCCCCATTGTTCTAGGCACATTTTGCGACAGGGAATTTCATTAGCGCAAGCGGTTTCTGAGCTCTGGGTGCAGTACTGCGCCTAAGATTTCACATTAAAACTGCAGAGTGGAAGGAAGAGAGGACCTTTTCTCTGCCTCCCCACTTCCAACTACTATCTGAAGACTGGAAGAGAGACCCTCTTAAGAATATTAGGGGGGTGGGCAGGGGAAGGACTAGACCATGTGAAAAATGAACATAATATTTTAGCGGAAATATTTAGAGGAAAATGACTCTGATTCACACCACTTTATTAGAAAAAAAAACCACAGGATCTTTTTGTAAAACAGACATAGATCATTCACAATTTTATTTCCAGCCACCTTTGATCTTCCATTGTCTACAGAAAAGTTTACATAAAGGAGGGCCCCCTTGTAGAAGTGAGGTTTCACCCCCCAGGACATCTTATAAAAGTACATATCCAAAGAGAACAAATTGAAATCAAGCAGGTGTAGGAAAGTCATTTGTAACTCTGGTGTCACAGTTTTAGAGGTTATAGCATATAATACAGCAAGCACACATACAATACACATGAGAAACATAAATATTTATACATGTTGTGTGGGTTACATGACTGGGTACAACTTCAATACTGAGTGAATCAGTGTTCAGTATGCATCAGAGGCTAGTACCTTAATCCTAAATATATAATCCTATTTCTCTCAGCAGTGCTTCGTTCCAAGAAACAAGTGTTTTGCAGGCCAGAGTGAAAGTGTACTCTTAGACGTCATTAATCCAGTCCTTGTGTTAGCCTGAAACTCTATATTACAAAAAGATAGATTCTGCATAATGGTTAAGGGAAACTACAAGCCGTTCAGCTATGGCAAGCGTTCCCAAACTGTGGTCTGTGGACCATCTCTGGTCTGTGAGCTTCACGCATGTGGTCCAAAGCATATCTGTGGATTTGTGGTTGAAGGCAGGAGACAGCGCATCCATCGCATTTAATGTATTGATTTTTTATTGTATTTGTATTGTTTCGTTCCTATATTGCATTTCATTCCATGGAATGCAAATTGTAATGAAATTTAAAATTGATAAGAAATAAAGGAAGCAATAAAAATACAATTAAAAATCATGTAGCATCTAGTAGAGCTCATTACAAGTGCTACAACAAGTAGAAGGATTACCAAATGGCTCACCAAGACCCTTCGCGATTTCCAAGTGGTGCTTGGATGGGAAAAACCGTAGGGGAACCACTGAGCTATGCTATAAGGCAGTGTTTCCCAACCTTGGGCCTCCAGCTGTTTTTGAACTACAACTCCCATCATCCCTCCCTGACTAGCAAGACCAGTGGCAAGGGATGATGGGAATTGTAGTCCAAAAACAGCTGGAGGCCCAAGGTTGGGAAACACTGCTATAAGGTAAGTCCAGTCAAAGGTGAGCATGAGAGATGTGGCACTCATCTTGTTTTGCTATGGAATAAATACCAACAAGGTGTGATGAAATTATGTCTGATCAGATTATGTTTGGATGCTTTAAACTGATGGCGTGGGAGGGAGAAGTTGACTCTGTGTTTCCTTTCAAGCATGTTTCTTACTTGCATGTCAAAAACCATGACCAAGACCCATTAAGACGCATTGTAAAGTTACTCCAGTTCCCTTCATAAGGCCTTCTCAGCATTAAGATTTCAAACGATGCCCATTCAGTTTGCCAAGAGGGGCTGCTGCCGCCAGCCACCATAAGGTTCCATCACATCAGCAATTATGCATATATGAATCACAGACCTCAGAAAATTATGCTATTCAATTACTTTGCTTACACCAGTGCTGTGCTTGGAAGGAAATTTATATCTGAACTGTTGATCTGTATGCCGATTTTTTGTGTGTGATCTATCTAGAGCAGAACCACTATTTCACAACCAAGAGAAATGGAGAGTTTAAAAAATAATAATGCAGCACTAAAACAAAAAGGAGAAAGCCTGAAGGAACAAACGCCACAAATTGACAAGAAATCCATTTGTATTAATATGTATTGCTAAAGCCCCCCTGAAGGAAATTACTTGAGTTTTATTGTTGTTTTGTGACTTTGTAATGGCTTGTTGATTAAACAATCAATCATCTGATGGCAATGATAAAGAAGCTGTTTGCTGTTCTATAGTCTGGGAGTTATATATAACCTTTAGACTAACGTCTTGATTCATGTATGCAAGTCCTGATGAACCAAATAGTTATGTGTCCCTGTGGAAGTTTGGTTCTGAATGGAGACCAAAGCCAGCACACAGTACTGTATTATGGATCTCAACATATCTCTTAAACTGTCCATTTCCAAGGCGGGGCTGAACTTGTACCCTACCATGAGGTCAAAATAAATTATCTCCAGGTTATTAGTATGTTCCCCTACATGACAAACAAAACAACAGAAAGCCCAATCTAAATTTGCACTGTACATTTATTTAATCACCTCTCATTTCGGGCTATTGTACAGCCAATCGCAGCATGGTTGGGAGAGATCATCATGTTTCTCCTTCCAGAGTGAGGAGGTGGGCTTAATGAACAGGAATGGAACAACCCCAACTATTCTGGGATTCTCAGTGGGGTGTAAGTTGTTTTCCCTGTCTCTTCATGCTTTGCAAGCTATTACTGTGCAGGTGGCATTTCATATGGCGGCATATCATAGATCCGTACAAAAAGCTTCCCCTCTGAAGTGGCCAGAACTGCTGAAAATGATCAGATAAAGGCTTAAGACTTTAACCCAACAGGCCTCTTTGATGATTATAATAGGAAGGAACTGAGATAGCCAGACCAAGTTGCCCAGAGGACAGCTACGGCCTGTTGTCCATTGATTATCCAGTTCCTAAAACCAGTTTGCCCCAATGCCAAAGGCTTGAGTGAAGGAGTGCAATGCATTATGGCAGGAGCCTTGCTTATCACTTATAGGGTCTTTCCTACTACAACTCCTGCTCTGTGGAACCAGAGTCCCACTGGGCCAGCATTCATACCAGTTCACTTCCACTGACCCTTGCTAAGACATTTGAATGTGTTGCTTAAAGACCATTGTTGTTGACATCCATCTGTCTCAAGAAACAATGGAGTGCACCTCCAGGGCTGAAGTCAAACTGCTGCGTTAGCAGCACTCAACTGACCTCCCTGGGGTGCAATCCTGGGGCAGTGTGTATGGAAGTACTGGGCTGCCCAGATGACAAGACCCTTTTCTTAGCCTCACTGACGTGGTCCAAAGGAAAGCTGAGCAATATGTTTGGCACCAACGTGGCTGCAGGAGTTGCTGGAAGGAAGCGTACAAGGCGCCATCCAGCTGTCTTAGGGACTCTACTCCGGATTTGTGTAGGGTTTGCTTCTTAGCCTTCTTCTACTGAGGGCCCTATATTGGGTGGGGAGGAGAGAATACAGCCAAGACGAGAGATAGATGGATCTGTCAGTTTTGGTTTCTCTCAGTTTCATGTATTATTTTCCTAATCTTCAGTTCTCCATGTTTCCACATCAGTTTGTGATTATTATTTTTTAGCCTTCATGAAAACTCACCAGCATTTTAGTGTCAATTTCTCCTAATATACACTATCAAGTTTGCTTAATGGGCACACTTTTGCAAAGCACTTCTCCCTAATACAGTGCAATTTCATACTCTGCGTTCACTGATATACAATTTTTTTAATTTATACGGTAGTATGTGCATTTATCTAATTTTTAAAATCAGATTAGTTGGCTGGAGAACTGCAGACAAGTGTGAATTTCAAAGGCTGGCTGGCTGTGCTTTGGTTCCACACATTGCTTCAGAAAGTGTGAATTAGAAGGTTCATCCTTGAACTGAATCAAGCTTCCCTCCCATCCCTAGCAACTTCCACTACGAATTGACAATCATAGATATGCTGCCAACAGTGTGTTTGTTAGGTGTTGCGCTACAATGACATGGGACCAGCCAGAGGCTTACAGCAAGGGTCAGCAAACCTTTTCAGCAGGGGGCCAGTCCACTGTCCCTCAGACCTTGTGGGGGGCCGGACTATATTTTGAAGGGGAAAAAATGAACGAATTCCTATGCCCCACAAATAACCCAGAGATGCATTTTAAATAAAACCACACATTCTACTCAGGTAAAAACACACTGATTCCCGGACTGTCCGTGGGCTGGATTTAGAAGGCGATTGGGCCGGATCCAGCCCCCGAGCCTTAGTTTGCCTACCCATGGCTTACAGTCTGAGCTATGCAGGTGAGACAGGAGAGGTCAGGGGCCGAAAAGGAAGCTGTGGGGTGGGTTACAAATCAGATAGCAGCGAAGAAGAAGAAAGCAGGGTTCAGAAGCATGAAATGGCAGGTAGCAGCGTTTGAACATCCCTACAGGAGCAGAGAATAAAACTATTCACTGAGGAGCAGAAAGAGACCAGATGTTACCTATCTTGCCCCTTTGCCCTGCAATGTGCCTGGAGCCAGATGCAGATCACAAAAGCAAAGGAACTGGTCCCCCCCCCCAGTGAAATGTGTATGCATCTTTAGGTAATACATGGTGTTGCCATGGATACACATTTCCTCTGATCAGACCATATAGTTACGCACCCCCTTTACACGCAGCATGTGACGAGAAGCACAATATAAAAAGCACAGGTCTAACAATGCTGGTTGAGACTACAGATCTGCAATCTAAATAAATAAATAAATAAATAAAACAAAATAATATCTGTGGTGGCGTGCTGAGTCTTGAGGCTCTTTCTGCAGCACTTTGAAATAGACAGTCATTTCGTTCTGCCCAAGCACAGAACCCTTACCTTAGCTGCAGCAAAGTGGTAGATCATCTGCTTTTGTTTGCAGGAGGTCGAAGGTTCAACTCCTGGCATGGCATCTTCAGATAAGAGATGGGAGGGAGCCCTGTCTGAAACCTTGGGAGAGCTGTTGCTGGAGAAAGGATGGATAATACTGAGCCAGATGCACCACTGGCATGACTCTGCGTAAGGCATTTCTATACCCCAAAGTATAAGCCTACGCTTTCCAGGAGACAAGTCTACAATGAAGAGAAGAAGAAGAGTTTGGATTTGATATCCCACTTTATCACTACCTGAAGGAGTCTCAAAGTGGCTAGCAATCTCCTTTCCCTTCCTCCTCCACAACAAACACTCTGTGAGGTGAGTGGAGCTGAGAGACTTCAAAGAAGTGTGACCAGCCCAAGGTCACCCAGCAGCTGCATGGGGAGGGCCGGGGAAGCAAACCCAGTTCACCAGATTACGAGTCTACCGCTCTTAACCACTACACCACACTGGCTCAAGAAAAGAGGTGCACTGGCTCAAGGTGAGAAGAGGCAACCGAGAAAGCCAAGCAAAAACTCAGAACAGGTATGGTTAGTCAGCAAGAAAGAGGACTGCTGTCCTGAGATGATCAACGTCTTAGCTTGTGCAACATATTAAGGTGAAAGCTGCAGGGCAGCCTGGGCATCTTTCACTGGGAGGGGCCACATAGCTCAGTAGTAGAGAGCATGCAGAATGACACAGGTTCAAACCTTTCCGTCTCTCTTTGTGTGGGGTTTTTTAATGGATCAGGCAAACAGGTGGCATGAGAGCCCTGGCTCTGAGCTCTGCTACCTCTCAGAATAGACCTTCCTGGACCAGATGGTCAAATAGCCTGGACTGGCATAGCTTCCTTTGCTCAGCTGGCGTGCCCTGGGAAAACAGGAAGAAACCCATTCATCGCCATCTTTTCCTCTCACCTCCCTCTCCCTCCAGATCACAGAAAAGTTTGCAAAAGCTTTCCAGGGAGAAGGGAGGGTTTCTAAACTAATGCCATGGCCAAAGATAGGCAGTGTGTTGCTGCACTAAAACTCTCATCAGCTTCCTTCAGCATGGCCAATGATGGAAATTATATTCCAATGACATCTAGAGGGGGCCACGTCGCCTACCTTTGTAACAGCCAATAAGAGCCAGTCACAGCTTCCCCCCACTAAAGCTATTCTGAAAGCCTGCTGAACTTTTGGGTTTTTGCCACAGCTTACTACAACAGAGTATAATGTGCACTTGTTTACGGTGCACCAGAGGCATTGTCAAACTGTCTCTGCTGCACTTAACTTCACCCTGATAGCTCTGCAGAAGAGGGCTTTGGCTGGCAGCTGGGAGGAATGATGCAGCTAAGGTTAATCACTCTTAAATCCTATTGGTTTTAGTTGAAGAGAGGTAAACTTGCACTTAGCACTGAAATCACTTTGTTTTAAAGCAGTCATTTGCGAATGAATAAACTGAAATTATTATCTGGGGACATCTAAGTAGCCAGGTGTCTAGCAGGACACTGGGAGGTGTCACACAAATCAGATTGTTCTTCTTTCAGTTTTGAACTTTGAAAGAGGAAAAGAGAGAAAAGTAAGCTGGAACCAAGCAAATGTTTTATTCCAATGTGTCTCTTTCAGGCTTATCTGGATGCATTGACCGCTAAGTTATCTTTCTAGTCTAGAAAACAAATTCGGTGAGAACAAGCTAAAATCAGCTAGCAGTTTTCAGATGTTTAAAAGGATCTTAGAAAAGGAGATGGAAATCAGCTGCTCACTTATCAACCAAGAATAGGACTAGAACCATTGATATTCAACTACAAGAAGAGAGATTCAAACCCAACAACTGAGGTTCCATTAGATCCAGGAATGCTGAACTTCTTCCAAGGTGCCCTGGTAAAAGCTGCAGGATTCCTTTCTTTCAGGTTTCCAAGAAAAAGTTGGCCAAGAATCTGATAGAGACGCTTTATAAATATATTCTTAAATAGACTATAAATATATAGAATAAATATATTTCCCTTAAATACATTCTATGCAGAATATAAATATGTAAAACGAATATATCCATGTCCTGTTTGAACAACATATTGGATGAGAAGATCCATGGGGTCTGTTAACACTCTATAATCTGAAAATTATATACCGGTAAAGGTTTAGTTTAAACTTTAACAGGGGGCCAGGTGCAATTTAGAGGACTGGGTTCCTGTACCAGTGGAACTGATGGGGACATCAGGGCAGCTTCTGCAGCCTATTGCATCTCTCTGGTCCAAAACTGAGAAAAGATGCACCTGCTAATTTTTTCTTATCTATAGAAAAATTGGCTAAAGATGCAGGAGCCTTGCTGTCTAGTGCATATGTCACACTTTCAGTCCTAAATCAAAGATGTGCATACCTTTCATCATTCCCACCACATAAGAACAAGAGCTTTGCACAATGACCCTTCATCTACAAACTTGAAACAAAACCCAGTGAGAAGCAACCCAATATTGCACAATGAAGGGGAAGATGGCTTGTCCACCACTCCCTATCTTCTAAGAAGCAAGCCCACTATTACTGATCTTCTAATTCAGGAACCTGCAGAAAATCCCAGAGTTCCCTGCAATACCATTTGGAAAACACTGCCCTAAAGGAATCATAGATAGGACTAATACATCACTAAGGACCCTTCTTTCTCGTTCAGATCCTTTAAATTCTCAAAGGATAATGGATGGGGCGGGGGAGGCAGGGCAGTGAATATTTCATTAGGTGACCACCTAAATAAACACTTAAAGCTGGCTTCCTTTTCCTGATACTTCTCAAAAGATGTGAACATGTATGCTTTCCTCTTTGGATGTTTCCTGACTGTTGCTATTTTGGGGTGGG
The DNA here is from genome assembly GCF_964252035.2 of Podarcis erhardii. Classification (NCBI taxonomy): domain Eukaryota; kingdom Metazoa; phylum Chordata; class Lepidosauria; order Squamata; family Lacertidae; genus Podarcis; species Podarcis erhardii. The sequence continues at coordinate 27,613,468 of NC_138498.1, read as the reverse complement.
ATTCAATCACATATGGGCAAATTCAGGTTGCACCATTAAAGCTGACTTGCAATGATTGTGCAACAAACAAAACCAGCCTTATTTGCAATAAGGAAAGGGTAGGATATTACATATTATTCTTTTGATGCAACTGCATCTATGCCCTCCCTGCAAATAAATCGGAAAGAATGCTCAATAAAACAGCCAATGTTATCTGATCTCCTTGCAAACAAATCTCAGTTAGGGTTAGGGTTACCTGGAATGGCCCTTATAGTGAAAAGCAGTGGAGTGGCAAGGTGAACATGCTATTAAAGGAAACAAGGATGCTATTCTCTCCACACAGCTAGAGGATGCTAGAGATCTAAAAGTACTGAATGTTCTTTGAACAAACTTTTCTTGGCCGTTACCGGTATATGTTTCTGAGAGGGAGGACTCTATTGGGAGCAATTCAGCTGTGAGGTCCAAGTGACATAAGTTGTGATATATAAAAGTGATAGCCACTAAGGAATCCCTCACAGCAGGAAATGGGTGGGCTGTGAAACCACTATCTTTAATTCCCCAAGCAATTAAAAATGCCACCAAGCACAAAAGAGCTTTGTGGGCATTTTGGGAATATTTGGCAGATAAACTCTATATGGATATGCCATGAAAACTGAGTGCTAGTACTTGATCTCTCCAGATTGGAGATCAAAATAATATTATCGTTAAGACTGCCATAAGGAAATTGCGTGGGAGAAGCAGCTCCTAGGTTCCCACTATTTCAACTGCCAGAGATTAACAACAGATTAAAATGCTTTGAACCTGGTTGACTTAAAAACTTTCAACGGAAGTCTTCTGAGTACGGAATCACAGAAATGACCGCAGTCTAGTGAGATCCCCCAAAGTCAAATGTGTTTTACAGAACAGACAAACATCATTGGTATTACTGTGTTGCAGAAGGATGCATGAAGTGAAATGTGCCCAGACTAGCCAACTGAACAATCCACATAGAGCTCACCGGTTTTTCAAAAGGGCTACAGTGCTTTACAGAGTTGTATAGAAGATCAGCATTTACCATGCATAAGCACCTGATTAAAATATTAGCAGGTTCTTTCGGTGAATGATTAAACTGGCATCCTTTTCTGACCTCTGAGCCTAACAACTCTTCCAACCATTCTGGCTTGCCAGAGCCTCTTTCCCCTTCTGACTGAGAAACAAGCCAGCTGTACTTGCAAGGTTCTATCACTCCCAGCTCTGCTGTGCGCCTGCCACTGAATTCCGCCTTCCCCTCGGACAGGGGTCATCTAAGCTGTTGCTTATTCATCCCTGAACCAACACCCCATCTTTCTGTTGCTGCCAGTATACTCCACATACTACAACAAGAGGTCGTCCATCTTTTTCGCCTTCTGGGTAGCTGCACCAGGCCATTCGATTGTTGTATGCAACATAAAATGAGACATACAAATTTCTGAATAGGAGAGCATGGCTGTATTTTAGTAGTCAGGCCATTGGTGGAGCAAAACTCCTCCTTTTTCTCTGCAAATACACTCCTGTGTTACCCACTTCATACTAAAGTACTAAAGCCACTCTGACGCAATGTTGTGGCCACAACATTAAGCCATCATCTAATAAAAAGAAAGCGCCTTTATCAGCACCTAGCAGCCACAAGGCAATTTTTTCATCTTAATGTAATGTGCTGAGCTCCCATTTAATCCTCACTGGCATATTCTACACAGTCGCCACAAAGCCTCAGTTAATATTTACTTCCCTTAATAAAGAAGATCTAAGAATGCACATCCTCCGAGACCAAAAGAGATAATAAAATAATTCCACCGCATGAGGCACCAAATGTGGTAAGACATTGTGCGCTGGATGGAGGCGAAACCCCTCTGTTTTGCCGGTTTGCAAGAGGAAGCTGCAGTGATAGCATTGTAACTGTAAGGAATACTCCTGCAGCCTCGCTTAAGACTTCCAACACCAAGCTAAGCCAAGCCCCTTAGGAGTAACAAGAGAAAACCTGGACATGAGGTGTGGGTGGAGAAGGAGGAGTGGTGGCTGGGGCAACTGGGCTTGTTGGAAGGTTGGCTTGGGGCTGAAGGACAGAGCTCTGGTGGGGAACCTGGTGCTCTTCAGATGTGGCAGCACTACAATTCCCATCACCCTGTCTGGCTGCAGTTGATGCCCAACAGCACCAGGTTTTTTACCCCTGTGGCAGAACAACACTTTCTGCCAAAGGAGTTTAATCAAACCACATTGTTTCTTAGGCTCCAAAGTGTCATTTACATTTTCAACAAGAACAGGGAGAGTTTTACAGGTAAGGCTAAAGTCACAACCCAGCCTTTCTTAAGCTGCTTATCTACATCTTGCTATCCACCCAGAAGAGAAAATGGTGGGGAGGAATTTGTAATGCAAACAAGTGCCTGAATGAAGACATTTGTGGGGTTTTCCATTTCTGCTAGGGCACACAGGATCTGACTTCAAAAGCTTTCTGTTTGTTTGGTTTTTTTAAAAAAAGTCATCTAAAAATGGGATATGATTATTTATTATTTCTCATGTTATATTTAAGAAACAATGCATGCCTGGGAAGTCAAAACTTTCCCATATGTCATATTGGGGGTGAAAATAAATACCAAAACAAGGCTTACATCGGTGCCTGTGGTTGATGCAAACTGGCTGGGGTACGCATTTTATTTTAAATGTCTCTCTTCTCCTGTCTACCCCGCTTGCATTAACTACAGTCAACAGGTGCCCAAATAACAGTGCGAGAGCTTCAGAGGAATTTCAGAGCAATTCCTCCTGTGCACTTCTACTCAGGAGTAAGTACCACTGAGTTCAATGCGGTTTGCTCCCAGGGATGCAGGCGTGAACAGGAGCAGAAGCTTCTTTGCTTGAAGGATCCATAAATCATGAGCCTACTTACATTTACTCAAAAGTAAGTACCACTGTGTTCAGTGGGAGGAGGGGCTACTTTCCAAGTAAGTATGAACAGCATTGCAGCTGAAGAGCTGGACACATCAATTTCAACCCCAGCTGCTGTCTGGGGTGTCTTCAAGGAGTGGAGCTACGGAGCCACATCCACAGCCCGAGCAAGCATGCTGGCTGAGGCTGAAAGTGGTTGAAATCTTTCCGCTGGCTGCCACCAGTAGAGTGCCCATCAGTGGCAGTTCAGCAGGCAAAAGGAAGAGCTCTGTGCCAGCAGACTGGTGCTGTCATGACTCTGCAGGCAGAGGGTGGCAGGGCTGTGTAAAAAAAGCCATCTCTGCTCAATCCAAACTGCCTCATCTCCGCCTGGTGCAAGAGGCATTTGGACTGCTCTGTAAACAACTAAGAAATTGTTGCAAGAATGTATTTTAGAGTTGATGGCTTCATTTTGGTTGCCTTTCTCCAGTGTGTCTGCTGATGCATTTTTAAAACCCTGTTTTTCCAGGGGTCTCAAATGCAATGGGAACAAGCGTTGCTGATGAAAAGGTTTTCCATTGCAGAAGTTCACCTTCCACAAGTTTCAGGACAGTGAGAACCGAAAAGGAGGCTAGGGTGGCAGAGCCAGCATGCTCCTCCTGTTGTTCTAATAGCCTGATGGTGTGGGCTCTTCCTTCTGTTTCTTTTTAATCTATCGGAGATTTGTGATAAATAAAACAATTTACTGTAAAGCAGGGAATTCTCAGCTCCTGCCAACTCCTTCATCAGGCTCCTCTAGTCGTGGCTCTGCTTGCCTATACTCAATAGTAAAAAACACAGCCCAAGACAGAAGTTGTGGGAGTCGCTTGCCATCTGGAACCCTGTCATAATGCCCTTCCCTGGGCAGAGCTCTTTAAACCTCCCAGGTCATAAAACTTAATAGTCTACACTCAAAACTCCCCGAAACATACTGACAACAGTGCAAATAGCCCCGCAGACAAACTTTTCTGCTGAGGACAGGTAGCGGGAGAACCAAAACTACTCTTCACCAAACAAGTCGGCTTCTGCAGCCAGGAAACCTTGAACTAGGAGAACAGAAACTCTATAGAAACTGGACATTTATGCACATGTGGGCTCAATTTGCATACTTTGCTCTGCATGTAAACCTTGGTGAAATTGTGTGGGGATGTGGGATTCATGGGTCAAGCATTTGAATGGAGGAGCAAAAGGAGGCATCATAGAATCATAGGCCAGAGCACTGTGGAAATGGGACAATGAGAGGGAAATCAACAGGATGATGAAATTGGCTCCTGGTTGCTTACTGAAGCAATCCACCCAACTCTTCTCTTTCTCCACCCCCACCACCATCTCAAGCTTTTATTAAATGTGACCACTCTGTTTTTAAGTAGGCTTAAAGGCTCATTCTTTCTTCTCTCAGCAAGTGCAAGTTAAGCTCTCGAGCAATCTCCACAAGGTTATAGATTCTGAAATGGAAGCCATGCTCAGGCTTTTCCCACCCACAGTGTCCTTAGTACATTAAAGTCCTCTGTCAGTGGCAAACTCAAGACACCTTCTTGGTATGTAGGGGGCAGGGAGGACTTATAAAGGCTCCTTCCTTAATTGACCTGAAGTTGCAACCTAGCTGGTTGCTTGGTTGGTTTTGGAGAGTTGTTGTTTTGTTTTCAGTGTCCAGGCCAGTTTTTATTTATTTTTTTACTGGTTAAAGAAAAGGTGGCAAGCAGAAATTATGTTAAAGCCCTGCCTCTGTTGTTTGATCTGTGATGGCTATTTCACTTATGCAAGACCAAGGAGGTATGCATTCTCACCCGTCTCTGATCATGGTTTTGACAAAAATTGTACGCAGCCATATTGATGCACTGGGGGGGGGATCCAAAATCCACAATACATTAATACCTCTATTAGGACCAACCAAAATGTCACAAAATTGTGAGCAAGATCCAGTCTGATGAAGAGTTCTGGTGAACTCCAAAGCTCGTTGATGACTTCGTAACATTTGCTTGGCAAAGTTAACATATTGTGGCTTTTGGACTCAGATGCTGGAGAACTGCTCTCAGACTCTGATAACATCATTCCTATCCACAAAAAAGATTGTTCATTGGGGAAACCATTATGTAGGAGGCAAAGGGATGGAGGGATGACAACATATTTGCCATCTCTTTGAAGTCATGGAAAGGGGCTCTCGTTACAGTTAGAGACAAGTCTCTCTGTCACCCTATTAGCATACTATATACTTATTTGATTCAAGCTATGAAGATTTCTGATCCCATCTCTGAAGACCTCATTTCATTAGCTGTTCCATAAACAAGAGCAATATAATGCAATTACTCATTTACCACCGCACCCTCCCTCCCTCCCTCCCAATATCTCATGACAGTTTTTGATTTTTATATAAAACATATGAGCTTAATGTTTTGCCTACTTGAAAAGCACATAGAGCTAAACTTTCAAAGTACCTATCATTTAGAAGGGGTGGTGATGGCTGCAAAGAGGCTAGCTTGATAAAAAATATATATATAATTCAGTATGTGAACTTGTGGAATACTTATCACCTTCATCCTTATTCCGGTGTCTTTGTGTGTCAGCCAAGTTCTTCTTTTAATAATTTAACTCAAATTATTGGAGATGGAGCTTTTGAAATTCTAGACCCTGTGTGGAAAATCTGACCCGTGAAGGGTTTTTTTTTTTTTTTTTTTAAAGTTCAAATTAATTCAAATGGATTTAGCACAGGGATACGATCAATGCTGCATTATCCCTTGTATTCAAACACGCATGTACAAGTGTGTACACATTTATGACTATTTCTAGTCAATCACTCCCACAATATACTTCTCCATTCGATTAATATCCTTAAAACCAGCCTGCTGTTGGCCGAGAAGCAAGTCTGTCCCCTGAACCAATCCTTCGCATGCATTACCATTCCCTTGAAAGAAGGACCAAAGGCCGTTATGCTGACTTGCTGTGGGCTTCTGTGAAGAAGCAGGAAGGAGATGAGTGGGCAGAGATCTTTCAGATGCTTGTCTGAAGGTCACCATTGAGCAATGTCCTCTGGGTTTCTGTGGCCTCGTTTAGCCTAGACTTGTCCTGCTTGCTGTCACTCCTGTCGGCTTCATCCATGCCACTGACTTTCATAAGGCAGAGGACATTTTGGAAGCTCTTCTTGAAGTTGTCGGACAAGAAGGCATAAAGGATGGGGTTGGCACAGCTGTTGGCGTAGGTGAGGACCACTACAAAATCGAACATGCCCTTGAGGACAGGTGTTGGCTCAATCAAAACAGAGACTGACGAGACGTTGAAGATATAGAAGGGAAGCCAGCAAAAGATGAAGACGGCAACGACAATGGAGACCATCCTGGTGACCTTCTTCTCTGACTTTTTCCTCTTGGAGGAGCCCACCCTGATGCCAGAGGACTTGACCTTGATGATGATAAACAGGTAGCAAAGGCAGATGATGGTGAGGGGCACCAAGAAGCCCAAGATGAAGGTATAGATGATGAAGCCAACATACCAAGCAACAGACTCATCTGGCCAGATCATGGTACAGCTACTACTTCCGTGGTTATTGCTCACTCCAGCATATATCATGATGGGTAGTATGACCAGAAGGGAGATGCCCCAGACAGCTACATTGACCATCTTTGCTGTTCTTGGCCTCCTCCACTTGGCAGATTTTATAGGATGGACCACAGCAAGGTACCTATCAATGCTCATGACTGTGAGGCAGAAGATGCTGGTGAACTGATTGATCCCGTCTACTGTCATGACAACCCGGCAGATGGCTTTCCCAAAGGGCCAGTGAACCAGAGCTACCTGCATAGCCAGGAAAGGTAACCCCAACATGAACAGTTCATCCGCTATAGCCAAGTTGAGTATGTAGATGTTGGTGATCGTCTTCATTTTGGCGTAACGGAGGATGACATAGATGACCAGAGTGTTGCCACAGAGGCCCACAATGCACACCACAAAGTAGATGAAGGTGAGGATGGCATTGCTAGTCAAGTCATAGTGGGGGCTTGTGATGTTGATGGAGGTGTTGGCGGCAGGAGTCTCTGGGGGGAAGCTGTCAAACTGAGACGGCGAGGGGAACCAGAAGGCTGTGGTGTTGGGCAAATCATTCTCAAGGCCCATGGTGGAGCTGTTGTCACGGGCAAAGGGTACTCTTCAGGCAAGAAACCCTCTCATGTCGATTGGGTCAGGGTGGTCCAAGGCAATGTGGGAGGATCTGGAATCCAAAGAAGGAAGAAACGCTGTTATACCAACTTCATATGGCTTACTGCATCAGACCAATTTTCTGTTATCAGAGACAGAGCAAACTCATCGGCTGCTACCTTTCCCAAAGGCTCTTGGGCTTTCTTTTGAACAGAACTGCCACTGTGGGTGGGGTGCAGTGTTAGAAAATTCAGATATATAAGCTAGGTGCCAAATGACACCTTAAACCACCAAAACAGAATGTCTAGTTGCCATTTGGGGACCAAAAGTCACATTTTTCAATACGACTTTTTGTTCCGATTGCACAGATAAAGTATCACGGGTAGAATTCTGCAGGATGTGTTGTTAGAGTTTAAAAACAGACAAGATCCAACAATCCCCAGGCAGGCACCTCAAGATGGTGGAGATATTAGGTACCTAGGCATCTGCACTTGATCAGATATGGCCAGGTGCAAAATGTGCCTGGTGCCTGGCAAATTTCAAATGCTGGTGGGGTGTTAACGATCCATCTCTTCCAATGTACACTGACTGGGAGAGAATGAAAGTGTCAGGGGTACAGGAGATGTCACAGGGCAATACATGGTTTGCTCTTTCCCTGTGTTAATCACTCTTGTCTTAATGACTAGCCAAGAGACTAGCTGTGTCCTGTGACTGCTCATGCAGACTGAAAAACAATACCTAGCTTAGATTCAAGTAGAGAATGTGGCCCACTGAGTTGGCCTTAAGAGACTCCTCCCCAAAACTCTGGAGAGCTGCTTCCTGTTAGTGTGGACAACACCGAGGTATCTGGATCAATGATTCGACACAATATCCAAGCTTCCTATGTTCCTACGACGCAGCCAAGGGGCCCCAGTCCTCCACAGTCTTTAACCACACCATCACTTAACATCTCCTGTAGTGCTTTATGTGTATTCCAAACATTTCACACACAGTATCCCAGTCATCTTTGCAGCAGTCCTGTAAGGTAAGGTAAAGGGACCCCTGACTGTTACGTCCAGTCGCGGACGACTCTGAGGTGGCGCGCTCATCTCACTTTACTGGCTGAGGGAGCCGGCGTACAGCTTCTGGGTCAAGTGGCCAGCATGACTAAGCCACTTCTAACGAACCAGAGCAGCACACAGAAACGCCATTTACCTTCCTGCCAGAGCGGTACCTATTTATCTACTTGCACTTTGATGTGCTTTTGAACTGCTAGGTTGGCAGGAGCAGGGACCGAGCAACGGGAGCTCACCCCGTCGCGGGGATTCAAACCACCGACAAGCCCTGATTGGCAAGCCCTAGGCTCTGTGGTTTAACCCACAGTGCCACCTGCGTCCCTTCCTGTAAGGCAGGCCAATATTATTATTAATTCCTCCAGGAATTGTATGCTTGATGTGGTATATGTGGAGTTGTTCTGCTTGGCTTTTCTTTTTCTAAATTGTCGTAACGATCCCTTGGGGTAGCTTAGGTTGAAAGTGACTGGCCAAAGACCACTCAGTGATATTCCTGGCTCAGTGGGTCTCTCCAATCCAAGCCTCACTCTCTCGCTAATACAACACATTGGCTCTCGGATACTTTCCATTTGGTAGATCGTGGGGGTGTTGGGAGATACTAAGTGACTGCAGCATGTGCAAGGCCACTAAGTACATATCTAGCTTATGTGGAATTTGAACCTACACCTCCCCGACACACACTGCCAGCATTGCAACATTGCAACAATGGTGTGCAAGGTTGAGAGCACCACTCTGATCAATACGGGGAGGGGCAGAGCATTCCTGTCCCCTCCTGCCCTCTTGCATGGCATGGGATAGAAATTATGCTGAGGCAGAACTGCCCAAAGAAGGGAAAGGAAGGGGAGGTAGTAATATTCAGCTACACCAACAAAACTTTACCAGAGCCACTACTTCCAACTCTACGTCCCTCAGCCGAGCCACGGGATCTGAATATTGCCCTTTCTCCCACAAACTCTTCTCCACTGCGTTTAAAAACTAAAATAAAAATGCACATCCTCATATTTTATTCCTCAAAGTTGTGTGTGATTTTATGTGCACCTGTACTGTATATGCATGCAAGTGGCCATTCGCTGGAGCAGACCGCAAATGGTGACTAAAACACGATGCACATTGCAACTGTGCACCCACTGAACTCAGTGTTATTTATTTCTGATTACACATGCCTAGGATTGCACTGTCAAATGTAGTTCTTCTCCCATCCGCGTCTTAGTTACACTGGACTAGCGGTTTACAGTTACAGTGGACTAGAGGGGATTAAGCTAGTCCCCTAAATGTTCCCGGTAAAATAGAGAATTGAAGTATTAAAGGCTGGCGCCTCCTTCCCAAAGCCCAGTAGATTCTGTGCAGCTTAGGGAGGGAGGCCCGATGATGGCAACTACCTCCACATCCTCATCCCCCTTCCAGAGAAGAGGAAGACAGCATAGATTTACAACAGGGGTTTGCAGAGGTCACAACTCATGGCCCAGAGATAGAAGAGGGGCAAAGCTAGGAAATCATGGGGGAAGAGGAGGAGGGAGAAGCAGGCTGCAACATTAGCACTAGAAAACATTCCAGACCCCCCTTCTCCCAGAACCCGGGGAGGAGTGAAAGTAGTAGAGCAGAGAGCGAAGAGGCAAATGGCCTTAAGCAGCCACCGTAAGCTGGGTGGTGCTGTTGACGACTGAGAAGAGGAGAAGGGGTGGAGATTACTCAGAGCAATGGCATTACCGTACTCCAAGAGGCAGTATTTGTAAGCCTCTCTCTGTGAATATTGAATAAAAGACTTGGTAAGAGCTTTTCTTGTCTATCTATCCCTGGCAGCCTGCCGTGGGAGGGGGGAATCAGATTCCCTGACGCCTGACTTATGGGGTCCAAGAGCCCTCCCTCCACCTTCCCAATTCCTGCCCAGCTTTGGGAAGAAGACAGGAGGGCTCCAGCATCTTGTCAGAGGCTTGATACCTCCTTCCCAAAGCTCAGGAAGCTTTTGCCTGGCTTAGGGAGGGATGCATGACACTCATTGGTGAGACGTCACAACATTGCCACCCCACCACCACCACCCATTGCCCTCACAAGCCGGTGCCTCTGGCCCTAACTGCTCCCCTACAAAAAAAATTCACTGGGTGCCACCACACTGGACATTACTGTAGTTCAAATATTTGTGTTCTATAGTTGAGGAGCAGATATCACCTTTTGCTGCCCCTGTTTTATACAGAAAGTACTAACCCGTTTAGGATGCAATCCCACACATTAAAAAATAAAACCACACACACCTGGGATATAAGCCCACTGAACTCAATGGGGCTTACTTCTGAGCAGACATGTTTTCGATTGCCCAGTTTAATCCTTTTAATTAAAGGGAGCATTTTAGAAACTCTCAGCACTTCTAATTATCCTAGATGATTTTGAGGAGGGATGACCAGAGCACTCATCTGCATAAAGGAATAAATGTCAGCAGGTGTAGGAAATTCCATCTTCTACAAAACTATTGAAAGGGACGGAAGCAATTTTGGGGGAGGATGTGACTACCCTAATTTTCCAGTTATCCCACACACTCCATTGTTGTGGTTTAAAAAATATACAGCCGTTATATATAAATATTTAACTATGCAGTCTTCAGAGATCTGGACCATCTCTTTATTGGAGCTCAGAATATAACTGGATATGCTGAAGTCAATTGTTTCCTCTTTGATTTGTTTCTTTCCACCCCCTTTTGGCTCATCAATGAACAGCCAGTCCCTTAGGGACACAATCCAATGGACTTAAACATATTGAAGCTCATTGAAATAAACAGCCCCAAGTGTGATGAACTCAGTGTTATAGCATAACCTAATGCTTTTAGGTCCCAGCTCAGACATACTCCTGGTGGATGATGGTCAAACAATCCTATCTGAATCTGTGCCTTTTGCTTATTGAATACAGTTGTTTGCCCTTACACATAAACCACAAGCTATTGCGGTCTGCCGCAGATTGCAGGAAATGTCATTCCAAACCGCACAGTGTTAAGTCTGGGAAGTGGGGTGTGTGTGTGTGTGTGTGTGTGTGTGTGTGTGTGTGTGAGAGAGAGAGAGAGAGAGAGAGAGAGAGAACCTCAACAACAAATTGGTTTCCTTTGATTTCTTTCCACCTTCATTAGAACAACATTCCCCCTCCTGCAACTTCAACAGTTCCTCTGAACTGCCATGTCTCACGCCAGATTTCCTAAGCCTGCATACACTATTGAAACCCTAGCATCTTATTCATCCCTCTCTTTCCTTTATGTTTACTGTGAGCTCCACGGCTGAGCTGCTGTTACCGGTTGGAGTTTGAGGTCTTAATTAGAGGAGAAGCTACCAGTCCAAACCAGCCCTCCTAGTGTGGAAGCCCCCAATTTCCCCCTCCTTTCATTTCTTTGGTGGACCTCATCAAATTAAATGTTGAAAGAGGAAAATAAAATAATGGTGCAGGCAGGAGGATGCTGAGGTGGGGAGGGTAAGCGTGGGAGGGTCACTTGGTCTTTTGCAGGAATGAGGCTGTTCTCTGCCTCCAGTTACACACATAATTCCTTCTGTTCTCAGCAGAGTCAGTAGGCAGCTCCGGGAGCTGGCAGAAGAGAGACAACCAAGGAATGGATGAATAGCTCAGTTGGTTAGAGAGTGGCGCTTCTAACACCAAAGTTGCAGGTTCAATCCCTGCAATAACTTGGATTATTGAAGTGAAGATTATGGATTAATATTAAGGATGGTGCTGTGAGTTAAACCACAGAGCCTAGGGCTTGCCGATCAGAAGGTCGGTGGTTCGAATCCCCACAACGGGGGTAAGCTACCGTTGCTCGGTCCGTGCTCCTGCCAACCTAGCAGTTCAAAAGCACGTCAAAGTGCAAGTAGATAAATAGGTACCGCTCTGGCGGGAAGGTAAACGGCGTTTCCGTGCGCTGCTCTGGTTCGCCAGAAGCGGCTTAGTCATGCTGGCCACATGACCCAGAAGCTGTACGCCGGCTCCCTTGGCCAATAAAGCGAGATGAGCGCCGCAACCCCAGAGTCAGCCACAACTGGACCTAATGGTCAGGGGTCCCTTTACCTTTACCTTACTCGGAGCAGACCTATTGAAGTTAATGGACATGGCTAACTAACATCTGTTCATTTCAATGGTTCTGTTCTGAGTAGGACCAGCATTGGAGACAACTCTTAAACATTTTTTTTTAATGGTCAAATCTATATATCAGTTTTCCTTTAAGAAGCCTATGGGGATGTACTTGCTACCCATCCCCTGCCATGCCAATTTATCATCACAACAGCCCTGTGAGTTAGGCCAGGCTGAAACCTAGTGACTGGCAGAAGGTGCAATCCTGACTCCATTTAACCTGGGAGTAAACCCTACTGAATTCAGAAGGAGCTGCTTCTGAGTAGACAGGGTCACACACTCTGTCCTAGTTTGACACTCTAACCACTATGCTAGCTGTCCCTGTGACACTCACACCCTCTTTGTGGAGCTAATACAATGCAGGGAGAGAATTATGGACCCGGGAGACATTCAGGGTGTTCAGAATGCTCTACATAATATTACACCAATACAACAACCCTGCAAGATTGCTCCATATCCCCTCCACTGCACGTGAGAGAGTAAGGCAGAGATCCAGCGAGCTTAACCTCTGACCACTCAGAGGCAGAATTTGAACTAGGGGTTTTCTGGCTCGCTGCACAACCTCGCTGCAGGGGGTGAAACTGGGAAAGATGGAAGTGGGTTGGGAAGCAGATGGAGAAGACAACGTGCTGAAGGAGGAGGTAGTGGGTGACACAATCCTAGAAATAAAATTTAGATTTGAAAGAGCCGCTTTCATTGTTCCAGAGATCAAGTGTCAGAAATGCCGATTTAGGTACCACAGCAAAATCTCCACGGACTTTTAAGGCAGATGTTCGCAGGGAAGGGATTTCCTTCCTCTGTGGAGTCTTCAGAAAACAGACAGACAGACAGCAGGAGCCCACCCCAAGGTTGCTGCTGAGGATTCTGCACTGGATTCTCAGGCAGAGAGAAAGAAGCACGCAAGTGAATCCTGTACCTATTTACTGGGTTTGCTTGCTCCCGAGCAGAAGGCGCCTGCAATCGCAAGCCGGATCCCTGACCCAGAAACTATACCCACGGAGTTCGAGGAAATGGATGCCCCTCGGGGTTCGCCCACGTCTGCAGCCCAAGGTCCCCAAGCAAAGCCAGCTGCCACCTCAAATCCCACTGAGGAGGAGGAGGAGACGAGCAACACCAGGATCTCCAAGCGCTGCCACCCCCCCCCCCCAGCTGCAGCCTGCAAGTTGTCCGGGAGCTCCCTTGACAGCTTATCCGGACAGCCTTCGAGGGTTTCCCCTTCCATCCAAGTTTCCACCTGTAGCCTTTCCTCCGAAGACTTCTTCCCCCGGCCGCGCACCGGCAATCCCCACCCCCTCCACCGCTTTCCCAAAGCGAAGCACTCACAATTTCGGCGTCTTTCTGCGAATTCTTCCCTCGCCCTCGACGCACGCTCCCGCTTGCTTGCATGTGTGTGCATGTATAATATATATATATGCAGATCGCCGGTAAAAAAGGAAAGCCAACGACTTCTTGCAAGCAGAGCGGAGATCGGCTCCGAGTGCAGGGGGCGCCAGACCTGCGCTTGGCGGCGGCGGCTGGCTGGCGGCTGCTTCGGGACTAGCCCCTTGTCGAGGGAAACGCGAGTGCCAAGGAAGCGCCGGCGGCGGCGGCAGCAGCAGCTCGCAAGCTGGCGCGCAGATGCAGCTCACGCGGCGCAGGAAGGCTGCCTGCTGCACCTCCGACGTGCCAAGTGGCCAGCCGAGCCGGGGAGGCGCTCTCGTCGTCGCCCACCCGCGGCCACTCCCCCCAAGCCCGGGCAATCAATGGGCCCCGCTCGGCGCAAAGGCGCGCCACCTCCGACGCGCAACGGTGGAGAGCCGGAGTCCACCTTTGGGGGCTTTGCCGGAGGCGAGGAGGCGTCAGGCTTTCGTTGGAGATGGGTAGTGGGCGGGGAGGTGAAGCTCCCCGTAAACGAGGGGCAGGATTTCAGCTCCTAAGATGCTTCCCAACCCCTTCCTAAAAAGATATACACTGGCAGCGACTGAGACCCCCGTTGCCATTTCCTGCAATAATCAATAAGGGGAGTGCGCTTTGGTTTGTAGATGCAGCGTGTGGCTTTCAAAACGCGTTCACACGGCCCTGATCCAGGGGTCTCCCTAGGGAAGAAGGGCTTGCTCAGGAACTAGAGGTATCGCCACTCCACCCGCGGGGCTCGGTCAACTTCCTTACAGTAGAGCAGCGTTTCTCAACCAGGGGGCCATATGGTCTCCTGCGCCCCCCCCCGATATTCCAAGAGGGCTACAGGTGGAATTATATATAAAAATTATAAATGCAGCATGTCCTATTTACAAACAAAATAGCTACCGGTTGAGAAACAATGTAGTAGGCCACCGATCTTCACAAACTTGAATAAAATACATGATACGGTGCGCACACACCATTTGAATGGCAATGCCCATCACTTTGGGGGAGCCCACCCCCCATATTTTATTGGGGGGGGGAGGTCAAAGGGACCTCAGCCTGCAGGAGTTGGCTCCTATGGTCTCCACCACCACTCCCAAAACAAGAGTGAAAGAGGAATTGGTAGTCGTCTTATATGGAGACTGCTGCTGTAACAGCCGTGGCAGTCATGGAGGTGCCAGTGGTCTTGGGGTGGGGAGTTGCTTATTCTGTTTCCAGTAAGGTGGTCCCCTAGCAAGACTAGCTGACCGACTGAAAGGCAAAGGCAACAACTCAGCTTTGTAAGAGGAAGAGAGAACCACACTTTAGATGGTATCCTTAGAAGACTGCCTTGGTCTCCTTCCATATCCCAGGAATGTGGGAAATAAGACATTCCCAGCCTGCGCACCACACATTTCAAGCACATGGTTTCCTCCCCGAGAATCCCGGGAGCTGTAATTTACCCTCACATCAATGGAATGGTAAGCTTACCCATCACAGCGCTACAGTTCCCAGCAGCCTTAACAAACTACGGTCCCCAGGATTCTTTATGCAATGTACAAAGCTATGGCTTCAAGTCACAGACCACAACTGGTTTCCCTTTAGGGAAAACAGTTTTCTCTGAAGAGGCAGACTGCCAAGTAGATTCCTGACCTAGAACCCATTCTAGGGTCTAGAGACTTCCTCTCTTGTATCTTGAACCCTCTGCAGTCAGCTTGGTGGATTAGCCCACACTCCCAGAATTCCCCTTAAAATGTTTTCTCCTGTCAAAGATGTTAATCACACCATTTATCAGCTGAAAAGGCAGAGGAATCGATGAGCAACCAGAGTTGCTTTATTACCTTAATCTTAGGATTATAGAGTTGGAAGGGACCATGAAGTCCAAGCCCCCTCCAATGCAGGAAATCTTGCAATGCATTAATTAATTTTTTGCCCAATGTGGGGCTCAAGTCCACGACCCTGAGATTAAAAGTCCCATGCTCTGCCCACTGAGTTATAGAGACTACCTGTGCAGGGTAAATATTTTTCTCTAAACAAGAAGCCAAGCCAGGAAACTGGGTTGGCCATTTTGCTTTTGCACAAGGGCAATACCAGAAAAGTGGCAGGCATTATAAAGTCTCTTCACCAACAGTATCGCAGAAGTTGGCGTAGAGATCAATAGATCAATGGGGGGGGGGGAAATGTGGGCACAGCAAGGAGATGGTTAAGGACAACTGTTAAGGTTGGCACAGTAGTTTTACAGCAAGACGCCTGTGGATTTCAAAATTGCAACCATTAAACAGATAGAGATGGAGAGATATTTGGCTTGCCTGTCCCGCAGCTGTGGCAAAACACCACAGAAATAAGGTGGCAGCCCTAATAATTGATCAGTGAGTTGAGCAGAGTGTGTCTGGTTGTGACTGTTGGGGGGGGGGGGCAGAAGTGGGATGATTATGTATAGGCACCGAACTGTGTTCCTGTCAGCAGGATCGTGCTGAACCTAGACTTTAAAGCACATTTATCATGTCGGCAGCTGCAGCTTCCTCCAACACATGTTTAATACAAGCATGCTCATATTGCATCAGTTCCAACTGTACCAGCCGTTTTGGAATGGGAGACAGAGGTACAGAGTTGGGCAGAACTTTCTTTCAGTACCTACGCAAGTTTGCTGCCGGAGCCCTTGGTGAATCCTTCAGGTCTCAAGGCAAAAGCCTCAGCCAGCTATTCTCTTGATTTTCAGCAACCTGTTTGCCCCCAACATCAATTGACTGGGAGCCCTATAAAACCTGCTCCAGCTCACATCTAATCTTCTCTAATTTGCAAATGCCTATGGCTACAAGCAATAAATATTTATTGGACCGGAGGAATTGCTCTCTAGGTGGCCTGCTTGCCAAGGAGTCAGGGTCCCTTTTATGTTGGTCTGTGTTTGTCTGGCCCTCCTGATCTGGCCTTTTGCGACATATTTGCCTTCTTTCTCTCTGCCAAAGACTACAGCTTCATTGCTAAACACAGCAATTGCTAAACCTCAGAAATGGTACGCTTGGCTTTGTGATCGAGACCCCCCTTTCGAGCACGTTTCCAAAGTGACTGACAGCGAAAATGGAATAAAATGAAAGCACGTTGAAAATAGCAAATAAAAAACGAGAAGCGATAAAAATTAATTATATAATAAAGCGCAGCAGCATTAAACCAGCAGATTGGAAATTAATTATAAATAAAATACAAAGCACAGCAGCATTAAACCAGTGAACTCATTATCCAAGTGCAAATCCTTACGAGGCCAAAGTGGTGCCATACATATATATGAGGGAGGTATCGGCAGGCTTGGGATAAACCCCCAAAAGTAGAATAAATATTTAGCAGACACAAACCTCAGGAAGGAGGAAACTTCAAGAGAAGCCAATGGAGATTGAGCATGCTCATGGAATGCTGTTTGTTTGGGGTGGATATCCTCCATGAATACCCTAGAAGGAGGTATGGCTGGCTGGCTGACCCTCTGCACTACACCAGGGCAGGCTGGTTTATTAGAACAAATGGGGCACAGTGCACAGCCCCACCAATCTGTCTGCTCTCAGACAGCTCCCATTTTTCTCACAATACATCCAGTCCGGGGGTAGGTAAAAAGGTAAAGGACCCCTGGACGGTTAAGTCCAGTCAAACTTGACTATGGGCGCTCATCTCACTTTTCAGGCTGAGGGAGCAAGTGTTTGTCCACAGACAGCTTTCCAGGTCATGTGGCCAGTGTGACTAAACCACTACTGGCACATGGAGGACCATGATGAGTGCCAGAGCACACAGAAACGCCTTTACCTTCTCGCCGCAGTGGTACCTATGTGCTTTCATACTGCTAGGTTGGCAGGAGCTGGGACAGAGCAATGGGAGCTCACCCTGTCGTGCGGATTCGAACTGCCGACCTTCTAATCGGCAAGCCCAAGAGCCTCGGCGGTTTAGACCACAGCGCTACCTGTGTCCCTGAATGCCAGCTTCCCCCTCCTCCTTAGCCTCAGTGTCACCCTTGTAGAACTCAGCAGGGAGAAAGACGGAGACAAACCTAGACTTGTGCTTGGTGCAAGGATTAGCTGAGCAGTGCTTCTACCAGACCCATAACTGATGTCACAAATGGCAGCCATCAGGTGTGGGGCAAGTGGGCATCGCTTGGGGAAAAAGTAATTGCAGGCCAAATTGGGACCCATTTTGGGCTCAAGGTTCCCCAGCCCTGCTGCCATGCAAATGGGAGAATGGACCACCAAATATAGGCACACATTGCAGGGAGCCTCAGAGGGATTTCCACAGCTCCTACCAGGTATAGGTATTTAACAGAAGTTTTAAACCGTGTTTTTAAAAAGCACATTATATTTGTAGCATATACACATTACGAATTTGGGGCACTTCCAAGTCCTGCTTCACCCCATCGGAATGGTGATTTGAGGGTCCGTCCTTGCGAAACAAGTCCTTGTCACCATGAAATGTACAGAAACACACCTTAATTGAGGCTAAGGCTTTAAAATTTAATGCACACTATAAAAATCCATCCACAGCCTTAACTATCGCAAAGTAGTAACTAAGACTGCAGTCCTCTGCATATTTACCTGGTGGTAGCAAGTCATCCTGACCTCAAATTGATGGATTTCCAAGTAGACAGGCATAAAACCAGGCTGTAGATTAGGAAAGGACTTCGTATCAGTGGTTTTACAGTGCAATCAAATGCTCGTCTAATCAGAAGCAAGTCCCCTTGAGATAAATGAGACATCACCGGGTAAGTGTATAACAGGATAGCAACCTTTGCTAATATTGGTGTCCAGAGCCAATATACAGTGCTACCTCGAGTTAAGAACTTAATTCATTCTGGAGGTCTGTTCTTAACCTGAAACTGTTCTTAACCTGAAGCACTACTTTAGCTAACGGGGCCTCCTGCTGCCGCCGCGCCACTGCTGCATGATTTCTGTTCTCATCCTGAAGCAAAGTTCTTAACCCAAGGTAATATTTCTGGGTTAGCAGAGTCTGTAACCTGAAGCGTATGTAACCCAAGGTACCACTGTACATACAATGAACAACACAGGCATTAACTGGCAGGTAAGTCCCCAGAGCAGCAGGCTAGATAGAAAGACTCTAACACAGTGTGTCCCAAACTTTGATCTCCAGGTGTTTTTGGACTACAGTTTCTATCATCCCTGACCACTGGTTCTGCTAGCTAGGGATGATGGGAGTTGTAGTCCAAAAACGGCTGGAAACCCAAATTTGGGAAACACTGCTCTAAAATAATTCAGCAGAAGTCAGCTTACTCAGAGAGGAAGTGCAAAGAAGGGGGAAAGAGCCTCACTTCCCTCAATAAAGCCCAGCTGAGCAATTGGCTTCTCCCAGGCCATGACTTTAAGAAGAAGCAGAAGCAGCTAGGAAGGGAAAATAGGAGTTTAGGTTTTTTTTGGTTTTTTGTTTTGTTTGTTTTTTTAAAAAAACTTTTATAAATTGTGTGTCTTTGTTTCTCAGTTTGATCTTTTTACGTGGTTTTGTGTGGTAGTATTTTATGCACTGCGTCTTGCAGTTACTTTTATCGGATCATAGTTTGGTAATTATTCATTGTAATTGTTAAGAGTGAATTTCTGTTTAATGTTTGCTGGTGTTTTGAGAGTTAATTTTATTGCATGCTATTATATTCTAGCAGATTATTGAATATTACTTTTTTTGATAACACGTTCCATTTTAAAGTTACGTTTTCTTATTGGATCAGATAATTTATTATAAGGTGTGCATTCTTTGTTGTGTATTTTGTTGCTGTAAACTGCCTTGTGTACAGTAAAATGGAAAGGTGGCACAGTGGTACCTCGGGTTAAGTACTTAATTCATTCTGGAGGTCCGTTCTTAACCTGAAACTGTTCTTAACCTGAAGCACCACTTTAGCTAATGGGGCCTCCTGCTGCCGCTGCGCCACCGCTGCACGATTTCTGTTCTCATCCTGAAGCAAAGTTCTTAACCCGAGGTAATATTTCTGGGTTAGCGGAGTCTGTAACCTGAAGGTTACAAGGAACTGGTTCTCGGAGAAATAGCCTTCGACTCTTGCAAGGAAGACAGAAGAAGCAGGAACCGGATGCAATGCTTTCGCTGCATGAGATAACTGTGTCAAGAGTTAACACTGCCTACACACCCTGTCTATCAAGCAAGAGTCAGTTAACAAGCAGCAGTTCAGACAGGAGGGGTGGTTTAGGTTAGAAAGGTAGACTCTTCACTGGAGTCCCGTGCAGTGGCATAGCGTGGGTTGTCAGCACCCGGGGCAAGGCAAGTAATTTGCGCCCCCTAACCCCGTGGGTTGTCAGCACCCGGGGCAAGGCAAGTAATTTGCGCCCCCTAACCCCGTGGGTTGTCAGCACCCGGGGCAAGGCAAGTAATTTGCGCCCCCTAACCCATGGATTTGCGCCCCCTAACCCGTGGATTTGCACCCCCTAACCCTAGCCCCCAGATGCTGCGCCCGGTGCGGCCGGCCCCCCCCTGCACCCCCCACACTACGCCACTGTTCCCGTGAGATTTCAGGTGGCAGTTCAGTTCTAGCTTTCCTTTTCCACCTCCCTCACCACCTATCAAGGAGGCAAAATCATGCTGGGAATTAAGGGAATTAAGATGAAAGGCAGCGTATTGATACCCAGGAGAAAAGGATAAGGTTCAATTTGCATCCTACAAATCCATACGATATTAAGAGAAAAGGATTTCAGGAGCTCAGGGGAATAATCACTAGCATAATAAATAACCCATAAGGCAGGGAAATGACCTTTCCCAAAGAAACAGATGAGAAATAAATATCCAAATAAGCTTCATTTTTTTCAATAAAAAGAAAGCCCATGGTATCAGCACGACAGAAGAGCAGATGGTGTTGCCACGCGTGTCCTAGTGAATGGGATACATGTACCTCACTGGATTTGCAGAGGTGGATGTTACAGATTTTGAAACATTCTCCTTGGATTCAAACAACGCCTCTGTGGAAAAGCCAAGGCCAATCTCCAGTTAAAATGCAAAGGTTTATAATTACTCATCAACACCTTTGTCACACAGACTTCATTTGAAATGGAGTCTAGGCCTCATGAAGGCCACTAGAAGACACTGGATTAAATGTCATGAACAGGAGGAATCATGAGGCTTAGAAGCTGAGATATACGGTATATGCACATTTTAGCCCACCAAAGTAGCAGAAATATAAAGATCACAATATAATGGCAAGTAAAGAATATGGATATGTGTGTTGTGTTTAAAACTATCCCCATCAATGCAAATAATTTTAATGTGCATACATTAAAATTCTTTTTGTACTAGTAATTTGTGGGTTTTTCCCATGAAGTAAGTTACATTTGCTGCTCAACAGTTATATTCCAAGCAGGCCAAGGGAGCCAGCATTTGTCCACAGACAGCTTTCCAGGTCATGGTTAAACCGCTTCTGGCACAATGGAACGCTATGATGGAAACCAGAGTGCACAGAAACGCCGTTTCCTTTCCTGCCACAGTGGTACCTATTTATCTACTTGCACTGGTGTGCTTTTGAACTGCTAGGTTGGCGGGAGCTGGGACATAGCAATGGGAGCTCACCCATTGTGGGGATTCGAACTGCCAACCTTCTGATCAGCAAGCCCAAGAGGCTCAGTGGTTTAGAGTACAGTACCACCCACATCCCTTAGGTGGCTGTCAGAGGCAGTGCCCACAGACAAAGGAGTTGGTAAAAGGGACCTGCTCTTGCTCCTTCCACATTAAGCCCCAATATGGGTGTTAAAGGTTTATTGATTTCTTCTTCTTCTTCTTCTTCTTCTTCTTCTTCTTCTTCTTCTTCTTCTTCTTCTTCTTCTTTTAGAAACACGAAGACTAGAAATTGTGACTCTCTTAAAATTTGAAACTAAGCCTTGATAAATTCATCAGTTTTCTTTTTTAAGCTCGGAAGCATGCTAATAATAAACACAGATCTGTCAAGCGCAAGTGAATTGCAATAGCAACAGTTGTATGTATGACTGGTCATATGGTTTCTGTAAACCAATTTGAGGGTTTTTGGTTTTGGGGTTAGTTTTTTTTACAATCACATAGTGTATAAATTTTATGAAATAAATAAATATCAACCAACTTTGGCAGAAGTCCTTCTCTGAAATGGATGGTAAAACTTAGAAGATTTGTGTTAAGTTGTGGGTGAACATATCTGATGACACAGCGATTCTTCAATCAGCTCTTGTTTATTCACAGGCCAGAACAGAACTGAAGTGAAGGGTTCAGCCAGCCTGCTTATATAGAGCTCCACTAGAACGCAACAGTAACCATTTTCTGTAACTATCCAATCACTGAACGTCACTTTCGATCCCTTATTTGCATATGTGGACCTGAACTATCTACAGTATCCCCCTGCTGGCCCAGGGTGAGAACTTCAGTACATAACAATTTGGATGATGTGGGATGTTATATCTACAGAGTTTGTGGCAAACCTCCCTGTGCTGCCCATTGTTTTTTACGCTTGCTAGCATGGTGTGGCTCCTTTCGGTGCTGCAAACACATCAAAAAACAACATGGGAGGCAGCAGTTACAAGTTATAAGCTCAAGTTGATCAGCATAAGGTATGAGTGCTATGGGTTACCTCTGTAGCTGAATACGTAACACTAACTTTTCTCAGGCTGCTGAAATGAGGAGAGCTAACCAGGTGTGGATGTTCGTGTTATTTAAAAGGATGGTGAGTTCAGCTCAGTTGTGGTACCGAAAACAAATTATTATGGCTCAGAATGTCCTCTAATTATAAATCTCTTAAGTCATTTTCACCTGATTCTGGTTGGTAGAGCTTGCAGGTTCTAGTATGAAACAGAGTAGAGAGCCAGTGTGGTGTAGTGGTTAAGAGCGGTGGACTCGTAATCTGGGGAACCGGGTTCGCTTCCCCGCTCCTCCACATGCAGCTGCTGGGTGACCTTGGGCCAGTCACACTTCTCTGAAGTCTCTCAGCCCCACTCACCTCACAGAGTGTTTGTTGTGGGGGAGGAAGGGAAAGGAGAATGTTAGCCGCTTTGAGACTCCTTAGGGTAGTGATAAAGCGGGATATCAAATCCAAACTCTTCTTCTTCTTCTTCTAGATTAGACAAACTTGAAGTCCGCCCACCTCTGGTCTGACAGATGCAAGGAATATATTGTTGTCATATGTGTGCATACAAGACATCTGATGCATGATTAAACCAAATCAATCGACAGCTTATCTGGTGATGTTGGTGTTGATTTAAACCGTGTTCGTTGGGACTCTGTGAATAAGGCCCATTGTATCGGGGTTATCGACTTGAGTTCGGAAACAACATTCAAACATGGCAGAGTTTGGCCTTGCTCCTGGTATCTCCTTTAGAGGCAGGTGTGCAATCAGCCTGGAGAAGAATGGCTAGGTCAAAACTGGAAGACTAAAACACAGGTAACTATGCTGTTGTGAAGTACCCTGTAGAACTGAAGTATCCCAAAAAAGCGGGGAAGAGTAAGAGATGGGCTATGGAAAAGCAGGAGTTCAAATCCTAGTTCACCCATGGTTGAATATCTCCCAGCAATAGCGAGATCCTGTGGAAAGCTGAATACACCTTTCGGTAGCTTTTGATTGCAGATTAGTGCCTATGATCTGCCCAGTGGTGTGCAGTTAATTTTTTTTGTAGGGGAGCAGTTAGGGGCAGAGGCACCAGCTTGTGAGGGCGATTGGGGAGTCCCAGTGTTGCTCTTGTGAGCATCTTACCTCCCTCCTTAAGGCGGGCAGAAGTTTCCTAGGGTTTGGGAAGGAGGTGCCAGACCTTTGACAGGATGCTGGAACCCTGCTCTCTCCTTCCGAAGGCAGGCCGGGCTTTGGGAAGGTGGAAGAAGGGCTCTTGGACCCTGTTGGAGCATCAGGCCTCCCTCCCTAAGCCAGGCAAAAGCTTCCCAGGCTTTAGGAAGGAGGCACCAGGGTTTAATATAACAACAACAACAACAACAAATTTATTACTTATACCCCTGCCTATCTAGCTGGGGCTCCCCAGCCACTCTAGGCAGCTTCCAACAGGATATTAAAAACAATAAAATATGAAACATAAAAACTTCCCTAAACAGGGCTGCTTTCAGATGTCTTCTAAAAGTCAGATATTTATTTATTTCCTTGACATCTGGTGGGAGAGCGTTCCACAGGCTGGGCACCACTGCCAAGAAGACCCTCTGCCTGGTTCCCTGTAACCTCACTTCTTGCAGTGAGGGACCCACCAGAAGGCCCTCAGAGCTGGACCTCAGTGTCCGGGCTGAATGATGAGGGTGGAGACGCTCCTTCAGGTATACTGGGCCGAGGCCGTTTAGGGCTTTAAAGGTCAACACCAACACTTTGAATTGTGCTCAGAAATGTACTGGGAGCCAATGCAGGTCTTTCAGGACCAGTGTTATATGCTCTAATTTACCAGGAACATTTAGGGGATGAGCCTAGTCCCCCTCGTCCATTGACCACATGCCACTGGATCTGGTTGCCTTTCTGCTAGCGCTCAGCTGTCCTTGATCCTAGAACTGGGGTGAGGAAACTTCATCAGCCTGAGGGCCAAATTGTCTTCTGGGTAGTTGTTCTGAAAGCCACATGCCAGTGGTGGGCAACGCCACAGGGAAAAGTGGGTGGAGCAACAAATGTAAATTGTACCTTTGGAAAGTGCGCCATTTTCTACACATGTTCACACATCCTTCTCTATCCTCCAACCAGACAAGCGAGAGGCATTATCGGAGATCAAGGACATATTGCAGATGGGCAAAAACACTCGAGTGCGAAGCCTGGGGAGAGTACCCACTACACCAGCGTGGTATAACGGATAGTGTCTCAGAGTAGGACCTGGGAGTAAAGGTAAAGGTAAAGGGACCCCTGATCATTAGGTCCAGTTGTGACCAACTCTGGGGTTGCGGTGCTCATCTCGCTTTACTGACCGAGGGAGCCGGCATACAGCTTCCGGGTCATGTGGCCAGCATGACTAAGCCACTTCTGGCAAACCAGAGCAGCACACGGAAATGGCATTTACCTTCCTGCCAGAGAGGTACCTATTTATCTACTTGCACTTTGATGTACTTTTGAACTGCTAGGTTGGCAGGAGCAGGGACCGAGCAACGGGAGCTCACCCCGTCGCAGGAATTCAAACCGCCAACCTTCTGATCGGCAAGCCCTAGGCTCAGTGGTTTAACCCACAGCGCCTCCCTAGGACCTGGGAGACCTGGGTTCAAATCCCCATTTGGCCATGACTTATGGCCAGTCACCTGTTTTTGCAGCATAAAAAACTTCACAGGGTTTTGGTGGAGATTAAATGGCAGGGGTGTGGGTGAGGGAGGAGAAGCAGGTACAATACTTGAGCTTCTTAGATTGAAGGCGGGATAGAAATACTTACATACTATGGAACTAACAGAAGCCTTAATATACATCTTACCATGTAAATTGTGTCAGTCATACATAAGTGCCCCAATCTCACTTGAGTCATACTTTTAAAAGTGTATGATTTGTTCAACCAGAATGGGGATACACAGGCTAACTGGCAAGCCACATCTTTCTGCACATTTTACACTCACGGTTGCTGTTCCAGTGAGTGATACATCCGGAAAAGTCTGTCTAGGTGTGCAGCGAAGGTGAGTGTCGTAAGAACGGAAACAAAGCTCCCCAGCCATAAATCATACATCTATTGCTACTGCCTGTTTATAAGCTGTGGAATGAAGAAGAAGAAGAACATGACAAGTCGCTTTATTTATCATGTGGCGGAAACACTTCTGTGCTTTGCCTGTTCCTTGACATCTAGAATAAGATAGATATATGAGCCCGCATTTGATGGGATTATGTAAGAGTATTACAATTCCAAGCTGGGGATGAATGGCTCATCATCTGTTATTTCACTTTTTTCCTCCACCCCCAGTCACTATTTATTGTTGCCTTTTCTTTTAAAAATATATCTAGAACTGTGGACCAAGCTGATGTGGAAATGTGTCTGTTACAAAGCAAAAAGAATACATTCACAGGAAAATACTCTTAAGATTTTAACAATGGCAGCAATTTTTTTCATAGGGGAACAGTTAGGGCCGGAGGCACCAGCTCACGTGGGGAATCAGCGGGTGCTGACATTGTGACGTCCTGCATTTGAGCATTGCGCCCCCGCTTCCTGAGCCGGGCAGAAGCTACCCAGGCTTTGGGAAGGAGGCATTAATACTTTAACACTCTAATTTATCAGGAACAAGCCTAGTCCCCCTCATCCACTCACCACTGAACCTTAATGTCTGTTATGCCTTCACCACCTCATGACCAAGGCAGCAGTAGCCTTGTGGCAAAATGGAAAGAGAGCCCTGTTTCTTTCTCCACAATTCCAAATGCAGATCAGAATCACCACTTAACCTATAAACATCCACATTTTGTTTTTGAGAGCATGTGCTTGTACGTGTCTGAACTTTCTAGTATATTCTCACAGGAAAAAACTGCTGCGTTCTGCTTCTTATATTATAACTGGATGCAACTTGGCATACACGGCCAGGTCTTCCAGACATAAGGAAAGCCTGAGGTTCAGCTTTATACTAGATACCGCTTTTATTCATGTGCCTGGCCCAATAAGCATCCAGGCTCTTAAGACTGTCTGTTGCAATGTGTATTTTCAGTTTCCCTCACAGCGAGCGCTGAGCTAGGCAAGCATCCCTGATGCCTCGGGCAAAAGCAAACATTGTTCCCTGAACAAACCGAAAAGAAATTCACTTACCAAGTGGAAGCAGAAAACGTTTCCTTTTATCAACACTATTAGTGCTTTGGATAAACTGCTGCCGAACTGTATCCTTCGCTCATTCTCTGGCACGCACAGGGAGACGGAGAGGCCATTGGAACACCTTGTTTTCTGACAGAGGCATGTTGTCAACAGCTGAAAGGGTGACAAGCAAAGAGTGTGTCGAAACCTACTCATGAAAGGGTTGCCTCCTCCATATCTGCCCTTGACCTAGGCTTTCTGGCCCTGTTCCCGAGCAAAGTGTTTCCCCTTATCTCTGTCTGTGGCGCTCTGTAGAAGAACAGCTCAACGGGGACAAAATCCGAAACAATTACCAGACTAGGCCTGATTCATTTAAAACCAGCTTGATGGTAGCCACTGGAAAACCACTTCCTCACAGTTTACCCTCACGTCACCTCAGTCCCTCGTACATATTTCATCCCGTGGCCACACACTGCTCATGTTGTTTCCCCGGCAATGCATCCTTTCCATTACAGCCATTGTTCATGGTTTGGAAAAAAAGTACCACGATCGGCACAGCCTCACATCATCAACTGCTATGGAACATAGCTGTCAACTTACAGATTTGAAAATAAGGGACCAGCAGCCAAAATAAGGGACCTGCAGCCTCACCTGTTCCAGGCACTCCAGTCTTCCTGTCCTCCTGCAGTCTGGTCAAACTCATGCTGGTAGCTTTGAGAACACTGTCCAACCAACTTTGTAACCAGAGGTTCAACTGAATAGAATCTGAATCACATGCACCACAAGGCCTATGCAGCCTCAACTTAAGATGGCTCCCCGACCTGGCTTTGCACTGCAAAGTTTGCAGCAGCACGTGCAACAAAATGGTGTCCAGCATTCAAAACCCCCCTCAGATTGCATTAACTAGCCACACACAAGGCATGCAAGCTCCACCCCCAGTCTTTCTTAGACTTCTTATTGGGTGAGCAACACAGCCAAGCAATACAGTTGGAGCCTCCCTCCTCCCTGGCCGGCAGGGAGGGAGGGAGAGGAGCTACTTCCTTTGAAATTTAAGGGACATCATTTAAGGGACATTTAAGGGACATCCATCAATAAGGGACAGCAGCAGGACATGGTGCTGGAATAAGGGACTGTCCCTTCAAATAAGAGACACTTGACAGCTATGCTATGGAAGCAATGTGGGACCAAAGCATGGGGAAGCGGGTTATATGACTGAATATATGAAGTGTGCCTTTGTTTATAACAGTAAAAAAAGGGGGGGAGGGAGTTGACACTCTTTATGGGGCCAACTGGTTTGATGCAGTATAAGGCCTTGTAGGTCACACACCCCTTCAAGAACGTTAGCCGTTATGTTCAAATCCCCATATTGCAATTAACCTATTAGGGCCTTTCTGCATGATTTAAGTGAAGCAGTTGCAGTACCTTCACTGGACTGAGGCAAAGGAGGTGAACCCAGCAAAGCATTCTTGCTGAGGGAGAAAAGCTGTTTACCACCAACTCAGATCACTGAATGAAGTTGCTGGTAGATTAGAGGGAATGGCTGGCCCCAGAAAGTACAGTTTTCACAAACGTTTTTCTTTGCAGCAGTGACACGGGCACTTATTGGATATTGCCCATGATAGAACTGCCAAGTATCTTTGCCTTCTTGTAACAATTGGAGCCCCTGGTTCTTGTTTTTTGTTTTTGTTTAATATAATTTTGTCCCCTTTTGGAAGTTGAGAACCCTGAACAGTTCTCAAGTGTACATAAAAGGCGGCAGGGAGAACTATCCCACACCACAGTACAGTGGTATCTCGGGTTAAGAACTTAATTCGTTCTGGAGGTCTGTTCTTAACCTGAGGTACCTCTTTAGCTAATGGGGCCTCCCACTGCCGCCATGCCACCATCACACGATTTCTGTTCTCATCCTGAAGCAAAGTTCTTAACCTGAGGTACTATTTCTGGGTTAGCGGAGTCTGTAACCTGAAGCATCTGTAACCCGAGGTACCACTGTAATGCTAGACTTCTCCATTCCAGTTTTCTGTTGTTTGTTGGTGCGGCAATTTCGCTTAATTTGGCTAGTGCATGGAAAGTGCTAACAACCAGAACACTGTTATCTCCAGTATTCTTATTCTTATTCTTATTTGCATACTGTTCTTTACCAGCAGGTCACAGGGCAGTTCACAGCATAAAATCACAATATAAAAACTCAAAATACATAATAAGAACAAGAACAACACAATAATCTCCCCTTCCACAACACATTTTAAAAGGTCACTGGATGTCAATCAGCCAAAGGCCTGGTTAAAGAGGAACATTTTTGACAGAAGCCTAACGGTGTATAATGAAGGGTTTCATCTGAAAAGACCTTTGTCTTTTAGGATGCCACACCATTTCTCTCTTGCTTTCAGAAATCCACGGGTAGCCCCAGCTACCCTGAGGGGATCCCAATGCAATTAACCTGTACTAAATGCTTAACACAAACGTGTTCCCTCTGATGTGACCACTCAGGCCACTATTGTTCTTTTAAAACATGATAAGAAAGGAGAGTAGGTGCAGAAGTGGAAATCTAAACCTAGAAAGAGAGGGACTTACCTGGGGGGCACCTGCATCCTTAAACAACAAGATTCCAGCCCTTTTTCTGACGCCAGTGGTCTCCTGATACCCAGAGAGTGCCCTCTGTCCAGCTCAGTCCATTCTGTCAATCTGTACCCTTTTAGTCTTGTTAATTATTTACAGCAGAATTTCCCATGGCAGCTTGTTGATCCTGAACTGCTACGATTTTCAAGCTCTGTATAATTTTAACGGCAGAATGTACCATGCTGAGTTAACCCATGCCCCAAACAAGGATCCATCTGCGGTGTGAGGAATGCTTTTAAGTCTTGGAGAAGGTGCTCTGAGAGCAAGTGAGATTAATAGCGTGCCACAGAGCAAGCTGCGTTTCTTGTTGAGTGATCAGGTGGCGAGGCAGTTTGCTAAAGTCCACCCCCCAAAAAAAGGAGGGGGCAGGAAATTCTCCAACCACCAACATTGGGACCCTATGTACACCATATCGTGTAGATAACAAAAAGCGATAGCTGATCGGCGCAGAAATCCTTATAAATGCAGTGCTTATTAAATGACCCACGAGGGTAATTTAATCCAAAGCAGGAATCTTTTGCCCAACCTAGGGCTCAAACCTATGACCCTGAGATTGAGCACCTCATGCTTTACAGACTGAGCTATCCCAGATAATACTTGAACAACTGACTTCCACTCTGTTAATGCTTATAATAATCTGGGCAGAAACCCATCTCCATTTGTTCGGACTCCCCAACCTGCCTGGTAGGATGCACTGTGGATTATTTTACACTGGGGGAGCCAACATAGTGTTCCCCAGATATTGTGTACTACAACTCCAAACACTGCTGTCCATTAGCCATGTTTGCTGGCACTCGTGGGAGTTGTAGTCCAAACCGGGATGGAACCAGATTGGCTTTCCCTGTTTTGCACACAAACTATTGAGTCTTTGACAGGTTACCTCACATCATCTAGTAGTTACTAGATTCAAGGAGACTGTAGCATGCCAGAAGCAGATCTGAGGAGTCAGCAACGTGTAAGATGCAACAAAATCTTCTGGAAAACGATCCAGACTGAAACAAACAAAATCCCTTTATGATCAAGGAAGAGCAAGGAGGACAGATAATTAAAGTATAATTTATCTGACTAGCTTCATCATCTTTGCTTGTTTTGCCCCAGGAGAATACTGAGTAGGCTTTTCCACTGAGGATTTCCCAGGAGTGTGAAAACTAACAGGCTTTCAATGGGCCAAAAGTCATTTTAGTATGTAAATTATTTAACTGATGCCAAATGTGAGGGGTGTTGTTGTTTTTTGCTTTCATTAATTGCAGTGTGGAGCAATTTTTGATTTTCATCAGGATTGCAGCTGGGGAGGAGAAAATTAAACTTCCCCTCCTCACCCAATACAGTCCCAAATGAAGCCCCCCCCCCCCCCACTTTCAGCCTTAAAAGCAACAAACTCACTGGGAAAAGAAATGCATTTTCTGAGAAACGTATGCACTGTGGCTTGAGTACAGTGGTACCTCAGGTTACATACGCTTCAGGTTACATACACTTCAGGTTACAGACTCCGCTAACCCAGAAATCGTGC
The DNA here is from genome assembly GCF_964252035.2 of Podarcis erhardii. Taxonomy (NCBI): domain Eukaryota; kingdom Metazoa; phylum Chordata; class Lepidosauria; order Squamata; family Lacertidae; genus Podarcis; species Podarcis erhardii. The sequence continues at coordinate 27,583,148 of NC_138498.1, read as the reverse complement.
TTCAGGTTAAGAACTTTGCTTCAGGATGAGAACAGAAATCGTGCTCCAGCGGCGCGGCGGCAGCAGGAGGCCCCATTAGCTAAAGTCGTGCTTCATGTTAAGTTGTGGGTTGACATAGCAGACGACACAGCGATTTCTCCAAAGCAGCTCTTTATTTTGTAAGCTGGAACAAAATAAGCTGAGGAGCTCAGTCAGCCTGCTTATATAGAGCTACAAAACAATTGTAACTGTTGCAACGTTCTAAAACTATCCAATCACTGAACGTCACTTTTCAATACTTCATTTGCATACAAAACTATCCAATCTCTGAACGTCACTTTTTGATCCTTCATTTGCATAACTATCTACAGTATCCCCCTGCTGGCCCAGGGTGAGAACTTCAGTACATAACATTTCAGGTTAAGAACAGTTTCAGGTTAAGAACGGACCTCCGGAATGAATTAAGTACTTAACCCGAGGTATCACTGTACTGAGCAAATGCAACAGAACTGCATATTCCTTCCTTTATAAACCTACATCCTGAAAAAGCCTGCAGTGCACAGTGCCCTGAATGCCACTTCTCTGCCGCCCTTCTATTTCCAAAAATAAGCCTGTTTTCCAAGTGCTAGGGAGCAATAGTATTTAATTACATGATTGGAAAGAGTTAGAAACTTTGCATTAACTCATTTTCTTAATGGGTTGCAGCTCTGAATCACCACCAGACCCCCCTGGACACAAACAGAGTTAATCTCTTTCCTGGAGCCTATCAAGCCAAGAATTACGTGAGCATTTAATTACTACTCAGAAGCGATTTCCTATTAGGGGCCTATAATGCACATTGCCGTGGCTTGCATAAATGTGTAGGACCCACATCAGCCACAATGCGCTTAACTTAAGGTCGTCTCGGTGCACGCAGAGCCTCAGAATTCAACATGCTATTTTGATAACAAAATGTCAGCCAGCTCCATGAAATGCAAGAAAGGAAGTGCTCAAAAACTGTCGCAGAACAGAAAAGCACCTTCAGGGGCAACCACTCCTGTAGCTGCTTCTCATTAAGCAAGCTGACCAGATACCAGAGTGGTCTTTCCTTTAGCAGAAGCTTGAGCTGCATAAACCAGGTGCCGCTTATCACAGCATGGAGAGAAACATTATCACCTACCAATATCTGCACATCCTGCTACTATAGCTCAGGGGCAGATAAACCATGTGCTCAGCATGCAGAAGGTCTTAGGAGCAGCTGGGAATCCTACACAGGGGATCTCTGGATAGTAGCTCTCGCCCACTGCTGCTGTTACTCCTGGGTGCCTAAAGTTTCAATATATGACTGGAGTGCAGAGGTACAGTACAAGGGACTCTCTAGGTTTCTTTGGGACCTTTCTTCATCTTGTCTGCAGTGTCTCAAGAGTAACATGTAGACTAGTCCTGATACAGGCAGCTGCTTATGCCAGACAAAAATTGGCAAGGAGCAGCACAGAAGTCAATGATTAACAGCACGGCACTTATTATAACTAAGAAGTACCATACTCTTGCAGCAGATTTTTTTTTAAAGGTTGTGTTGTTCTTTATGTGCATTTCTCACCATTTGGCACCCTGATATTTATTGGATTTCCCTGGAGACAGAGTCATCTCACATACCCTCCAACATTTCTCCGATGAAAATAGGGATGCCATGAGTTTGACCAAACTGCGGGAGGCAGTGGAAGACAGGAGTGCCTGGAGTGCTCTGGTCCATGGGGTCACGAAGAATCGGACACGACTAAACGACTAAACAACAGCAGCTAAGAAGAAGAAGAAGAAGAAGAAGAAGAAGAAGAAGAAGAAGAAGAAGAAGAAGAAGAAGAAGTAGTAGTTGCTATTTATATCTCATGTATCTGATTGTGTTGCCCCAGCCACCTTGGGCAGTTTCCAACATATATAAAAACATAATAAAACATTAAGCATTTAAAAACTTGCCTATACAGGGCTGCCTTCAGATGTCTTCTAAAGGTTGTATAGTTACTTATCTCCTTGGCTCAGGGGTCGGACAACTCCATGCCCTCCAACATTTCTCTGATGAAAATACGGACACCCTAAGGAAAACGGGCCATTCCAGGATCAAATTGGAAACCAGAACGGCTTTTGTAAATCCAGGAATGTCCCTGGAAAATAAGGACACTTGGAGAGTCTGATCTCATGCCAGGGATCAGCACCTAGTAGCTCCTGGACCAAATCCGGACCCTTAAAGGCCACTGCCTGACTCTGCAATGGCAGGCTCAGAGGCACAGGGAAGTGGCAGCTCTAGCTTCTGGTAAACTATTTGCTGGCTAGGGTCTGAAGCTCTGGGGAGCCCATGGCATTGCTGGTTCTATGGTTGTGTGAGTCCTTGGTCAAGATGCTCTCAGTAGGCCTCTTGGTTCATTCCCGTGCCTCTTTCTCTCACTCATGCCAATCAGGAGCATCCCTTGCTCTTCTACCTGCTTACTCACCTGGAAAGGGCAGATAACAGGTAGTAGTAGTAGCAGCAGCAGCTACAGCAGAGAGCAGCAGACACAGGAACTGATAGTGGAACTTGACAGTTGCCTAATGAGGCTGACCTCCAGAGATGGCCTTGCCCATGGACACAGGAGAGATGGAAAGCCCTACCACACAGAGACCCATATAGTGCGCGGTGGGGGGTGGGGAAGAATACTCAAGGGGGAGCTTTAGTTAGCATTACAACACACAAATCTGTGTTGTCAAGAAATAGCAGCTTGCATTATTTACGTTTTTGTAAGACCCTAATTTGTTTTGCTGACAATAATCTCCCCCTCTCGCCTCTTATAGATTTAAGCACAATAAAATTGCAAATCAGACTGCAAGATTCAATTTCTTGTCAGACATTCATCAAGGAAAGAATTTAATTTAGATTTGCAGCATGCCATTTTTCAGCCAGCTTCGAATTAGTTTAATGTGACAACGCCAAGACACTAGAGGCAAAGGGCGGGGGAGAGGAGTCAGGTTTTTTAACAGCAAAAAGGGTGCATGGTTGAAGCCCCACCCCACCCCACCCCACCCCAAATTGTTCTCCTCACAGAGCCAAACTTCCAGCCAAGCAGGCTTCTATAGTATATGAGCTCAGTGGGGAAGAAAAGCCCCTCAGATTGCATAAGAGGTAGACTCTGGGTGCATATCCACACCCAACACCTCTCTTTCTACATGATGGGAGCAGATCTATGAACATAAAGATCAGCCGCCACCATAACTTGCTTGACCCACAATTTCCAAGTAAATCTGTTGAGGATTCAAATGCCAGTTTACCACTGCCACAAGCCACCATTGTAATGGCCCTTAGAACTGCTGAAATGCCTACATTTCAACACCCAGCTGACTATATTTATTCAATTTATTCAATATTCAATTGATATTACTAATCACTCAGTTCAAAGGGTTGTGAGCTATGTGCTGTTGCTGTTTTTGTCAAGCTCAGCACTCCCTTTCACGAACCGCGTGGAGCGTGTGTGCGGCGCTTGCAGGCTTTTCCCTCTGTCCCTTCCCCCACCTCCCGCAAAAGCCCGCAAAAGCCGTGCTCCCTTTAAAGAGCACACAGAGCATGTGTGCGGCTCTTGGGGGCTTTTCCCTGAGGAGGGAGAAGGTCTCCCAAAGTTAATAGGCATCACCATTCAAATGATGTGTTTGTGTTGCATCTTGCGATCGATTATGTGTGGTGAGGCTTACCTGCCCTCCCCATATTATATTCAAGTTGGCACCCCTGCCCCTTATATTGTCAAATATAAGTGGCGTTAGTTTGCTGAGAGATGCTGGAAAGGTTATGCAGAGAAGAGTTCCTGTATCTATGGGCGGTGGCTGTGTTTATCCTGTCACAACATTTAGGAACACAGTATTTGCTGAGATTTCAAGAAGGAGTATTCAGGGTGGCTTGTCTTAGTGGACTCCAGGCTCACATTGTTCAACATATTTGTGGGAACTAATATCAGTTTTTTTTAAATATATACCGTATTTTTCCCTCTATAACAGGCAGATTTTTTCTCCTAAAAAGTAAGGGGAAATGTCTATGCGTGTTATTGAGCAAATGTGTGGTCCCTGGAGCCGACTGGCCCGAGTGCATCACACATTTTCTTCGAGGGTCGTCTTCGTTGCGGTCAGCAGAAGCCAGGGAAGTGCTTGCTAGGAGGTTTGGCCACTCTGCAGCCCGACTGTGTGTTTGCTAGTGTGTGTGCTTTGTGAGTGTGTGGTTGCCTGTGTGTTTGTTCGCTAGCGTGGGTGCTTGGAGGGAGTGAGAGAGTGACTGACTGCTGCATCTTCTCCTGCAATTTGCCTTTTAAGAAATTGGAAGCAGCGGGGCAGTAAAAACCACCTCCGAAAGCCCCATTTCCCCCTTCTAAGGCTGCAGCTCGGCTTTGGGAGCCCTGAACCCCTGCCTTGTTCTTGAGGGATCTTTGAGGTTTTCCCTTTAGCTTTAACCCAGCCCCCTTATTCTACCAGTTTATCTTCATTCTCGGTGTGGTAAACTGATTGCAGGCAGCCACACGTGCGCGTTCGAGCCTCCCGAGAGAGAAAGCTGTTGCTTTCCTGCATTTTGCCTCAGGGTCTTACTGCCCACCTACTTCTGTTTCGTTACTGTGTTTGCTCAAACGGAACAAAGAGCAGAGAAAACCCCTCCCCTCCAGGCAAGCAGAGGGGAAAGCAGAGCGTCCTTCCTTCTAATTCCTATCCGTGCGTCTAGGGACTCGCAGGCAACATGCAGGTGGGGGGGGGGAGGGGGAACTTTTGCCTTCCTTTCCGGCCTCCGGTAAAACCCCTCTCCTGCATTCTTAGCCAGCTGCTTCTCCGCACACCCCTCTCGGTGCTCCTTGTCCCTTCTATGTTTTTCCTTCCCTCCCCACTTAAAACATGGTTACAAAGCATGGATCCACATGGATCCTCAGGATCTTTGCATTGGGTCACCCCAAATTCACCATCAGATCACATAGCAATGATCTGATGCAAAAACAGGGCTGCAATGGTGCAAAAACGTGGTTACAAAGCATGGATCCACATGGATCCTCAGGATCTTTGCATTGGGTCACCCCAAATTCACCATCAGATCACATAGCAATGATCTGATGCAAAAACAGGGCTGCAATGGTGCAAAAACGTGGTTACAAAGCATGGATCCACATGGATCCTCAGGATCTTTGCATTGGGTCACCCCAAATTCACCATCAGATCACACAGCATGTCCATGGCTACAGCCTGCACCAAAAAAATCACGCACCCACTGTTGCCTGGGGCTGCAATGGTACAAAACCGTGGTTACAAAGCATGGATCCACATGGATCATCAGGATCTTTGCATAGGGTCACCCCAAATTCAATATCAGATCACACAGCATGTCCATGGCTACAGCCTGCACCAAAAAAATCACGCACCCACTGTTGCCTGGGGCTGCAATGGTGCAAAAACGTGGTTACAAAGCACAGATCCACATGGATTCTCAGGATTTTTGCATTGGGCTACCCCAAACTCACCGTCAAATCACATGTCTATAGCCACAGCATGAAGCACAAAAATGATACATCCACTGTTTCATTCACATTTTTTTTTCTTATTTTCCTCCTCTAAAAACTATGTGCGTGTTATGGTGAGGTGCGTGTTATTGAGCGAAAAATACGGTATATCTATCTATCTATCTATCTATCTATCTATCTATCTATCTATCTATCTGATAATTTAAATGTTAGCAGCAGCAGCTCTCTTGGTGTTATCTTAAACTGTGAAAATCTGCCAGCAAACTCTTGTGACAAGATTGCACAGATCTAACTCTTCATTCTCTAAGCGGAAACTCTTCTCCATGAGAGAGAAGTGAGAAAAGCAACACACTACACAAGACAAGCTGTGGTGCTAAAAACCATATCTCTGGGAAAGGACTGCAAAACCTCAATTACTAGGTTCTAAGCATGCGTCTATGAAAGTGTGCAGCCTATGGACAAACCATGTCCCCATTACCACCCTTTGATTGGATATAACAACAACAACAACAACAATAATAATTTATTAGCCATACCCCTCCCATCTGGCTGGGTTTCCCCAGCCACTCTGGGTGGCTCCCAACAGAATTAAAAGCACCATAAAACACCCATCATTAAAAACTTCCTTAAACAGGGCTGCCTTCTTATGTCTTTTAAAAGTCAGACAGTTGTTTATTTCTTTGACATCTAATGGGGGGAGGCATTCCACAAGGAGGGCACCACTACCGAAAAGGCCCTCTGCCTGGCTCCTTGTAACCTCACTTCTCATAGGGAGGGAACCACTAGAAGGCCCTCAGAGCAAAACAATGGGGGTGGAATCCGCCATTGCTGATTTCCTGGAACACAACATAAAATGGGGTAGCCAACTTGTCCTTTGCCCGAAGGACTCCGCTTGTTCACTTCAACCTCCTTACTGGTCCCATGCATGTAGAAAATTTGTATTATTTTGTTTGATTGAAACTGAAATAACACATTTTGTTGGCTTTGACTCTGGTGAATCAATTTACATACCCTCGCAACATTTCTCTGGTGAAAATAGGGACGTCCTATTCATAATAATAGTAATAATTGTATTATTTATTCCCCGCTCATCTGACTGGGTTGCCTCAGCCATTCTGGGCAGCGTCCAACATATGTAAAAGCATAATGAAACATTACAAAACTTCCCTATACAGGGCTGCCTTCAGATGTCTTCTAAAGATTGTATAGTTACTCATCTCCTTGGCTCAGGGGGTCGCATACCTCCATACCCTCCAACATTTCCCTGATGAAAATAGGGACGTCCTAAGGAAAAGCGGGACATTCTGGGATCAAATCAGAAACCAGAACAGCTCCTGAAATGCAGATAAATTGTGCAAAAAGCTTTTCCTGCTAAATTTCTGTGTGCCAGACTGTCACTGAAGGCAAAGGAGCAGAATGGTACCATGCTCACCCCCCAAGCCAGTCAAGCCAAATGTTTATGCAGCAACTCTGTTAGCACTGAATATTACAACAAACTTTTTTTTAAATTTGCTGTAACAAAAGGTCTACATAGTTCTCCTCTGGAAACTTCATAACAATTGCCTAAATAAACTGTTTAAAGCAATAGAATGTAGCAAAAGACCTGGTTAGGTACTTGATGATGTCGTTCCCTTCAGTTTTGTAGCCACAGGGCCAAATTAGGAATCATGTGCCTCTTTGCATTTAATGTGCAGGCATTTCCTGGGGGACTGGAGAGGACTGATTACCAACACCACAGCAGCTGCTTGCAACTTAACCCTTTCCTCCCTTGCAGTGGTTCTAAGGTAATTCTTTCTGAAGTTCCCCCGTGCACATCTGAGGATGTGTGGGAAGTTCATTCCAACTCAGATAGTACTTTGAGAGAAAGGATTTCAGCAGGGTGAAGGAAACAGTTAAACCCCACCTCCACTACACACACACTTGCCACAATTCCAAACATTATCAGCTTCAACCAGGCAGCAAAACTAGTTTTTAATCAAATGGCTGATGAGCCACCATACGTTCATGGAAGGCTTTTCTTTTCGTCTTGGTGAATTGCAAGTTGTACAAGTCCTAACAGTTGTTTATTAAAATGTTTAATAAATGTTTACTAACTGCAATTGCTCATTCCCCTTGAGTGAGGTCAAGGCCATTTGAAATATCCCTAACTGATTATTGGATCCATGTCTACTCTTAATTGCCTCCATCCTTCATCAGCTCTGTTAACATGTGAGCTGCAGAGGCAGTGTTAAAGCTACAAGGGGACTGATTGCACAAGCAAGAAGGCTTAAAATCTCACAACCCTTGCCATCTTTAATTCAGTCCAGTGGTGGCCAACAATCCTCCAGTTGTTATTAGGCTCCAAATAATCTCATCCCTGACCATTAGCTTTGCTGTCTGGGGCTGATGGAGTCTAATAACATCCAGAGAGCACAATGTTGACTATCCCTTAACTCCCTTAAAAACCTCTCAAATGAATTTATTTTTATTATTATTATTATTATTATTATTATTATTATTATTATATCACCCAGCCACTCTGGGGGGCTTCCAAAACATATAAAACATAATAAAATGTCAAACATTAAAAACTTCCTGAGACAGGGCTGCCTTCAGGTGTCTTCTAAAAGTTGTATAGTTATTTATCTCCTTGACATCTGATGGGAGGGCATTCCACAGGGAGGGCACCAATACTGAGAAGGCCCTCTGCCTGGTTCCCTGTAACTTCATTTCTCGCTGTGAGGGAACTGCCAGAAGGCCCTTGGAACTGGACCTCAATGTCTGGGCTGAACGCTGGGGGTGGAGGCGTTCTTTCAGGTATACTGGACCGAGGCTGCTACCTGCATTCTGTTCACAAACTAATCCAGCAAATAGAAATAGCTGCTTGCGATGTGAACTTAGATTTCCATCGGGCATGTGCTTCAGTTCTTGTTGCCATTTCAGCCTCTCCTTTTATGTTTGGAACTGGAACAACATGGGTATACAAGAAATCTGTGCTTCTGTTTGCTCCTGAAGGGGCATTGAGTTTGTTTAGGTTAGAGCTGACAGCCGGATCCCATGAGTTGCAGGCAAAAGGGATGTTACGGTTACCACCACAAATATCCAATTATCAAGCTGTGCTATTGACTCTCTAGACCAATTGGCTCTCCAGGGCTGGCTATTCCACCTTCCACTTAATGGTGAACAAATGGGCAATCGATAAGTCTGCTAAGTGACAGCCCATTAATGCTGCCTGCTAACAGAACCAGGTAATGCTGTGAAACATGCATACGCCAAGACAATTATGGTAGGAAGATGAAGTACCTTTGCCAATGAGTCTTGGGAAAAACCAAAGGCGATTCTAAACCATTGCTGATTTTTTTTTTTTTTTTTTTTTACCTTAACAGAGTAGCACAGTTAATTCTCTGCGCCACCCTCCACCCTTCCTTGTCCGATTTGGACTGGCCTTTCTGATGAATGTTTATAAGTGAGAATCCCACAGAGTTTTGGACCTGCTTCCAGATTAAGTATGCTCAGGAATGCAGTTTTTAAAGATCGTTGCTTATTCTGGGAGGTCCATGGCTCTTTTTCAAATAAACAGCCGCAGTCCCACAGAGCTCTTTGTGTACAGCAAAAATTATAGCAAGGTGAGTCAAGTTCACGAGGGTCAGAAAACCTGCTGTTTTCTTTGTGATAGAAGCCAAGAGATCCAGGGAAGACTGTTACTTTTCCTCCCCTCTTGATATCTGCTTTCAAAAATCAGCACAGCGTGAATAAATTTAACTAGTTTGGTGATGTAGTGCTGAACAAAGCCACACCTACTGAGTTTGTTCCATTTGGCATTCCTCTTGTTGGAATTGGAATTGTTTCAATGTGCTGTTGTTGTTTCAAACTGTTTATATATTTATAGTTTTTAAAATGTAATTGCTTTTATAAATGCAATTGCTTTAGCTGTTTTTGCATATGCTACTGTTTTATGTACGTTACATTGTAAATTGTTTTGGGATGCCTCATGAAAGGCAATTCATAAATAAAATAAATAAGTAAGATAATGGCAAAAGCATGGATGTTTCATAACAATTGCCTAAATAAACTGTTTAAAACAACAGAATGTTAAGATTCTTTGATTTTGGAGGAGACTGGCCACATGAGAAGGTCCCATTTTCATTTTTTTTTAATTTTTTATTGAGAGTTTTTTTATTACAATAGAAAGAAAAAACAGCATAGCAAAAAACAAACAAAAAAGAAAAACAAACATAAAATTTAGCATCATATAATAACCAACTTTTCTTCATTTTTGGACTTCCTCACGTCTCTCGCTCCTACTTTCCATATTTATAAAATTTTAACCAGCAATTTATCACATTGTTTCCATTCTTATTGTACACTTTTCCAATATTTTGTCCCTAACTTTGAATATTTTTATCTAGGTCTTAAATCTCTAATCTTACCATAATATATATTCAAAATTTATTTTTCTCATAAAATCACTCATTCTCACAGTCTTTTCACCAAATTTTATGGTGCCCTGTTATTTTCAAATCCCTCATCCTTCTTAGCACTCATACAATTTACAGTGTTTTTGTAGGTAGTCCTTGAATTTCTTCCAGTCCTCTTCCACTGCTTCCTCTCCCAGGTCTCGGATTCTGCCAGTCATTTCTGCTAGCTCCATGTAGTCCATCAGTTGCATCTGCCATTCTTCCAGCGTGGGCAAATCTTGAGTTTTCCAATATTTAGCGACGAGTATCCTTGCTGCTGTTGTCGCATACATGAAAAATGTTCGATCATTCTTTAACACCCTCTGGCCAACAATGCCCAAAAGGAAGGCCTCTGGTTTCTTAGGGAAGGTATACTTAAATACCTTTTTCAGCTCATTATATATCATTTCCCAGAAGGCCTTAACCTTGGGGCAAGTCCACCAGAGGTGAAAGAACGTTCCTTCAGTTTCCTTACATTTCCAACACTTATTATCTGACAGGTGATATATTTTTGCAAGCTTGACTGGGGTCATGTACCACCTATATATCATTTTCATAATGTTTTCTTTCAAGGCATTACATGCCGTAAACTTCATACCGGTGGTCCATAACTTTTCCCAGTCAACAAACATGATATTATACCCAATGTCCTGTGCCCATTTTATCATAGCTGATTTAACCGTTTCATCCTGTGCATTCCACCTCAGCAACAAGTTATACATTCTTGAAAGTACCTTAGTCTTAGGTTCTAACAGTTCTGTTTCCAGTTTCGATTTTTCCACCTGGAATCCTAACTTTTTATCCAATTTAAAAGCCTCTTTAATCTGAGCGTAATGTAGCCAATCTCGCACTTTCTCTTTTAGTTTCTCCAAACTCTGCAATCTCCAATTGTCTCCATCTTTTTCTAATATTTCCCAGTATTTCGGCCATTTGACCTCCATATTGGGTCTTTTCACAGCTTTAGCTTCCATAGGTGATAACCACCTTGGGGTCTTATTTTCTAATAAGTCTTTATATTTTGTCCAGACATTAAACACTGCTTTCCTTACAATATGGTTCTTGAAATTCTTGTGAATCTTAACCTTGTCATACCACAGATATGCATGCCATCCAAAAGCATTGTTAAATCCTTCCAAATCTAACACATCAGTGTTTTCAAGGAGCAGCCAATCTTTCAGCCAGCAAAAAGCTGCTGATTCATAATACAACCTTAAGTCTGGCAGGGCAAACCCCCCTCTTTCTTTAGCATCAGTTAATATTTTGAACTTAATTCTGGGCTTTTTGCCCTGCCAGACAAATTTAGAGATATCTCTTTGCCACCTCCCGAAACACTCCATTTTATCCACAATCTGTAAAGTCTGAAATAAAAACAGCATCCTTGGCAATACATTCATTTTTATAGCAGCAATTCGACCCAACAAGGAAAGTTTCAATCTTGACCAACTTTCTAAATCTCTCTTAATTTCTGACCAGCACTTTTCATAATTGTCCTTAAATAAGCTCAGATTTTTTGCTGTTATGTTCACCCCTAGATATTTTACTTTTTTAACCACATTTAACTCTGTCTCCTTCTGAAACCTTTCTGACTCTGAAACTGTCAAATTTTTCTCCAATACCTTAGTTTTTTGCTTGTTTAATTTAAAACCCGCCACCTGACCAAAGTCTTGAATTAATTGTAATGTCCTTTTCGTACTAGATTCTGGCTCCTGTAAAGTCAAAACTAGGTCATCTGCAAAAGCCTTGAGTTTGTACTGTTTCGCTCCGACCTGAATTCCTTCCACCAACCGGTCCCCTCTAATCATGTTCAAGAGCACCTCCAGGACCGAAATGAATAACAGTGGGGAAATAGGGCAACCTTGTCGTGTTCCTTTTTCAATTTTAAACTCTTCTGTCACCACATTGTTAACTATCAGTTTAGCCTTTTGTTCTGAATATATTGCTTCTATCCCATTTTCAAATCCCCGTCCCACTCCCATCCCTTCCAGATTTTTCTTCATAAATTTCCAAGAAATGTTGTCAAAGGCCTTCTCCGCATCTATAAATATTAACACTGCTCTACTATTAATATTTGTTTGCAGAAGTTCCAAAATGTCAATAATGTTCCTTGTGTTAGCAGACAAATGTCTTCCTGGGAGAAAGCCGGCCTGGTCTTTATGAATCACTTCACTTAAGACCTTTTTAAATCTGTTTGCTAGAATGTCTGCAAAAAATTTCTAATCCACATTTAGAAGGGAAATGGGGCGGTAATTCTTAAGTTGTGTCTTTTCCAATTCTGATTTAGGTATCAATGTGATGAAGGCTTCTTTCCACGTGAGAAGGTCCCATTTTCAGAAGCAAAAAGGCAACTCTTATGGTACCTTAAAGCAGCCTAATGAACTGTAGTCAGTTTCATCAAACTGCATGACATGGTTTACTGAGCTGGAATGTGTCTGTAAGCATAAATATATGTACGAACACACACATTACATATGGATAGATAGAGAAACCATCGTTGCAAGTACTGAGGTCAAGTGGCCATGAAACACAACTGTTTGCTAACAACAGTATGTAAAGCTTACAGCAATAATAGTGGATATTGTACTTATTCCTATAGGTTTAGTGAAGGAGAACCTTGATTCAAGTGTAAAAATAACAATCAAACTTTTTGACAAGTTCTTGATTCAAATGGCTCCTGGGACTTGGGTCATGGGCACCAAAACAATATCTAGTCGCCATTTTTGGGGGGCGTCAGCAACACTTTTTTATTATTTTGATAAGCATGAACTAATGTGCAATTCATGTAAGTGACACATTGTTAATATCACATTTTTAACAGAGATTATTAATACATGTTTCATTTGGTGTTTACATAAAAATATTGTTACCAAACTTCAGTTTTCGAAACACCCTACTCTTTATTGTTAAACTCCTTAACATATTGTCTATCCTAAACATATACTTTGAGGCTTCAAAGCACATACATTTCCATAATCCTTGAGTGCCAGCCAGGCGCAAAATAATAATAATGAAAAAATGGCACTCAGACTTTGGGAGGTGCTTGCAACTGGAGAATATTTAGGCACAAAATGCGCCTGGCGCACTGCTAATTTCGAACCCTGTCTGTCATGTATGCTTTAGCTGAGATTCCTGCATTGCAGGGGATTGGACTAGATGAGTCAACTCTACAATTCTATTATTATTATTATTATTATTATTATATCTTTATTTATACCCTACCTTTCCCCCCATGGGACTCAAGGAGGTTAACAGATAAAAATATGAACTTCAAAAAAGAAAGAAAAGAAATCATTTAAAACAATTAAACATGGACAGAATTAAAACTATTCTATAGATGTATCTTCTATTAAAACTATCATATACATATACGTGTGTGTGTGTGTATGTGCGCGCACGCCAACACACACACAACATACAAATAATTACAATAGAAACACATGCCCTTGGAAAGCAAACAAGCTCTTCCTGTGTAAGCAAGGTGGCAGTCGGCGGGAACTTCGCAGCCCTATTGCGATCCTCGATCGCACAGAACTCACAGAAGCTTGGCCGCCCGCTCCACTTTTTCCAAAGCTAAGAGACGTGCACCGCAGAATCCACGCTGCACCTCCGCGCCGCGTTGCTAGTGGCTGAAGGGGGGGATAGTGGGCGGAGCCACGCCTGTTTGAGAGACACGTGTACAGAGGAACTCGGAAGTGGCTGCCGGAATTGAAGCGCCTGCGATAACTTGCAACTCCTGCGCGGTCCTAGAAGTGGTTCATGTGCAGTGAGTTGATTCTCGTTATGTATATTTTTCTAAATAACGGAGTGGTCTTTAAAGCAGCTTACTGGTAAAACCCAGGAAGTTAAACCAGGAAATCTTTTTTTAGTTAAATACGAATGTCGAACGGATTAAACTGTTATGGATCAGATCCCTTGGTGTGCATATTAGAACAATTCGTGGTTGTGCAAAAAATAAAAATAAAAAATCTAATGAAAAGAGTCTCCCCCTCCCCCTTTTGGGGGTGGGGGTTTTGTATTTTGCAAGGTGGCAAGCAGACTCATTCATTCATTCAGGCGCAGTTCGCACTCTGGGTAGGTTATGTCAGTAGGTCTGTGCTTGCACAACTGAAAGGAGACTGTGCAGAACAGGACTTACAGCTCCAGTGCGGTTGCAAGTTTCGCAAGTCTTCCTCGTAGTTGCTAGTTTTATGAAGTTAATTTGCCCGCTGGATCAGGGAAAGAGGAACTTCATACGTGGGTCCATGGGCGTAGCCAAGAGGGGAGGGCAGGAAGGGGCAGTCCCTCCTCCTCCCCCGAATCAATAAAAATCAATAAAAATACATAGCTAACTGAGGTTGCCCCCCAAAGGCTTGCGCCCCCCTCAACTAAAATCCTGGCTACGCCCATAAAGGTAAAGGTAATGGGTCCCCTGACCATTAGGTCCAGTCGTGACCGACTCTGGGGTTGCGGTGCTCATCTCGCTTTATTGGCCGAGGGAGCCGGTGTATAGCTTCCGGGTCATGTGGCCAGCATGGCTAAGCCGCTTCTGGCAAACCAGAGCAGCACACGGAAACGCCGTTTACCTTCCCGCCAGAGCAGTACCTATTTATCTACTTACACTTTGACGTGCTTTCGAACTGCTAGGTTGGCAGGAGCAGGGACCGAGCAATGGGAGCTCACCCCGTCGTGGGGATTTGAACCGCCGACCTTCTGATCAGTAAGTCCTAGGCTCTGTGGTTTAACCCACAGCGCCACCTGCGTCCCGTGGCTACGCCCAGGCCTGTGCCCAAACTCTGAACACATGTTTTGGATGAGCACTTAGCTGCTCTCTTCCCACCCCACTGTCCCTGGTCTAGTGGTATGATATGTGTGTGTGTGTACATTAGCTACAAACTTGTTGCAGGAACACAAATGGTTGTTGGGTGCTACACCGCTCAGTCTTTTTTATTTTATTTTATCAGGAAGCTTTGTGGCATGTTCCACATCATACTTTGTTCTTAGTAAACTAGGGAGCCGAGTAATTGGGCCAGTCACTCTTAACCTACCTGACAGTGTCATTATGGGGATTAATTGAGGAGCCTAGTGAGCTATCCTTGGAGAAAAAAGGATGAACATGCAATAAAAAAGCTCTTCTGCTGCCCTTCTTAAGAAAGCTGGAGGGACCTGCCAAATGGAGATGTTAATTGTGAATCTGACATCTAGAGATCTCCATGTGATCGCAACTGGACCCGCGCCAGTCACAAGACGTGCCGGGTGCCCGGCTAATTTACAACACTGTATATGTGGTGTGTGTGTGTGTGTGTGTGTGTGTGTATGTTTATCTCCATCCAACCCTTTCCCCATGGGGGAACCCCCATGGGGTTGTTAAAGTGCATTTGAGTGAGAGACTCTGGTTCACCTCCATGAATCTGAATTACATTCTGCAAGGCCTGATGCTCAGCAACTGCACTGGATGGAGCGGAACGCTTTGCCAACAAATCACTCTTTGCGTGTGGGATGAGGGCCTCCCCTGTGTGAAAAAGGCTGTGTCTCGCTTTAGGCATGAGAAGGTTCGAGCAATCCTGAATTTGAGTTCTGCCGACTGAAGGGACTTTCTCAGCAAAAAATAAATAAATACTGTACCTGGATACACTGGGGGGGGGGGGGGATACCAGCGAAATGGCCAAAGTCGGCCTCATTCTGAGGCAGCAAAGGCAAGGGACTCGCATCAGGACACATGCTGATGATGACACAGATGGACTCCAGCCATGGGCCTGGTACAAGTCATTTCTCTCCCATTGACTTTAATGCAGTGTTGGCCAAACTTGGCCCTCCAACTGTTTTTGGACTACAATTCTCATCATCCCTAGCTAACAGGACCAGTGGTCAGGGATGATGGGAATTGTAGTCCCAAAAATAGCTGGAGGGCCACGTTTGGCCACCACTGCTTTAATGGGAGGGGGGATTTAAAAGAGCCACATCCCCCCCGAGTCAACACCCACCCCAGGTGTGTCAATATTACAAAGCATGCCACCTCCAGTATATAAACTCCACACAGGGAGGCCATAAGTAGAGTGCAAGGGTGTGAAGCTGTATCTTTTCGCCCCTATTCCAGTTCCTTTTCCAGAGTTTTCATTTTTGTGGCATTTGATCAGAAATATTGCAGAGTCAGCATAAGGCGCAGTTTACCATTCCCTTGAGTTTCTGTGGATTATGTACAAGATATGCTGAGTACCTCTGGTTTTGGTTGTTCATAATTAATAGCTGTGTTGGATATGTATAAATTTGTCCACCTCTGGGGACAGACTCTGTAAATGGAAGAATATCACATCGGCGTAGATGCTTTGTTCATTCTGAAAGAAATTAAGGCTTCATACGTGCTTGAAAGCAATGGGACTTGTTTTTGAGCAGGACTGCACTAGAAATGATTTGTTCTGTAATCTTCATTAAGTTCACAATAATCCTTTCAAGATGGTCAGTACAATCCTAAGGAATTTTGCTTCGTTGTTGTTGTGTGCAGGGTTGCAAACATATTGCAGTTTTACAAGGGGGAACTGATGCTTGGAAGAAAGCTTTGCCTGAGTTCTGCCCCAAACTGGTTGTGGCACTTGAAATTGCACCTCCCTTATTCAGATCCACTGGAAAATACCTTTAGAATGCAATGCAAATCTGATTAAGAAAATTATATCATCTATCTGTCCATCTATCCATCCATCCATCTGTCTCTGGTAATAAGAGCAATAGGTGTGTGTGGAACCTCTGAAAACCTGATTGGAAAGAATTTTTTTTGAATGGTGAAGCTTCAATGTCGAAAGTATCCTGCCTTTATGTTGGCTTTACATCTGTCCTAGGTCATCAAATCCAGGAGCACTCAGTATGTTACTGGGTTACAGTCCAGTGTCACAGGCATTGCTAGGAACGTTCTTCACCTGGGGATTGACAGCTGCTGGCTCAGCACTTGTGTTTATCTTCTCCAGCGGGCAGGTGAGTCTTGTACTTCAGTTCGTTTCTCAGGGTGCAGCTTTCTGCTTGCCAGATGGAAGAATGTCCTCTCTGCTCCCCCTGCACGCTGTTCTGGGGGATCTTCTGACCCCACATCCAAACCAGTGGGCGAGCAGGAGGAAGGCTAATTTAATTGAATTTTGCTCAATGTGAACATTAATTGGATGGTGCAGTCCAATTAACACTGTTACTGTATGTTCCTGACTTAAACCTTTCCGCTATTTCTGCCGTTGTTCTTTTTTTGTTTGAATATACAGGTGTATTTAGAGCATTAGGCCTGGGGCCTGGGCTAATAACCTGTTGAGTTATGGACCTGGCTGAGTAAACACACAAGTTGCTGTTAGTTTAAGTTTCTCACTTGTCAGGTGGAAATATGGCAAGCTGCCTCACAGGGATGTTGCAAGTTGGGTGGAAGTTTGTGTCCGTTAGCCAAAGTTCTTTGCTGAACTGTGGCTAGGTCTCCAACTCTGTATTTCGTCTTGCTCTTACACAACAAGCTGCCATACCTTGCCTCTTGTAGTGATCTAAGTCCTTTTGTTTTAATTTGCAGAGACGGATCCTGGATGGCAGCCTGGGTTTTGCTGCAGGGGTAAGTGTAGCACACCCTTGTTTCTTTTAATTTGCTCTGTATGCTGTCCTGATCTTGTCGCTTTGGCTACCGCCGGTGCTTCGTTTGCCTGCCTTTTTGCATTAGTGTTTCTTGCATAACTGCTTGAGGGCTAATTATATCTGTGTGAGATATCAGAAGAATTTGGGCAGCATTTATCATGCCCTGTCTTGAGTTGGTACTTCTGAGGGGAGAGCAGGTGTAATGTTGTCTCTGATGCCAGGTAATGCATTTATCCTGTACTGAATTTTATTTCAAAGTTAAGGGGGTTATAGCCAACAAAGTTAGTGCTGTAGCTTCCGCCTGTGTGATGGGACTTCCTCTGTGTCTTGCCTTTCCCATCCCCATCACCCTCATATCTGGTCCAGGGGTTCCCCCCAGTCCTCTGGAGCAGATTTCAGGGGGTGAATTGGGAGGGGAGAGGGAGTTAAGGTCTCGTGGCACAGGTGGAAGTCCTTGCCCCAATAGGCCTCTGTGAGTGGTTTGGGAGCTGCACAGTCAGTGAAAAAACAATGTTGTTCAGGGTTATAAAGACTGCAGAGAGAATAATTGGGTGCACTCTTCCTACCTTGGATCAAATCTATGCTTCCAGATACCATAAGAAAGCTGCAGAGATAGTACAGGATAGTGCACACCCCGGAAATGATCTCTCTCAGCTTCTGCCTTCTGGAAGAAGGTACAGGGTTATAAAGACTAGGACTAGCTGCCTGAGAAACAGTTTCTATTCAAATGCAATTTTGGTTTTAAACGCAGCATAAGGTAGTCTCTATGGGAGTATGTAATTATGTGATTATGGGGTATCAGAGTTTTTAGGGGGCTAACCAGGCTGGGATAGCTGGGATAGCAGGCTTGTTGATTTCTGAATGTCTGATGTAGATTTTCGTTGTTCTGTATGAGACAATGACAATAAAGATTATCGTGTCGTATCGTATCGTATCATCGTATCGTATCACATCGTAACAATGACTTCATTGGGTACAACTCAAGGGAGACTGCTTTAGCTGCAGTTGTGGTTTTTATTTGGGTCTCTTGGGTCCCCCCTCTCCTTGTAGAAACATTCGTGAGGGGAAATTGAATTTTCAGTTTGTAAAAAAACAAGGTGGATGTGGTGTCAGAGCCACCACTTAACGTTTCATGGCTATGGATGTAAAATTTATGGAAATGTTGAAACCTGATTTAAAAAATGACAAAAACCAAATACATGCGTTCCATTTTCACCCTGAAAAATAAACAAATAAAGAGTTTTGGAGACATAACAAGGAGGCAAACATAAACATTTTCTATTACTCTGAGAACATACAATCTCTTACATATAACTTAGTTGGAATGTAAAATTGTTCGTTATGCCATAATTTTTTCCAGATGATAATTGCAAATATAGCCAGCTCTGGAGATGGAGCTGCAAGCTGCTGCATCTAAAATTTTGTTAAGTGGAAAATCTAGGAACAAAATAATTACTTTGAAAAGACAGCACAGTAAAAAATAAAATAAAATCACAGATCCAGTGCTTGCCAGCAATGCAGAAAGTTTTATCCAACTCACAGATCCTCAGGAACTTCATAAGATGACAACAAAACCACCAACAAATTATATATATAGATTTAATTTTTTTATTCAAAATTATAACAAGACATATTATCCAAAAACATATCATCCTTGTTCCCACCCCCATTTTTCCTCTCTCCCCCCACAGAACCCACCCACCCCCACCCCACCCCACCCTCTAAGAATGCTGTTTTCTGCATGTTACAAAAACCACCAACAAATTATATAATTCATCTGTAGACACAGCTGACCTATGATTGGCTGGTGATTTTGAGGGGACCCCTTGTCAAAATCTAGAAGATCCAAAAGGGGCCATATCTTGGTGTCTTGTTTTTGTACCGTGGAAAAGCACTAGAACTGTGATGGTTATGGTTCAGTCAATGGAGATGGATGTGATCTGATGATGGTTGTTGCAGGGGACAACCCGTACAATAGCAATTTCAAGTTTTACTGGATGTATACTCATCTTCTTTCTTGAGCTCTCCCTTTTTATTATCTCTCTTGCATGCACCCCACCATTGCTGTCATTGCATCTCCACCCACCTACCCCCAGTTATTCCATTTTTCACTATCACCGCCACTACCCCAGGGTCTCAGAGGGTTCCCCTTTCCTTCCTACCCTCTTGGTTGGTTGTTTTGGTTTCTGTTCATTGGTCTCTCTGAGCCTTGAGAAGCCCACAGAGCTGAATCGCTTCCTTTTTCTTACCTGTGTATGCTTTTCAGGCTTAGAGCTTCTGGGTACCACTGCCAAGAAGTCTTTGTATCTAGTCAACATTCACACATATCTCAGATAGCTGGGGCATCCAAAGTAGAGCACTTCCTGCAAATGTTAATCCAGAGAAAGTGTGTTTGTGTGTGTGGGGTGTGTGTGTGTAGAACAACCTTCCACAGCCTTACTGGCTTGAGCAGATGGGGATGGTAGTTCAAAACATGTGAAAGTCACCAGGTTGGGCAAAGCTGGGCTAGGAGGACCTATTTGAAGGATCTCCTCCTCCAATGTGGTCCATATGGTTTCCAGGATTGGCCATCCTCATTGTATGCAGTTCCATTGCTATTGCTAGCCTTGTTTTTGCCTTTGTGTTCCTTGATGAGACAGCAGATGCTCTTCAGTCCCATCATTCTTCCACCCTGAATCTGAGGTGACATCTCAGGATGCCTCCCAGAAAGGAGCAGCAGCAAGAAATCTGTGCAGGAGGTCTCTGCTGAGCCCGATTTCCTGGCAGAATTGTGGTTTGTTGTTGGCCTCTTTATCATTTTCCTTGTAACAGATGCTGCCTCAGGGCATCTTCTCAAGCTCCCATTCAAGTCCTGGCACGCTGTTAATGGACAAGCAAGTCTTTGTCAGGTAGCAGAGAGTCCATATGAATATCAACTATGGAGCAACTTGGTGTGTGTAAATTGCTCAAGCTACACCCATTTAATCCTGAGCACAGTGTCTCTTGTTTTTCTGTGTGGGCCTGTGAAGGAATCCAAGCTTGTATCTGTTGCACTGAAAAAATGAAGCTTTTTTAAAAAATAAAAAAATTAAAGCAAGATTGATTTCCATTAAGGGACAATTAAGTAATGGTAGGAAGGTTTGTCGAATGGATGAGGGAGAAGATTTTGCAAGGTAGTATTTCTTTCAAATCTGGATGACGATGCACTCAGTCATTGCTTTATTAGAACTTGTTGTTTAATGGAAGCCACTGTTGTTCTGTTTCCCCTGAGGAAACAACTTTGAACTGAGATACTCCCAATTTACAGGCTGTTGTGAGCATACCACAGAGTGACAAATGTATGCAGTCTTAAGCTTAGGGAAGTGTAGGGTAAAAATGTAATAGACAGCTTTTAGCATCCATAGCTTTCTCTCCGCCCCCCCCTTTAAATTATTTTTTTTAAAAATTATCTAACAATATTTGCCTGGTGAATTGATCAAGCATATATGTCAAGGAAATAGAAGAAGTAGTTTGGATTTTATATCCTGCTTTATCACTACCCTAAGGAGTCTCAAAGCGGCTAGGAATCTCCTTTCCCTTCCTCCCCCACAACAAACACTCTGTGAGGTGAGTGAGGCTGAGAGACTTCAGAGAAGTGTGACTGGCCCAAGGACACCCTTGTGGAGGAGCGGAGACTCGAACCCGGTTCACTGGATTACGAGACTACCGCTCTTAACCACTACACCTATCTGACTTTTAGAAGCCATCTGAGGAAAGTTTTTAATGTTTGATGATCTATTGTGCTTTTAATTCTGTCGGGAACCGCCCAGAGTGGCTGGGGAAACCCAGCCAGATAGGCAGGTTATCAACAACAAATTATATAAGTTCTTGTTGTATGGCCCACTCTTAGTCTCAAGTCAAGTCCAGGATGCTTTTTAGATGGTATATATCTTGCCACAAGTTTGTGGTGGGTTGCTGGGCGTTCCTTTCCTCCTTTGTTTCGCAAAGGTCTCTGAAACAAATATCGCTTTTCCCATTCCAGAATAGAAAACAATGATGTTTGCTGGTTTTTGACAAGCAGCCAGTGTGACAGCCCCTTTTAAGAACACTTTTCATGTTTTAATTTTGTTTTGGCAGCTTGTGGGTAACACTGAAGCTGGTGACACTGATTCCGTTGTGTGACAATCAGCCAATCGAAAAGGCGCTGAGAATTTAATTCTAAATTAGGAATTCACTCCTGTGTGCTTTGTTCTCTGGCTTCATGGTGGCATGTTTCTGGTCCTAGCATCACTGCATATAGGATTTCTCTGAGAGATTATCAGGTCAGATTCCCACCTTCCTAGTCTACCTGCGTGGAGAAATTGAGGAATTAACAGATGGCTATATTATTATGAAAGGGTGTCCCCTCACCTGCCAGCTCTGTCTACTACCAGTGTTTCTATGCAATGGCATGCACTAATAATAATAATAATAATTAATAATTATTTATTTATACCCCGCCCATCTGGCTGGGTTTCCTCAGCCACTCTGGGCGGCTTCCAGCAGAATATTAAAATACAATAATTCATTCAGTATTAAAAGCTTCCCTAAACAGGGTTGCCTTCAGATGTCTTTTAAAAGTCTGATAGTTGTTTATTTCTTTGACATCTGATGGGAGGGCGTTCCACAGGGTGGGCGCCACTACTGAGAAGGCCCTGTAACTTCGCTTCTCACAGTGAGGGAACCGCCAGAAGGCCCTCGGAAATGTTCCTTTTCATAGTGAAGTCCTCACCTTTGCAAATGAGCAGATCCAGGCCTTGTTCACATATCACAGCAAACCACAGTTTACCGTGAAATTCACTCTTGGCTGCTTTGATCTTCCCTGCTATCATGTGGGAGAAACAAACCATGGATCTTTGTCTTTGCAGCCCCTCTGAACAGAGGATGGTGGTTTGTTTTGTTCTAAGCAAACCATAATCTGTAACCAAAGATTCTTCTTGGTTTACAGTGGTACCTCAGGTTAAGAACTTAATTCATTCTGGAGGTCCGTTCTTAACCTGAAACTGTTCTTAACCTGAGGTACCACTTTAGCTAATGGGGCCTCCTGCTGCCGCTGCGCCGCTGCCACACGATTTCTGTTCTCATCCTGAAGCAAAGTTCTTAACCCGAGGTACTATTTCTGGGTTAGCGGAGTCAGTAACCTGAAGTGTCTGTAACCTGAGGTACCACTGTATTGATTATGATTTGTTTGGATGAAACAAGCCACAATTTCTGCTGTGACAAAACGCTTAAGTCAGAAATTCACGATTTGCTTCTCCCACATAATAGCAGGAAAGGGCAATGGGCTCGTTCGTGGTATACAGGGACATGCAAATTCTGCCACGGACTGGATACTTGGTGTGCCTTTAAAATAGAAAAGGAAAAAAAAAGAAAGTTGATATGTCCTGGCGTTAGCTTTACTTTCTCCTTCCTTCCCCTCCTCAAGGTGTTCTCTTATTTCCCATCTCACTCCCAGCTTGGGACTTCTGCTTGAAAGATAGCCCTGGAAGTTCCTTGGAGCAGACAGTTATCAGCCTGTGGGAATCCACACCAGATCGAGGGATTGTGTTGAAACTTTGCTTAGGCATCTTTGGCATGCAGTTAGCAGTTCATCAATTCTCTGTGAACTGTTTTGGGTATTATTCTATATCTGTAAAGGTGATACATTTTTGTTTCCCAATTCCAGTGCTCCCCCCCCCCCGGGGTACGCATACACTTAAACATTCTGTGACTCTTTGTACTGTATTTATTTTTCCTGATTTGAACTATAAAATGGTGCTTTTCTTGAGTCTAATTGAGAGTGCCCATAAACATTTTTTTAATAGAAAAAAAACGCTGCCTAAATCACAGCAGAAAAATGATATGATTCCCCCACCCCCAATCTCTCTAGGCATGTTTTAAGCCAATAATAAATAATTTTGTGTATGTGTGTGTGTGTGTTTAAAGTGGCAGTTCAGAATACTGCAGAATGCTTTGATATATTTTGCATCAGAGCATTGCATCACTTTAAAAGCAGCTTCATGTCTCGTGTGCTCTGCTTTGCATGTGGTTACCACCTCCACCCCCCCATGAGAGCTCCCCAACAGGACCACCTTGATCCAGTTTTGATAAAAAGAGTTTGTTCTTAGTGCCCAGTTGCCACGTATAGGAAGTAACCTCTTGTATATTCCACATGCAGGAACTGGGTACATGTTTGCACACAGGGTTGGACAGCATAAAACAGTGACGTGTCTTGCACTCCCTTTCTTCTCTCCGCAGTTAAATAGGCCTGCCCTTCCAAGAATGGATCATTTTAGACTGCTGTAATTGCTCATTGAAATCTGGTGTAGAGAGTTTATGTAAGAAAAGAGTCTTTCAAAAATTGGCACCCAACCAATCTAGATGAAACTTTGATTTGGTATCAGCTGAATCTCCACAACATTTTTCATTCATTTTAAGATTTTGTAAGTTCCATGTGGAGTAGCAGGAAGGCTATTCAGGAGTTTGCTCTGCAAACAACATTACAAATATAATGCCGCTTGCAACAGAAGAACGTATTAAAGGGCAAGGAACCATTGTTCACAACTTCCTTTTGCACAAAATAATCTAAATCAGGCATAGGCAAACTCTGACCCTCCAGATGTTTGGGACCACAATTCCCATCATTCCTGACCACTGGTCCTGTTAGGTAGGGATGATGGGAATTGTAGTCCCAAACATCTGGAGGGCTGGAGTTTGCCTATGCTCGATCTAAATTAAAGTTCAGGTCCCAGAAGCAATGGAGAACCAGAACTCAATAGTCAGTCTTGTGGCTCCAGATCTAGCCATATTGTCTTCTGATAGGCTCTCTCTTTATCCTTTGGCTACCCAGCAAGAGATTTCATTTCTGTTGGAAAGAGAGAGCCTTGCCTCCTTATTTTCTAGCTAGCTTGTGCAATGTTTTCTTAGCACAGAAGCACTCTCCAGCAAACTTGTCTTTTCAGTCTTTGCTATTGTGGTAACATTTAGAATCTTTTGATAGGAGCACCATCTTCTCTTATCATTTTCACAAATTCCTCATGGCTGTTTTCAACTCCAGTGCTGAAATGTCAAGTCACTGAAATGATCAGTCATGCTGACCAATCCGTATTGGATTATCTGCAATTTTTAGGGGGGGGGGGGAGAGAAGCATGTCTGCTAAATCATAGCTCAAAAGCTGAACCCTTTATGCCAGCGCAGCAATTTCTGCCTATAAATTAGCCCCTTTATTGCCTTGGAAGAAAAGAATTTTGCCTCAGAGTATAGACTCTCTTTTTTTTTACAGGACGCGGGTGGCACTGTGGGTTAAACCACAGAGCCTCTTGGGGTTGCCGATCAGAAGGTCGGCGGTTCGAATCCCGGCGACGGGGTGAGCTCCCATTGCTCGGTCCCTGCTCCTGCCAACCTAGCAGTTCGAAAGCACGTCAAAGTGCAAGTAGATAAATAGGTACTTCTCTGGCGGGAAGGTAAATGGTGTTTCCATGCACTGCTCTGGTTCGCCAGAGGCGGTTTAGTCATGCTGGCCACATGACCTGGAAGCTGTACGCCGGCTCCCTCTGCCAATAAAGCGAGATGAGCGCTGCAACCCCAGAGTCGTTCGCGACTGGACCTAATGGTCAGGGACCCCTTTACCTTTACCTTTATAGACCCTTTACCTGATAAGCTGAAAGAAGCTTTTGTAACTGTTCGGTTCTGTATAATACTACAACCAAATGGGATATGTATACAAACCTCACTTGAAGCAACCCTCTAGCTCTCTTCTGATTATTCTTTGGTTCTATGTCAACATGTGAGGGTGACTGCAGGGTTGAGTGTTCTAGCACTACATCTCCATCATTCCCACAGGTTGGAGAGAGAATGTCTGACATGGAGAGGCCCCACATGGCTTGCAACAGGAGGCTCCTTGGAGCTTGTGGAGCGCAGCCAGAATGGCAATATGGGGTGGTGGTGAAGCTAGCAGACGTGTCTCCACAGCCCCCTTTGTGTATTTCCTTAACATGAACAATAACACTTGAAGAGGGCTAGTCTTTGTGACTTCAGTGCCATTGACCTTCTGCTGGTTAAAACAGTTATGCTAGCCTGGAAAATAAGATACGTGCCAGACGGTGCGAAAGGTATTTGTGATCCTTATTACCATTGTACAGCATGGAGCGTTCTTCACGATTCATTTATTTGTTTTTGGCGAGAGTCTTTTGGCAGAGTTCAAGATGGCAGATGATGCCTTGAGCTGGAACGTTCAACAGGCATTGCGACCAAGAATCTAATGAGATTACAGAAGAGACGTAGATCTTTTGCTGCTTCCATCTTTTCTCAGTAGCATCTGGAATTGTGCCACACACAATGCAGTGCCTTTCACGCGGTCTGTTCCCCTGCCTTGGATTGTTGGCTGTTGGGTTTAGGAAATGCAGAGTACGACACTGTCACATCAGCTGAATGGCAAACTCATGAACTCCACTGTAAGGCCGCAGAATGAAGAACATGCAGCCTCATTCTGGCTGTTTTTGACCAGGGGTCAGCAAACTTTTTCAGCAGGGGGCCGGTCCGCTATCCCTCAGACCTTGGGGGGGGGGGGGCGGGCCGGACTATATTTTGGAAAAAATAATAATGAACAAATTCCTATGCCCCACAAATAACCCAGAGATGCATTTAAAATAAAAGCACACATTCTACTCATGTAAAAACACGCTGATTCCCAGACCGTCTGCGGGCCGGATTGAGAAGGCGATTGGGCCCGATCCGCCCCCCCAGGCCTACCCACGACTTAGATATTCAAAAGGGACACTTGAGAGTCCTTTTTGTGCTTTGCAGAGCTGAGATAACTTTCTTGAGAGTAAGCCTGTTCTTTGAGATATGCCTTAATGAGCGGCAACTCCTTTTAAAAAACAAAACAAAAACCCAAGGAAGGTCCCCTCCCCTTGGTTTCTCTTTTTCTTCTGAAAATGCACTCTTTTAATTTGAAGCATTTGCTGCCAACACTCTCTCCCTGCGTTCCTCAGTGCCTTAGGAGTTTTGCTATGTATTGGAATAAAAAACTCATCTCATTTTAGTTGGTGGATGAAATGAAAGGTGACACAGGAAATGGCTTTTGGTCTGGAGAGGATATGCATGCCATTGGTGGGGTATGTAGGGTTTTAATTGAAGCAGGTATAAGAACATGGGAGCCAGAGACATTGCTAATGTATTTATAACATTGGGGCTCTTAGATGCAACTTTGCATAAATGTTGCATAAGCTGATTTATATGCATCGATGCAAGCTTAGAATTTAAATGTCACACAGAATGCAACCCATCTAATTTCCCATCCAGTGTGCCCCACGTAAATTAATTTGCACCCTACCTCAGTTCCTCTTCAATACATTTAATCCCCAGTTAATTTTCCAACAGATCCTGCTCCAAATCAATTCATTCCTCCCTCAAATCCTTTCTAGACAGATACCCCAAATGAATCTTATTTCCTCCGGTTAGTATCTTACCATGCAGCCCAGATCATGCACCCACTTTCAGTTTCTCCCCAGATTCATTACCATTCAGAAACGCTTGGGGCACTTAGAAAAATAATTCATGCCAGTGCCGTGTGGGCCCATCGCTGGGAATGCCACTGCTGGGGCACTCTTAGATCTGCCCTAGTTTATGGAGAAGCAGCATGAGGCTATTGCTAGGGGCATTCCAGCCTCCAAGTTACTAAGCGGCAACAGTAGGAGGTTGTGGTGGCTTCCTATCCAGTTTATAGGCTTCCTGGAAGCATTTGTTTTGTGTGTGCATGTGTGTAATCATCATCTGGTTGGTCACTGTCAGAAGCAAGATGCAGGACTCCAGCCAATCCAAATTGAGATGGCAGTGGGCGGGGATCTCAAAAAAATACCATATTTTTCCGTCTATAAGATGCCCCCATGTATAAGATGCCCCCTATTTTTGCGGCAACAACCAATCGCCAGTCCACCCTTGGCACTATCCGTGTATAAGACGCCCCCTAATTTTCGACATTATTTTTTAGGGATAAAACCTAGTCTTATACACGGAAAAATACAGTACTTTCTAAACTTCAGAACCTTTTCCCAGAAGTGACTAAGAAAGCATCAGTGTCAGTCTGAACAGGCTGTAAAAACGTCCTTGCTTTGCCAGAGCTTTAAGCGAGGATTAAAATTTTAAACGGCTGCTTCATCTTATATTTGATTTCATTTTGGTTTCGTAATTATTTTAGTGTGTGGGAGAGAGAGATAAAGAAGGAAGCGATTTGAGATTTTCTGGGGAAATAAATGTTTTCATAAATGAGCCAGCAGAGAGAAGAGTACAAGAAGTAGCGATAGATCTGATGGAAATCGGCAGCGTCCAGGTTTCTCATTTAGCCAACACAAGCCTAGCTGAAAGCATTTGGGTGGGATAGGCACACACAACAGGGAGGTGAAGGCAGGAGACACAATGGTTTGGATCCAGAAAATGATGGGGTTCCTTCAGCTAACACAACAGTTCTCCCTCCCTAGCTTCTGTCATTCATCAGTAGCCAACTGAACAGCCCCCTAATAGTAAGGCAGCCCTCCAGAGCAGGACTCCGGTGGTACAAATGGCAGGTGCTGGAAGGCAAAACCAATCCCCCAACCAATGTATATGGAAGCAATTTGTGTGTGTGCACAAGGACTTTTCTGGGTCCTTGCCGCTGACTGCAATTTGGAGACCAAATCAGGCATGCCTATTTTTTGCTGAAATCAATGGCTCTTCTTCCCACTAATGGTAATGGAGGTTAGGCACCCTTGACTTGCACATCCTAGGTAAGTTGGATCATTCTTTTTTTAATAAAAAAGGTAAAATAGATCGCAGCATTTTTTCAGCACTGCAGGATTCCCTTTCATGCAGAAGAAGTGAAATGCAGAATGAGAAGATGCAGTGAACTGAAGGAACTGAAATTAATTAAATTCAACCCACCTCCTCATTCTTTCTGGGACTCGAAAACTTTTTTCTTTAAACAGTTCATTTCACCAACAGAGATTGCCTCCAGTGAACGATGTTGCTTGCCTGCAATTTTGGGCTAGATGCAAATAACTTGTTTGGCATGTTCTTAACAGCTCTGATGGAAGCTGATGCTGTGTGAATTCAGAAATATAGATATGAAATTGAAAGGTTGAAACCCTGTAGCTAACTCCTAAAATTTGAGAGGGTGGGCAGATGCACTCAGACTTTATTCAAGAGATTCATAAGGGTTTCTGGAATATAACTGTTTCAGTGCAGAGGTGTCACTCCCTTCTAATTATGATTACAATCTACTTATGATGGCGGTTTTGAAGACGCCGTTTCCTTGCACTCCTGTGGGAAAGACAATTGTAATTAAACCAAGAACGTTGTGCTCCGTTTCTTTCCATCAGGGCTGACTGACTGACTCAGAGACAAGGAATTTGAAGAATAATCTGGCATTGTTGCTTTTGGATGAGAGCACTGCCAAATGTCATCCTTCCTAGCTCTAGTTAGAGAACTCTGTGTCCTAGAGAGAGAGAGGAGGGCGCTTTCTTGTGTATCAATATGCTGTTCAAAGGTTCCTTTTCTTTTTTATGAGAAATAATCAGATGAGAAAGATGAGTTGCTACACCTCTGCCAAAAAGAGAGAGGAAAAAATTCCTTCTGAACAAACAGCAGCACCGTAAATAAATGGTGGGTTTTGTGGGGTCGGGGGCCTATCAGTCCAGTTCCTGAGCAGTAGCAAAACAGAGCTGAATCAGAGCTGTGTACCATTCAGTTGGGCTGCTGCTACTTGGACTGCATTGTTGTCAAAGCAGAACAGGACTCTCTGTTCAGAATACCAAAGCTTTTCTCCTAAGGTCAGCCACTGTGTTTCCTTGTACCAGCAGTCTTGCATGCAACTGGAAACCTGCAGAACCAGGAGTAGGGAACCTTTTCGCAGCCTGAGGGCTGCATTCATCAAGGGGGCATTCTGGAGGCTGCGTACCAATGATATAAAAGTGGGAGGAGCAATGGATGTGGCTCTTTACCTTAGAATCATAGAATTGCAGGAATGGAAGGGACCTCGATGGTCAACTAGTCCAGCCCCCCGCAATGCAGGACAATTTTGCCCAACCTGGGGCTTGAACCCATGGCCTTGAGATTAAGAGTCCCATGCTCTACAGACTGAGGTATCCCTTGGTATCATAGGCTGCATTCCATCCACACAAAACCACTGGTTTTGCTAGCTAGGGATGATGGGAGTTGTAGTTCCAAAAAACAACTGGAGAACCAAGTTTGAGAAACAATGATACAGAGAAATAGGACTGCAATGAGACCTTACTGAATTTCAGAAACCACTGTTTACTGCATTTATCACCTATCTGTTTGTATTTGTCGGATGTTGTAGGAAAAAACTGCTTCTTTTCCCTTATGGGGTACTCAAGAGCCTGTTAAGATTCCTGCTCTGTGATTGCAGTCATGGGATTGTTGTCTATCACATGATGGTGTATGTTTTCATTCCACAGAGTGGGAAGTGACGGAGACAGGATATTTGTATTACTGTGTTCCATGAAGTGGGACTATTGTCCTTTGTCCTTTCTCTTTGCTGTCTGATGAGAAAGAGGAAGGAGCTAAGTCAGAATGCTCCATGTGTGTTTATATGTAAATAAAGTAGATTAGCCAAAATGCTGAGCTACTGAGTTCTGTCACGCGAACTGCGAAGGCTCTGCGGATGCCTAAGTGTGCCGATGTCTGTTGGCATTGGTCGCTGTGATGTTTAGGCAGAAGAAAGCTTTTGAAGCTACTGAACGATCGACCAGGAGGCAAAGAATATGCCAGTCGGACATGTGTCTCTACCAGGCTCCTACTCAAGACTAGGACAGGCTCCTGACAGAGCCCATACAGAGTCCTTTTGAAGGTTCTCTATTGATAGGAGAAAATAACAGAGGCCAACCAGAGACTATTGAGAAGCAAAGCAGCTAGTAAGCCTGATCTTTATTAACTGTTGTAACAGGGTGCTCACAACCGCACGCAGGAGGCAGGAGGCCTTATATAGACATTTGAAATTGCCCACCCTGGAGCACAAGACCCCCCCCCCCATGCATCATACATACATCACAGAAGGGGTGGTCTACAACAGAATCCTGGCTGGCAGGAAACCTGTTGATGGGTTTACTTGGCTGTTAATGGGTTTACCTGGACAGCCTGGCTATTCTTTTGTGATGATAAATACTTAATTCTTGAGTCTTGAGCCCAGGTCACAGGCTCACCCTATTCATATCTTAAATGTGCCCTTAAGGCAGGATTTGTGAGCAAAGAGACAATGGGGAGGTTTTCCCCATTTCCTCCCTCCCTGCAGAGAAACATTTTTGGTCAATTTGGGAGAGACAAAATGGTTTCAGGACTTTTCCCTGTACTGTTTCAGACATGTGGTTTATATATTTATGTATG
The DNA here is from genome assembly GCF_964252035.2 of Podarcis erhardii. NCBI lineage: Eukaryota > Metazoa > Chordata > Lepidosauria > Squamata > Lacertidae > Podarcis > Podarcis erhardii. The sequence continues at coordinate 27,552,328 of NC_138498.1, read as the reverse complement.
TGTTTGCTTGGTACATTTATTTTATATCTTAGACCTGATAATTCTCATAACAGACACTTCGTAAAGCGAGTTCTCCAGGCACTGTACAAAATCACTTAAGAACCAAGGGACATATACAGCGCCCTTGTTCCGTTTGCACAAGGATTTACACTTGCACAACGAAACTCCTCTCCCCACCCTTTCCAGATCTATTTCATAGGGTTGGGAAACCCCTGAGCAGACTGAGTGGGTGGAGAGGAGAGGGGAAGAAGTTCAGTTGTGCAAGGGTATATATCCTTGCACGAGTGGAATTGAGAGACTTGGCATAACTTTCAACGCAAGCCATAGTAATAATGAAATCCTCAAATGCGTGGCACAGGAGTGTCACCAAACGTAATTGTTATATAATGAAGACAAAAGAAAGTTCACCTGTGATTAATTACAGTTGCGTAGCCTTCCTGGGGAGGGGGCGTATGTCTGCATTGTGAGCGCGCAAATGATAAAATCGTTACAGTTGTTCTAATTTGTGGAAGGCAGTCTGTGACAGTGTACTAGTCGATCTTTCTCCTGCAGCTGTGTTGCTCCTTGGCAGTTGCGTAATTGCTTTCGCTGATGAAGTCAAGGAAAGGATGTGTGTGCAGACTTCAAAATGCTGAAATCTGAGGAAAATGCTGAGGAAAGCTCAGCATTTATTATTGGGCTGTGTCTTAGGGGGCCTTATTTGATGAGGTCCCTCCCCATCCGGCACCAAATACAGTGGTACCTCGGGTTAAGAACTTAATTTGTTCTGGAGGTCCGTTCTTAACCTGAAACTGTTCTTAACCTGAGGTACCACTTCAGCTAATGGGGCCTCCTGCTGCCTCCGCACTGTCACTGTGCAATTTCTTTTCTCATCCTGAGGTAAAGTTCTTAACCTGAGGTACTATTTCTGGGTTAGCGGAGTCTGTAACCTGAAGCGTCTGTAACCTGAAGCGTCTGTAACCCGAGGTACAACTGTATTGTAGTAATCCAGTGGTTTTACAGGGCGTGAACTATAAGTCTCTAAATTTCCGAGTGGAAGGATTATTAGGCTTCTGTGTGGGAGGATCTGAAAAACTTTCCCTCAGGTAGCAATTTGGTTGCTACCTGTTAAATACGGGATAGAAAGCTGATGGCTTTCTAAAGCCCGCAGCACCCCTTCCCATTGTCCCTACTTACATTGTACAGTGGCACCTCAGGTTACATACACTTCAGGTTACAGACGCTTCAGGTTACAGACTCCGCTAACCCAGAAATAGTACCTTGGGTTAAGAACTTTGCTTCACGATGAGAACAGAAATTGTGTTGCGGTGGCGCGGCGGCAGCAGCCAGAGGCCCCATTAGCTAAAGTGGTGCTTCAGGTTAAGAACAGTTTCAGGTTAAGAATGGACCTCCGGAACGAATTAAGTACTTAACCTGAGGTACCACTGTAGAGTTGAAAGGTACCACTAGGGTCTTGTAGTCCAACCCCCTGCAATGCGGGTGCTTTTGGTGCCGTCGAAGCCACATTGATGATCAGAAACAGAAATGAAGAAGAAGAAAAACCCCTCTCAGATTCTGGAGCAGCTTTCTGTTCCCTTCCTTCTTGCATGGTAGAAAAAGTCCACTGAACTAGTGGCCTTCGCCATGTTCAGTCCTTTAGCCTCAACCTGCAACATGGCACTTAAATTTACTCAAGTTTTTCTTTCCGTGTTTTGGGTCCCCCCCATTCTCTCCCCCCCCCCCCGCTTCCTTTCATATTCCATCTTCTTCACTAGCAGACTTAAAAAATACCTCAGAGAAAGAGTTGCTGGGTGCTGCTGGTGCAGCCCTGTTGTGCACCAAAGCTCCCTAGTTCCAAGACCAGTCGGCTGGACAAAGGGCCAAATAAAGAACATGTATTAGTATGGTGATAACGTGCTGCTGGCCTCACAGTATGGGAGTTTAAGTGGGGAAGGTGCTTTGCAGCTGTTTAAGGAGAAATTGGAGCACTTTCAAACTAGCGTCTGTGGGGAGGAAAGGCCATAAACAAGTGATTATTTACTCTTTTTTTAAAAAAACAAAAACAAAACAGTCTTTAAAGAGAGCACAGTGGCTACTTCCCTTTGACAGTGCAGTCCATTTTTAAGAAGCAGCGGTCTTAAAATTGCCTATTTGCTTAGTCTCTAGCCTCCCGTTTGGAAGGGTTATTTTGACATCATTACTTCTCAGTGGAATAAGCATGCTGTATTTTGTATGTGCTTATTGCTGCTTTGACTATGCTTTGGCGGAGTCAAGATTTGTCTTTTCGTTGTTCTTAAATTGCTCTTGACAGAAACATGTAAAGGATGAAACATGTAAAGGATGAAAAATGTTATTCAGCATCATATTTCAAATCCATGCTGAAATTCTTTGAGAAAAAAGTTTGTATGCTTAGACCTCAGGAAAGTCTAGCATGGTGGCTACTGAGAACAGGAATACTGCTATTTTGCTCCTCTGTATGTGTTCAGGTTTGTATTATACTTGCATTATGTGCAAACGATACACTTAAAGGAGTTCCTTTTGTGGCAGTGGCCTAAAGGGCCACAATAAATGTGATAATGTGTACCCATGTAAATCCTTGGGTGTGTTTCTAATAGAGAAGTTATGGTAATGATGTAGATGATTGCTGAAAACTGAAATGCTTTGTTTGAATTTTTATAAATACAACTGCCTGGACCACCGGGTGGGGTTTCAGTTTTGCGGAACAATCCAACGGTACCCTATTGCTTTGCAATAAACAACTCTGGACTCCTAACTCCTCACGTTTCTGAGTTTTATTGTCGTAAACTCAGGAGATAAGCTATTTTCTGGCTTACAACACTTGGAAGGGTGGACAGAAATGTATCATCTTCAGCTTCTTCCCACCTACATTTCTCACCAAATTTCAGCATATGGAGCTGGTTCATGCATAACACTAAGTGCAAACACAGAGGCCTAAGTGTTCCCAGAGAGATTATCACAGCTGCTACACTCCTCTCTCAGTCCTCTGGCTGCTGTAAGCTGAGTCATAGTTTGACTTAATGTGTTGTCTGAACCTGATCTTGTGGTTTATGTCCCCCAGACAAACCACGAGCTGAAAACTAGGAAAGGAACGTGGTTGCAGCTCATGATTTGTCTGTAGTGAAACATTTCACAACCTGTTATGAAGCTCCCCAAATCTCCTGGATAGTTCTGTTGTTCCAAGGCATGTTAGCCACATAATAGGACAGGAATTGCTTCTCAATATCGTTGGACGTTTTACCTTGGTTTTTTGTGTTTTTTTAAAGTGGGAGTTATATTAAAAAGAAAAAAAATCAATTCAGCTCCTATATTCATGGTTTACAGTCCAGGCATCTGGATTTGGAAAAAAATAAAATAAATATAAGGGAGATTTTACCCTGTGGAGTTACTGGATTCGGGTGTCTCAAATTATTGAACAAAGGACAGGTAGAAATTTGATTATCTTGGTTCATTGCCATAGAAATGCAACATAGTACCCGTGAATCTTATTGTAGCAGTGAAATAAGTATTGATCGGAGGCCTTAAATCTGCATCTCCACTTGTGGTGCTGGAGCCTTTATTGGAAATGCCATGTTGTATCCAACGCTGCCATAATTCTCGCACACCAGAATGACCGAAGAGGGCTACATTATTGCATCCTTAATTTGCATTAACTCTTCTGTCGTTTTAGGTTATGCTGGCTGCTTCTTACTGGTCTCTCCTTGCACCTGCCATTGAACTGGCGGAGGACTCTGGAAAGTTTGGGGCCTTTGCCTTCTTCCCCGTAGCTGTTGGTTTCACTCTGGGCGCTGCGTTTGTGTACTTTGCTGACCTCATTCTCCCTTGGCTGGTGAGTAGCCCTTCCAACAGTCTCTATAATTTGGTGGCAGCCAGGAAAGTCAATCTTAGGTTCATCTTACATGTCCTGGAAACTGGTCTTGTTTTATTATATTGTTGGGTTTATTAAGTAAGGATCCATAGACCATTTGCATCTTTTCTTTCTTTTTTTTTTTATTCTTTTTATTGAGTGACTTTCATCATAACACAAACATCACCAAAACAGAAAAACGAAAAAACATTTAAAGGAAAAACAAAAAGAAAAAAAGAAAACACATAGTGCGACTACTCACTATCCCAGTAACAAGTGAGTTTAAAAAGAAAACAAACACAAAGAAAAAAGGCAAAAAGGCCTAGAAAAATACAGAAAAGAAACTTAGAATATATAACAATTGACACATATCGCCTGACCTCCTTCCCTGCTGATTTCGGGTTTCCAGTTTTACTAGATTCCTTTTTACCGCTGGTGTTGGTATTTATCTTGTACACCGGAAGTTTTAAACCATACCTGCTATAGTTGGTAAGTTTCTAAAATTACCTTCAATATATACCATAAATTTGTTCCAATCATCATTTAACTTTGCATTTTTTTGATTTCTAATTCTTTGCGTCATTTTTGCCAATTCGATGAAGTCATATAATTTGGTTTGCCATTTGCATCTTTTCAAGTGTGGTCGCGCCCCAGTCCTCATAAATTTAAGATAAATGGGGCACCGTGGCAGGACTTTGCTGCTGCTACTCTTAGTCTAGTTAGTATATGTGTTGCTAGTAACATACTGGTTTTAAAAAGAGATTGGGGGCGGGAGGGATGTGGTCTTCCAGATATTGTCTGTCTCCAGCCCCCATCAGCTCCAGGCCAGCATGTTCAGTGGCCAGAAATGTTGTATTGCAGCCACATCTGGAAGGACACTGATTCCCCATCCCTTGTTTAAAAGTTTCTGTGCTCTGTGGAATATAGACGGAAACAAATAAATACCTTTGCAACCTGGGACTCATGGAGATTTGGGGAATTGCTGCTATAGCAAATCCCTGCACCAAATCCTAATATTCTGTGTGCTTTGGTGGGTGAAATGAAGCTGCCGGAGAAGCTGTTTCTTCCACCGGGTTCTGCTTGAGCAGAAGCAAGATACCTTATCATTTTCTACTGGTGATCTGGATATATAGATATTTCTGAGGATATATTTAACAGGGCAGCCTGCATATTTGCATTGCTCTTTCTCTTGGGGTTATGTGAATGAGAAATTATGACCCGCTTTTTCATTTCTTGTTTGGTAGGGCTTGTTCTCTCTTCCCTCCCTCAACTCCTTCTGTTTTGTTTTGTGTTTTTTGTTTAAATCCAAGAGGAGATTTTAGTTGGCTCAGGTAGCATTCCTCCCCTCCTTCAATTTGAAGATCCTGAATTGCTTTTTTGAACAACATGCCTTGCTTCAATTTCTTCTTAAGAGCCTAGACACAGTAATAGCCTCTGCTACTTGTAGGAGGAAAATACCATTGGATCTCTCCCTGAAGGGACTGCCTCATGAGGCAGCTGTGCTTGGGGGCAATTATTTCTGATGGTGGTGGCTTAGTATTTTAGCAACTACTCATTTAAAGCAGTGCTATAAAAGGGGGTTGTATTTTCTTTACAGAAAAAAAATAATCAATAAATTTCCTTAGGTTTTTTGGGCCAAGCGTCTGGGCCAAAATAGCTGTACTCTAAAGATATTAATGCATAGATGGCAACCGTCCCTTATTTGGCGGGAAAGTCCCTTATCCCAGCGCCGTGTCCTGCTGCTGTCCCTTATTGATGATGTCCCTTAAATTTCCTGGGTTTCAAAGGAAGCAGCTCCTCTCCCTCCCTCTCTCCCTGCCGGCCAGGGAGGAGGGAGGCTCCAGCTGTGTTGATTGGCAGCATTGCTCACCCAATAAGGAGTCTAAGAACGACTGGGGGATGGAGCTTGCATGCCTTGTGCCGATCAAATTGGCCGCGTTGCCTGGGGACTCGCCTTTGCTCAGTGCTTCCCAGCGGAGAGGTGACGGTGGTTTTTCTTGCTGCATCCCCTTTGCTGGGTTGCTGCACTGTGGGAACCACCGCTTGAGGCTTCGTTTGGCTGCTGGCTGGGCTTTCTGCCTTTGGCTTGGAGGGGCTCAGAAGTTGAACATACCTGTGCTCTGAAAATCCCTTATTTTGGCTGCTGATCTCTTATTTTCGAGGCTGCTGGTCCCTTATTTTCAAATCTGTAAGTTGACAGCTATGTATTAATGAGTACCTTAGTTGCTCCCCCTGAATAAGATGGAATGTGAAATTTCCTGATCACAGCAGGTAGCTCTTTTTGTCTGCTCATTTTGTCTACTTTCTCCCCATCATAGGGAAGACGCTTTCTTTTAAATTTAATAAAATGCAGTAAAATGGCTACATATAAATTCAATAAATCAGAGAATGCAGCGCAAAGCCAATACATAGTGTAAGAACAGCAGTTCCAAAGCAGCTCAACATAAAACCAGCCATATTGTGTTGATTGAAACCTGAGAAAATAACATAGTTTTTTAGCCACCTGCCTGAAGCAGGTGCCATGCAAACATCATTCTACAGGGTCTAAAAACGTTGGCAGTCCATATTGGTTCTTCACAGGCATGTTTGTGAGGCTGGTGAGAGAGCTTTGCTTTCTTCTTCATAGGGAAGATGGTTTAATAGAAAATCTAGTGTTTCATCTCTGTTGACCTATCTCTCCCCCACCCCCAAGCTCTTTTAAAAGGGATCTGGTTATAGCAGCCAGCTAAGACAGCTGTTTCCATTATCCAGGGTTGTAACGAGGGGGAAACCCTTCTCAGATTACAAGGCAACATCAAATCAGTCATGTTTTTGTATTGTATCTGACAAAGTTTTCAGCTCTGAAGCCAAGGAGCAACTTGAGGACATCTTGTTGGATACTTATTTCACTGTTCTAGCTGCTGTTTTATGTTTTTTGTTTTGCTTTGCTCTTCTGAGCGTCCCAGTAGATTTTTGGAAAGCTATGCTGGTTTATGGTCTATTAAGTTGGAATATGAAGATGTGCTTGTTTCAGAAATTCCAGCAGTAAGTTCCAACAAAGAGTGTTCAGGTTATTTACTTTGGGTAATTACATTCTCTTTATCTGCACACAGTACTAGTTAATGACTGGTAAAGGACATTGTAAGAGCCCTGGTGAAGCTGGCCAAAGAGCCATCTGGTTTTCACAGTGGCCAACTGGCATTGAGAGGCATAAACCATCAAAATAGCATCTCCTGTCTTTGCTCTGAAATGTGTGGTTGAGGCTCCCTCAGAATAAAAGGATTCTTTAAAGATGGCCCTGAGCTATTTTTATTGTTTCATCCTGGCTACACTCCGTATCTCTGCTCTGCACAGTAGCTGTGGGGGAATTTTAGCATACTTAATGTAAAGAAAAGCCTATTTCTGCACTGAATTCTGGCTAAACTCTTTAGACATGTGCATTGATCTTAAGGATCAACTCTTAAATACAGTGGTACCTTGGGTTAAGAACTTAATTTGTTCTGGAGGTCCGTTCTTAACCTGAAACTGTTCTTAACCTGAAGCACCACTTTAGCTAATGGGGCCTCCCGCTGTTGCCACACCGCCGGAGCATGATTACTGTTCTCATCCTGAAGCAAAGTTCTTAACCTGAGGTACTATTTCTGGGTTAGCGGAGTCTGTAACCTGTATATTGATCTTGAGGATCACCTCTTGCACTATCTCAACTTTGTTTCCCGCTTTTCCTGTTTGCTCTAGGAGTTTGTGTGTTAGCTGCTGATGGAGAAAAATGGCAAGTGCAAGATAGTTTGGAAATGGGTATTGCTATTACACACATAAAACTCAGTGATGCCTGAACCAGTCTCTGATGGAGTGCAGGTTGCCTGTGATTTGAAATGGTACTGCCCTTTGATGCCCTCCTGAACTACAACTCCTATCAGCCCTACCCAGCATGGCCAGTGGTCAAGGATGATGGGAATTTTAGTCCAACAGAGTCTGGAGGCTGTCATGTTGGCTGCTCTTGCCTTAGTGCATGTCATAAATAATAATAATGCAAACACACATGTGTTGAGACTCTTTGGATTCCAGTAGGAGACTTGGCTTTGGCACCTTCTTCCTTGGCTTAATAGGATGCTGAGACAAAGTGCTACCAAGTAGAAAGGAGTGGTGGTAGAAACATAGTTTTGAGCAAGCTGGAGGTGGGATGCTGGGCTAAGTTGACCATTTCCTGTGGATGTTGTTGGAGTTGACTCTGAAGAGAATCTTTGACAGGAGTGTTTTGCCTAGTGAAGATGTTACATAAGGGGCACGAGAGAGAATGCGTTCCTTCTACTAATGATTTTAAAAACAAACCCAGCTGCATCTTTTAAACAACCATCTTGCATAACATACTTGGTGCTGTCACTTTTATTATTTATCTACAAGAGTATTTTCAAACCTCCAACTAAAAAAGAAAAAGAAAAAAAAGATAGTAGCATGGCACTGTACAATCAAGTCATTAAAACACCATAAAACACAGAACAAATGACAAACATTGAATCAAATTAATTGTCTAAAAGTGCTTGGTAAAACAGAAACATTTTCAGCAGGAGAAGAAATATCAGAATATCTAAATTGTAGATGCCTGGCTTGTTTCAATGGGAAATCTGGGACAGTCAGGAGAGCTTCTCCAGATGGTCACAGTGATTTGGCTGGTGTATAAGCGACAAGGTGGTCTTTCAGGTAACCTCATCATTGTAGTAGAATGGCTTCAACACATCAGGTTGTAATAATAAGCACAGTAGGATCACCAGTAGGGACGTGCGTGGCACTGTGGGTTAAACCACAGTGCCTAGGACTTGCTGATGTCGGCAGTTCGAATCCCCGCGATGGGGTGAGCTCCCGTTGTTCGGTCCTTGCTCCTGCCAACCTAGCAGTTCGAAAGCACGTCAAAAGTGCAAGTAGATAAATAGGTACCGCTTCGGTGGGAAGGTAAACGGCATTTCCGTGCTCTGCTCTGGTTCGCCAGAAGCGGCTCAGTCATGCTGGTCACATGACCCGGAAGCTGTACGCCGGCTCCCTCAACCAATAAAGCGAGATGAGCACCGCAACCCCAGAGTCAGTCACGACTGGACCTAATGGTCAGGGGTCCCTTTACCTTTACCTTTAAGATCACCAGTACAGTTGCTAAGAATTAGCACAACTCTGTGAAGAGGAAAATGTTTTGACGCACATATGTTGCACTGTAAAATGTGGCGCTGCTTCCAGAGTCAGAAGAAGTGTCTACTTCCCTGATGCAATGGAAAGAATCGTGGGGAACCCATCTAGATATAGCTCTGCATTTTTCCAAGGATATTGCTAGAGGTGGAGAGGGGTTTCTCTATTAGTATTCCAAGCACAGCAGTTTGGCAAGGAGGGAAAACACATTCTCTGTGCTAGATAAACACCCAAGCAAGCAGGAAGCTTGTCTTTTGAGGACAGTCAACTTCAACTAAGCAAACAGCCCCTCTGTTTAGCGAGTAGACATCTAAGTACATTTCTTCCATGAAGCAGAACAATCAAAGCAACTGCCTTGCATTGTTCCTCCTCCTTGTAGCATGTAAATTAATTCTGCCTTGCCATGGGATTCTACTGCTGGTATTCCTTTCCTTCAAAGAAACAATGTGAAGCAGAACAGTCAAGGCCGCTGTCCTATGTTGATCCTTCCTATGTTTTGCAACATTTTCCTACTAAATTAATTAACCAATGTCATGGGACTCCATTGTTAGATTTCTTTTTAAAGGACTGGAGCATTTTTCTTATCTCTTCCCCACCCCCCTGTGTGCTGCATGCAGTATTCTATGAAATAGCAAATGGACTGCATCACCGAAACGATTAAGGTTGTCCCATCCCAAGCCCATAGGAATGTCCCTCATCGATATTCTAGGTGTCGTGCTCCAGGGAGTGCTAATGTCTCAGTCCAAAGAGTTAAAAGCCTTTCCTCCAAAACTCTTGCCCAATGGAAACAGATAAAGCATTAGCATGATAACTAGTCTCTAAATGTCAACCCCTCTGTTTGAGACCGTTCAATTAGCCTAAGGATTTTATGAGCAGTCAGGATGGGACCAGTTGCAAGGTACCCACCACCTCCACCTACCCAATGGCTCAGATATTTCTTAGGCCAGGAATAGGCTGATGATGACGTTGGGTGCTCCCAGGTCCTTGAGAAGCCCCCCACCCCATGTTTTAGTCCAGATAAGGTCAAAAATTATGAAACCAGTAGCACACTATGGACTTCAAATTGGTTTTGAACAATATATTGCCCAGCCCTAGCACATAACATGATTCGTGATATATTGCTGGGTCAAAAGTTATGAAACAGATATCACAATATGGACTTCAAACCAGTTTTGAATGATATATCTATATATTGCCCAGCCCTAATCTGGACTCTAGTGGGAAAGTTATGTTTTCCTGTGACTCTTCTAGAGGAGACGTTCCCCAGCAAACATTAAATAAAGGAGTTGCCTAGTTTCTGAATCAGAGGTGATTTAGTTTTGTCTGATGTGGATCCATTAGCAAAAGAAAAATATGTTTGTTTGAATATTGAGGATGCTTAGCTACTAATACAGCAAAATACAAGATTAATAACTATTAAAGGTATCGTTTCAAGTGATAAACTGTTAATGTTTAGAAGCCATATTATCAGGAGGCTTTCCTTGCCTCCCTGATAATAGCTGGGATTACCAGTCATAAAATCATAGAATTGGAAGGGACCCTGAGGATCATCTAGTCCAACCCCCTGCAATGCAGGAATACGCAGATGTCCCATACAGGGATCAAACCTGCAACCTTGGCATTATCAGCACCACACTCTAACCAACTGAGCCATCCTGTCAGGATTGTTCAGTCTCATTAGACATTTCGTCTTTGAGGATTTAATATAAAGTCCAGAGTTTAAAACAGCCCCCAGATTCTTAAAGGTTATGTATAATTTAAAAAACAAATGCACCAGTTATTTTCAAGCTGCCTGAAAGCAAAAAAGGATAGTAATTTTTCCCTGCTTCTAAGCACCAAGAGCAAATGAATTAACAAAGCTCACAAGCAAAACCAGTTGCGAATCAAAAATATCATTATAAACTTTTGCTATTAACACGTTTCAAAGTCGTCGCCATGCACATCAGAGAAAATGTTCCCTAATGTATGAACGTCCTTCTAAAAAGTTTGTCATTAACTTCTATGCTCATTAACAACAGCGTATCATGATATTATTCTGAATTCCCTTGCTAGCACCAAACGCATTAGCATAGCTGCTTTAGGACAGTAAAACTTTATTCTTGTATTTCCGTCCCCCCTCCCTTTCCCCTCAAACTTATTCTGAGAAAAGATTTGGTGTCCTCTGAAGAACACATCAAAACATCCCTTACCTTCAACTATCTGTTGGAACAGTTAATAAAAAAGCATTTTGCCTGAGTTGGATCATTGCATAAAATGGAGCAATGTGTTATGGATTGTAGCATGAAATGGGGTGAAAGCCACTTTAATGAAAGATGGATAGTACCAAATGGCTTAGCTTAGAGTCTGGGAGGGCAAGAGTTAACATCCCCCTGCCCTTAAGGAGACAGTCCATATGCACATGTTAAACAGTTTAATAAATTGTTCTGTGCCCACTTACGTTCACAAGGATGTGAACATGAGCCCAAATACTTTCATGTGGCAAGCGAGGGAGCAATATTATATTATTATTATTATTATTATTTATTTATTTATTTTGTTGTTGAAAGTTAAGAACATTGCTACTAGCAATATATCTCAGATTCTATAGCCTACGTATAGTGGGGGTATTTAAAATGAGAGTTGTCAAAGCGAACCATAGTTAAAAGTAGAAGTTGGCAAATGTGACCTGTTTTTTTTTGCTCTTCAAAATATGGCAACCCTAAACTACTACTTTATTTTTGAGTGGCCTTCATTTTCTGCCAAACATAATAGGATGCAGGTTTGTTCAACTTGGGTACCAAAAAGGATGCTCCTGGTGTGGCACTGGAGATGAGTTCTTGGCGTGAAAGATTCAAGCTGTTCTGTAACTATAGATCTATTCTAAGGCAAGGAAGGTTGCAAATAGATCTGTAGCTGGCCTATCAGGGTGAGCTATTATTATTTATTATAGCCTTATTTATCATATATTCAGATAAAATGTTTTGCAGTGATTTCAGTCGAAGTAAAATGCGTAAAGCAGGTGCCACAGATTCTCTCGAGGGACCATACAGTTCTTTGTCGTACAGCCAGATGTTTGAATTACGTGATGGTCTTATAGCTTTGCCAATGTTCAGGGAGAGAGCCCTGCCTTCAAGAGAGACTAATGGAGCCTGCTGCAGGTCGATACTGCCTTGGGCAATAATTCAATACTCTGTAATCATACACAAACTCTGATAACAGGAGTTAAAAGGGTGCTTATTACTAAAGTGCACAGCTCAACAGAAACAAATGGTTGAATAGTAATGTGGGCTGGATTCTGGCCTGATAAATGTCAGTAGCATGGAAAATGAGGTAATGTGCATTTAATTCCTGGGTTCCTAAAAGAACATTTGTCATTGGCTGTGGATTAAGATTAGGAAAGCTCACGATACCGAGATCTAGGAAAAGAGCCACTCTCTTCGGTCAAGGATGGTAATGATGAAAAGGGGGGGGGGTCCACTTTGGTTTTGCTCTTTGTTTTCCTCCAAGCTATTAAATTGATAATCTGACACTGTGTTTGCATATGTAGAATACAAAGCATCCTATTAAATGTCATGCTTTTTGCACAACCTGGCAGTGATACACTGTTCCTCTCCTTATCAGCAGACAGTTGAATTTAGCATGATAGCGAGATGAGACTAAATGTGCAACCTTTCTCTGCCTTGGGGATGTGCTGCAAATCTTCCTTTCCCTTGTTTAAAATGAAGCATGGCCTGAACTCTCTGAATAGCAGAGGAGCCTTTGCCAGTGTGTAATGTAAACCATTGGCTGCTGTTGTCCGCCCCCCCCCCCCAATATGGTTGAATTGCAACTCCCATCTGCCCCATCCAGCGTGGGGAGTTGTTGTTCAATGGCACCAAGGAAGGCATTTGACTTAGCCATCTCTGTTGTAATGGCTTGAATCTTACATTACTTTAATGTACATAAGGGATTGTGCACCTTGCTCTGTGTGTGTGTGTATGTGTGTGTGTGTGTGTGTGTATTCCACTGCTGCCATTTACAAGGGAACATGTAACCAATTGGTAAGCTGGTCACCTGTATTACCCTGCCAGAAAACGAGGATAAATACCACATTTTTTTGTGTATAACACCCCCCCCCATGTATAAGACGACCCCTGTTTTTGGGGACTCCAAGTTAAGGAAATGGGTGGAGATTTTCCAGAGTTGTTGAGCCTCAACGAAGCCACCAGTCGTCTGCTCGCTTGCCACCAGCAGCCACCAGTCGCCCGACCAATTGCTGCATCACCCAATTGCCAGCAGGCCTTCACACGGCAACCAATCACTCGCCCAACTGCCGCTGACAATATCCTGCTCATGGCTGCCACCAATCGTCCGTCCCCTCTCTGCACTACCCGTGTATAAGACAACACCCAATTTTTACTATTTTTTAATAATGAAAAAACCTCATCTTACACGGGGGGGAAAACAGTACACTAAAATCAGGTTGATTTTTTTCTTCCCAATTGGCAGTGTGCTAAATATGTCTGGTCTGTACGTGGAGAATAACTATGGTTATTCAACCACAATGTGGCTGTATCTGTGTGTCACAATAGGCCGGCAGCACTTCGCCCCTCTCCTGTTGTGCGAGAGAGAACCCACCAGGAATCTACAGTTCAGCTTAGTTTGTGTGTACCAGGGATTGTCATTTCTTGCTCCCTGACAAGCTAGGGTCTCTAACCCACTTTAAGCGATAGATTGCAGTAGGCTTACGAATCTGGGTTCAGATCCCACAAGAAGCCAAGCTTGATGGCAGATTTCTGGCTGGTTCCTTCTGCTTGTCTTGAGAAGAGAGCAAAAAGGGAGTGCTTGGACATTGTGCATGGCAAACCAGGATAAGCCAGCAGTCTTGTGTTATCATGAGCCACCAAACGTGGCTCGAAAAGGATTTGGATTCCCTTTTAAAATATTGGGTGTCAAGATCTGGCATTTTTAGAGTCAATTCTTAATGTTCCATGCAGTGTAGACAGAGAACAGGTGAGTGGAGGAGCCCAAACTTTCAAAGAAAACAAATACCGTATTTTTCACTCCATAAGACGCACCTGAGCACAAGACACGCCTAGTTTTTAGAGGGGGAATGCAAGAAAAAAATATTCTTTAAAGGGAGCGCTGAGCAGAGCCTGTATGCATCCGAGGCTCTGCTCAGCGCTCCTTTCGATGAGCCACGTGGAGCATGTGTGCTGTGCTTGCAGGCTTTTCTCCCTCCTCAGGGAAAAGCCCCCAAGAGCCGCACACACGCTCCGCGCGGCTCGTGAAAGGGAGCGTGGCTCTTGGGGGCTTTTCTGGGAGGTGGGGGAAGGGACTGAGGGGCTGCCCATTGTCATTGACGGGCTCCCTCCCCTCCCTTCTCCCTCCTCGGGGAAAAGCCTGCAAGAGCCGTGCTACCTTTAAAGAGCACACAGAGCGTGTGTGCGGCTCTTGGGGGCTTATCCTGCTTGCATTCGCTCCATAAGACGAACACACATTTCCCCTTACTTTTTAGGAGGGAAAAAGTGCGTCTTATGGAGTGAAAAATACGGTAGCTGTGTCCCCCCCCCCCCCTGTAGTTGTAGCACATCCCTTCTTTGTTCCATCCAAAGCACTAAGAAATCTTACTAATTCAGCACCAGAGCTTCTGGAATATTTGTGTGCTCTTGGTGCTATTGTCCTCATGTTCCGGTGAGAACTGAAGCACCTGGGAAAGGCAGAGAGAAAGAAAGAAAGAAAGAAAGAAAGAAAGAAAGAAGCCCAAGGTCACTCCAATAGTGGGAAATGGCTCTTCTTTACCTCCTGTTGCTATAGCAGCTCGTACATGGATGCATTTCTCTTCATAAGCCATTTGTGAATTAGAGCAAGGTTTTCGTCTTGGAGAGGGAGGCACGACACTCAGCCTACAGAGACTCTCTCCTTATACCAGATGAAAACAAGCACGAGTTACGTGGTCCACGTGGCCAGCTTTCTGTACTGAGTGGTTATACAGGATTCGGCATCAGTCAGAAATTGAAAATTCAAACAGTTAGGACCACTGGAGATCCTATAAGGATCGCTTCCTATGTTCTTCCAGACCACTGTCCAGTTTCCTCTCCCTGCGGTCGCAACGACTAGAAGTATGATTTTCTTTCTCCTGAAAGAAAAATGTATGGATTCTGCATTTGAATTTGTGTTCAATCTATAAAATACAGTGGTACCTCGGGTTAAGTACTTAATTCATTCCGGAGGTCCGTTCTTAACCTGAAACTGTTCTTAACCTGAAGCACCACTTTAGCTAATGGGGCCTCCCGCTGTTGCCGCACCACCAGAGCACGATTACTGTTCTCATCCTGAAGCAAAGTTCTTAACCTGAAGCATTATTTCTGGGTTAGCGGAGTTTGTAACCTGAAGCGTATGTAACCTGAGGTACCACTGTACAGTGGTATCTCAGGTTAAGTACTTAATTCGTTCCGGAGGTCCGTTCTTAACCTGAAACTGTTCTTAACCTGAAGCACCACTTTAGCTAATGGGGCCTCCTGCTGCTGCCACGCCGCCGGAGCACGATTTCTGTTCTCATCCTGAAGCAAAGTTCTTAACCTGAAGCGTATGTAACCCAAGGTACCAGTGTACCTCGTTTGCAGAACAATGCTGGCCATAAGATTTTTAACCTGCCCATTTTATGTACCAGGAAAGGCCTAGGGAGTGCTTTCCTTTCCTACACAGGAGATTCTGCATCAGAATGAGCTGGACCTGGATTGTGATATAAGTACAGGTGTTCAGGCCAAAGTTTACAAGGCAAATGCGGAACACTTGAGCATCAAAAGTGCTACCCTGTGGACTTGGAAACAGCTGGCGTTTGTTAAGCTTCAAACACAATACACCTTTTTTTTAAAAAAAAAAGTTTAAAAGCCATTGGAAGGAGGCAGAGGAAAGACGAAGGCATGTTCCCAAACTGGTCTCATCACCATGCATGCAAAATAGCATTTCTGTCCCCTGTAAGGTTGATCTCTGAGGGAGAACAGAGCTATTTCCAATCTGTGTCTCTCCCGCCCCCCCAGAATTGACAACTGCATTTAAAGCAGCCACTCCAACTGCTGCTTTCAGGTGAAGGCAGTTGGGGAGGGGAGAAGGAGGAGGAAGACAATGTGAGGTGAAAGGAAAAATGAACTGAAGGGATTCAATTTACATTTTTATTTGTGTGAGTCAGCGCTCAGTTTCTCTCTGGTCTCTTATTTCCTCAGATTTGTTTCCTCCCCTGGCACAATAATAAAGTATCACTTTCAATGAATTCTTCAGAGGCTCCTTGGCATTTTGCCCAGGGTTTGGGAAGAATGAATTTTACTCCCAGTAGTAACAGAGCAAATCTTTCCAGGGTTGATCACACTTTTATAATACAAAGTTTAGCGCTCCTGATGCTTTGAGAAGCTGTTGTTGTTGTTTTGCAGTAGGGAAAGTGATGGGAAAATACGATGGAAAGTGTGGAATAATGCTTGCTTGATGCAATTTCATCTAACACCCCTGCAAGCAAATTGGGATGAATGCTCATTCATTCTGGAAGGGACCTTAGATGTTTTTTGTACCTTGGAGAATACTGTAAAGACAGCTTTCTCTCCAACTGATTTTGTTCATGATACACAAAAATAGAAGCAGGGAAATGGTGTTCTTTGGAAATTTGCTCAAAGTGAATGCTTTGAGGTTGCTTCATAGAATCACTGAGCCTAGCAAAAAGCCTGTTTTTAAAAAAATAAAATAAAAAATGCATTGTAATCTGGTTGGTTTTCATATTTGAAAGAGAGTACTCATAAAAACCAAGTACAAATGATGCTCTATGTGTCAAAGCCACAGTTCCACTTATTAATAGTTATTGAGCTATATTAAAAATGCCTGCAAGAACATGTCTAAAGACACATCTACACACTAGGCTGTCGCAATTTGTTGACTCATCAAACCAAAGGCAGTTCACGAACTAAGTTGGGGGTGGCTCCAGGTTCAATAAATCTGTTTCTGCTTCTTCTCTGTGTGCAAAACAGGATTGTGTGTGTGCATACCTGTGTGCCTGCAGGCCACAAAAATACATGGGATGCCTTACCATGGTGGGTCTCAGGTTGTGTGAGTCTCCTGCAAAAAATGATTGGACCCTTCTATGCGAGTTGAGGACAAATATCTTTTATAGGAGTAGGCTGGGATTTGGGTTCTAGCCCATATTGCTCATTGACAGGCAGCTTGTATCCTTGCTCTTACTTTACTTTTATAGATAGGGAAATTGTAAAGAGGTTGAACTTCATTCCAAAGTGCTCTCAGAATTGTAGAATAAATAGTGGCTCTTAGAGTAATTTGTGGGACAATGGCCTCCCCCCCTTTCATACTGATTCCTGCTTATTAAAAAAAATTCCTTTTCCTGACCTCATTGTGTTTCTTACCCCTCAAAGTCTTGCAACAGTGTGTGAAGCAAGAGCACACAAGGAAGGATATCAGCATATGTGCTGACTATCAATAGGCTGCCATGTGGAAGACAAAATTGGCGTATCTTTCAGATTAGTCGTATGGGATTTTAGTTTTGGTGCCATTGTTTGCCTTGAGCCGTCTGCAGGAGGTAAGACACAAACCCAAACAAATAAGCAATCGAAGCAGAAAGATCTCGGATTCCAAGGCTGGATCTTTGGTGCTTTGTGTGTGCATGTGCTTAGTTCCATGTGGCTGAGATGATAAAACTGTCAGGTGGAATCAGAGCTAGTTGGAGAGTGATTGCCTGCGGTTCTTCCTCATATTGGAAGGAGGCTTCAAGTGGTGGGTTGCTGCATGGGTCTGCCCCAGGTGCCATAGTCTTCAACATTTTAATGGGCAACTTGGATGAAGGAGAAAGAGGGAATCTTTTCAAAGCTTTACACTGAAGGAGAGAGGAATAGAAATTGACCTCGAGAGAATGGAAAACCAGGCTTAAACGAACAAATGAAAAATCCTGCATTTAGGCTAAAAGCAAGAACCCCATTACAAAAGGATAGGATGTGAAAAATTTGGTTTGGTGGTAGGACATGTGAAAGGACATGGGGATTGCTGTAGTTCTGAATATGAGATAGCAGTGTGGTAAAAGGTAAAGGGACCCCTGACCATTAGGTCCAGTCGTGGCCGACTCTGGGGTTGCGGCGCTCATCTCGCTTTATTGGCCGAGGGAGCCGGTGTACAGCTTCCGGGTCATGTGGCCAGCATGACTAAGCCGCTTCTGGCAAACCAGAGCAGCGCACGGAAACGCCATTTACCTTCCCGCTGGAGTGGTACCTATTTACCTACTTGTACTTTGACATGCTTTCAAACTGGTAGGTTGGCAGGAGCAGGGACCGAGCAACGGGATCTCACCCCGTCGCGGGGATTCGAACCGCCGACCATCTGATCTGCAAGCCCTAGGCTCTGTGGTTTAATCCACAGTGCCACCCGTGTCCCTATAGCAGTGTGGAGTGGATGCCAAAAAGGGGGATTGGGATGGGGTGGGCAAAGCTTGTTTTTGGCTGCAGCTTGTGGTTAAGGAGAAAAGAACCCATGAACCTTGGTTTAGACAACACACCAAACCTTGGCTTAGCAGCTAAGTTGAGCTAAAGGACCAAGGAGGAGCAAAGCAGGTGCAAGATGCTGTTGGGAGCATTTGCATAGCCATAATGCAGCTCACCATGTTGTGCAAAGCAAGCCTCTGTGTAAGTCAGCTTCAGGTGTATGATTGCGGTGATAATACTGAAGGCAAAATGCTGCACAGCCTTGAACTGGTGTTAGGAGCTAATTGCTGGAAGTGTGACTTTGTTGTTGTTTAGTCGTGTCTGACTCTTCGTGACCCCATGGACCAGAGCACACCAGGCACTCCTGTCTTCCACTTCCTCCCGCAGTTTGGTCAAACTCTTGCTGGTAGCTTCGAGAACACTGTCCAACCATCTCGTCCTCTGTCGTCCCCTTCTCCTTGTGCCCTCCATCTTTCCCAACATCAGGGTCTTTTCCAGGGAGTCTTCTCTTCTCATGAGGTAGCCAAAGTATTGGAGCTTCAGCTTCACTATCTGTCCTTCCAGTGAGCACTCAGGGCTGATTTCCTTCAGAATGGATAGGTTTGCTCTTCTTGCAGTCCATGGGACTCTCAAGAGTCTCCTCCAGCACCATAATTCAAAAGCATCAATTCTTTAGCGATCAGCCTTCTTCATGGTCCAGCTCTCACTTCCATACATCACTACTGGGAAAACCATAGCTTTAACTATACGGACATTTTTTGGCAGGGTGATCTCTCTGCTTTTTAAGATGCTGTCTAGGTTTGTCATTGGTTTTCTCCCGAGAAGCAGGCGTCTTTTAATTTCGTGGCTGCTGTCACCATCTGCAGGGATCATGGAGCCCAAGAAAGTAAAATCTCTCACTGCCTCCATTTCTTCCCCTTCTAAGTGTGGCTTAGTGGACCTAAATTTAAATGGGGAGCTCTGAAACTGTAGTGTGTAGCTCCTGGCTATCCTGCTGGATTGTAATCAATGACAGGGTGAAATGCTTGCTCATAATTTCCACTGGAAAGAGCATTTTTCTTTTAAGGCTGTAAAAAGTCCACATTTTAATACTGATTCTCTTTAAGTGTATAGTGTACGTAATGTTCCAGCAATGTCCGAGCACACTGAAGCTCTTTCTACTGGTTGACAGCAGCCTAATAACAATAAAATCGAGCTGTTTTTCAGCGGGGTGAACTTGCAAAACCAAATTGACTTGCAGCCCGTGACCGCTGTTTGCAGGAGCAAAAAAAGGGACCATTAAGAATATTGAAATTGGCTAAGTGTTTTAAAATTAGAATCTTCCTTAGCTGCATATCTATCTATCTATCATCTATCCATCACCTCCACAAAATCCATTTATGAGGATTTTTTTTTTTTTAGTGTTCTAGCCCATTGCCACGGTCCTTGGTGCAGGCGTTTTAAATAAACAGTGTCAGAAATGTTACAGCAGCAGATAACACAGAGCGCAGCCTTGCATATGCTGTGCAAAATCCCCATAATATTTTAGGACTAATTTAAAGCACAGTAAATTCAGGGATGATCTTTTCCCGCTTGCTTGAGTATGCACTGGATAAGGTTTTAAACCAGAGCCATATATTCTCCGGATTTTATGGCTCTACCTTATATTTCCAAGTACAGCTTTCCCCAGTGGGGTCTCCAGGGCTAAGTATCCCATCTTACCAGACCATTGACCATGCTGACTGGCGCAGATGGGAACTGTAGTCCAAGAACGTAGGGAGGGCACCAGGTTGGGAAAAGCTCTACTCGTGCTTTCACATAGAGGGCTTAACCCTTTTGACTGCATTGCAAGGCTTTTCTTTTTCTGTTCCTGCACTTTGAGACGTAAAAAAAAGAGGAAAAAAAATCCTCAAGACTTCATTTGATCCTGCATTCAAAGCCAAACAGTAGGCACAAATTAATCCGTATGCCTTAGATATGTAAACCTACAATTAAATTGACAGTGAGAGAAGCAAGCATGATTGCAAGCAGAAGGGCGTTGGATGTGTCAGAAACGGGAGAATTTGCTTTGATGCAGCAGATTGAAATATATGTAAGGTAGCATAGTGACAGCTTATTATTGAAAGAAACCCTGAATCACAGAAAGGAAGGGGGGGTGCTCCTTTGACACGCTGCCTGTTTCTGTGATGTATTATGAAGAGGTGGCATTCAGGGAAAATGCCATTTGCATTGTGAGATCTTAGCACTCTGCATAGAAGAAGACATCCCTCCAAATGTGTTTGCAGAAGAACCATGGAATAAAAATTATAACAAATAAACATTTCAAACAGTCAAAATGTCATTGTTACATGCTAAACCTCGACTCCCTTCCCCTTTTTTCTGCGGTTCCTTAAATTTACTCTCTTTTTTCCACGGCATTTCCCAGTTAAACCTATTTATATTTCCCCTCATCTATTTCATATATGTTTTAGCAACGGCACATTTTTACAACAATCCTGCTAATGTCTTGATTTGTTTACAGTTTGTTTTTGTAAATATTCAATACAAGATTTCCGCCCATGCGAGATTTTGGCTGTTTGTGTAGCACTGGCAGAGGAAAGGGATGTGTGGGAGCAATGGGCCATGTATTAGTTAAAATAAAGGGCATAATTATCCTTTTCTCTTCCCCTTTCCTCTTTTCTGTTCATATGTTATTTCTTAAGGAAATGGAGGTTAGGAAATATGTACAGTATTCAGATGGAAAAACTTTCTGCTTCAGTTCAGCAGGGCATCGGTAGAAAACTCTTGTTTATATATATGAATGGATTATGAAGTAAACAGCCTTCATGCAGAAATTATCACCACAAGTGTTGATTGGCTGCATGTGGAGCTCTCAGAAATTTTAACATCTTCCTCATCACGCAGTGAACCAACTCAGATGCGACAGGAAATCATGGCTTCCTGCTATGTGAATGAGCTCCTCCCTCCCTTCCTGCTCTGTAGCAATGAGGGAAGAGATCGAAAGCACCCCTGTCTGCCTTTTAAGCAAACCACAGTTCCCATTGCATTTGAATTGGGGGAAACGGTAGTTTGCTAAAACAACCCACTATCAAAATGTGCCCTCCCACCGTGCCTTGTTCCGAAACCACGCTTCAAACACACTGGAGGGATTACCGTATTAATCTTTGCACCGTGTGCTAATTGCTTCACTAATTTATTTCCAAATTGAAAGTACTTCTACTTTGTAAATGCTAATGATCTTTCTATTTCAGACAGTTCTAGCAGCTGCAATTGTTCTCTAGATCAGCTAAAATGTGCTTTCCTTGCTCCTCTGTATGCTTGATTTTCCGGATACTTACTTCTCACCACCCCCCAGCTCCTGGAACTATCTGTCCTTAATTTTTATTGATTTATTTGTTAAATTTGTTTACCGCCCTTCATCCGCAGATCTCAGGGTGGTTTGCAACATAAAAATACAACATAAAAGCACAAAATACATGATAAAATGAAAACAAACAAACAAACAAACAAACAAACAAACAAAAACTTTTTAACTCCTCCCACAAACACATTTAAAAGGGGCATCAGATGTCAATCAGCCAAAGGCCTGGTTGAAGAGGAATGTTTTTGCCTGGCGCCTAAAGGAAGGCACCAGCCGAACCTCCCTGGGGAAGGGCATTCCACAGACAGGGAGCCACTGCAGAAAAGCCACTATTCAGATAAGGGCCCAGCTGGGCCACCAGCCAAAGCTGACGGGAGGCACTCCGAGCCACCAAGGCCAGTTGAACCTCACACGATAGCAAAGCATCCAGAAATACCCCCAAAGTACATACCAGCTCCTTCAGAGGGAGTATAACCCCAACAGCTCACAGTTTTATCATGGAATTAAGCATTACAGTACACTCTGGCAGTGACCTTCAAGAAAGCTGTAGATACCTCCTGCTGAGCGTTAAGGCAGCCTCACCAGATAAGCCTCCTGCAGTGATCAGCCAGTGAATTCTATTCAAGAGCACTTTGGCATTCCATGAACATAGGTGCCAACTCCCTGGGGCTCTGGGTGCCTGAGTGATGGAGTCCTGCCATCATAGATGGTGCTTAGCATAGCATAGAAAGAAGACACAGAGAGGCAGCGAGTATTTTCATAATGGAGGGGCAGCTCCTTCGAACCTCTCTCTTCCCCGGTAACTTTTATTATCCTTTGTCCTCACCAACAGCATGGTCATCTGGCAATGTCTCACGTTACGTGCCTGGTAATGGTTGGACACTCCCCTCACCATATAAGGAAACACTGACCAGAGGAAACACAACTCCATTTAACGTCAATACATCCTAATACATTGTAAAGCACAGAGTGCCGGTCAGCCGAGGTCAGGGGGCACCCTGTGGTATTTACAAGCCTCTGCCTTGGCTTTATGACTCCCACACCTGAGCACCCACAAAATTCCCCATGAAGGGGCTGGGCACCCATAAATTTTGGTGCCAGGGACATGTACACTGCATGCCACCCACGGCGCCGGGCACCCACGGTCGCGGGGCCAAGCTGGCACTCCTGTCCATGAATATAGTCTGGCAGCTTTACCTCTGTTTTCCCTGCTGCCAGTCTGCAGAGAGAAAGAAACTTCTGTTCTTCCTTTCTGGGTCTGCCCTTACCTCCCCAGGGACTGAGGCCCAGGAACCCACTGTATGAGGTCTGTGTCTGTGCTTATTCCTTCCAGGAGCTCAGCAGTAGTCTATTCTTCAGGCAGAGGAGCCTGCAGCTCACAAGGCCCCCATGTTCCTCCAGCCTTCTTCCAGTCCGTGTCCTGGCCTGGGAAGCAGCCAAGCATAGTGTGCAATCGTATACCTCTCCCTATTGCCTGCCTGCCATTTCAGACTCATTCTTTGCTTGGTTATTTGCCCTGCCAGAACTCCAGCCAGCCACTTCCCTTCCTCCTAAGTTATAAGGAGTTCTGAAACCTCAAGGCCGACATCTGTGTCCCATCCTGGCTGTTTCTTATCTACCTTGTCAGGCCACTCTATGGTGAAGGAAAAGCTGCCTGTGGACTGGCGCCCCGATTCTGTCTCTAAGCAGGTGAGAGGCAAGGATGCAGTGAGGCAGCCCCTCGCAGTTCTTCACAGGCTGTTCTTTTTTGTTTGCTTGATCTGTCTATATAGGTGGATTAATGGCACTGTTAAACTCTTTCCTTGTGTTGCCACGTTTTCAACTACTCGCTCTAGGTATACAACCTCTTAAGGAAATGAGATGGCCTTGCATTAGGCACATAAATATTTCCCAATAACCATTCTTTATCTGCAGCTTTCCCCTTTTTAACCATCACATGTGTCCATCAAGATACTTCTTTCCACTATAAATTCCACCCTCCTAGAAATAAGAATAGCAACACAATGATCCGTCCTGGTTGGTGCCTCTGGCACTCATGTAAATGGTTTGGCAGAACGTTGTGGTTCATGTTGACTACATTGCTAGGATCAGATAACCTGGGACATTACATTATAGAGGCTTTATAAGGGAATGAGTAATTCAGCTACAATGTGGTGGCAAGTTTTCCCTCCGTGCAGCAGTTTGGGAAATGAAACTCTTGCCATCTTTCCAGCACTGCATTATTGCATTTCTGTGACCCTGTTGCCCACTTCAATCTCCTTGTCCTAGTTGGTGTGTTTTATGGGAAGGGTGAGCAGGTCTTTGCTATTCCACCACCTTGGTTTTCCTATGGTGCCAAGCAGTGTAGATCCAAAAACACTTAACATGGTTAGAAGTCCTGTATATTCTAGGGCATCTGCTGCACACTTAACAGTTTTTAAACATGATTTGGAAGGATTAGGCCAGATTCTGCAGAACATAATACAGTGGTACCTCGGGTTACAGACACTTCAGGTTACAGACTCCGCTAACCCAGAAATAGTACCTTGGGTTAAGAACTTTACCTCAGGATGAGAACAGAAATTGTGTGCCCTAAGAAACCAGAGGCCTTCCTTTTGGGCATTGTCGGCCAATCGGTGTTAAAGAAAGATAGAACACTCTTTATGTATGTAACAACTGCAGCAAGAATACTCATCGCTAAGCATTGGAAGACACAAGATTTGCCCACTTTGGAAGAATGGCAGATGCAAGTGATCGACTATATGGAGTTGGCAGAAATGACTGGCAGAATCCGAGACCGGGGAGAAGAATCGGTGGAAGAGGACTGGAAGAAGTTCAAAGAATACCTACAAAAACATTGTAAAATGTTTGAATGTTAAAATGATGTTGGATATAAAAATAATATGGCATTAGGAAATTGGTAAAAAGAAATATGCAAAAATGATGTGGAAAAGAAGGGGTAAGACCAGGGCATTATTATGTTGCGATTAAATGAATGACACAAGGGATTAAGTTATAAATGAATATGTGAAATAGTGTTTTGAAAGAGAAGGAAAGTAAATGCATAATAGGTTGAAGTATACAATATGGAACAAGATTGGAAAGAGGGTAGGAAATTGCTAAAATTGATTGTGTAAAGGAGAACACAGAAAAGGGAGATGTGAGGAAGTCAGGAAAGAGGGTTGTAGAGATAATAAATGCAAGGGATAATTTTTTCTTTTTCTTTTTATTCCTTATTTTTCCTTTTTTTTCTATGCTGTGCTGTTTTTGATTCTGTTTGTTTTTCTTTTTGATTTTTGGTTTGATTGTTGTTATTGGTGTATCTCTTTTGACTTTTTTTTATTATTATGAA